>NC_081847.1:62758053-63375785 GCF_963259705.1 Myotis daubentonii
TTAATGGGTCTGTATTCTCCTAGCCACAGCCACCCTGTTTCCTAATAGCTGTAGAACAGAAGCGTGCAGTTCTGCAAAATGCCTGCTGCCTGAGATTGCCTCCTGCCCTCACCTCACCCCTCTCAGTTGTATCTCTCTTATTCTCCATTTCTCTATCTCTGAGGTGTGAAGTGTAGGAATATTAATGGAAAGGGGCTTTAGTTCTTCAGACTTTTTGGTGGGAAGAAAATAGTGTCCAGGTGGAGCTCACCTGAGAAAGTCTCCCCCATGCTGCACCAGCTCTGACCCTGTCCACGTGACAGTATCAGAGAGCTCCTGGCTGCCTAAGCAGTTGGTGTTTGCTTCTGTTTGGGTGTGGGGTGGCACTTTATTGAATCCTGAAAACATTACTTGAGAATCCCTAGGTCACTTTTCTGTTGAGATGCTATGTAACAATATAGCACATTTGAGTAATGCCCAGTGCCCCAGTGCCACAGTCTCACTCCCTACAGGAGGGTGGCTCAGGAATGCCAAGGCACTTGCCTGAGGTCGCACAGCAGGTGGCAGGGCCAGGGCCAGGACTCAGGCCTTCTGACACCCAGGTCACAGGTGCTTTTTGCGTTTGGGGGTTTTGTTGTTGCTGTTTGTAATCTAGGATTTATTTTAGGTGACTACTACCATATTCGCATAAAAAATGATGGTGAGTCCTTGATTATTGCCCCTTGTCAAGCTTCAGTTTAGTAAGGGTGGTGATAGTGGTGAGATGATAATCTGGTCTTAGCACTTGCAGCACGGGCGATTGTCAGTCGTGGAAGTGATAACCGAGCAAGGCTTTCTTCTACCAAGGACACTTTAAGGGCATCGCACACCCTTCTCCTCACTTTTCCCTGGGACCAGCTCTGTCCCAGAAAATCCTCCTGAAGCCAGCGTAGCTTCTTAGATTCCAGGACATCTCTCCAGGGCCCCCAGGTAACCTGGTCTATTTTGTGATGGGTCATGACTATTTTTAATATCTCAGCCACCTTTGAAAGACAAACCATCATCTGTGTGAATGAATATAGTCAGTAAAGTCCACGGGAGCTTTGTTCACAGGGACTTGTGCATGGAGCAGGGCTTGATTATGGAGGTTACATAGTAAGTTGTAACAACATTACACAAATATGACTATTCTCATCTGTTTTGTTGCCTTGTATTCAAGTTGAGAATTCACAGGCGTGGCGTGAAGGCAGGGGCTCTGTCCAAGGATTGGGTGCTGAGCTTTCGCACATGAGTGCTGAGGTCTCTTTTGTAAGGTGCCAGGCCTTTCTAGAGGTTGTAAGGTGGCCTGGTGACTTCTGGCCCTTATCACATTTCCAGTATAGAACCGTGTGAGATTTCAGCCTCAGTGAGCCAAGAAAAAGAATTGTAGGTATCAAAGATAAGAGATTCAAGTTCTCACTTAGAGTTTCAGGAATACTGAAGGATAGAACCAAACTTTTTGGAGAAAAGAGAAATTTAGAGACTTTGCCGAGAAAGGAGAAAGATGAGACTGTGTCTTTTTCTGAAATTCAGGTGTTGGCAGCTTTAAGCCACTAGAACATGGTCACAAATCCTATAAGAGCTGTCACGAATCCCAAGTGATGCATTTCCTGGGCGAGGTCTCCTCTTAGAGCCCTTCTCCCTGATGTTAGCTGGGTTTTACCTACTTCCCCTGGCTGCGGTCATCCCAGCTCCTAATTGATGTGGTCCCAGATGACCAGGCTGGCTCGGGGCGAAAGAGAGGCTCTGCCAATGCCTTGATGACAGACTGGCAGAGGCAGAGGCAGCCACAGAGCCCACAGCAGAGCCCCTCCCATGATGTCAGGGTTGACTGTATCTTATAAATTCCATTTAAGAAGGCGGCAAAAAGCACAATATATTTTGAAAAGACTAACTGGGAATTAGAAATACCGGCTTTCCCGCCGTTGAGTTCTGTGTGCCACCACGGTGCTTTCTTCACGGTTCCAAACTCCCAGGAGTCTAGAACTTCATCGTCATCTATAATGGTTGATTCCATCTGCTTATTGTTTTACATTTAGTTCCTACTGAGAAAAGTTTTATTTCCCTGGAAGTCATGTGCAACCCCTCTTTTTCCTGAGGATGCCCAATCAGCAAACAGTCCCTATAGAAACTAAAGATGTGTGTCCTGGTGACCAAGAAAACCCCCGTCAGACTCTGTAGCAGGTGGTTTCCGTGAAATGCTGGTCAGTAACAAAACTCAGAAGGCCAGGGAGCAAGGAAGTCTGTGAACATGTCAAGTGTGAGTCTGATGGCCCATGGAAGTCACAGGGGCTGTGTAACAGGAGAGAGTTGTACCCCCACATCTAACCCAGTGACACTGCAGAAGCACTTCTGTACAAGCACAGAGATATGTTTGGAGAGATGTGTATAGGAAAAGGAGGTCATTTGGATTTTGAGGAATATTCTCTTCTAATAGAAGTGGTCTGGTAAAGGTTTATAGTTCTTTAAAAGCAATATTTTTTACGGTATTGAAGACTATCGTTGTCTTTTTATTGTTGGTATTAACAAAATGTGCACGTTCTTTTGATACAGATATTTTCCCTTTAGCTGGTTTTGTAACTGGATTTGGCTAGATAAGGTTTTAAAGGCTGGTTTGTCAGCTTTTTAGCCAAGAAAGATAAAAGGAAGTGCTTCCAATAATGACTCACGAACTAGATGGTAGCAGCCTCTGCTAATCCTCCCTGAGGAATTACGCCAGACGTCACCAGAGAGATTTTCTGGCTATCTAACCGTGACTCACTTCCCATTTCCTGGGTAGAGATAATTTCTCGGGACGCTTTCTTCTGTAGAGTAAAGCAGTGCCTGTCACCTGGCTTTTCCTTAATCCATAGGATTTGAAATCAAGAAAGGCAGTGGGTAAATTTTTCAGGTTGGTTAATCTGATCTGTGATGAGCTTGGCACCTTGGCCTTAGGACTAGTTAAGCTTATGACTTGATAAATCTGTAAGAGTCTGGTCTCGTGTGAGCTGTGATTGTGTTACTTTGTGCTGAGAATTGTTAATGCTGATCACATATTTAGGCATGCTCTCATCCCACGGGCCAGGGACCTCAGTGAACTGAGAATTCTTGGTTATCACACGTTTGTGATCAGACAATAGACAGATAATAATAACAAGGAGGCAAAAACTCTCACTGCAAATTGTGCAGATACCCGGGGAAACCAGACGCAGGGTTTTCAGAACAGAGATGAAACAGGCTAGCAATAACAACATTGCAGATTTCTCTCCAAGACCCTTCCTCTTTCCCCTCCACTTATTAGAGAGTAAAACACAGTTGAAATACCTCCTCCAGAATGTCAGTCCAGGATAGCAGAGGAACAGATGGGTAGACTGACAGAAAGGGATGGGAGACTGCTGCGGGGGAGGGAAGTTGTTATTGTTGCTGAATTCTGCATTTGGGATCACTTTTGCAGGAAAATGGCCTTTGAGGGGATAGACCTAAGCAGCAGATCACACACACACACACACACACACACACACACACACACACACACACACATTGAGCTTTTAAAGTCATTGATAGTGCCTGACAAGCCATCAAGCATACCTTTCTATCAGTGCCTCTGTATGGCTCAAGGTCCAAAAGTAAATACTGCTTCTTAAGGCAGAAGAAAACGGTAGCATGTTTTTAATATTCTTCCTGGAGCTCAATACTGTTATCCATCCTCGCCCTTGCGAGTCCCCAGCCGCAAACAGGAGCCATGTTCAGGAGGGATTCTGAAAAGACACTGCTGATCTCCAGGCTGCTGTAACGTCGGCTCCTGGAGGTTGAAGAGTAACCGTTTCTCCCAGACAGCAGGGAATACACAGGAGAAAGGTTTCTCTCTGTTTTCACTTCACTGTGAGACTGCTTCCCCGCAAGGACCCTCTGAGAACCTTCTAAGGGAGTTGAAGAGGTTCTCATTTGTCACAAACACTATGAAAACAATCTCCTGCAAAGAAAAGATGTTTAAAAAGCGGAGCATCATAATGAGGCCCTTGTTAAAGGAAATTGTTCTCTCAAGCCCAGGCTTTTAGAGAAGCATGTAATTGGCATATATTCCTAGAGAAGAGTGTAAAGGTTCATAAATGATAAACTGTTATTATAATAGGTTTTCTGAGCAACCCAGGACTGGGTTTACCCAGGTTTACCAGCAACCCAGACAACACTAGGCCTGGGTCTCTGGGGTCTCAGACTTGAAGAGGGTAGAATGGGAGACACATCAGTGAGCTGTGGGTGTCCTGACTGAGAGCACAGTGACGTGTTTGGGGATCCCAGGTTTCTCCTGGGGCCCTGAAGAGCTGGGCTCATGCTTACGGGGTCTCTGAGTCCTGGAGGAATGGGTGTGCTCCACCTCGAAGGTACGTTTGTGGGGTGGAGTCCTTTCTTACATTATAAAAGATGGATAAGTGTGAAGTGACTTTAGCAGGACAACAGATGCTTTTTGCCCCTTTTGGGACCCCCAAAATACCAAAGGCACATCACTGTTCCTTGTTGCATACTTTCCTGGGATGTAGGCTAATCTCGCTGGTCCATCCAAAATGGGAGAACAGTCAGCAGGGAGGTGAGTGGCCAACCATTGGTCTGATCTGGTGTCTCCCAAAATCCCTCCTCTGAGACAGCACGGTGTGGTGGAGAAATTCAGGCTACGAAGGGACTGGGTTCAAATCCTGCCTGTGGTGATGGATAAGTTACTTTCTCGGAGCCTGTTCCCTCCAGTATGAAATGAGAATAATATCTCACAGAGGTTTTGAGAAGAAAAGGCCTTGAATATAAAACGTTTGCTTATAATGGAGCAAGCTATTAGATGCAAAATGCAAGCAGTGTGTTTGCTGACTCACCTGACGTTTTTGACCATGATCCTTTGGTGGGCGTGTGGTCATTTCATCTCATTTGCCCTCCTAACCCATCAGAAAGCAAGTGTTACGATCTTGGTTTCTCAGCCGACACAGAGGCCAAGGTAGATATGGTCAGCTGGAGCTATATCTAAGACTCGGAACTTTTTCTTTTTTACTTCCCTCTTGTCTTATCTCTATTCTTTACATCTTCCTTTACTACTTTCATTCACTCTTTTCCTTCCAATACTTCAATGTATTTGTGTGTTTGTACAAAAAGAAAATATAAAATAATGTAGAAGGTATTCCTGCATTGCTTCCAACAAGTTTTAAAATTTTGCACCTCTATGAAAAACATAAAAATTTCTCCCACTAGTATTTTCTGATAAATTATTTTTTTCCCCTACAAATTAGTTATGATCACTGAGAGAAATTATTTACTTCTTATAAAGAAACCATGCATGTAATAGTTGATTAAAATATACTGACCTGAAACATCAGTAGATGTTTAGAGGTATAATAAAATAAAATTTTAAAATGTGTGCCATTGTTTAAAAAATGTAAGGCCTTTGGAGAAAAAAACTTGCTAAAGCTTTGGTCACTGTTTAAAAGCTGCCCTCAAAACATTTATAAACAGTTTGAATCTATCTGAATGTGTATTTTACAGATTAAAAGCAGTACTTGATAATCTTAGCTTCTTGGCCATAAAAGGAGAGAAAGAATGTATAATATTGTACACATGGAAAGTGAAATAAATCACGGGATCTTATGGTGACACCCAGAATATAAGCTATAGAAGTCCATAGATTTTTGTTTGGGGTGCTTTGTTATGGCTCTTAAAATAGACTACTTTGGATATGGTTAATTATTTTATTATGGTAAAATATACATAACCTAAAATTTACCATTTTAATCCTTTTTAAGTATGTAATTCAGTGGCATTGGATACGCTCATAATGTTGTGCAACCATCACCACTATCTATTTCTAGAACTTTTCCATCATCCCAAACAGAAACTCTACATCCATTAAACAGTAACTCTTCTGCCCCCCAGCCCCTAGTAACCTCTATTCTACTTTCTGCCTCTATGAATTTGCCTAATCCAGGGATCGCATATAAATGGAATCGTAAAATATTTATCTTTTTTCACCTGGCTTATTTCACCTAGTTTTATGTTTTCAAGGTTCATCCATGTATCAGATTTTCCTTCCTTTTAATGGCTGAATAGTATTCCATTGAGTGTTTATGCCATATTTTGCTTATCCATTCATCTGTCGAATGGATAAGTGACTTGGACTGTCTCTACCTTTTTGCCTGTTGTAAATAATGCTCTGCTGCAGGTATCCATTTGAGTCTCCAATAATTAGTGTTTTTAAAGAGTATTTTTCTGTAGGTTAGATTTCCAGAGAGAAGATGGCAGGGTCCGTGGGTGAATGGCACCCACACGCTCCTGAAACTGTCTTGTGCAGTCTCGGTAGCTAAAGCCACCACATGCCTATAGACCAGTGATGGTGAACCAACCTATGACACGTGTGTCAGAGGTGACACACGAACTCATTTTTTGGGTTGATTTTTCTTTGTTAAATGGCATTTAAAAATAAAATAAATATCAAAAATATAAATCTTTGTTTTTCTATGGTTGCAAATATCAAAAAATTTCTATATGTGACACGGCACCAGGGTTAAGTTAGGGTTTTTCAAAATGCTGACACGCCGAGCTCAAAAGGTTCTCCATCACTGCTACAGACTCTGCAAACACAAAATACATGGTCCATAAGCCAGAGGCAACCACCTGGCAAAGGCGCAGTGACTTGTAACTGAGATGGAGATGTCTCTGTGGATCCCCCATGAAGAAAACATCACTGAATAGTTCAGCCTCTATTGAAGAGGGTGGGCATCGCCACCAAGGAGCCTTCCAACAGAATGATCAAGGTGATCAAGTTTCCCTTGAATGCAGGAGAGAAAAAGGGACAAATACAAAAGGTTATGTGTAAGGGATGGCATGTTGCAATGTGGAGTGAGGAGAGAAGAGTTGATAGAAACCACATGGCTGCCCTTCTTGAGGACAACTGAGGGGGATTACAGGACACTCCCCACCCCCACTACCCCCACCTGCCCTTCCAAACCCCAGAGATGGAGATGGAGCGATGTCTGTAGCAGCTGAGATGAAGGAATGAGAAAGTACCCGCAGATGGGGTACAAGGAGTGGTAGAAGGATCAGTGGGGACCCCCTCTGTGGGTTACAGGCACCTGAGGCTCTGTGGGAGACAGGGGAGTAGGAGAGAAACGTGAGAAGAGGGGGTGACACAGGAGGTGAGGTGGGGTGTGCACATCCTGCCCCTTCTCACAGCGGCAGCTTCCGTCCTGCTTTACAGCCAGTTTCTGTGCGTCCTTTCTCCTCTTTATCAATTTTATTCTTATTTAATTCTTGGTAGCTAGAGTCTTCTGTACACTCCTTTAGCCCGAAATAGCCTGCTAACTGCGCAAAGGACATCTCTACCCTAGAATGTTAATTCACAATTAAGCTATTCTAATTGTCCTAATTCTAACAAAATGTGCAATATCTGCCCAGAGTGGAGGAGACTTTGACAATACCTGTGTCTGTTTTCAGTCATGTGGAAGAAAACAGAGAACCATAACCCAGAAATGATCAGGGGGTTAGAAAGAAAGAAGGAAGAAAACAATGTCTAAGAAAAGACTCACACCACGGGGGTTTTTCCCAGCACAGACAGGAGGCCAGCTGGCAGGGGCTCCCACCTGGGGCCAACCCAGGATACGTGGGTCCGACCTGTCTAAAGGCCTGGAAAGTGCATAATCTAACTCTTTTCTCATTTTTTCCACCTGGGTGTTGGTTTATGTCTCGAGGAGAGTTCGTGTATTTGCTCATCTGGCTGATGCCATGACCAAAGAGAGGAGGTCTTTCCAGCGCATTTCATTTCACATGCTGGGTGCTTCTCAGTGTCCATCTAACACCAGACAGAAGCTGTTGTATGGAAGAAGTTTCACAATCTCTTTGCTCTTTATATCCCTTTCCTCTGCTTAATGCTTCTACTTATCCTTCCATTCAGCCAATCTCCTGCAACCTTATTATTCACTGTATGTTAATATGTTAAAGAAAAGCCTTGTCAGTCACAAAGACAAGTGCCTCTCCTTTGATAATTGGCATCTGCCAGGATCTGATATCAGGGGAGGGCATGTGATGTCACCGTTTTTTCTCCTCATAGTTTGACGAGTTCTAAACATTGTGTGTGAGGCCATTTTTTTGCCATTGGCTCTTGGCATATTTAATTGTTTTGTGGAGCATCTGACCTACTTATTTCCCTGAAATGATAGAAATAACACTCAATATGAGAGAATTTTTTTTTAAGTTAAAATTTCATCTGTGAATGAGTAACAGACAATAGTAAGATATTTTCCTGGCAGGTTTTGAGTGGTCTGTGATGTGAATTTAGAATTCTAAATTATCCATATGCAGAAAAGAACATACAGAAACCATCCAGATGAGCAGGTTTACACTCTGCACATTTCCCACACAGAGTGGAAAACACATTTCTGTAAACATTGGTCTTTTTTCCTAGAGAGAGAAAAAAGTTGGAATGATTAATGATGGCTCTTACTCTCAATTTGCAAGTAAAAAAAAAGGGGGGCGGATGAATAGCATTTGAAAATATTAACCAAGGAATGAATTATAACTGCTTAGCAGACTAACGTTGGCTTTTTATGGCTGTCAGTTATTAAGCATATTACTTCATTGTGTCCTTACAAGAACCCTTTGTATAAAGTGGGTACTAATATTAGTCCCACATTTAAATAAGGAAACTAAGGCACCAGGAGCTCAGCGTCATAGGCCATGAGCGATGTGCTTGGCTTTGGACATGAATGCCCTTCTTCCTAGTCCACCTTCCCCTTTCATGCACGAGGCTTTTCACGTGCTTGCTGGGAAGCTGAAAAATTCATGAAGATATTGGTCCAAAAGCCTAATTTGAGCTTTCAAGGTTTCTCCAAAGCCATACTGTGAAACCTTTAAAAACAAACTGTTGAGATTGCACATTCCACGCTGAGAGATCTCAGGTGCTGTTACTCTAGATGGCAAAAGAAAAAAAATGCCAAAAATGAGTCAAAGGAAAATAGCGGAGTACAGAGATACATGGCCCAAAACTAGTGCAGGCATGAAGCATGGCGGTGTGGCAAGCGCAAGTCCACGGACATCCAGGGGGAGGAAAAAAAGCCTTGCCACTGGCATGTTCCTTTTTGCAGGATATTTGCTATTTAAACCTCCAAGAGACTCTTTCTCTGAATACCAGTTAATGCTCTGATGCACTTTTGCATCCCCAAGTACATGTTTGCAGCAGCAACGCACATGCACCTGAGTAAGGTGGAAGGAGAGGCGTGACTGCCGGCTTTCCTTCTGGGAACCTGTGGAAGGGATGGAGGATGGAAAGGATGAGGACACGGTGCAGCCACCCAAGGGCACGCACAGCACTCTGGTGAACCCAGGGGTGAGAGATGACTGAACAGATTGCAGACGGGCAAAGCAAAGGCACCTCAGCTCTGAGTCACTGCGGCCTCATCACGGCACTGCAAGGGCAGACCACTCCAGGGCGAGGCGGGACTTCCTCCCTGCGTCTCCCTGACCGCACCGAGGACCTTTGCAAGCCTCAGTCTGCTCCTGGTCAGTGAGGAACTGTGATTCCCACTGTCCATCCTGGGAAATGCAAATAGCAAGGCACTGTACATACACACCTTGTGGGGTATCCTTCCCTCTTCCCACAGTTCCTTGGGGCAGCCATCACTCTCCCCAAGCCCAGTGCGCTTTGGGCAGCAGGGATTTTTGGTTGAATAGTAGAATCAGAGAATCTAGGGGTTGGAAGGACCTGGGACATCTGCTTTCATCCTTGGACAGGCGATGGCTCAGAAGTAGACATGCTGGCTTGTGAGAGACAAGTGAGCGATTTGTCCCGGTGGGAAATGGCCATGGAAGGTACATCGGGGAGGAAGCAGGATAAAGCTTTCAAGTAGCAGGGATTTCCTGATTAAGCCCCTTTTACTTTGTCAACTCTGGACATCAGAGTCCAGCTTGATTGCATAAATAGATTTACCTGCAGCCCGGGGAGGAGCCCTCCTAAGAAAGGGCTGCCATGAGCCTGAGTAAAGAGCACCCTTGCCCTCTATAGCTGGGTGAGGCTTTCTAAATTGTGAGAGCTTGCACTTAAGATCTAACAACATCTGCATTTTCTCAGACCAGCATTTCATATGGGAAACTGTTAGAGATTTGGTGTCACTTTAGAAGACAAAACTAGACTGATGTGGCTCTGACACCGCAAAGCAGATTTCACACACAGGAAGAGTGCCCTGATGAGCACTGCAGCCTGCACATCAGCAGCTCACGCCTTGGTGACACCTCACAGGAACACCCACTTCATCCTCAGCAGTTCTGTCCGGAGAGCCTGCTCCACGGTGCCCAGTCCTCAGCAAGGCAGGAGCTGTCGGGACTCTCTGGGGGAGAGGAGCAGGTGGGGGAGCTCCTTGGGCTTTCATGGTGGTCGCTCTGCTTTGGCTGTGGAGGGGCTGCAGTGGACATACCGGTCTGGGGCAGCTGACTGTGGTTTTAAACACTGTCTGGGATGTGCTGTCTCATCGACATAATGTGCTAGCAGAAATATATGCGTGGTTTAGGGCGTCAAGCTTCTCAGCCTGTGCGCTCAACAAAGAAGACAGGACCACAGATAAAAATGGCCCCCTAGCTTTTAATCACCTAAATGCAGCGCTGTTTTCATTCTTGCATTGAATGGCGCTCCGAAGTCTTGCCCAGGCGTTTCCCCGCCAGGCTGGGCTAGGCAGTCCCTCCCTCTGCTCTGTGCCCATCCTTAGCCCAGGGCAGCTAGTGTTGTGCTTTTGGGCCAGGTTTCCTTCTACGGGAAGCATGTCTGTTTCTCAGTGCCCCCTGGCTGGCCCGCCTCTGAAGGCAGGGCTGGCCAGCCCCCACCAGTGTCCCAGCCGCTCTTGGCCTCTAGGGGTTTGTTTCTCCAGCTACAAGAACAGGCAGCATCTTGCCCCCTGCCCCGCAGCTCAGTTACTGGTCTTGCTTAGCTGAATCATCTGCACAGTTTCCTGAATGGTGGTGGAGGCCATAGGACATTTGAGAGAGCTTTTGCTCCACAGGAATCATGAAACCACGGGCGAGCATCCCCACTCGCCCCTTAAATCACTCAGCGTGCATCTTGGTGTTAAAGGTGGGAATCCAAGTTGTCACGAAGAATTGTTGAAGATTTACCCAAGGGGTAGGAATAGCTTTATGCAGAATACTAACCAGGGGCGCTTTTGAGATTTCAGAGCGTTTCAGTGGATGATGAATGGAGCCGAGCAGTGGCTCAGATAACAGGGCTCCTCAGCAGACATGGGTCAGCAGGTTGGTCTCCGCCTGGTGGGGGAGACTCTTCGAGAGGAAGCCGTCAGCCCGGAGGGTGATTACAATCTCAGATGTCCCCAAATGAGCATTAGGCCCTTCTTTGTCCTCTGTTGGAAGATATATTTGATGATCCCCAGCAGCACAGAGCTAATCCTGCCGGGGGGCTAATCCTCCAGTTTAATTTCCTGTTATTTTCTGTCTCTCTGGAGGCCACACAATCAGTCTTGTCTGTCAGTCTTGTCCATCGCGTCCAGAGGAGGCCAGGCAAAGGCAACACAGTATTAGGTTTAGTGGGGACACTTGCATTACGAGCCAGTTCTGTTGTCCTTAAAACATAACATCGTCCTTGATCTGAAAATATAATATATATTAATTTTGATAATTTGGGAGAAATACAAAAAGTGTATAAAGAAAAACATGAAGTCACCCATAATTCTACTGCTTAGTAAAAATTTCCCAGTTTTTAGTAATCATAATTATTAATGGCTATACAATATTGTATTAACTGTTTTCCGTGAAATCAGGAACGTATGTGCATAATGGTTTTCTTTCCAACATTATGGCAATTTTCACATACAGTGAAGCTTAAGGAATTTTGTAGCAAACACCTATATACTCACCACCTACATTCTATATTAATATTTTACTGTATTTGATCTATCCCGTATCTATTGTCCATCCACCTATCTATTTACCCATCTTATTTTTGGATACATTGAAAATAAATTTTAGACACCAATTCACTTTTCCCTAAATACACATTGTTAACTAGAGCTTAATTTTTTTTGTACACTTTTTTTAGTTGATTTATATATACTGAAATATGCAGATCTTAGATTTACTGAGTTTTGACAAATGTGTACATAAATTTTAATAGCATGATGGTGCACTCAATTATTTAGAACAATGTGAAAGTTAAATTTAAAGGTTTAAGGAGTGTGACAGCAGATTATTATGAAGTAGTCGCACAAGTAATTCAGAACTTTTCCTGATGTTCTTTTGTTTGAAATAGAAACAAACAAAAGTACTAAGTATTTTCTCATATTACATGCACCTGAAAAAAAAAGAGTAATGGATTTTCTCTGAAAGGGGGCAACATATATACACTTTTACATATATATTGTATTTTGGCTTTGCTTTGTTTTTCAAAGTACTTCTCTTTTGTATTATTTCATTAGATTAAGGAAATAATTTGCCTATCTTGATGGACTGGTATATTTCTTTCCCATAGATCAGTGGGAGCCAGAAACATTATTTTTAAAAAGATACAAGCCTTATCTTCAGTTCTGACAGGCAAATGGC
Organism: Myotis daubentonii; assembly: GCF_963259705.1. NCBI lineage: Eukaryota > Metazoa > Chordata > Mammalia > Chiroptera > Vespertilionidae > Myotis > Myotis daubentonii. The sequence goes on from NC_081847.1 coordinate 62,770,597, forward strand.
ATACATTTCTATCAATTTTCAACTTTTCTGCACTTATTGTCACCTACTAAGTAAGTCAATAGAGACTTCTGAAGTGTGGATTCCAATTTCGTATTTCATATAATGCTTGGTGATGTTGCTGCATGGATGTGCATGCTAAGAGCTGGGATTCCTGCCCTGGCCGGATGGTTCAGTGTCATCCCATATACCGAAAGGCCACAGGTTCAATTTCCAGTCAGGGCACATACCTAGGTTGTGCATTCAATCCCTGGTCAGGGTGTGTACAGGAGGCAACCAATAGATTTCTCTCTCACATCAATATTTCTCTCTCTCTCTCTCCCCCCTTCCTTTCTCTATAAAACATCAATAAAAACATATCCTCAGGTGAGGATTAAAAAGAAAAAAAAGAGTTGAGTTTCCTACAATTCGGGAGAAGGACTTTTTTTGGGTGCAGTCATCATCATGGTCTTGCAATGGTCCTGATTTTCCTTTTTTTTTTTTTTTTTTTTTTGCATACGAAGGATAACCTACAGCTTTACTTTATCATCTTCCATTTCATTTATTTTACCATGTTTGGTTGAGGTTACTGTGTTGTAGCATGTTTTAGCCAGCAATTTTCCAATCACTAGGCCTCAAGATATATGTCTCTAAGGTTTAAACTGAGCCAAGAAAAGCAAATGTGCAGCGACCTGTCATGTTTTATCATCATGTTCTTTCCCAGGAGAAGGTGCCGCCTGACAGGCTGGGTATGCATTCTGGTCTGTTCCAGGTGGGCCTCATGGCCTGGATGGTGTGGCTGTGGCCTTCTCCAACCGAAGTGTCTCAATATCATTTTCCTTCACGTCTCCTCATTTGCTTTGTGGTATTTCGTCTCTGCTAATAGTTTTATATCTTTTCCAAATAAGGACTTCTGCTCTCTGCAGCTCAAACCTTTCAGAAATAATCAGAGTGCCAACAAGCACTTCACGGCCATGAGGTATCTTTTGAGCAGAGCAATTTGCAACCATTCCTAGAATAGCTCTTTGTGCTTTTTCTCTAAAGAAAGGAGAGACTCTTTGGATGAGAAAACTCAGCAATTTGGGGCTTAGAAGCCTTGAGAAAACAAAAAGAAAAACAGCCCAAATAAGGAAACTGGGCGGTGGAAGGCTTGGAGGCAGCTCTGAGGTTGGAGGCTGTGACCAGGAGCGAGAGCTGGAGTCGGGGACAGGTTGGTGCCCCATCTGGGGCACCTTGAAACACTACCTAATGTCTGCTGTGTTTTCTTATCTGTTAGTGATAATAATATATGCCTCGCAGGGTCTCGTGAAAATTAAATTAAGTTAGTTGTGTAAAGAAAGAGTTTAGCATTGTGCCTGGCACACATAAGTGCCCAACAAATGGTAGTTGATAATATCACATTACTTTCCCAAACAGGGCCAGAGCGAGGGTTCTCTTTCATTTAAAAAATATATGTGTATTTTTTTTATTGATATCAGAGAAGAAGGGAGAGGGAGAGACAGATAGAAACATCAGTGATGAGAGAGAATCATTGATCGGCTGTCTCCTGCACGCCCCCTACTGGGGACCAAGCCCGCAACCTGGGCATGTGCCCTTGACTGGAATCAAACCCGGGACCCTTCAGTCTGCAGGCTGATGTTCTATCCTCTGAGCCAAACCAGCTAGGGCGGGTTCCCTTCCCTTTATGACCATGGAGGGTTTTCCATGGAATCCGAGGGGGTTTACGTGTATTGGGCCCTGCAGTGTAACTGGTGCAGCTGGTTTCGGGGGGATGCTATGTGATTCCATGGCGCGAAGGGAACCAGTCTCCCTGAGAACTGTTTCAGGGCAAGTGAAGAGGAGGAAAGGTCAGGAGGCATCTCCCAGCCAAGACCTGGTGCTTCTAGCTAAAAGGGAAGCTAATAGTTTTTACTCTTTACATCCTGTATCACCCAAATGAGAACTTTAATATGGGTAGAAGAATCTTGGTAACTTCCTCCTAAAAGGAAGAAGACCTATGAACTATCATTTTCTTATTCTGCTTTCGCAACTGTGTGATATAAATCAGCCCCCCAAAAACCCAGACTACTTTCTGAATAATGAGATTCTGTAAGAATTTTGAAAATCATCCGCTTATACCCTCTTTTCCATATAGACTCATAATGAATAGCATTCTAATTCATATTTGCCTCCTTTTATTACCAATTTAAAACGTTAAAGCCCAAAAAGCCTCTCTCTGAAGACACTTTAGCCATGAGAGCTTGTTCGTTTTTCTGAAATTGCTTAGAAGAAACTGGCTAACTTAAAATAGGAAACATTAAGAATTGATATGGAAGTCCAAATAATTGCCTAACTTCATATTTTATTTAATCATATTCAGTACCCAGCAAACGCATCAGTCTTGGATGAATTCAATTTGGATTCACAAATCCAATTTCCCCCCCTTTTTCATAGGAATTTAGAATTGATTTTCTGGCAGTTGGCCAGACTAAAAAGAAAGAGTAGAATTAAACAGCAGGCACACCCCATTCTGGGTTCCATTTATTTGATAGTCTACATTTCCCCCTTTCCCTTAATTGTTTCTTGGAAGAGACTCTCCACTGGATCTTTGCGTCATCCAGAGGATGGCCACAAATAATGCTCCTACAGATCGGCTGCTGTGGCTCAGTGGTTTAGCGTCAACCTATGAACCAGGAGGTCACGGTTCAATTCCCGGTCAGGGCACATGCCTAGGTTGCAGGGGGATCGGAGTGGGGGCTTGGTCCCCAGTAGGGGGTGTGCAGAAGGCAGCCAATCAGTGATTATCTCATCATTGATGTTTCTATCTTTCTCTCCCTTTCCCTTCCTCTCTCTGAAATCAATAAAAATATAGATATTTTTTAAAAAATGATGCTCATACAAATCATTCTATACCCAGGGTTCCTTGGCCAATAGGCAGGTGAGCCAGGGAGGAGACTGCACGCCAGAGTAGGGGCTTCATCACTGCTTGGAACATGGAGAGGGAGCCATATGCCAGGGGCCTGCAGGGCAGTAGGTCACCTGGCCAGTTTCTCCAACCCTTAGGGAGCCTCTTGGTCCTTTTAAAGAACTGTGTATGTATAGGTGATACCTCAAGGTCCGGGCTAATAAAAACAATTTCTAAATGTGGAAAAAAGCCCAACAACTTGGCACAGAACTTCTGATGAAGTTCCGCTGCAGTTCAACGTAGGAAGATGGGTGCTAGCCTCTTTTCTCTCACCTCGTTCAAGTACAAATTTTCATATCCTGGTTACTTTTATTTCGTTTTCTTGCAAAAAAAAAAAAAATAGTATTTATTGTAGATAATTTGGAGACTATGAAAAGCCACACAAACAAAAACTAAAATCACCTGTCACCTGAATATGATCATTATTAACATTTTTATACAATTTCTATAGCCTACTTTTAAAATAAACACATATAACACATACATATATTTATATTTTATTAGCTATAAATTGAAACCACAAAATACATGCTGTTTGTAACCTATATTTTCTATAGGGAATCGTCAGAAGTGTTTATCTCACTCAGCTCACTGAAATCAAAGAAACTCCTTCACTGCAGTGTGAATAATCCTGGAAAACCTACTTATTAAGAAAGGAAAGCTCAAGCCCTTCTTAAGACTTGCTTCATTTAACCCATCAGAGGAGACTGGTTCTCTTTGTAGTGTGATGCTGCTTTTACAAAAAAGCCTAAAGGAAATAAAGCTGCTTCTGCAGGGGGGACCAGAGACAAGCTTCCACACACCCACACACACCCTTGGTGACCAGGGAGTGCCCACTCACATGCTGATTCTATAACCATCTCATCCATTCACTCAGTTACACACACACGCACACACACCCTACCCGACCCAGGCCTCCTAAAGGTTCAGGGAAACTAGAATTTTGTTTCTTTTATATATATATAATTATTGATTTTAGAGAGGAAGGGAAAGGGAAGAGAGATAGAAACATCAATGATGATAGAGAATCATTGATTGGCTGCCTCCTGCACACCTGGGGATTGAGCCCGCAACCCAGGCATGTGCCCTTGACTGGAATGGAACCCAGGACCCTTCAGAACACAGGCCAGTGCTCTATCCACTGAGCCAGTTAGGGCTAGAATTTTGTTTCTTAACCCTAAACTTCATCCAATAAATTGCATGGCCCAGTCTTCTGTGAATAAGACACTTAAAATGTAAACAGAGCTGAGTTAATTAACTTAAGGCTGACAGTTATGTGAGTGACGTGCATCAGAGCCTCCTTTCCCAGCTGCTTGGGTATGTGGGCTGCAGCAAAGGAATGAGGCAGAGGACTCTGAGCCCACCCACCTTCAGAGGCATTCCCAGAGGAGCCAGGTGCTTGCCCCAGTCGGGGCGAAGCTGCCGAGAGGAGGGGGTGGCCCCCAGCGAACATGTCCTCTCATTCACAGGTTTGCCAAGGTCTGAGTGATAGCCAGCAATCTGAACTTTCCAAGCGGCTTTCTTCCACCTTTCTCAGGATTACAGGAATGCTTTCAGGTCTCAAATTCCTCTTCTCGCTCTTCTTCCCGGTAGTTCTTTCTTCATTCTTGACTGAGCAAAAACTGTCTGCCTCCCTGTTACTCCATTTCAGAGCTCCCCGCCCCGGGCCCTTGTATTTATACCTGTGTTTATATTTCAGACACGCTTCTTGCCTATAGCAGGCAAAGGTGCACTGTAATGTATGTAACAGTAGGCAAGACCCAGTCCACTGAAGGATACTGACTTGTGGCCAAGGCCACATCACAAATGAATATATTAGGAACTCTCTTAGATCTTTAAGATGTAGGTTTACTCATGAATTGGGGCTTGTTCATGGAGAACGTTGCAACCTAGATTAGGTTTTCTCCAAAAACAAGAGCCACCCTTTCTCTCTACCACTTTTTTTTTTTTATCTGACCATTTACTTTTAGGCATTCAGGAAACATCAAATAATTTTGATATTAGTCCAAACAAAACATAATTAGGAAATAAGGCAGCCCCAGACATATTATATATCTATTTCCAAAACTTCCTACCTTTTCCTCCTCTTGTCTCCCCTCCACTAGTACAAATGATCTAAGTTACCTTCCTTTTTCATGAAACTGAATAATCGAGGAATACCTGAAATATAATAATTAGGATTTAAAGCCTTTTAGAATTCAAAGACCTCACTAACCTATTTACTGGATTGAAATGTTGACTCTAAATGGTTTCTTGATTTCAGTGGGGAAAAAGAGCCCTGTCCTTGTGTGTCCCCGACCAGTGGGGATGGTGCCCCCTGTGACCCCTCCTTAACAGAATGTCGCTTGGATCTATTTCAGAGTTCCCTGAAAAGAAGAGGCAGTCGGGAAACATACAAAGAAAAGAAAACCTTGAGCCAGGTAAGCAGAGGTTTTGTTCTAATGTTACATCTCCTCAGGAGGCAATCACCTCATGTTGAATTTTCTTTAAAAATGTTACCATTGCCTTTAAAATATTCAAAGAAACATTACCTGGCAAAAAATTTGGACTCATTCAAAACCTCCATGGGTGAAGCTTTTCTTTCCAAACCAACAGCTCCTCCCTTTTTGTTTCTTGCACCAATAAGCTGGTGATTCCTTCAAGAAAGAGAAGAACAGAATGGCTTTGTGTGAGACGTAATTTGGTGCCATTCAGGGCTCTGGCAGTAACTGGTAAAAAGTCATTCACACAGTAACATAGTACAACTACTGTGCTATTCACAAGGTCATTCACACGGCACTGTTTTGAGCATTGTTGTGTTTTTATATATATACTAGAGGCCTGTTGCACAGAGAGATTCGTGCAATAGGCCTTCCCTTCCCTTGGCTGCTGGCACCGGTTTGCCTCTGGCACCCGGGACCCAGGCCTTCGCTCTGGCTGGGCTCTGGCCGGAGCCGACCCCGGAGCCATCAGGCTTCACTCCACCACTTGGAGCCTACGTATGCAAATTAACCGCCATCTTTGTTGGGTTAATTTGCATACTCTCCTGATTGGCTTGTTAGCATAGTGAAGGTACGGTCAATTTGCATGTTTGTCTATTATTAGGTAAGATATATATGTGCAAGTTGAACAGTGTCCTAAATTGTCCTAAATGAAAGTGAAATGTTCTTACCAAAAGATGGCAAAAGCGTAGCCCTTTCTGTGTACATGGTATGTGTTCTTCAGAACTTTCTTGGCTTTTCTGAATACCTGCTTTACTGGATTCCTCTCTTCCTCCTTTTTGAAATCACTGCTAGTATTAGGTGTTGGAGGGAACAAAGGTATTATTGGGATATCAGCTCCCCGAGCTTTCAGAACAAGTGGTAATTAGAGAGATGCGGTAGCTAAGAGCTCTGCTGACCCACCCCTGTGAATTCCACACTGATTCCTTTGGTTTCTCCAGTCTCCAAACGCACTGATCCCCAGAGTGCCCTTCAAAGGGGGCCAGGCCGTGTGAACAGCAGGGATGCCAAAGGTGAACTGTTCTCTTCTACCACCTCTACTCCCCAGTCTCGCTTTGCCATTCACTAATACCAGGGACATTGGAATCTGTAGTCCCGCTGCTGCGTGCTTGAGCCCTCCTGGGCTTCGAGGATTTTCAGCTTGGTGGCTCTGGACCAGGGAAGATCTTTTCCTTAAAAGGGTAGCTGTTGCCCCATTCTGGAAGGAGCAGCATGGTATTGCCTTCCCCTGTGGGTAAATCGGGCTGAGAACAGCTGTGCTGCCCCTCAGGAGTGTTTGAGAAGCCCTGGGCATCGGGAATGTGTTCAGTCCCCCCCCCCCCCCCCAGCCTGCAGTATCATTGAGAAAGGAGTTTCTGTCCAGCAGAGTGGTGGAGCGGAGCGCCTTGGGAACTGCAGGTCTGCAACCAAAACTCAAAGGAAACTGGCACCCCGGCGCAAGGTAGGAATGCGAGCAGTCAGCGCTTGGGGTGCTGGCTAGACATCAGACTTGCAAGCCAAAGAATATACACCTGTAGTGATATATTTTTGTTGCTTGGCAAGGCCTTTCCAGCTGCTGCTGCTGGTGGTGGTGGTGGTGGTGGTCCTCTGTGTGTCCTGCTCCCATGCCATGCTTGCCTTCTCTGCTTGCACAGGGACAGTGTCATGTGGAAAGTTTGACTCAACCTTCTGCTTTCATACTGCATTCCTGGGCTATCTGATCATCTCTTGAAACCAGAGCTTGGTATCCTTCAGTTGAGGATTCAGCCTAGACCAGTGGTTCTCAACCTTCTGGCCCTTTAAATACAGTTCCTCATGTTGTGACCCAACCGTAAAATTATTTTCGTTGCTACTTCATAACTGTAGTGTTGCTACTGTTCTGAATCGTAGTGTAAATATCTGATATGCAGGATGGTCTTAGGCGACCCCTGTGAAAGGGTCGTTCAACCGCCAAAGGGGTCGCGACCCACCGGTTGAGAACCGCTGGCCTAGACCCTTACCCCGGAGATTTGGCAGAGTTTAGAAGTCTGTGGTTACAAAATAAGATGGGTAGCCAGCCTCCCGCTGCTTTAGGTGAGGCTGTGATTCTCTATCTCGTCAGAAGGAGTGACTTCCTGCCCCCAGAACAGGCTGAGCCCAGCACCCTGCCTCCCCTCCCGCACGCCGGCCCCAGAAGGTACAGCACCTTCTCCAGCCACCTCAACGGAGTGAGGAAGTCTGACGCCTTCATTAAATGCACACACTGCCTTGACTTCAAAGATTGCTCTTTCAAAAACTGCTTTAGTCTCGGTGGCAGGCCTCATCGTGCATGGGTGTTTAGTAGAGATGACAGCATGCTTTAATCATATGTGAAATTCCTGCTGTGTGTATAGTTCTTCCTTTAAGGAACAAGAAGACTTTTTGGATATTTTTTCAAACTTCAAGTACTCTAGAAATTGGACATCATTAGGGTATGTCATATAATCTTGCTTCTTTAAATGACCGGGATTTAGGTTCAAGGAGACAGAGGAGAATGGTTCTGGTTTATAGTCAGACTTGTGGGGAAGGCCAATGGAAAGGGGTGATGCAAGGTTCAAGGTTTCCAGAAATCAAGGCAATTTGAGGGCTTCATAGTATTTTTCTACTCTAAGTATTTATAACCAAGTGTTTCGGAACCCTTGTGCAAGGTCTGGTTCATGTGCCTCTTAGAGATATTACCCTCAACTTCTTAGCTCCACTTTTGGGGAACACTCTCTGCAGAGATCACCTGAGACTCCCTGGTCTGGGTTTGAGACAAAAGCTCCCAAGAATTGAGCAGGTAACTCCGCCCCTCGTTTCCAACCTGTTCTTCCATATCAAGGCCTCTCCAGTTGCAAGTTTCCATGGAAGTAGGGTTAGGGCATTGGTGACAGTAGGTGGTCTTGTCCATCTCTGGGTCTGCTCAGGCTTGAGGTGGGCAGAGGTTGGAATTCCCTTGTGGCTGGCGACATTGTCTTCCATGACCTCTGCTGCCATCCTCATGTACGAAGGTGACTTTTTCTGTTCTCCGGTGGAGATAGGATCACTTAGGTGATATTGGACGAAGGATGAACACTGGCTATCAAGTTAATGATGGGGCTAAGGGCATTATCTTGTCTTGTCCCAGGCTTTTCACTCCTACACTAATCCATTTACAAAGTGTTGGTAGTCCATCTCCATTGATTTCTTGGGAATCTAGGTTTAACAACAAATTGAAAAGGTACTTTTGCTTGTTTTACGTTAGAAAGTTTTATGAAGCTGGGGTCATTTAAAAGTAAAATGTCAATTTCCGGTGCATAGTAAGTACTCAGTATGTACAGGAAGAATGAATGAATCAACAAATACGCATACTTTCCCCTTAGTATTAGGATAGACTACAATATGTCTTTTACAGCCCACCTATTCAATTAGGCCCTTTAAAAATATATACATCACTATCCCAGCAGTGTTAATAACACATGTTGCTTAGTGTGAGTGGGCAGACAGCTTCATTTCCCAGTTAGTCATAGAAGCCCTTTTTATGTCTGCTTAATCCCCCAAAACCAAATCCTTAATGGGATGAGTTTGTAGAACATGAAGACCATGCTCTGTTCCCAATGGTATTTATATACAGTGGGGCCTTGAGTTACGAGTTTAATTCGTTCCGTGACGGAGCTCATAACTCAAATTACTCGTACGTATGTCAAATCATAAAGTGAACGAGTGAGACACGTGATGCTGGGCTGATGTTGTGGCGTTCACTGTGACGTTCGCTGCGCCAACTAGCAATGGGGTATCTGAAGCTGGCTCGTAACCCGAATTTTAGCTCGCAACTCAAAGCAAAAATCGGCCAAGGGACTGCTCGTATATCGAAAAACTCGTTAGTTGGGACACTCGTAAGTCAAGGCCCCACTGTATTACCCTCTGATACACAGAGCGGGGGGAGGGGGGGGGAGTGGGGAGAGTAGAGTTACTGGTTCCTATCCCTAATATTAATTGTGTTTCAGACAAAGAGAAAGTTAATTTCAGGGTGCTAGAGTATGGAGATTTATCATAGATATACAAACCACCTTGCTATACATTATTCCATTTGACCTTCAAAACGACCTTGTGATTGAGCTAGGATCCTGCTTTAGACATAGGGAGATGGGTTCACCAGGGCTCTGTGATCAGCCCATGGTACCAGGGACAGAGGGGCAGAGTGGAACTCAGGGCAGCATGTTTGACCCCAGGTGCGGCAGGACTGGTTTGTCCTCTGCTAGGAGGGTGGCAGGGGGGGCATGTCCTTCAGAAGATGCACAGGCAGCACCAGGGCCTACATTCCACACAGCACTGGCTCACAGCTGGCCTTAGATTTTTCCTTCAGTCGGCCCTGTCACATCACTCCCTATCCCCAGTAGATTTGTGGTACAGGGAAGAGGTGGGTGGGTGGAAGGATGAAAGTTGGGGGGTCACCAAGGGAGGTCTTTCCGTATCTTTCTGACTAATGGTGAGAGGTGGCAAAAACATGGCAGAGAATGAGTGTGAAAGCTGTGTCAACTCTACTAGGCCACGCGAGCACACACTCAAAGACTTCATTCTCCCCAAGGGGTTGACTTGTTCCAAATATTGGTTTGATGACTTCCCTTCCCTTGAAGCTGATGGGGTTTGCCTACCCTCCAGCATGCTGTTGAGTGTCTCTGTGTGATGGGGAATCCTTTGCTGAAAGTTTTGTCCCCATGACAGCCCTTTGAAACTTCGGATAGCCAACCAAAGAGGAATGATTCATGAAAGTGGTCATTGTTCCCACTGAATGTGATAGAAAACCTTTGTGCAAGCCCAAACCAGAATTCATGTCGCTTCACAGCTTTGAGACCTGCACTGTGAAGGCAGAGTCAGCTTTCCAATTGGCCAAATATTGCCCTCTCGACCTCAGCCAAGCAGTGTGGCATTTAGGAGAGTCTGTTTGGGTGACCCTCGGCATCCTCTGGTATTCCAGTAATAACTACATCTCAGGTTTTGAAACACTTAACCTCCTTGTGTTGGGTTTCTGAGATTACTTTCCTACTGTGTTATAGCAACTAAAGGGAGCGGAACATAACCTCAGGCTCTGAAGTTGCATTTGCATGGCGGAAGGTTGTGAGTAACCCAGGTGCTTAGGTTTGCAGTAACCAATTCATACTAACTGTCAGAGCTTGGTACTTACTCCACACCTTGACTCCCAAAGCACCCTCATGCCTGTCATCTCATAGTTTTGTGCTCATGTCATCCTTGTGATACACTGGGGATGGGGAGATCTGGGGAGGGGGAGGGCGCATTGCCATGCCTCAGGTTCTCAGCATGTCAATGGAAAGCCTGGCCATGATTTGGGGTCACCTGGCCTCCCCCTCTTGGTAACACCTGTGGGTTGCTGACCACTTTGGATGAGGGAGGTCTGCACCATGGAGGAAGTGAGTGGCCGCAGGTGGAAGTGGCTACGGAAGCCTGTGTGCCCGCCCCAGACTTGGCGGGGGGTTCTCTCTCCCACTGATGCCTGTGATGAGTCAGGTCAGACTCCAAGGTAACGCAGGATCACTGCATCACTGGCAGGTGTTGAGTTTCATGTCATTTTCTCCTCACGCATCCCCTGTATGATGGTTTTCATGTGCACGTGTTTTCCAAACTAATTGTTTGGTTTCTTTTGTGTCCGTGACAAAGCAGCAGACGTTGTGAAGGCCCCAGCTCCCCTTGGCTTTGTTTGGGCCCCTCCTCCTGAAACCTGGCGCGCTGACAAAAAGATCGGTGTTTTGTTTGTGTGTGCGTGCTGGGGGCGAGGTGCGAGGGAAAGCATCAAAAACACGAACATTTGGTATTTTCCAATAACCCTTCTCTCGGGCTGCTCTTTCCTGGCAGGATGACAGCGCCGATTTGAAATGCCAGCTTCAGTTTGCCAAGGAGGAAGGCTCCCTGATGCGCAAAAAGATGGCCAAGCTGGGCAAGGAGAAGGACGAGCTGGAGCGGGAGCTCCAGAAGTACAAGGCCCTGTACGGGGACCTGGACAGCCCGCTGCCCACCGGGGAAGCCGGCGGGCCACCCAGCACCAGGGAGGCGGAGCTGAGGCTGCGGCTGAAGTTGGTAGAGGAGGAAGCCAGCATCTTGGGCCGGAAGATCGTGGAGCTGGAAGTGGAGAACCGAGGCCTCAAAGCGGAGATGGAGGACATGCGAGGCCCGTACGAGCGCGAGGGCCCCGGCCGGGACCGCCTCCCGAGCATTCCTACCTCCCCCTTCGGCGACTCCCTGGAGTCCGCCACGGAGCTCCGCCGGCACCTGCAGTTTGTGGAGGAGGAAGCGGAGCTGCTTCGAAGGTCCGTATCTGAGATCGAAGACCACAACCGGCAGCTAACACACGAGCTGAGCAAGTTCAAGTTTGAACCGCGCCCGGAGCCCGGGTGGCTGGCGGACGGCGGAGGCAAGGGCACGAATGGCGGGGCTCCCCTGCAGGAGGAGCTGAGGTCCGCTCAGCTGCAGATCAGCGAGCTGAGCGGGAAAGTCCTGAAGCTGCAGTATGAGAACCGGGTGCTGCTGTCCAACGTCCAGCGCTACGACCTGGCCGCCCACCTGGGCCTGCGTGCCACGAGCCCCCGGGACAGCGACGCCGACAGCGACACAGGCAAGAAGGAGAGCGATGGGGAGGAAGGCCGCCTGCCCCAGCCCAGGCGGGAGGGCCCCATTGGCGGGGAGAGTGACTCGGAAGAGGTGTTGGAGAAGACGTCCGGCTTCAGCAGCGGAAAGCCGTCGGAGGCCAGCGAGCTGTGTCCGGCAGAGGTCCTGAGGGCCAGGGAGGACTCCGAGTGCTTGGTGAGCATAAAGCATGAGGCTGAGCGGCTGGAACGGACCATGGAGAGCCTCATCACGGACACCAATGGCTTTGTGGACGACGTGGCCTCGCCAGGGCCGAGTGTTCAGGGGGAGGGGGATGGGAAGGGGACCCAGCTGCTGGGGACCATCAATGCCAGGATGAAGATTTTCCGGAAGGAGCTCCAGACCTTCCTGGAGCAGGTGAACAGGCTCGGGGATGGTGTGAGGGAGCGCCTGGAAGGCCTGTCCCCCTTGCCCCACCTCACAGAGTCCTCCAGCTTCCTCTCCACCGTGACCTCCGTGTCCCGGGACTCCCCCATCGGGAACCTGGGGAAGGAGCTGGTCCCAGACTTGCAGGTAAGGGGGCTCCTGGCTCTGCCTCCCTGCTCGGTTTTGCTCTTCCTCCTCCTTGCTGGCCTTGCTGCACTTGAATTCATTCTGCTCACGGCTGCTTGGTTATGATTTCAAGCCTGCATTGTACTAAAGCCTCAAGTGTCAACCAAATCCTTTCTATTGGTTGGATTTCTTTTTGTTTAAGTTCTCTTTTATTTCCTTGTTTCTTTTTCCCTTTTCCTCTCTTATTTTTAACTGCGCCCTTGCTCTTGGCTTAGAGGTCCTCCCTCATGACACCAGGCTAATCCCAATGGAAGCGATAGGGATCGAAGCAGTCTTTCTCTATTTTTGGTGTCTCAAACGACCAGCTATCCTGATGAAGAAGCTAAGAGGAGTTTAAGACAAAGTGCAAACTCATTTCACAATCAGGATAAGTAGCAAACTCGCTCAGGAGCAAGTTTCATTGCCAAAGGGGACAGTTCTGAAAGGCCCTAGGCACCCAGGCCCACCCACTCCCACTGGAAGATGAGCCAGAGTGGGGAGAGGAGCGCAGCTCTGAGAGAAGGATGGTTGCGATGGAAAGTCTCGCTGCTGGCTTGCTCCTGCTGCCCTCCCTGAGCCGAGGGTGAGGGCCGAGTGGAGTAGCCGTCCCAGGACTGCTTTCCTATGCGTCGCCCTGGGGTGCATGGCCCAGCTGCCACCCTGGATTATGGCTTTGACTGCTCGACCACAGCGCGGAAGGAGGAGCCTTGCTTCCGTATCCTTCATGGGTAGCGTGCTTGCGGTTGCGTCTGTGATTCATGCATCCCCATTGCATGCGCCTCATAACCAGTGTTTTGCATTCTTCCCCCCTCTCTCTTTGCTTTCCAGATCTTTCAGCCCATCGTTTTGCTCATCCTCATTTCGGTTCTGTTCTCTTCACTCTCTTACGCCACTGTGTTTAAGTTGGTTTTTCTGTCCATGCTTTTCTTCGTCTGGTAGTGTTCTCAGTCGTCTGCCTTACCCATTTTTGTTTTCTTTATCTCCCTTCCCTACCCCACCCTCACCCTCTTGTCCTTTGTTTTTTATTTAAAATTTAAAAAACAACAACAACCAAATCCCTCCATGCACCTAACAGTCCAAACTGAGAGATCAGATGGAGTGGCAGCTGGGTCAGGAGCGAGGGGACGAGCGGGAGCACTCGCACCTCCGAGCCACGCGGGAGCTGCACCGCCGAGCCGACGGGGATGCCCGGAGCTGCAGGCCGGGAGGCCAGAGCTGTTTCAATCTAGAGGTCAGCAAGCTGGCTGGTCCCACCGGCCACCCCTCTCCCCTGCCCTCCCACCCTTCCTTTGCTGTGTGGTTGGCTGTCTGACATTTCCTGTGAGTCCAAGGCCCTTAGTGAACACACTAGGAAAAGATGGAATCAGGAGGACTTCACTAGAAGCCAACCCACTGCATGCAGCCGGAACTGGAGGGTCTACACAGGCTGAATGCAGGGAGCTGCCAGCACCCCTGTCAGGCAGGCATGGTCCCACCCATACACCTGTGTCCCCAGGGCCCGGGGGTGCCTGGAAATGTAGCAAGACGTAGGAGACTGATTTGTGAGCATTACCCGGCTTCTTGTCAAATGGGAAAGAAAACTGGGATAACACCAAGCACTGTTTTTGCTAGTCTGGAGAAAACCCCTCCCCTGTGTCTCACACGTCCCGAGTTTCTGGTGACAGCGCTCTGGCCAGGAGCAGATTCAAGGAGTGCACTCCTGACCTGGACTCTTCAGCATGCTCTGTTGTTGCCACAGTAACGCCTTGTCAACAAAGTCCTGAGCCACCACAGATACTCCATTCTATGAAACAGTTGTCAGTGGTTCTGTCAGCAGAAGCTCCTCCGTGCAAGTAATTCCACCCAGCACCAAAAGACAGGTGTCGCTGAGGAGTGAGTCCCTGACTCTGATACTGCTGGTCAAGGCAGGTTATTGCAGGGTTAGAGCAACATAGTACACATTAGACAATATCTGGATAAAGAATCTTAGTTTATTATTCCCAGTGGGGGTGTTACCACTCAGCTCTGAGGCTTCTTAGTGGCTCCCAGAGGGCAGAGTAGTGGTGGGCAGGTGGGAGGGAGCCTCACACCTGGAAGCAAACAGAAGCTCCCTCCACAAGAAGATCAGGCATTTGACTAAGAAATGAAGAGGCACTCGGGGTGGAGAGCTCGGCCTTTCGCTCAGCTTGCAGCTAATGCCTTGGTTAGGCTGTGAGTCCCACTGTTAGAGGTAGGCGGGTGGGGCAGCTGGCCCACCCAGACATGAGTTCAGATATCTCCAGCCTGTGAGAGAGTATGTCACATTTCTGCCCTTGTGGATAGGGCACACAGTAACATGAAAACCTTCCCCCAAAAGCTTAAGTAAAACAAAAACAGTTTTTGAAACAGCCTTTGTAGCCCACCACCTTACATTACTTTGGCAGAGGCCAGGCTCCCCCAAAGGTGGCATCCAAGTCCATGCCCCGGAGAGAAGTAACTGTGGGCCACACAGAGGCGTGACCAGGAGAATTCTGCATGCCAGTGGCCAAGCACACGGCAGCGCCAGCTCCCGGACGACCAGCAGAAGCCCCGCGCGCCGTGTGGGGTTGCTGCGTGCCGTTCCAGAGCAGCAGTGCCGGTCCTCCCAGTCTGGAGCTCACAGTGCCCAGAATAAGCATTTGTGATTTTTAAAGATGTTTTCTGAGCACGGGCTCTGGACATGGAATTGGACATGTATTACGGCAGATCAACTTTAGTGTGTTCTCATTCCAAATTTGCAGGTAAGCTGTTCCTAGGTTTTATACCAAAGTAAAACAGAACACTACATATGTAGGTTTTCCCCCAAATACGGATTTAGAGATTAGTGTGTCTTGTAACTCTATGGAACTTTCACAATAAAAACCCTTTGATCCACCCGGGCCCCACACAGGGCTTTCTTCTGGAATACTGGTTGCTTGGACACTAGCAGACTCACGATTCTGTACATTTCAAATGAATTGAATGATCCACCTCCACGGCGGAAAGCTCAGGAAGACACGTGTCCCAGCTCTCAGTTCAACTGAGCACAGTGATGTCTAGCAGGGCCGCCATGCTGTGCTGGAGTCAACCCTGGCATGGGCATCGGGCTCTGGGTCCTGGCCGCTCTGTGTCCATTACTAGCCCTGTTTCTCAGGCGAGTGTCAGCCTCTGTTTTCTCATCTGTAAAATGGCCCTGCCTGCTTCATGTGGTTATATGTGGATGATTCTCAGAGCCAATGAGCTGTTACCTGAACAAGTACACTAAAAGGCGCTAAATGCCATCTAAGCGTCAAGTATGATTAATAATAAGGAGAGGGATTATGTCCCGCCATCGAAGACTATAGGCGGGAAGGGGTGTCACAGCTGCCCTGGTCATGGGACCAATTTTCTCTGCCCACTGTAGCCCTTTGTCACTTGTTACTGGCTGCTCCTGGGTCCTGCGCAGAAGCACGGCTCTGGCCGGACATGATACACTATTTGGGGAGAAATGCAGCTCCCCTCCCATAGGCGCCATCAGTCAAGGCCTGTCACACAGCCCTGTTCAGTTAAGCTCTGATCAGTGTGCGATGGTGCTAGTCCTCTGATACGTCTTCCTGTCGCTTGCCACATACATACACGCACTGCATAGCTTCAAAAACCGGCAACGGTCTTAGAGAGAGAGAGAAATACTTTATTGGATTAAACTGAACGTTCTAGGAAGGCAAACTCCAGGAGAGGGAGACCAGCCGAGTTGTTGGTGCCATATGGCAAGTCCGGGTCGCCGGACAACGTGGCCCAGAGGGAATGTCTGGCTCCCTCACGATGAGAATGAGGAAACGAGGCCGGAGTGGAGCATCCGGCCATTCAGCTCTCCAGGGGGACAGTGGCAGGACTGGGTCTAAAACAGTCTGCTCAGGCCTGGTCAGTCCTGTCCCCCTGCTGCCCAGGACTGCGGGGACTGGCAGCCCTGACCTCCCCTTGCTCCCCGGGGCCCGGACACGCCAACAAGAGCTCCATTTCCTGGGGGATGTTTCTAAACAATGCAGGTGATTAACTTCATGGCCAGTGATGTGGCCAAGGTATGTTTCTTCTTTTTAAACATCTGTCTGGTTTTCTTTAATTTTATATATTTTAACAAGAACAAAACAAAAAAAAAGAAGAAGAAAACTCATAGTGAAGGCAGTGTCTCGGGAGCATGCCTAGAAGGGAAAATGGTATGAACTCAAAGTTAAACATCCTTTGTTGGGACATTTTTATTCACTAAGACATTTTGCACAGAAGAGAAAACCCAATTATGCATGCAAGCATATCATATTTGAAAATATCTTATAAAGATAACAGATATTTTAGGACCAGCTTGGTGGCTCCATAGTTTTTCCTTTTATTTTGAGGGGCCGAATATCCACTCTTATGGGAGTCTGGGTCTGGGCTGCTCTGTCCTTTGGGTGATGTCTCCCTGACAGACAGCTTAGCTTGGTCTTCGAATATTACATTGGGTTAAAATGGCACAGCAGACAGTTCTAGAAAGAACTCCTACAAGCCTTTTAATGAAAACATCCGGAACTCATTGCTTACAACGGCTTTCCTCTGAGGCCATGATGGAAAGGGTACACAGGCCCCCAGCAGGGTAGCTGACTGACTACTCCCGTTGAAGACACCCCAGGAACTGGGCGAAAGGCAAACACGAGGCTTTCCTCTAGAATGAGGCCAAGACTAAGGCTGCGTGTACCCACAGCAGTTTATCCCCTCTTACATCACCCTTGAAATTACCACTGATTATCTGCATAAGCCAACTGCTACCACGTCTGAACTTCCTCCAGTCCTTCGCCTGTGTGCCTTGGGGAAGGGATGGGGCCTTAGAGGACGCCTAGTATCAGTGGCTTAACAGAAGAAACACCTTTCTGACTTTCAGCTGAAGTTTTAAAAAAGGATCAATTTCTCAAGTTCCATTTGTGAAACACCTCCCATGATTTCCACCTTATAGATTTTCCTACTTAGGGAAAGGGGGAAAAGGTAAGTTCATACTTGGGAAAATTCACATGTTTTGGGCAGGTTAAATTATTACTCGTACTAATTGTACCAGCAGTACCAGTAGCAGCAATAACAACAACAGGAGAAAAGTAAAAATCTGCGTTCTTACACAGCAGCATTTTAGCAGATAACAAATCTGTGAAGAAAGCCTCCTGCTCAGATGGCACATACAACAAGTCCAGGAAGGGAATGGCATATCCACGCCCTGCCCTCTGAAAACAGCCATGGGTAGAGAAAGCTGAACTCAGAATCTGTTAACACCCACTGACCCATTAATTCAACCACACAAAAAATTAACTGGTTAAAAAAAAAAAAAGGATTTCAAATGAACAGTGTTCCTGTTGCCTGTTCGTCTCAGTAGATAGTAGCAAGATTCTCACACCAGGCACCAGGTTCTTCCCTGACTTTGCCCCCTGTGAGAGATTTCCATTTGTTAAGAGAGAGCAATGTATAGAATATGTGGTTTGGAATGTGCAGGGTACCTTAAAAATAGTTCTCAATGAGGAGTAGCCAAGCACGGGCACTGGTCAGATTTCAGATATAAATGAAACCAAGCCTGTGCCCAGAGGATTGGGTTTCAGAAATCTCAAAGGGCTCTCTTTCCCCAGCTCCCCCTTTATCCTTTAATCAGCGAAGCGCACGGAGCATTTGTGATCACTTATGCCTCAGCTGTGTCCTACCAGGCAGGATAAAATGATGTGTGCTGGTTTTATGCCAAGCATGTGTACACACTTGTTGACCTCATACACTGCTTTGGGAAGAAGCAGTAACAAAACTGGCCAAAACAAAATGGAACTCACCAGAATATGAAGTCACGGTGAGAGAGGTGGAACAGAGTTCTAGTTACAGTAGTGTTGTTAGGTGATAGCATTGTCGATGCTCTCATGGAAAGCATTCTTTTTTTTTTTTTTTTTTTTTTTTTTTTTTTAGAATGAGGTAGTGCAGTTATCTCCTTAGGTGTGGGAGTAATTTACAAGCCCCTTTGAAGATGTCCAGGAAATCGGCTGTGTACGTGGGTGTGGGACCCAGCCATTAGGGAAAATCATGGCCAGGGTTTCAGAACGTGAACAGGGAAGGTGGTTGTGATGTGGAGATGAACAGGCCTCCACAGCCTCAGAACCAAGTAGGGATGCTATTTGTTTACATAAACTGCCTTCACAGGGATGTCAAGGTGAATTCATTTGATGTGTAATCACAATCTTAGGTAAGTGGGCAAAGGATGGTTTTAGAATCAAAGCTTTGGGAGTCTGCTCATGAAGGGAAGTATTTATTTTCTGGAGGAAATCTGTGTGTTACGTGAAAACTTTACTCCGAGGTCTGTGGCTGTGCGTGGTTGTGTTGCGTAGACTAGTTCTGGACAAATACTTGGCCAGAGCCTGTTTGCATTTTGTTTTTGTAACACTGGGGTGACGGCATCCCGACTAGGAGACTTAGCTGTTGTAGTTTTCGTATTCCGTCAGCAAAAATGAACAGGAAAGTAAAACTTCTAATAGATGATCTAAAGGTTTCTGTTGTTGACCAGTCTCCGCAGACACCACGGGAGCCGCTGTAGGTCAACCCCGTAGATGTAGATGTCCCCGAGGAACAGGCCTCCAAAGGGGTGTGCAGACAGAGGGACCGGACCGTTCGTCGAACAATATGCCTGGAGTATGAGACTCGTGTTTGTTTAAACTGAAAATGGTTTATATAATTATTTATTAAGATGAAAGCTGAACTAAATAGTTTAGTGTAATAAATAGAAACTAAATTAATATATATATTTTTTTTTTCTTAAAAGATAAGTTTAATTAGGGTGCCCATTTTAACATCTAATATGGAGCTTTGGGCTAATACCGACTGTGTTAGGGCATGGAGGATTTTTACAGTTTAAATGTACAGAGTAATATGTCACGGAGCAGCCGGGGTAACCTGAGAACCCAACTGGGCAAAACACCTAAAGAGCCAGATGGGAAGCCCCAGGAGGGCAGGGATCTGGGGCAGCTTTACTTCCTGCTATACCCCTAGTACAGTGTCTAGTACGATAGGTGCTTAATAAGGATTTGTTGAAGAAAACGCTGCATACAATATAAATTGTCCTTTAAAATATAAAGCTGAATTCCTAAGAAAGTTAAAAAAAACTTCAAGAGTTGGAATTGATTTCAGAATTGAAAACCAGAGCAGTGTCAGTGGCCTTTGGGTGAAGTGGGTGGAAAGTTGCCAGAATTCACACCCAGAGCCTTGGCTTTTAATAGCTCCAAGAGGACAGTAGGCAGGGCCTTGGGCCCAACACAGGCAGAGGAAGAAATTAACGAGGACCCTCAAAGGGCTGCACGTCGTGAAAGCCCAAAACTGGAGAAACATCTGCCTATGGGAGAGGAAGGCAACAGGGCTCTTGTCCACCCGCGTGGAGTCCCCCTCCCCCTGTAACTGTAAGGACAGCCAGCCTCGCCAGGACCAGGCTTGGAACTGATGTCACCTGGAGGTCCAGGAATCCTTAAGGAAAAGGAGGTTTATGTTCTGTTGCTGGCTTTTGCGAACACGAAGCCCCTCTGGAGGCACATTGCCGGCCCATGTCACATATGAGATCATAGCTAACTCCCCATTGAAGATGACCTCACGATGCAAAATTGCAAACACCCAAGCCAAAAGCGCGCACCTGGCGCAGGAGTCAGCCAGTGTCCCACGGCAGGATCCAGCGCTAAGACCTTCAGACTCTAGAATTATCAGAAAGAAACTATAAAATAAATGCGTTTAAAACTACGAAAGATAAGCAAACAGGAAAAAAGAAAAGACTCATTATTGTAAAGGACTCCACACACTAAAAAACAGTAAGATAGAAATGAGAAGTTAGCCATTGGAGCAAATTCAATGTGTAGAGAAATGCCTCTCTTCAAAGAGAACCCGAAACCTTGCTTAGCAAATATAAAAGACTACACTAGTAATCTTTAATAACTAACAAATCAAAGAAGCATTAATGTTCTCAGGAGTTCTTGAAAGTAGGATGAGCTTACGTCTTTCAAAAATGTTATCCCAAAGTTGATGACTCCCCAATGTGTCCGATTTTCTCTGTCTAAATCAGTGGTTCTCAACCTTCCTAACGCCGTGACCCTTTAATACAGTTCCTTATGTTGTGGTGACCCCCAACCATAAAATTATTTTCGTTGCTACTTTATAACTGTAATTTTGCTACTGTTATGAATCATAATGTAAATATCTGATATGCGGGATGTATTTTCATTGTTACAAATTGAACATAATTAAAGCATAGTGATTAATCACAAAAACAATATGTAATTATATATGTGTTTTCCGATGGTCTAAGGCGACCCCTGTGAAGGGGTCGTTCAACCCCCAATGGGGTCACGACCCACAGGTTGAGAACCGCTGGTCTAAATCCTTTCTGTAAACTCTCTCTTGGTCTTCCCATATGCTAAGGGAAGTGATCTACCCTTTTATTTTGGGGGGTGTGGTTTTCAATCACAACTCAGGTGACATCAGATTAGGAAGAGCAAATGAAAAATAACAGACTAGTTAAAGGTAATCAGAATGAACTAGTGAAATGATCCTGGTTTTTATTATAACAATCCATTCTCATTCCTAGCTTTATAAATCATCTGTCCTCAGCATAAACCAGTGGGTAAATCTCATGTTTCCATTTTAATGATGCCTAAGATTTTTAATATGACAGTGTTTCCATCTCTAAAAAACACGTTTCAAAAGTAGTAGGGAGTGGAGAGTGACTCCTCTATCCTTGCCGTTTGGACATAAAAGGCATGAAAGATAGACTTTACCAATAAAAAGAGTTTTAAGAGATTCCTTTAACTATTTTTAACTCAAAATGTAACAAGCAGATTTTTGTGCAATTCCCCTTAGGCACAGACTGTGTGCAGTGGAGAGACCGGAAACCATGTGTCTGTTAACTGGAGGAGCCCCCACCCCAAAAACTGTGAGCATCCAGGACAGGACTGCTGGGAGAAAAGGAAGGCAGGACAGACTCTGATAAACAAGCAGGCAAACAAATTAATTATGCAACTTAGACATGTCTGAACTTGGGCAGTGAATCTGAGAGGCCGACTGTGCGTGAAGGGTCATGCTTAACTGCCACAATCGCCAGCTCTGATCGCCCCCAGCATTTCATAAAACTTTCTAGAAGCTGCTGTGGTAGCAAAGATACCTCTGGTGTAGCCAGACTCCCTGCTCAGTCTGGGTTGTGGTTACTGTGGTGTTCGAAGTTCAGGAGATAGGCACCACTTACTGACTCACCTGGTCCTAGGTGAGAGGTGCAGGGCAGGTGGAGTTGTCCTCCCCAGATGACATAAGCGCCCAGGGCAGAATCCCGGGGAACTTGCCGCCAAGTCACTCCACTGCTGCAGCGCACATGCTGTGTTGCTCCATGCATGTCCCTGGTCTGTCCTGCCTCTTCACGCCAGGCAGAGTTCTCCCGCCCACTAAACCCCTTCCTTTATCCCACTGATCAGCCCAGGATTCCCTCCTCCCCTTTTACCTGAACAGAGGAGCTACAGGGTCAGCTTGCACAGGCGACCCGGCTGCATCAAGAGGAGACAAAGAAATTTATACACAAGATCCAAAAGGTAAATATGTCACGTGGATTTCAGCACAACCATGTCTCAGACCACAGAGCCCCTCCAGAGAGATGACAAGATACGTTTTTTTAAAAATATATTTTTATTGATTTTTTACAGAGAGGAAGGGAGAGGGATAGAGAGCTAGAAACATCAGTGAGAGAGAGACATTGATCAGCTGCCTCCTGCACACTCCCTACTGGGGATGTGCCTGCAACCAAGGTACATGCCCTTGACTGGAATTGAACCTGGGACCCTTCAGTCCACAGGCCGATGCTCTATCCACTGAGCCAAACCAGTTAGGGCGACAAGGTATGTTTTAAAAGAACGCTGTCTGACCTCATGGGCTGGAGGTCGTATGGAAAGGTCATCCAGTCCCACACCCAGCTCAGACACTCATAAAGATAACTGTCTTCCTTTCTGTTCTAAAATATGCTTTTCAATATTTACAGTGTGGTCTCAGGGAGTTCTTAATATCTAATCTAAATTTCCCTGCATCCAGAACTAGCAAAGTAAAGTAAAATAAGGGCCCTAATGCAACTGGACATGAATGTGTGTCCAACAACTTTGGTGAGGTGTCCCCCAACACCCCCAGGGCAGAGGAGCCTCCACGTCTCAGGAAGTGCAGGAAGGTGGGACAGCAGAGGCCTGCAGGCCAGGCAGTGGAGGAGAGGTCAGAGGGCGAACCAGGAAGGGGCATTCCCAGGAGGCTACAGATGAAAGGACAACTCACCCTAAATCGTTGTCTTCAGAAAACGTTCATTAATTGAGCTGTGGCTTCATTAGCTCTTCTAGCTATTTTAGAATAAATTGTTACTGGCTAATTATCCTTTATCCATTAGATCCTCTCCCAGGGCGCCCAGTAGGAAGGATTCGCAGACACAGGCACTCCTTGCTGGGGCCTCCCTGAGGACTGCCCAGTCCCTGATGCCACCTCAAATCTGTAAACAGATATGCGGGCTCAGAATCGCCCTTGCTGCTTTCCCCCCCTTGTATTCTCAAAATATACTTATATTTTTATTTTTATTTTTTTATTGGGAAAGATACTTGTACTTAAAAAAAAAAAAAAAAAAAGTTGGTCTTGACCAGGGCACCGCGATATTGTAAAATGCATGTCTAAGGTATCCAAGAATTTAACTCATGGGCCCCCACGTTGTTCATGGTCCTGCTCATCTAAGTTGGTCAAACCTGATTAAGGGAGCGCCTCTGCATCTCTCGGCTTGGGGAGAGCAAAGCTGAGTGCTGAGATCTAAGTGCTCTGCCAACCTCCAGCAGCAGACGCACAGCCCTTTTAAACGTTTCACTGATAGGTCCAGTGTCACATATTATTACAAAAGGAAAATAGTTTCATATTACCCAAAAGGTAAATTCCTATGTAATTAACCTTTTTTTTTTTTTTTTTTTTTTTGCATCCCACCAAAAATCCTGTTTGAAAATGAGTTTATTCCTGGAGATGCTGCTAGCCAAGTGGCAGGGTCCCAGGTGCTTCTAGTGCTTGTATTGGGGGGTGAAGAAGTGTGTGGAAGAGGCTCCCAGACCTTGGCCCCAGGTGGTGTGGTGTCATCCAGGCTTGTTCTGAGGGGAAGGGAAGGGAAAGAAAGGGGTCCCCTAACACACCCCAGGGCAAAGCAGCCACTCTCCGCCTGGGGAAATGCGTGGAGTCTGGAACAGCGGAGGCTGCAGGGCAGGGGAGGAGAGGTCAGAGCGAGCCAGGAAGGGGCATTTCCAGGAGGGACTAAGACAGCGGTTCTCAACCTGTGGGTTGCGACCCCTTTGGTGGTCGAACGACCCTTTCACAGGGGTCGCCTAAGACCGTCCTGCATATCAGATATTTACATTACGATTCAGAATAGTAGCAACATTACAGTTATGAAGTAGCAACAAAAATAATTTTATGGTTGGGTCACAACATGAGGAACTGTATTTAAAGGGCCAGAAGGTTGAGGACCACTGTGCTAAGAGAACACCCCCCAGTGCTGCACCTCCTCTTCCTAACACCCCATCGCCTCTGGAGTGAGTACCTGCCAAGAGCTAGGCGCTCTGCACAGCATTTCCTGTTAACCGTTTTGTAACTGAGGATGTAGAAACTACCAGAGGCAGTTAATGGCCTAATGTAAGTTGAGAGCTGGATTTCCAGTACAGTAGGCTGCCCCTTACCCACTCTGTGCCGTCCTTGTGTCCAGACAGGGGAGAGAACAAGGGTGGGACTTAGGGCAGCTGAGCTGCTGAGTTGAATCTGCTAGAAGTGCAAACAAATCTGGTGCTAGGACAGTAGCCATGCAGTCATTGCCCAGACCAGGGACCTCCCTAGAGCTGCCTCTGCTCTTCACTGGCCTTCAGCACAGCCACATTCATCGGCCCAGGCAGTGGTAGTCATATTCCCATGGTTTCCACAAGCTAACCTAGTACTTTAGGAAAACAAAACAAAACCCACTGCCTTGGTTTTGGGCGCAGAAGGGAGTGTTAAATTAGGAGAGGACAGCTGATAATGATCCTAACCCTTTTTTCACCCCACTTCAGCTACTGTAGATATCCTTTTTAAAAAATATATATTTCTTTATTCATCTCAGAGAGGAAGGGAGAGGGAGAGAGAGATAGAAACATCAATGATGAGAGAGAATCATGGATCAGCTGCCTCCTGCACGCCTCCCACTGGGGATCGAGCCCACACCTGGGCATGTGCCCTTGTCCGGAATAGAATCTGAGACCCTTCAGTCCACAGGCTGATGCTCTATCCACTGAGCCAAACTGGCTAGGGCAGACTGTAGGTATTCTTGTGCCCTTGTCTGTAAGATTAAGATTTTATTCATACCCTTTTGCTTAGTCATTATTGACATAGAGATGGAAAACATTTCTTTTTAGCAGAGCTTTTATTTCCTTAAGTCTTACCCACATGTAATAGGAATGTGAAATCTTAAGCGTGAAAGTGGATGTAGGTTATGGACATGCTTCCCTGTTTGCTCACCACCATGAGTGGAGTACTTCATGTTTGGAAAGACCGTCTGGAGGCCCCAGTTCTCCTTCGCAGGCTCCCTGTGGGCCTCTTCTCAGCTTGCTGTTCTCTGTCAGAGGCTGGGGGTTGGGAGGGGTCAGAGGGCCCAGGAATTCAAGGGGACGGATTCCTACTTCTTCCCCCTTCACAGTTGCAGTGTGCCTTTGTGTGCAAGCCCAGGTGCAGAGGCAGGTGGAATCTGCACTTAAGTGAGCTATAGCCATGCATCCAAGAAATAATTTTCCTGAAGGCATCCCGAAGCTTCTAAAAACACCAGGGGAGCCGAAACCGGTTTGGCTCAGTGGATAGAGCGTCGGCCTGCGGACTGAAAGGTCCCAGGTTCGATTCCGGTCAAGGGCATGTACCTGTGTTGCGGGCATATCTCCAGTAGGAGATGTGCAGGAGGCAGCTGATCGATGTTTCTCTCTCATCGATGTTTCTAACTCTCTATCTCTCTCCCTTCCTCTCTGTAAAAAATCAATAAAATATATTTTAAAAAAAATAAATAAATAAAAATAAAAACACCAGGGGAGACTTGACCATGAGAAATTATAATACCTGACCTTGAAATAGCACTTTCTTCTAAATCTGAAAACTCGGAATGTTTTATAAATAGTGAACGTCTCAAGGAGTTCACCAAACTTCTGTTGGTTTCTGTTTCAGGCACCATATGCAAATTGGTATGGATTGAATGGCAGTTTGAAAAGACTCTTAGTTTGGTTTGGGTGGCACATGGGGATCGCTGCTTGTCACACTCCCTTTTCTTTGGTTCCAGATGGAGGAGGATCACCTCTACGCGCTGAGGTGGAAGGAACTGGAGATGCACAGCCTGGCTCTGCAGGGCGCCCTCCCGGAGCGGACCTGGAGTGATGAGAGGAATCTCGTGCAGCAGGAGCTCCGGTCCTTGAAGCAGAACATTTTCCTTTTCTACGTCAAACTCAGGTGGCTGCTGAAGCACTGGCGACAAGGGAAACAGATGGAGGAGGAAGGAGAGGACTTCACTGAGGTACCTCCACCCGGAGAGTTCACGGGGAGTTCACTGTTATTTGCATCGGTTTTGTTCTTGACCCCCAGGCACTGCTGTGCCCCTCCCCGCTGCACACAGTCATGTTCTGTTAGTTCAGATTGTTTTGTCAAGTCTGCTCCAGGCAATGGAAATGCAATGGGTTGTCCAGTTATATACCAGCCCGAGGGTTCTGGTCTGTCCTTTGACCTCGTTGCAAGAGTATATGGGTCAGTAACTCCTTTCTGCAACAGCGTTTTGCTGCCATCTCTTTTGTTGCTGATTTATAAATTTATTAAAATGATCACCCTGCCATCCCTGACTGTCTCCCTCTACCTTGCTAGTTTGTAAAACCTAGTTCTAAGTTTAAATTTTTATTCCTAAATGTCAGAGCCCACTCTGCCAGTGCAGTTTTATAAGGGTTTCTTCTAAGCTCCGGGTGGGTCACTTCCTTGCTGCCTCTGAAATTTGTGTGTGTTCTCCTGAGAAAGGGAACATGCCTCCATTCCAAGGTTCATAACAGAACCAGAACAGTTGTTTGTTTTCAGATGGCTCTGTATTGATTAAGCAGAGTGGCCGTGAGCTCTCTGTGAGTGCGGGCTGGTATCCACGCTGCTCGCCACTCTGTCAGCTGCTTCAGACACTGAGCATGTTGGTTTCCTTTTAGTCCCCAAAGACCTTGCAGCTGCTTTTCACTCTAGTGAGCAGGGTAAGTAATTTTAAGTCATCCTATGATTGGGAAGATACGGTGATCCTCTTTCCTCAGGGTGAAGAAAGTCTTCAAAAATTAATTCAACCTGCTCCCAAATATCCATGACAGAAAACCATCACTAAGCAAAACCTAGAAGTAGTTGTAAAGTTTCGTCAATACTTTGGACTTTTTCCTCTAATTTAAAACCATAACTGTAAGCAATAATCCTATATAATAAAAGGCTAATAGGCAAATTGACCGAACGGTGGAACAACTGGTCACTATGACGCACACTGACCACCAGGGGGCAGATGCTCAATGCAGGAACTTCCCCCTGGTGGTCAGTGCACTCCCACAGGGGGAGGGCCGCTCAGCCAGAAGCCAGGCTCATGGCTAGCGAGCATAGCAGCAGTGGTGGGAGCCACTCCCAACTCCGCATTACTCAGACATCCCCCAAGGGCTCCTGGACTGTGAGAAGGCGCAGGCCGGGCTAAGGGACGCCCCCGCCCCCAGAGTGCATGAATTTCATGCACCAGGCCTCTGTAGTTTATAAATAGTAAAATGTCTAATCTTTTCTAGTAAACTGTACTTACTAAACTGCATGCTATTTAAATGGAGAACGTGACCAGTGAGTGAAAAGACCATCATGAGCATATTAGGGGGAAGGGCTGAGAAGTGAAGAGTTGATAAAGCCCATAAAATGGGTAATTATCCTCCAACCATAAAAATCAGACTGCTCAGCAGAAGGATTTGGGTAAAGCTGTGACCCTCTTCTCTTGCTGTTTTCAGAGTGAGCACCCAGAGCTCTACCCCAGGCCTGGGGAGCTTGGAGTCCAGGGGGACCCAAACGGGGCCAGCCCAGACCGAGATGACGATGGTCCAGGCTGCGGCTCTTCGGTGGGGGAGCATTCTCCACACTCCCCCGTGCAGATCGGTGACCACGGATCACGGCTCCAGCCTGCAGATGGAGGGCAGCTCCACGGGCAGGTGGGTGCCGAGTCCCAGCCCCCCGTGCCTCCCACACCTGGGAGAGAAGACTCCAATCTGTGTCTGTATCATTTTCCATCATGGGCCGGTGTTCTGGGGAGCAGCAAACGTCTCTGGCGGTCTGTGGCTGCCTGTTGCTGTAATTTTGCCTGAAGTCACATCATGAAGGCTTTTAAGCTGATGTCAGCCTGTTAGTTCATTTGGCTTACACGTATAAATAAGGACCACAGAGGAGCAGATTAGCTGTGTCCCCTGAAGGCCAGCGAATGTGCCGCAGACAGAGAAAGAGAGAGTATTCTGTAGAGTGGTCTGAGGCCATATAAAAGCTGACCGTTCTTCCAAGGAACGAACACTGAGTGCCACATGTCCAGCATGGAAGGAAAAAGGAAGTCCAGGGCATCTGTGTGGATGTTCAGCTGAACGGACACTTGAGAATGGCACTAATTTGGTAATATAATGGGTAAGGAGGAAGGGACAAGTACTTTTTTGTTGTTGTTGTTAATCCTCACCTGAGGATATTTTTCCCCATTGATTTTTAGAGAATGTGGGAGAGATGGGGAGAGGCAGGGAGAGAGAAACATTGATTGGCTGCCTCCCGTACATGCCCCAACCAGGGCCGGGGATCAAACCTGCGTGCCCTTCCTTGACTGCAATCAGACCCGGGACCCTTCAGTCCACAGGCCCACGCTCTGTCCACTGAGCTAAACTGGCCAGGGCTGGACGAAGTACTTTCTAAAAAATATCCCCAAACGTGTAAAGTGTTTCAGGTTCTTTTGGGGCCACCTGAAATATAAAAATATTTGATGACACTTAAAAAAATTAAAGAGGTGGGATTTCAGTGTAAATATTAAGTAATTATTAGTGTTCCTAGAGGCCACATTTATTAATTATTAAACAGATAGACCTTGCTTAGTAACCCAAAAGATACTATTGCCACCATCCAAATTTTTTTGCAGTTTTATACGAAACAGCAGCCTTGGTGGGCTTGGAGTGTTGAGACCTTGCGAGGCACCAGTCGTTAAAGCTTCCTCACTCCCAGACTTCCTCTTCTGAGTCTTTTTGGACCCTATGTTGCTTCTCTGAGCGTTCCATAGGACAGAGCCTGAGGCCCCAGCCCTGGACCCTGGCTCTGGGGTGAGGGGCAGGGCCGGAGTCACTCTGGGAGGGCGGGTGCAGCTGCAGCCGCTCAACCACAAGCATATTTGGGCACTCCCTCTGCAGGGACGCCACAGCTGCAGCCCCTCCCTCAGCCCTGAGCCTCAGAGGGTCAAGCGGGAGAGGCTGTGTCAGCACTTGGCCTCAGATCCAAGTGACAGAAAGTGGATGTGTGAGCACAGGCCTGGGGAAATGTGTCCTTTCCCCCTTACTGCTTTCTCTCCATATACAAATAAGATTTTTACAACTGAAGAGCTCTCTCTCTCTCTCTCTCTCTCTCTCTCTCTCTCTCTCTCTCTCTCTCTCGTTTATTGTTTGTTTAATCCAGACACATTCAAAATGGAAACTGAAAGAATACTTTTCACCTGAAACAATTAAACTAGATTCTACTAGCCTAAGATACCTAACACATGACAGCAGTAGAGATGATAATCATTGTCCTCTATATCTACTAAAGCAGAGATGGAAAGCCAATTTGGTTGCAGAAATGTCATAAGGATAGACTATTATCATTAAAAAAAATCAACAAATAACAGTAATGGTAAGACAACTGTTTTTACTCTGATTCACTGGACAGGGGACAGTATGTTAAAATTCCACGGGACTGGAGGTGAACAATCACCACGCAGACTCCTCTGTGTGGTGTTTTAATGATTTATTCCTGGTGAGCAAAGACGGAGGCTGAAAGACTTTGCTCTAATTTTCTATTACCCTGAACACATTGGCCGTTACTTTTGGTGCCAAGCATTTTTCATGAGTGGCAGGACAATATCCTGGATTTCTAACAAATACATATATTTGGGAGGGGTAAGAATTTCAAGTACTATACATTAAAAAGCATAAAAGTGTTTTAAATGGGAAAAAGAAAAATCCTTAAACCCCCAAAATGGAAACTATTAGTATCTGTGTCCCCAAAATATATGCAATGTGTAAGACTTTCTCATGGAAGATCTCATTCAAAGGGAAAAAAGGGACAGATTTAATTTTACTTATATTGCCAAGTACATGAAAAACAAAATATGTGCATCATTTGCTAGTTTACTAAATAGCAAACAGTTTTCACAGTTCAGAACCAGTGTGCTACTGCGTCAAGTGCGTATTTGTTTTTACCAGGAGAAGAATGGAGATGCCTTCCAGGCGAACAAGCAGCTCTCAGTGGTCACACTGACGAGCTGTTTTCTAGGCACCCCCACCCACCCTTCCATTTCCCCGACTAATGTGACTCAAGAAAGAGGCATTTTCAAAGGCACTTTTAATTACAGTGATTAGGAAGTTCGTCATAATGCCAGAGTCCATGGGGAGAATTTAGCTCATGGGATGAATTTTACAACAATGACTTAGAAAATAAAATGCTTACTTTGCAAAATAATCCTTTAAAATCTGCCAGTTTTTTTTTTTTTAACAAATGTTATTTATTTTAATGAAGCTGGTACAGATAATGTCCACTTAAAACCCATATCCCAGGCCAAAAAGTACAAATAAACTAAAAAAGAGCAGTGTTCCTTTGTACCCACTTCTACTCAAATAACTTTATTAACTGCCAATGAAAATTAGAACTTCCTGGGATCTTCTGACAAGATTTTTCTCTACTCTTAAATGCTTTTTCTCTAGTCTTCATTCTCACCGTATCTGTCATCTTGACTCCAACCTCACATTCCTCTTCTTTGGGTCCAGACCCTCAGATTGTAAAAGTAGCTTCAAGTCAAGGAAAGGTCGTTTTCCATCTCCCCCTGAAAGTCATAGTCCAGGAGTGCGGCTAACCCATGCTAGAACCTCGGGGCCGGGCGGCAGTCGTTCTGAGCACCTGCATTGGCCGACCTTATTGATCACAAGCCTGAAGTGCACGGTCCTGGAAAAGGCGCCTCCCTGCTCACACGTGTAACATTTCAAAAGGACAGGGCAATGCGGCGGAGGCTGAGGCTTCATCACCCAAAATCAGCACAATGAAAACCAACAATAATGAATAATGGGCACCGGAATGCCCATTGCCAGCTGTTTAAAAGAAACCGGGTGCCAGTTTTCAACCCATTTTGAACACTACTTTACAAAAGAAATATTTTTAAAAGTAAAAAAAGTTTGAGAGGGAAAAAATAGAAAGAATATCTAAACTGTTGAATGACCCCCTGTGTGTTCCTGATAAACTTCAGTCACATCTTCTTCCTCCGTTCCCAGTTCTTCTGGAGTGTGATTATCAGCAATCCTCTGACCTCCCCAGAGAAACCCGCGTGAAGGCATTGGACTCCCAGTCTTCGACAGTATGAATCTTTCAGTGCCTTGAGATGTGTCGTCATTTTCACTTTGAAGTGAATCTCAGGGCTATCCTGTCCAAAGACTGAGTTTAATGTATTCTCCTTCCTTCTTACCCCCATGTCCTTGTGAAGGCTTTGCCTGCTGGACGGACATGGGGATGGTGGCTTCGCGGGGGTCTCCTCCGCACAGCAGTGGCCTAGGGTAGAGTGAACCTCGCCCCAGGGTTTACAAATCCGTCTCTCTTCCCTACAGCACAGCACTGTTGCCGGACCAGTTTTATTGTTTAAAAAAAGATATTGGCCACCAATACTATAAAGTATCTGTGATGAACTCAAATAGTATTTCTTGATTTCCATTTAGCTGAAAACCTGCTGCACTAAGATCATGTGTTGGGTGTTTCTCACATGCGCGTCCAAATGCTTTGGAGAAGAAGAAAAAAATGTAACATCTGGTTTTCTAAACCAGAGTCATGGAATATTTACCCTTGGGGTGAAAACTGATGTAAAGTCACTCAGCTGGAACCTCGCATTCAGTGTATTTTAATATCATCTCTCCTTTCCTCCTCTTCCAACGCTGATTTTTTAGATCTTCCCCGTCAAGTGGTGAGGGACCCATGGGTTTTTCACTTTGTGCAGCAGAGGCACGTGGATGGGCTCCCAGGGTAGAACCCAGATCGTGGGAATCAGCTCTGCCTTTAATGGACCCATCTCTCCATAGTCATTAAGTGCACACTTGCCATCCGCCCAAGGACAGAAGATGAGTGAGCTCCACTGTAATCGACAGCTGGCTCCCTGAGACTTCCCGTAGAAGGGTTGCCGCTCTTTAGTGGCCTGGGTATTAGCTGGGCAGCCTGGGTGTCTTACAGAGCTGCCGAACAGAGCCACAGCCTTTCCGAAACTCTGAGAAACCCCCCTCCCTGCCCCCCAAGGTGATAAGCAGAATGAGGAATGAGGAATGAGGAATGAACTTCTTTCCCAAGGATAAACTCACAAGTAACAAAATTTCCTGGGCCTTGATCTTTAATTTGTGTCATATTGGACATTCTCCAAGTTGAACACAGTAAATGGCAACATTGATCACATACAATGAGGTAAAAAAAAAAAAATTACATGTATTGAGTCAACCTTGGAAATAGATCATGAAAACCATCAGGTTGGAAAGTGGTTGGCTGTGCAAATGCTCCCTGTTGACTGGTCTTTGGCTGTGCCATCTGCAGCAGTGACCTGATTGTCCTTGCGAACGGTAAGCTTGCCTTGTGGCAGAGCAGAGGCTGGGAGTAGGCAAGGGCATGTTAGATAGTTCTCATTGAGCTCCAGGATGCTTGCCACTTGCTGCTGTGTTAAGCTCTCGAGACTAGCACCGCTAAGGATATGTGCATTTAATATTCACTAGTAATTCCTGAAATCAAGGTTTGTTTTTAAACAAGGTGACTAATAGTGCCAGAATTATGACCCCATGTTTCCAGCAGCCAGTCTTCCAAGATGCGGATTAATTTTTTAAAAAGAGAAGTTACTTTTTCATTCAGGGATGTGACATACTATTCTTTATTAAAGCATCTAAGTATAAACATAAGGAATCTAATCTAAAATTAGAGCAGGATCTGATGCAGTATTGTTTCATATTAGTCCTCCAGTCTTCAGCGGGGGCTGGTCGCTGAAGAGCCTCACTCAGGACCGAGTGGATCCTGCTCCCTGGGCCTTTGTCACTGATCCAGGACTCATGTGAAGCTCAGGGGCTTCAGGGGCTACCCTAAAAGTAAAACTCAGCCCTTCTCCTGTAGCCAGAGCGCCTGTGGCTCCCTCAACCTCTCAGACTTCGACTCACCAGTTGCCCAGCTACCCACTTCCTGGCGGCCCCTCTTACTGCTTTGCTCCAAATGCAGACACTTCCAGAAAGAACACCTCTTCCAGACAAGGCCTGAATGTCAGAACTGTGACATGCCCTGGCTTTCTTTCTTTTCTTTCTTTTTTTGTAGTAAGAAAACTCTCTTCTTGAGCCTCAATAGCTTTTTACATTTTGATTTTGTATGTTATGCCATGGTTCATTCTTCAGACTCTGCAACCTCATATCCTCACCTAGGAGTCATGCAACTCTATATAAAAGGAGCCAGATCAGAGCTTATGATTATGAATCACTTTATTTTTGCTGTTTACTTTTGTTTGTTTGCTTCAGTTACTGCTGAAGGTGAAAAGTCACAAGGACTAACGGGGATTTGAGGAAGGACTCTCTGCCCCAGTCCCACCTCCCTGGGTTAACCTGGGTGTGCAGTGTACAACATATCTTGATTTGCATCAGACCTGCCCTGGTTTCTTTGAAACCTTTGACTGGTATATCTGGGTTTATAATGTATTAAATATATGTCCATTAGTTCTTTCATACACCCTCATTTATACTTGGGAAGCTCTCAGTATAAATTTTGGCCTGCAGGCACAGAGCCCTCATGGCCCAGATCACCGAGTATATTCTCAGCCAGAGGAAAAATGATTTCTTTACATAAATGTGTCTGTCATCTCTGTAAACCTCCATCAGAGATCATATTTTCACGCCAGTCTTCAGTGACTCAATTGTCTTTTATCTGTGGGAGGATAATGATTTTAGAAAAGAATCTTAAAATTAACCTGAATGTAACAATGAAAGTAAGAATAATAACTGGCTTACATATTAAAACGAGAGGCCCAGTGCACGAATTCGTGCATGGGTGGGGTCCCTCAGCCTGGCAGGCAATCAGGGCAGATTGAGGCCAGCCAGCTTTGGGGGAGGGACTGCGGGAGGTTTCCCGGCCATGGGATGTTGGCTGTAGGAGCACACAGACCACCAGGGGGCAACTCCTGCATTTAATGTCTGCCCCCTGGTAGTCAGGGTGTGTCATAGCTACCGGCCGGTTGTTGGGTCATAACAGTTTAGGATTTTATATATATATAGACTAGTAGCCCGGTGCACAAAATTTGTGCACTCGGAAGAGGGGAGGGGGTCCCACAGTTATTAAACATTTAACGGCACAACACTGACCACATTGGTGGTGGTGGCGGTGGTCTTGTCAGAATGTGTTATATTATGCAGATGAAAATCTATTTAAACAGATTTGATATAGATATTTTCAAAGATGGAAGAATTGTCCCTGTCAACTATTTTAGTTGATTCATATCTTCAGTAATTGTCATCATTGCAAAGTTTTCAGTCCGCACATGGATTGCTGGATATAATAGGTCATGCGCTGTCCCTGTCCTTTGTAGCCTTTGTTACCTTAAGGACTCTAGTTTTCCATTTATATGTTTAAGTACCAACCTTACCAGCTTAAAAATGTAAGCTTTTAACACTGCTCTCTCTGTTCTGTATCCTCCCGATGAAAAGTGGAGTTGGGTTGCAGCACAGGAGAGAAATTCAGAAGGGGACTATTGAAGTAATGACTACAGTCGGAGAAGAGGGAACCTGTTTCCCTGGCCTCAGGCGCTGGCGCCTGGACCAAAGGTGGGCGGCTTCTTCTTCTGCGGGCTTCTTCTTATGTGCTTCCAGGGAGGGCAGTCAGTTATGTGTCATGCAAAAATAGGCATCACCAATCGCAGAAGCCAGGCGCAGGTCAGGGAAGCCGCAGCCGGGGACGCTGGCGGTGGCTGCTTCCCTGTCCACGCACCTGGCTTCTGTGATCGCCCCTGCACCCGGCTTCTGCGGTCACCGATTGCAGAAGCCCGGTGCAGGGCAGGGAAGTTGCGGCTGGGGATGCTGGCGGCAGCCTCTTCTCTGACCCGCACCTGGCTTCTGTGATCACTCCCACACCCGGGTCCAGCGGTCACTGATCGCAGAAGCCGGGTGCGGGGCAGGAAAGCCACTGCCAGGGACGCTGGTGGCAGCTGCTTCTCTGCCCACGCACCTGGCTTCTGTGATCACCCCTCCACCCGGCTTCTGCAGTCACCGATGGCAGAAGTCGGGTGTGGGACAGGGAAGCTGCGGCCGGGGATGCTGGCGGCGGCCACTTCCCTGCCCCTGCATCCAGCTTCTGCGGTCACAGACGCTATCTGTGTCCGCTTCCCTGCCCCACCCCCCAGACTTCTCCGATCACCCACTGGTGGCAGGGCACAGGTGGCCTCCGGGGCTGACCTTTGCCCTGCTCCCTGGCTCTTGCCTGCGCCAGGGTTTCTGATCACTGTCTTCCATCCTTCCCCTTTCGCCTTCCATCATTGCGAGTATGCAAATTAACTGCCATCTTTCTTGGAAGTTAATTTGCATATCGCCCTGATTAGCCAATGGGAAGTGTAGCGAAGTTATGGTTAATTACCATGTTTGTCTATTATTAGATAGGATGTTGCTGGATGTGCAAATGTATCCTTTCTGGGCAATCTCACAGAAAAGGACTTGTTTTGGGACTCCTGCTGCAAAGGCCCCCCCTCTTTATATGTATCAATAGGAACTGTGCAGTGCGTGGGGGGTTCGAGCAGCTACCAGAGCACCCCAGAACTCCCAGCCTGTGTCTAATAGCCTAGATCAGCGGTTCTCAACCTGTGGGTCACAACCCCTTTGGGGGTCAAATGACCCTTTCACAGGGGTCGCCTAAGACCATCGGAAAACACATATATAATTACATTTTGTTTTTACGATTAATCACTATGCTTTAGTTATGTTCAATTTGTAACAATGAAAATATATCCTGCATATCAGATATTTACATTACGATTCATAACAGTAGCAAAATTACAGTTATGAAGTAGCAACAAAAATAATTTTATGGTTGGGGGTCACCACAATATGAGGAACTATATTAAAGGGTCGCAGCATTAGGAAGGTTGAGAACCACTGGCCTAGATGAATAGGAAGTAGAGGCCATCACCTCTATTTCGTGACTGGCTTTTGTGGGTTAACCTATAGCAGCAGGTCAATATATCTGTTCCTACTTTTTATTAAAGCCATTTCCAAAGTAAATGGCTCTGAGGCAAGCAAAGTAGTTGATAATAATTTAGACCTTTCACAGAATTGTAATACACAGGTTTTAGAAATCTTAGGCAAGAATGATTTCATAAAATTGCTGGCATTGCATCACTAATAGCTTTGTATGTTACCTTTTCCATAAACTTCCTTCTCACTTTCTATTAATATTTTTTGTATACTTGGATAGCAGTCCTGTTAGCTGACGCCTAACCTTGAACCTGTTAGAAAGTTTAACACTTTATAGCACAGTCAAGCTCCCAGTGCCAGTTTGGGGATTAATTTAAGCTTCGCCGAAGGGCTGAAATGCCCTTAGCCTGGGGAGAGGAAATAATAGAGCCATTTTATCCTTCTTTGTGAGAAAACCAACCTGCTGATCTTAAAGAGATCGAAAAGTTGGTCTTTTTCATTGGCCTATATCTAACACACACACAGCTGAAAGGCTGCATAGCTAGGCCCCTGGCACAGAAGGTTCAGAAGCTCTGTATCAGGAATACCCTCAGAACATCTTGGTTCCATTCTTGACATGATTTGGGTAATTGCTTTCCCCAAACATAGCCCAGTAAGGGCCACCACCAGAGGAAAAGTGAGAGAAGTAACTTTGAGGTACTTTTTCATGGTGGCTCGCTATTATTATTTCCCTTGATATGGGGATAGAATTCATTTCACAGAGATTAGATGGCTTCTCTACGGCCAAGTTAGAAATACTAATAATGAAAGCCTAGGCAGGGTGTGATGTCAGAATTCAAATATCCTGCTTGGATTGTTCAGCCTTGGAGGGGACAGACCTGACTGCAGTCCGGGCCCTGCACTTCCTAACAGCGAGACCTTGGCAATCTCTGCACATGGTGATTGTAACTTGGTGAACGTACCCAGGATTGATGTGCAGTGCAAGGTCATGAGGATGAATGATTTAGCATACCATTACCCACCGTCCCCCCCCCCACCCCCCGCCCATTGGAAACAATATTAGTTATTGTATGTGAAAAACTAAGTTAGAAGGATCATGCCCATCAGTGGCTCATCCAGGGTCTTCAGAAATTCTTACTTGGACCTCAGTTCTTGCTGTTGTGCACCAAGGCAGAGAGCCAGTGTGGCTTCTTGCCATGCCACACGCTGCTCCGGGTGATTGTAGTGACAAGTACCAATAGCATGATTCTCTGAACCCTCTTGCTGTCTTGGCCACCTTCACCCCAAAGCAATTTTGTGCTCATGTCGTGATGATTAAATTTATACTGATAAAATAGGAGGTTATGTTGATTCCTCTGACCCAGATGTACATGAAAACATGAGGCTTGATTTGCTTGCGAGAAGCACAAAGGGCTGGCCCTAGTGCTGTGTAAGCTGATTGGTGTAGGTTAAGCACCCCACAGGCTGATCCCTGATGCAACCTGGGGATTATAGGGAGCGATGGATTACATAGAAGAATTTATCACGTAGTTTTCTGCTTTTCTTCAGTGAAAATTAGATACTCCAAAGGCTTTATCAAAATTACTATTTTTTTTAAAAATATATTTTATTGATTTTTTACAGAGAGGAAGAGAGAGAGATAGAGAGCTAGAAACATCAATGAGAGAGAAACATCGATCAGCTGCCTCCTGCACATCCCCTACTGGGGAAGTGCCCGCAACCCAGGTACATGCCCTTGACCGGAATCGAACCTGGGACCCTTCAGTCTGCAGGCCGACGCTCTATCCGCTGAGCCAAACCGGCTTTGGCCAAAATTACTATTATTTTATGCTCAAATTACTTTGACTTAAAAAGTAGTGATATATGTAAACTTTAAAATCCAAAGATGAAAATACCAAATAAATCTACCATAATGTATACATAATTTCTCAGCAAATTCTGTACTTAGACTGATGTATATTTTTGAAGAGATTGTTGTAACACCTTTTCTCACTCACCTACACTTGTATAATTTTTAAATACTTTTGGTATAGAGTTTAAAGAAACTTCGGCATTTGTTACAATTTCACCCATTTCAAAAGCATCTCTTTGAATATAGAGCTAATTTGTTTATTTTTATTGTTTATACAGACATTCCCATCCCCCCTTTGCCCACTTCCCCCCTTCTCTCTGGCCATCGCCACACTGTTGTCTGTATCTATGGGTTATGCATGTATGTTCTTTGGCTAATCCCTTCACCTTCTTTCATCCTGCCTCCCTTCTCGTCTCCCCTCTGACAGCTGTCAGTCCGTTCCATGTATCCATGCCTCTATTTCTATTTTGTTCCTCAGGCTATTTTGTTCATTAGATTCCACATATAAGTGAGATCATATGGTATTTGTCTTCCACTAACTGGCTTATTTCACTTAGCATAATAATCTCCAAGTCCATCCATGCTGATTAAAGGGTAAGAGAGCCTTCTTTTCTTACAACTGCATAGTATTCCATGGTGCAAATGTACCACCAAGTTTTTATCCACTCATCTAATGGGCACTTGGGCTGTTCCCAGATCTTGGCTATTGTAAATAATGCTGCTATGAACATAGGGGTACATATATTCTTTCAAATTGGTGTTTGGGATTCTTAGAATATATTCAAAGAAGTGGGATCACTGGGTCAAACGGCAGTTCCATTTTTTATCTTTTGGGGAAACTCCATACTGTTTTCCACGGTGGCTATACCAGTCTGCATTCCCACCAGCAGTGCACTGGGATTCTAATTTGTCCGCATCCTCACCCGCACTTGTTTGTTGATTTTTTGATGGTGTGACTTTACGTCTGGGCTTTCTGTGCTGTTCCATTGACCTATATACCTGTTCTTATGCCAGTACCAGGCTGTTTTGATAACTATGGCTTCGTAGTATAGTTGTGATACCTCCAAATTTGGTCTTTCTCAATATTACTGAGGCTATTCAGGGTCTTTATTTAGCTTCAGGAGGTTGGAAAGACTGTAGGATTTTAAGAAGGTTCTCTATTTGCTGAGCTTTTCAAATGTTAGCTGGATTGTACTCTTAATAAGCCTTTCATCTCAGAGCTATTAAAGTAAAAATTGGTGTTCAAGCCGAGAAAAATCAAAGAGCAATGAATAAAATGTTTAACAAATAGGCCTTTCCACTAGATCAGAAGTCTACTGTGTCTACTATTATAACTCTTCCTATAAATTACAGGAGCAACTATGGAGTTTTCAGTAACAAATCGGTTCCTGTTAAAGAATTTCTCTTTACTAATTCAACTTTATTTAAATCCAAACATATCCAAAGTATCTTAAATGTTTCCCCTATGTGGTTGACCACCTTTGTGTATGTACCTGTGTGTGCTTAGTGCATTAACTGGATGGTTTTAGAAGCACAGCTGACTCTCCCCGTGATGGAGGGGAGACGGTGTGTGTAGATCCCACGCTAGGGAGCGGAGGGGCACTCACCTTGGTTTACCAAGCAGGGGGTCCACCTGAGAGGAAGGGGCTCTCCTTTCTATAATAGAGGCATTCTGCCTCCAGCCGGACTCAGAGAGCTTTTATTCCTCCAGTCTCATAAATGCAGCCAACAAGATTGCCCTGAGACCATGCGATGCATGTTTGTGCTTTCTGTTTGGCTTGAAGAGATGGGCTCATTTGGCTATCGTTACCCAGGTACAGAATTAATTCACTTGGGCAAACCGTTCTGATAAAATGCCCATGCTGAAATGTACTAGCAGAGCAGTCATAGTGTTGAAATGTGCCCTCAAAGGGCGGGACATGTTTCAGAAAATATAAAATCTTTTAAGGCAGGTGTAAACAGGTGAGTAATAAAAACCCATTTCCATTTATCAGACCTGTTTGCACACTTCACATGATAAGCATCGTGCACGACACTGGAAATGTTGGGGTGGGTCAGGCTCAGACTTAAAAGTCCCCCCCTTCCCATGGCCATGTTTATCATGTCCATGACCTTCGAGGAACTGCAAGTCAGCGGTGAGCACCCTATGTTTATAGGAACCACAAGGCCTTTATTCATTCCCTTCTGTTGCAATAGCTAGTGTTAAAATGGCCGCACACATAGGTAAGTGTTTGTATTTCGTTATATCTGCATCCAGCCAGAGCTTTGGACGTCTGAAGTCACACAGAGCGTCTTGGCAGCCCAGCCTCCAGGGCCCCCTGTGGCCTCCTGCGCCTTCCTCTCTTCTGCTTCAGGTTCCCAGCACCCGCCTGAGGTCCGCCCTCCCTCCTATTCCAACAAGCCCTTAGCAGTCTCAGCCCAGGGGCCCGGTGGCCAGCATGGGGACCCCCTGGCTCTGCGCCCTTTTCCAGCGGCACCTTGGAAACAGCCCAGCACCACCCTGCTCGCCAGGCTTCTCTCCTCTTCTGACCTGAAGGACACCCTGAGGTGACAGCCCACTCCCGTGTCCCCGCAGGCGGTGGAGAACCAGCAGCTGTTCAGCGCGCTGAAGGCCTTGCTGGAGGACCTGCGCTCCGAGCTGCGGGAGGACGAGTGCGCCCGGCTGCGGCTGCAGCAGCAGTACGCCAGCGACAAGGCGGCCTGGGACGTGGAGTGGGCCATGCTCAAGTGCCGCCTGGAGCAGGTACCTGCCCCCGTCTCCCCCGGGACAGGTGGGGAGGAGGCACCGGTGACCATAGTGACCCTCGTCTGAGAGAAAGAGGGCTGCGAGGAGACCAGGGGCAGCCACCTGCTGTCTCTTCCTCAAGTTCCCCACCATCCCAAGCATCTTCTTTCCCCCATATCCCCTCTCCCACGTGTGAATCACGGTCGGCATTTCCAAAGCAGCGTTTACGTTCTCACTCCACACTGGGCAAGGTTGTGTTTGGCCCCGTCAGAGGCCCGCCAGCATCAGGTGGTGCTCAGAATGCGCTGGCATGATTCAGACAGGAGCTCAGGAAAAGCGGACCGTAGTTCAGTTACCTCTGAAAAAGGCAAACACGTGCTTTCCTTTAGATTTTTCTCCAAATACTAGAAAGAGCTGTAGACCTTCCACTTCATGCCCGAGAAGTGAGTCTAATCAGTTCGGTGGCCTGATTTACACCAGAGGACATGGGGGCCCAGTACAGTGGCTGGTCTCAGATCACAGAGCCTTTCGTGCTCACGTGGAGAGGAGAGTGGGCTCCTGCACCCACCCTTCCCACAGAGCAGAGCCTTATAGGGGGGTTTAGGCGTGGCAGGGTTATTGACATCAGACTTAGCCAGAAACTGGAAATGTTGGAAAAAATTCTTTTCTACATTTTCAGAAACATTTTCTCCCTGGAGTTCCTAAAAGCACAGCCACTCCCTGCAGCCCTTTGATCATGATGAGGGGGAAAGGTCTGTGCATCTTTGATAATCAATTTTCTAGGCCTTATTTTGAGGCAAACCATAAAATAATTAAATTCATATGAATTACACACACACACACACACAGAGAGAGAGAAAGGAGATATATTCCAAATGGTCTTAATAAAATATGACAGGACCAGTCATGTCAAAAGAAAACAGCTCTCGCCCTGCCTGGTGTGGCTCGGTTGGTTGAGTGTTGTCTCATGCACCAAAAGGTCACTGGTTTGATTTCCAGTTGGGGCACATACCCAGGTTGTGGGTTTGATCCCCGGCCGGAGGGCTGGAAGGAGGTAGCCAATCCATGTTTCTCTCTCACATCTCCTCCCTCTTCCTTCCTCTCCCTCCAAGAAAATCAATATAAACATTTTTTTTTTAAAGGAAACAGCTCCTTTGGTACCCACAGTTCACCTGCATTGCCTGGCACAGGGGAGCAGTGGTGTCAGGCTCCCTGGGAAAAGCAGAGATACAAAGTTTTCTGCAGAGGAAGCTGCAAAGCACAGGAAAATCAAAGTGCCAGGCCAGGCTGGTCAGATGACGGAGCCGCTGACCCAGTTACTAATCCTGCCCACTGCCTGGTAGCAGACTCTTACTAGATGCTCTGTTTATGTTAGGACACAGCCTGAACAGTCAGCAACGGAGGAGGAATGAGTGAAAACACTTTCTGATGAGCTGCCTTTAAGCCTATTTAAAAATATGTTTATAGGAGAAAAAAACTAAATATTTTCAAAGACATTGAGTGTAGCTGATGAAAGGAGGCATAATCTTTGATGCGAACCAGTTTCAAAACATTCCATCTTTGTTTTAGAGAAACCTTGTATCCACCCACGTGTGTGCCACAAATAAAGCCTCAGGGAGAGTCAATAAACACAGTGAAATAATGCTAGGACTTCAAACCTAAAAAGCAGGTGGTAATAGGCAAGATTCACCGTCTGCCCAAATCGTTTAAGATGTTTTTTAAACATTTGCAGCCCAGGAAGCAATGAATGTGGGTGGATGCTGGCTCATTTGTAACAGTCCTATGGTTACCCTCTTCTACTTAAAAGCAAAAATGAGTGAAATCTACCAAAACTTAAGTATTTTTTCCTCAATGAAGGCCATGTTGTATCAGTTCCCAAATCTGTGATTCCTTCCATTGTCTCCTAAGTCAGACTTTATTCTAAATGCCAAGGTCCCAGCAACAAATAAGATATTTCTTGACTGGGTTCACAATGCACTGGGAGACCCAGAGAAGTGGCCCACTAGGCCTGTACACAGTGCTGTCTGAAGTGGGGGTGTGCAGTGCACACACCTCAGCTTAAGGGTTTAGGGAAGTCCTGCTTAGAATGAATTGCGGAGGATGAGTAGAATGAGTACATGGAAAAGGAGAGAAAGGATATGTCAGATAGAATAGGAATAGCATGAAGAAGGGAGCTTG
The DNA here is from genome assembly GCF_963259705.1 of Myotis daubentonii. NCBI lineage: Eukaryota > Metazoa > Chordata > Mammalia > Chiroptera > Vespertilionidae > Myotis > Myotis daubentonii. The sequence continues at coordinate 62,813,351 of NC_081847.1, forward strand.
CCACATCTGCAGAACTGCACCTAGTTAGGTGTGAGAGAAAGAACGTTCACAGAATTAAAATGATAGCCTTGATTTTCATCGCGGAATTAAAGCATTTTGATTTTTAAAATATTTTTATTAATTTCAGAGAGGGAGGAAGAGGAAGAAGGAGAGGAGAGAGATAGAAACATCAATGTTGAGAGAGAATCATTGATCAGCTGCCTCCTGCACGCCCCACACTGGGGATCGAGCCCCCAACCCAGGCATGTGACCTGACTGGGAATCGAACTAGCGACCTCCTGATGCATGGGATGACACTCAACCAACTGAGCCACACTGTCTGGGCTCCTCTATCATTTCTTGAAGTCTACTAGCAATGGTTTTTCCCTTCAATTTTTATTTATTCAAAAATGTTTGTTTTCTTTTATTTTTGAAAGATGTTACCACTTTCCCCCTTTAAAGATGTCACTCCATTGCCCTCTGACTTAAATAGTTTCTGAAGAGAGGTCTGTTGTAATTCATATATGTGTGCCTCTGTGTGTGTGTATGTGTGTGTGTGTGTGTGTGTGTGTGTATGCATGTGTCTCTTTTCTCTGCCTCCACAGTTTCCTCTTTAGTTTTCAGTAGTTTGGATATGATATGCCTAGATGGGAGTGCTTTTGGTCATGTGTTTAGTTTTAGTATTTAACCTCCTGAGTGTTGGACAAATATGTATTGTAGATGCCTAGGTTCCATCACTAGGTTTCATATAGGGGCTAAGAATATAGGGCAGACATGTACTTGTCTTCAAGGAGCTCTATAGAAGGACAGGCAAGAGATGGTGGTGACTCAGTAGGGATGTAGAGCTGAGAACACTGACATTCTGTGTGACTCTCTATGTTTATAATTAGGACTTTAAACATGAAAATGGTTTCTTCCATGGGATTGGTCAAATCTTGGTTTAAACATGTTTCCAGGCATAATACATTAATGATCTGAGATTTTTTCGCCTACCAATGTGAGACTTGGCAGGGACTAAGTTCCTTAGTTCTCTTCTCCTTGACAGCTGGAAGAGAAGACAGAGAAAAGCTTGGGAGAACCAGGCTCCACCACTGACAGCAAAGGGGCATTCAGGAAGGAGAGGGAGACACACCAGAAGCTCCTCGCTGACAGCCACGGCCTGGTCATGGACCTGCGCTGGCAGATCCATCACAGCGAGAAGAACTGGAACCGTGAGAAGGTGGAACTCCTCGACCGCCTGGACAGGGATCGGCAGGAGTGGGAGCGGCAAAGGAAGGAACTCTTGTGGAAAATAGAACAGGTAAGGAAGCTCCCAGACACCAGAGAACAGGGAAGAGAGTGGAGACAGCTAAAGTGACTTGGAAATCCGAGCATGTAGAGGGAACAACAATCAGGCTGCTCAGAGGTCCTTAGTACATTAGGATGTTTCATGGGCTTCCAAAGGGCGAGGAAGACAAGAAAAAGTAGAATTTTTAGTATTGGAAACCTGGGTTCAGCCATTACACAGATCTCTTCATTGCAAAGTTTGTAGGTAACGTGTGTGTGTGTGTGTGTGTGTGTGTGTTCCGGGGTGGAAGTAACTTTTTAAAGGAATTTAAAGACTAAACCTGGAACATGAGGTTTTTCTCAGGTCTTATAGAGTGATTTCTGCCAAAAAGCAAATTAACTTTTAAGTTTCTCATTCAAGGTCTGGTCACAGTGACTGCTCCAGCTTAAATGGAATTATTGTCCATTAGTAAAGAAATTGCTGAAGTAATTGGAAGTCAGGCTGTTTGCACCTGCTGTGGACATTACTGAGCTATAATTATGTAGGACCATCATCAGGGGAGGTAGCTGGTAGCTCATTGTCTTCAGCTAAACAAATGAGTCAGAAACTCAGATGAATTCATGGGGAGAGAGGGAGTTGTTTTTCTACTGCCCAGATCATTATTCTCTGCATTGCGTCAGACTTAGGACAGTTTGTGTAGTTGCAGTTGTGCCTACGTGATGCACAGATTACATTTTTGCATTAAATTGATGAAGGTTTGGAATTCCTCCCTGGCTGGATTTGTACATAGCATACATTTCATTTCAGCTTGTCATACTTACAAATTCATGAGGCCTCAAGGAAATGTATTCATCAATAAGAAACTGAGTTCAGGAAAAATAACCTTATTATTCTATTACAAATACCCATACTGCCTGCATTTATCTGAGGTCCTTTTTAAAAAATGTGCTCCATTATCCCCAGACATATGGTACCTGTGTTTTGCTGGTGCAGTAGCAAAGGTTAGCTTCTGCATATACTGTATGGGAGTGAGGGAGGAATTAACTGGAAAAAAACTGGAGCCTTTGGCTCAGAAATCCTTGAGGAGAAGGAAGTGCACTGCAGATAAAAAGGAGCTGAAGTTTCTCTGAGCCTGGATTACTCACAACTGAGTCACCCTACTGATATTTGATATGGTTCATTTAAAAATTCTACCAAAGGAAAGTTGGCCACTTCCTGTTCGGCCTAGAAATGCCAGCACTTGAGGAGACTCTTCTGATTTAAATCCCCTGTGCGCTTGTGCTCTGCCGAGTGCATCAGTTGTTCAGTTGAAATTGTAGGAGCCAAGCGGCATGTGTTCATAAGAATGGTCACAGGTTCACTCTATCCAACTGCAGCTGGCCAGTATCGCAGTAACTCTAGGCACCTTGTTACCAGGGAAGTTCCCTCTGGGCCTTCCCTCCAGGATCTCTCACTGTGTCTGTCCCTCCTGTACCCCAGCAAGGCCATCCCCATCCCTGCCCTTCGGGGTCCCCTTAGCCTGCTAGCCGTGGGCCTGTTGGTCTTATATGGCTTCATTTTGGAAGTGACACCTTGGATATAAATTAAGCAAGTCTTTGGGTTTTTTTTACTTTGGGGAATGAGGAATTTCTGGTGAAGGAAAAATTGGCAAGACATTTGATGATACTCAGCTTTCAAATAGTTAATGACTGAGGGATAAGCGTTCTCCTCATTACTAGACTATATTTTGGAAAGAGAAAAGGGGATAGGAGCTGAACCCCATGTCCAGATTGTCAACACTGCAACAGTTCTACCAAACTGACAGCCCCAGAGCGTCAGTCCTCAAGGCTGACATCTTTGAGCATAATGGGTTCCGGGCATTCATCTGTTTCTGAAATCCCTGTGTGTGGTGGATCCCACAGGCTTCCTACAATGACTTAACTGCTGTTTTTAGAAGAGGGTTTGTTGCCAGTGAATGGTGCTTCAGATATGCAATTGTGGCTTTCAAAAATAAATCTGGCCTTTCCCCCCAAATATTAGAGATTTTAAAAGAAGACTTTATAAATCTTGGTGCCCAATCCTGAAAATCAGGTAAAGGCATTCTCTGTGTAAGAGGAAATTGGCTGAAGTGTGAATGTGTGTGTATAGATTTTGTTCATCAGTAACTGGATTGCTCACTCATTTAACTTTTAGCTACGCATTTCACAGATAAACAAGAATGAACATTCCTCATAGAGTGTGCTCTTGATATTTGACTACGTGGTGAACCATGTAACCTTGACTAGGAGAACCTAATACAGATGGTAAAAGAAGGAACACTAAATCCATTTTCCACTTTCAGAACACATGCTTCATACTTGTAGGGTGTCATTGAATTCCTACATAATTATTGTGCCACACGAGGCATTTTACATGATGAATGACTGTGGGAGTGTGGGTACGGTCATATAACACCTATCATCTATCTTATCACACATCCTGTCTCAAGTCTGCACTTGATTGGGTGATAGTTAACTTTTATGGAGTCACACTGCATTTCTCCTTAGAATTGTTAAGTTCCCAATTAACATGCTGATAGTAGCTCTAAAGAGCTAAAGGGAAGTTCATTCTCCTCCCAGTAACCTCCTTAAATCAGTTGCCTCTACATCATGAAAGACCTTTCTTTTAAAACCTGTTCATGCCCGGCTGGTGTGGTTTAGTGGTTGAGTGTCAACGTATGAACCAGGAGCTCATGGTCGATTCCCGGTCAGGACACATGTCCAGGTTGCAGGCTCGATCCCCAGTAGGGGGCGTGCAAGAGGCAGCTGATCAATGATTCTTATCACTGATTGATGTTTCTTTCTCTTTTTTAAATATATTTTTATTGATTTCAGAGAAAAAGGGAGGGGGAGAGATAGAAACATCAATGATGAGAGAGAATCATTGATTGGCTACCTCCTGCACACCCCCTACTAGGGATCGAGCCCACAACCCGGGCATACGCCCCCGACCAGAATCAAACCCAGGACCCAGGACCCTTCAGTCCGCAGGCCAGTGCTCTATTCACTGAACCAAACCAGCCAGGGTGATGTTTCTATCTCTCTCCCTCTCCCTTCCTCCCTGAAATTTATATATATATATATATAGTAGTTGTTGTTACTCCCCACCCAAGGAAATTTTCTTTCTTTCTTTCTTTCTTTCTTTCTTTCTTTCTTTCTTTCTTTCTTTCTTTCTTTCTTTCTTTCTTTCTTTCTTTCTTCCTTCCTTCCTTCCTTCCTTCCTTCCTTCCTTCCTTCCTTCCTTCCTTCCTTCCTTCCTTCCTTCCTTTCTTCCTTTTTTTGATAGAGTAGAAGGGAAGGTGAGAGCCAGAGAGAGACACACATCAATTGGTTGCTTACCGCATGTGCCCTGACTGGGGCCTTGGGATTGAGCCTGCAACCAAGATTTATGCCCTTGACTGTAATTGAACCCAGGACCCTTCCTCCAAGGGCCGATTCTCTATCCACTGAACCAAACCCACCAGGGCAATAAAAATATATTAAAATAATAATAAAACCTGTTCACAAAGTGACCATTTTTTTTCTTTTGACTGATTCAGCTGAGGTGACACTCTTGAGGGTTTATTGTTTCCTGTATTATTTGAAATGCAAATCTTTAAAACTTTCTATTTGCATTACAAGTTGTTCTGCTGCAGGATTCTAAATACAGTAATTGCAGATGCCTGATTTGAAATGACTCCCCTAGGAAACCCTATCCTTTTAAGGGCCCATTATTCTATTACACCACCCCGGCATCTCAGCAGCAGATACCTCCAGCTAAAACCACTCAGCTTCATTTTTAGGAAACCTAACACCGGCTTCCGTGCTCGTTGCTCCTGGCTGCAGGGTTTATTTTTGAAATTCCACTTTCCTGAGTTAGAACCTGCTTGTTCATAGCTCTCCTCTGTAGTCATTCCTCCCCCTCTTCACACACACCCTCGGTGCACATTTACAGCTTCAAATGTGATTCTCGCATTTTAATTCCTTGCCCAGAATAGCTTGGAGATGATCATGTGTTGAAACTAAATTGCGCTGACATGCATTGGATAAACATAATAGAAAGCTTTCCTTTTTATTTCTCGATTAAAGAAAGCATTTAGCATCTTTTAAGAGAACTGGGAAGAACTTGTTGTAATGTACCCCGCGAATCACAGAAGGACGCCTCAAGAAGTAGAATTAAAGAGTCACATTTATTGCAATCGGGACTATGAGGGGCCATTCCCCAAATCTCATAGTGATAAGATGGTGGCAAAACCAGACTTATATAGGCAAAGATCACAAAGGTATTGATTACATCTCAAGGTTTGGAATGAGGAACCTGGTTTGCAAAAAAGCAGTTTACAGAAGCAAAACTAAGCATGTTAATTATAGTTTTGGGTCTGAATTGACAGAAACACCTTATCTAGAGCCCTCAGGTCTTGAGACCACTGAGTTGCCAGGAACTCATTATCTAGAGCCATCAAGGTAATTTAGAGTAATTGCGCTGTCCTGGTCTTGGGACCACTGAGTCAACTGGAAAGCATTATCTGTGGCCACTAAAACAATTTAGGATAATTGTGTTGTCCTGTTTCCCAGGTATAGAAGAATGTGCTTTCTAAAACCAGTAAGATAACAATCAATGGGATAGTCATTCAATTGAATGGGATGATTTATACAATTTAGAAAATCAAAATAACCTGTCCATTGTTAAATAAAGCAAATAGGTACCATACTTCAAACTGCCATGGGGAGCGAGGGGTGGAGAGTGGAGGTGGTGGAGCTGAAACCCAGAGTGATGTGTTTGTTCTAACACAACTGTGATCCCGCCTCAGACTCCAACACTGAAGCTCTGGCTGCTCGAATCTTCATATTTCTCACAAAATGAAGATGATACTCCTAGATTTTAGTTCCACCACCTCAAAAATTACTAAAAATAAGCAAAAGTCCTTTATCCCCATTATTTCACATGGCTTTGTTCTTGGCGATACACAGGCCACACGTAGAGCTGTTGTGTGGATGAAGGCTGAAATTGGGACACGAAGATAGATTTATGAAAGATGCCTTCTTAAAAGAATATATGACTCTAAGGGAGTTTTAGAACTTCCTGGCACTGTCCCAGCACTCAGGGATCGAACGAACGTCCTTATTCTGCCACCCCTTCAGGACAAACCCAAGTCATTTTTGTCATTCAGATAATTACTTATTCAAAAAAGCAGCCAACCTATAGCATGCTGAGCTCCTCATTCAACAAAGACCCCATTAAGGGTGTGTAGGTGGGAACCCTCCGTGCTCAGCTGTGCTTTCAGTGCATATCTGGTGGAGGCAGGGGGGAGAGCTCAGTGCAGAAAGCTCAGGCCAGTAGAGCAGAGGAAAACCGCCCACCAGAGCTTCTCCTGGGGCTTTGAGGAGACGAGTGAGAACATCTGCCCTACATGCATTTCCCTGACTGTCCTGTGGTTTCGCCCTTCCTGGCCTCCTCCACTTGGTCCTTGCACAGTAAATAGGCAAGGTGATCATTGTGGGCCCAGCCCCTGAGGGCAGGCCTGAGGGAAGTCGGGTGGTTTCACCGACAATGGGCTCTCCCCTGTTGTCCCCCTAGACCTGGGAGGGAGGTTTGCCATCCCTGTTTACAGATGAGGAGACGAGCTGAGAAGAGGTAGGCACCTTAGACCTGATAGCCAATGGTTCCAACTCAGGTAGGTCTTCCCAGCTCCAAGTGGTCCTGTGTGTTCCCACAACTGCTCCTTGAGCTTCCTGTGCCAGGCACAAAACGTGTGACTCAAACGTATCTGTCTTGTGTTGTTCTGTTTTCAGTCATACCAGAGCTTAATTCCCTTTATAGCTAAGTTTCAATCCTCTCAAGCAAAGTGTAAAGTGCTTTACCATCCAGTGGTTATAACAGTTTGATCTCTAGGATTATGTATAAGACCTGTTCCAGGTGATTTGGAAATAATATGCTGTTATTATTAGGAAAATGCTAGTTAGGAAAACCAAATTCACCTTCAGAAGTTTGCTGATCGTTTTCCACTGAGTATACCTTAAGTTCTGAAGGTAATTTTTTTAAAAAAAAGAGCTCTAAATATGTCATTTAATGTTCGAGTTTTAAAAAATAAGTGTATTGTTTCCTGTGAGCACAGTACTCAAAGTTATGTACAATAACAGATTCTTGTCAGAAGGAGTTGGCTTGTATATGATTAATGCAGATTTTCTGTCCAAAAAAAAAAAAAATAGTGATCTTTTTTTTAAAAAAAGCATTTGTATTGATGGTTGGTTACGTTTTGAAATCAAGGCCAGAACTTTAAGAACATTTTCTTCTCCTGGTCTTTGAGATGTGAGCTATGGAATTATAGATGGACTCATCTGTAATCCCAAATTGTGGTGAGACCATGGTCTTAGGAGAGCAACAGACAGAAAAGTGCGGCTAATGTTTTAATTTTTAAACCTTCAAGTTGCAGAAAGAAAACAGTCCCCGGAGAGGTGGGAATTTCCTTTGTGATCAAAAAGAAGGCAACATCCGCCCTTTTGCTCCCCCGGGAAGCCCCCGCGTGCCCCAACCTCTAGGGATGTGGCCCTGCGCAGAATCGGACTCCACCCCTTTTGAAGACCGGCCGCTCTCCAAGCTGAAGGAATCGGACAGGTGCTCAGCCCGGGAGAACCTCTACTTGGACGCTTTGGAAGATGAGCCACAGGAGCCTCCGGCCTGCGGGCCCCAGAAGGAGTTCAGGAACTGCCTCCCTCAGGTCAGCCTGGGTTTTCGGGTCCAGTTAACCACTGCAGGACCAAGGGGTTGGTGGGCAGCCCTGCCACGTGGCAGGCAGGCTCCAGGGCTTAAAAAATGAAACCTTCACAGTGCCAAGAGCATTGCTGGGTGGCCCTGACCCCAAACTCCTAGCTTGTGCTGCGGCCAGCTTTATTTTGCCACTTTGTCTCACGTTTCATGTCCTGTGTACACGGAAAGGTTTCACAAGTGGGCACGTCCAATGAGACACACAGGAGGGAATAGGTCATGCTTCTGGGGCGTGTAGATCTTCAACTTTATTTCAAATCATAGAAAACTTATTAACAGGAGAACAAACTTTAAAGAAAATACCTGACATTTGGGAGTAGCAAATGTCACTAAACAATGACATCCCCTGAAGACCTTATACAAAGGGAAGACACCCAGCACTTAGACACCTTACACAGACTAGACCAGCAAGTAGCCGAGCTAAGCTCTGTGCTGAAATCTCCACGGCACAGCGTTAGCGTTTTCCGGTTAAGCCCTTTTGAAAGCTGGGTTTTAAACATTGATTTTAGGGATCATTACCTGTGAATCCATTTAGCAGTTGCTCTGCCTGCTTTTTAACCTGTCCCAGGTACTTAATGGACTGAGAAGGGTTCAGTCAATAGTGCTGTTGAAATGTGGGGAAATTATACTCAGTCAAATGTCAGTGAGGCCAGGTGCACTCCCCCCCGCCCCCCACCCCCACCTCCCGCAACAGATTCTCAGGTGATGTGACATCGCCAGTATTGCCACCCTGTCTGATCTGCTAGCAGTCTCACATGGTCCACGCTCTCAGCAGTGAGAAGGCAGCCGGGGTCAGGAGACTGGCCTGGTGCCAGCCCTGCAGGGGCCTGGATCCTTTACTGACTTGCACTGCGGATCGTGCTCGCTGGGGGGAAGTGAACCAGGCTGTTAACCACGCCGACACATAAACTTCCGTTATCAGGGCGTGCTAGGCTCCTGGCTCCTTCTTCCAGACCCTGTCAGCTCGAAAACACCCAAGTCCACCTGTGTTCGTGTTGTCCTCTACCAGTGCAGCTATCATTCTTCACTGTAACTTTGTCTTTGATTCCAAATGGCGAAATTTAAAATTAAAGAAGTACTCACGCCTAAGGATGTCAAATCAACTTCAGTTAGGGACATCCATCTTCTAACTCATTCTGTCATCCTCATCTTCTCCCACTTCTCTCTCTCTCTCTCTCTCTCTCTCTCTCTCTCTCTCTCTCTCACACACACACACACACACACACACACACACACACGCATGAACGCACGCATGCAGACGTATCTGGGTCATTACAAAGCGAGGTTGGAAAGTCATGTGCTCAGGGAAGTCCTCTGAGAAAGCCAGGAGGGCCACTTTCTCCATGACACTGTTTATACAAAAATCATGGCCAGTTTTGCTTACTCATGTGGGCTCCTCCCTGGACTGCAGAAGCTCCAGCCCCTCACCACACTGTGGATTGTGGTTTTATTATCGAACCTTGAAGGGCTGGTGGCAGTAACGCTCCTGACCAACACTGGCTCCATGTGCATTTTCAATGCTGTTGTCCTAGGGCACGAGAGCAGAACAAATCCCATAGCACCCTGAGAGCGCCTAGCAACCAACATTAACTGATTTGGATTAACTTATTTCTTCTTTACAGGAAGAAGAAAATCACAAGGGAAATCTTCAAAGGTAAGTAAGATCGAGGGAAACAATAGTAGACGACTGAAATAAAATCCCCTTGTCTGGAAATTCCACCTGTCACTGTGGTCTATTACAATACGCTCTTCAAAATGACTTAAAATAAGACTTCTGAATGAGTAATTGCTTTATTATTTTTAATGTAATAAATGTATTTTTTTTTTATTGTTAACAACAAAAAGGCCAGAGATCTGCTGTGTTTGCTTATTAGCTTTAGGGTAAGAACTTTGTCGTTATAGTTGTGTATTGTGTATATTAGGGAATGATTGTGGTAAATAGTTTTTGAAAAGCCCATGGAAACTCCTCTCTTCTAATTTAAAATCTGGAAAAACTCCCTCTTGCTAGGCTAGGAGACCTTATACTATGCCAGTGATTTTCTATGCAACATGTTTCAGATGCATCCTGGTTTTTGTAGTTATTGTTCTGTTTCACTTCGGATGCTGCTGAGGTTGATGCCTTTCCTTTATCTACCTGGTCTCTGTTCCACATCCATCCATCCCAGCCCTGAAGGCCAGGTCCCCACACAGGTGCCACTGAATCAACTCTGAGTGGTTCCTCTGTGGGCAGGTGTGGGGGTTAGATGAGCCACATCCAAGAGTGGCTCTAGCCCCCAGCATTCTGAAGCTCAGTGTTAATTCAGCCACTTCCTGACACGACCAGAGACAAGAAGAGGGAAATCACGCTTGCAGGAAAGCTTAAGACCTAGTAACAAATCGAGGTACACATTTATGTCCAGCACTGGTTATCGCCAGCTTCCTGTTTTTCAGAGGGCATGGGACAGTTTGTAGGTTATTTCTAATATAGAAATATCACTGACTTTGCCTTCAGTGAGAAATAATAAGATGGAAAGCCTAACGGTGGCATTTGTCGCCTAGACCCTTACCCCACGGTGACCACCACAAGAGCATGTGCCCCAGGGTGAGGGCAGAGCCACCGGGAGCTTTGCTGGCTCTGTGGGCCAGTCCAGGTGGCACACAGACCCCATTTCTGGCCTCACCATCATTAATCAATCCTAGAGTGGAGAGGCCAATGGACTTCATGTGGGACTCCCTCGGCAGGGCCTGGGCTGGGCATAGAAAGTCACTTATGTATTCAAGCCTCAGTTTGGAGGTAGGTGGGTATTGGTGTCTTATGGGGAAGTGGTCTAGTTGCAGAAACCACGAGTGTGCATACACCTCACCTCCCTGGCACCCATCCAGAGGGATCCCAGGCCCGAGGGTCCAGGGCCTGCACCGACAGGCATGGCCAGCCCCAGGCTTCCTTCCTGGCCACTACTTCTTTGCCCTGGGAGAGCTGACAAGCTGTCTGAATGCTCCAGCATCCCCCGACCTAGCATGCCAGATCTCCAGCACCCGGCCTACAGGGGGAAGTCAGTAAACTCCTGTCAAGTAGAAATATATTGAATTAAAGTGCTAATACATTGAGGAATCTACAGCTAAAACCACATCTGTCGGGCAGGAACTTACCCCAAACTGGCTGCTGCTTTAGCTCACCTGTCTTCACCTTCCATTGTGTGCATGTGGATTGTCTTCCTCGTGTCCAGAAATACAGGAGGAGCAGGAACAAAGAGAAGGCCTGACTGTAAAGCAGGGAGCAGAGAGGGGAGAGGAGAGCCGAGCCCCGTTGGTGGATTTGGGCAGGGCCAGGGGGAAATTTCATTTGAAAACGTATTTGAAAATTTACTTGTTGGCCTAGATCAGTGATGATGAACCTTTTGAGCTCGGCATGTCAGCATTTTGAAAAACCCTAACTTAACTCTGGTGCCGTGTCACATACAGAAATTTTTTGATATTTGCAACCATAGTAAAACAAAGACTTATATTTTTGATATTTATTTTATGTATTTAAATGTCATTTAACAAAGAAAAATCAACCAAAAAAATGAGTTCGCGTGTCACCTCTGACACGCGTGTCATAGGTTCGCCATCACTGGCCTAGTTCCATCTTCTACTTTCCTATCTTCTACATCTTCCACTTGGCCTTTGGAGATCGTTAGTACTTCAAGTCAATAGAGGATGAGGCCAATGGGTGAAAAAGACTTCAGATGATAGTTGTTTTGTTGTGGTAGCTCCCCCACCCCCACCCCAAACCATTAGCTGGTTCTGGATCGGAACTATGGCGGTCCGTGTCTGTAGCATGAGCACCTGCCATAATGCTCGGCACTCGGGAAGCTCCCAGTACAGTGGGGACGGAAGGCTCTGGTCAGTAGATGGAGACGCCAGGCCACAGCCAGGTGTCCCTTCCTCCTGTGGGGCACCGTAGGCTGAAGTGAAGCATCCAAGGTGGCTTGGAGCTTAGCTATGCCTGCCTGAGAGCCCCACCTTCCACTCATTCCCAGTGTTTGTGGGTTGGCTGTGTTGCATTCTGACCCAGACACAGGTCCTGGAACAATTCCAGAGCCATAAAAAGCCCATTGAACATCCACAGGGCCAGCTCAGGGGTGGAGAGCATCAAGCGGCTGGAAAGCCTTCTCATAGTTATGGTAGCGACTGGCACGACACAGGCACGTGCCATGCAGGTTGGCAGGCACCCGGGCTGGCAGGCAGCTGACACTGTCTCCTCTCCTACTCCTTCTCCCAGGGCGGTGTCCGTGTCCTCCATGTCTGAGTTCCAGCGCCTGATGGACGTCTCTCCCTTCCTGCCGGAGAAAGGCCTGCCCGCGGCCAGTAGCAAAGAGGACATCACTCCCCCCCTGTCCCCTGACGATCTGAAGTACATCGAGGAGTTCAACAGCAAGAGCTGGGACGAGAGGCCTCCAGACCCCTGGGCAGGCAGGACCGAGGTGGGGCGGGCTGGGGGCGAGGCCAGTGTGGAGCCTTTCCCTGACTCATCCTGGTACCTCACCACGAGCGTCACCATGACCACGGACACTATGACCAGCCCCGAGCACTGCCAGAAGCAGCCCCTGCGGAGCCATGTCCGCACCGAGCCGTCCGGGGTGCGGGTGCTGCACAGCCCGCCTGCCGTCCGCAGGATGGACAGCATCGTGGTGGCCGGCGGTGAGAGCTCGGGCCACCCGGAACCCGAGGGCCAGTTCGCTACAAGCAGAGCCCGAGGGGGCCCAGGAGACACTAAGGGGGGCCCCTCAGAACACATGCTTGGCAGGTGGCCTTGTGCCCCTCCCAGGCAACCCCGAGACTATGGAGAGGGAGGCCTGCGCCCCCTGGATGGCACCCTCTGCCCCTCTCTGGGCTTCGCCTCCCCGCTGCACAGCCTGGGGATATCCAAGAACATGAGTGACGACATGAAGGAGGTGGCCTTCTCTGTCAGGAATGCCATCTGCTCTAATTCCCCCGAGCCCCTGGTCAAGGACATGGCCTGCCAGACCAATGGGTCCCAGACCACTGGGACGCAGACCGTGCAGACCATCAGCGTCGGCCTGCAGACCGAAGCCCTGCGCAGCAGCGCCGTCACCAGCAGCCCCCACAAGTGTCTCACACCAAAGGCAGGGGGGGGTGCCACGCCCGCATCGTCTCCGTCCCGTGGCCTTAGGAGCAGGCAGGTGGCCCCCGCCATCGAGAAGGTGCAGGCCAAGTTCGAACGGACATGCTGCTCCCCCAAGTATGGGTCTCCCAAGCTGCAGAGGAAGCCCCTCCCCAAAGCTGACCAGCCAAATAACAGGACCTCGCCAGGGCTGGCCCAGAAGGGGTGCAGTGAGTCGGCCTGGGCCCGCTCCACCACCACACGGGAGAGCCCCGTGCACACCGCCATCAACGACGGCCTCTCCAGTCTCTTCAACATCATTGACCACAGCCCCGTGGTGCAGGACCCCTTCCAGAAGGGGATGCGGGCTGGGGGTCGGTCTCGCTCAGCAGAACCGCAGCCGGAGCTGGGCCTAGGCCAGGACACCAGCCCCAGTTCCCGGGGACGGTCACCCAGCCCCATCGGGGTTGGCTCAGAGACCTGTAGGGAGGAAGGGGGAGAGGGCACGCCTGTGAGACAGGACTTATCCGCTCCCCCTGGCTACACGTTCACCGAGAGTGTAGCCCGGATCCTCCATAAGAAGCTACTGGAGCACGCCTTAAAGGAGGAGAGGAGGCAGGCACCCCAAGGCCTCCCAAGTCTTAACAGTGACAGCCTCGTGGGAGAGACAGTCAAAGCCGAACCAGGGTCCATCGAGGTAATGAAAGCTGAGTATTCCACACCCTCACCCTACCAGCTCTTCCACTCAAATGCTGGGAAAACAAGTTTGAACCTGGGATTGTACTAGGTCATTTGATTTTAAGAATCCTGGCCTATAATAGGTTCTTGTGAGCTGGGGAGACACCTGGTTTATGGGAGAATGGAATAGGCAGAAACATGAACTCTGAGCTACTTTTTAAAAGTGATTCAGGTTCTCTTCTCTGGTCTAAGTGATGGCTGCTCATTTGTTTAACTGAGCGTTTCACTTGGGGTCATAATGTGCCATCTTTGGGGGTAAATTTGTGTCCTAGGAATGTCAGTGTGTAAAGTATGGGAGTTGTGTCAGGGCTTTCTGTATGCTCCCGGTCGTTCTATCTGACAGCATGAGTGGTGTGCCAGGGAGGGTTTGAGAGTGTGGATTCTAGAACTTCTCACAAGGAGCTACAGCAGCTGGACTCAAGTGTGGGCTTCAGTGCAAAGCTGTAGCCTTCCATCTCACACATTACTCTCTGTGTCCATGAAGCCCCCCAGTAATAACCCAGGCGAGGCAACACACACAATCAAAACCCTACCTTCATGCAGTGCGATTATCCTCTGACACATCGCCTATTATCACATTATCATTATACTAGAGGCCCGGTGCATGAAATTCGTGCACTGGGGGATTGGGGAGAGTGTCCCTTAGCCCAGCCTGCACCCTCTCCAATTTGGGACCCCTCGGGGGATGTCGGGCCTAAACCGGCAATCAGACATCCCTCTCACAATCCAGGACTGCTGGCTCCCAACCGTTTGCCTGCCTGCCTGCCTGATTGCCCCTAACTGCTTCTGCCTGCCAGCCTGATCACCCCCCTAACCACTCCCCTGCCAGCCAGATCGACGCCTAACTGCTCCTCTGCTAGCCCGATTGCCCTCAACTGCCTTCTCCTGCCAGCCGATCACCCCCAACTGCCCTCCCCTGCCAGCCCAGTCGCCCCTAACTGCCCTCCCCTGCCAGCCCAGTCACCCCCAATTGCCCTCCCCTGCCAGCCCGGTCACCCCTAACTGCCCTCCCCTGCTGGCCTGGTCCCCCCTAACTTCCCTCCCCTGCAGGCCTGTTCCCCCCAACTGCCCTCCCCTGCAGGCCTGCCCCCCACAACTGCCCTCCTCTGCAGGCCTGGTCACCCCCAACTGCCCTCCCCTGCCGGCCCAGTTGCCCCTAACTGCCCTCCCCTGCAGGCCATCTTGTGACCACATGGGGGTGGCCATCTTTGACCACATGGAGGTAGCCATCTTTGCAAGGATGTGACAGTCAATTTGCATGTTACCTCTTTATTATATAGGATGAATACACATACTGTCACATTGTCATGTAATTATTATTATGTCCCTGTTAACAATATCCTCAAATCAGTCAACCTTGAATTCTGTTCTGATGCCTAGCCACATGTGGTATACTCATCCCATGCCACCTTAAAAAGCAATCCCCATTTCCACTTCCAGAATGAGCAAAATAAAACCTAGCCCGATGACAATGCTGGGGGTGACAGAAGTGGTGATGCCTGCCTCCCATTGCTGACGACACTTGGTCAGTCACTGTTCGGGAGTGATCCATGTGTAGACTTGAGTGTGAGCCCTGACCCATCAGTAGCCCATATGGACACACTCCACCCCACTGGGATCCAGACACCCACCCACAGGCATTCTCCAGGCCGGGCAGCCGAGTGGATGGCGAGGGTCGGCAGGAAGAAGAGAAACTCGCTCCTTGAGCCACCCACTTCTTTCCCACTGCCATGGCCTGGGCCTCATGAGTAAGAAGAAACGTGTATTTCTACATTCTGTCCCACATTTCACAGGGAAACAATGATGGTCAGTTTCCCAGTCTCATCCATCAAGTGGTATTTAACTCAGTATATAGAGTTTAAATCTCAAATGGGTTAAACCATGCCAGTGACCTACTGAAATGGCAATGCCATATGGTTCAACCTGACCTTGATGGTCCATGGCCCACATGTTCCGAAGATGCAAGTCTTTGTGATACAGTGGTGTGCAGGCTCTGAGAAGAACACATACCGTGGCTGAGTGTTCTCAGATGGTGTCACCCCATCCTTCGGGGCCCTCAGGTAAGTGGCGCACTGCTGCGGAGGGTTTGTGTGAATGCCTGCCTCCTCAGGGCCCGGGAGGCATCAGCTGAAATCAGGGCTTTGTCCCAAAGCATTAACTGGCTGTGTCTGGAATGTCCATTTATATTTGAAACTAAATAGAAATTAATTTTTAGGAACCAAAAAAATTCTTTGAGTTAAAAAACAATCTATGATAATATGAAGAATGGTTTAATGACTGAATCATAGTACTCGGGTGTGAAAATGGTTTTACCGGTACAAAGCTATGCCCAGCCCTTTGACTCACTGTCAAGACTTCCTTCTCACTAGGTGTGCTCACCACCTTAGAGATGACCGGCCGTTTGACGGGAGCACAGCAGAGTTTCGGGGTCAGAGCCTGACTGGAGCACTCCCCGGCACCGTTTCAATGTCCTGGACTCATTTTCCTTTGTTGTTGTTGCAATTTTACGTGTTCTAGATTCCAGTGGAATTACTTCTTGTCTGAATTGACTACTATATATTAGACCCAATGGGGAGCCCTTCTTGTCATAAATTTTGTGGTGGTTCTGGGTTTTCATTTCAAAATCTCCAGTGATTCTGAGTTGCCATCCTGCTGTGCGTGGCCTGCCGGGGCTCTCCCTGGGTGGTCACAGAGAGACGGGGACGTAGGGGTCCTGGCTGGGACCCGCACAGCAGGACCTCCCACTCTCACCCACACCCTGCTTACTCTTTTCTCTTGAAGCCCTAACACCCATGCCGCGATGCAGAGAAGCTGTGAGGAGGAGTTCTGGCGTGAAGAGAATGGAAATAATCTGGAAATGCAGATCTATTCTTCTCTCCCATACCTAAGTGTAAAATGGGAGGAGCGTTTTAGTGTGAGCAGCGGTCGCTGCATCATTGTGACAAACTGGCTGTTCTATGCCTCCTTTCAAATACAAGAGTCATGCAACTTCCATCTCTCTGTGCCAAAGGATGGTTGAAGTGTTACGCCAAAGGGCAACTCAGGGAAGACTAGAAATGAGGAGGGAGAGGCCTGTGGCTATTCCACAGGGAGGCCATCCCTCCCTTCGGACATGGCCGAGGAGAGGCCTGTGTGCCCAGGAATGCCATGCCACTTTTGGGGACTTCCTGCTTCTCCTGGTAGCTGTCCCTGGAGCTGGCACCTGGCTTGTTGATGTAAAACCTTTACTGTTCTTCTTTTTTAAAAAAATACTTTTCAACCTACTTGCTTTTCTTTTCTTTCTCTGTCTGTTCTGTCCAGAACCAAACTGTCTTACTAACTGCCCCCTGGGGACTCTAGCCCTGCCTGCCTCATGCCGTAAGTGCTTTCGTCCTTCTTCCCAAACTGTCTGGAGGGGGCATTGGTGTAACTCGGGGTTGGCGCCAGACACTCAGAAACAGGTGGAATCATCCCAGGTAGATCTGCTTTGTAGAGGCAGCCGCCCCACTGGCTCTGGGTCCGTCTGCAGGGACAGACTGATGGCCTGTACAATCCCTTTTGCCGAGGGTTGACTGCTTGGTGCAAAGAAAGGCTCCCCAGTTATAGAGACCCCGCCTAGGTTTCTGCTCCCTGTGCAGTTTGCAGCCACTGTGCTTTCGGAGAGGGGACTGTCTCTGACAGAGTTCTAGCCTGTGGGGATCTGCTGGACCTGCTACCGGTATTTGGTGGCACATATATCAGGTGCAACCATAATGCAATGAGGCTTCTTTTGCTACAACCACACCAGAAGGAATAAAAGCAAATACATCTTGTCCTTCCAGGTGTTCACCGTAGGTGACCTAGTAAGTGCTCAATAAGTATTTGTTGATTGAATAAACAGCAAAGTCACCCCTGCTCCAAAAAATATTCTCAGAATTGACTCCAGAGCCCAAGTCGAGGCACATGAGAAAACGGGAGCCTTCTGTGTCATCAAGGACATAATTAGCTCATTCACTGATCTCACGCCGAAGCACTCAGGGCCAAAGTACAGTTGTTTCTCCAAGACTAAAGTGCTCCAAGCACCAGAGGCCCACAGAGCCCACGGCGAGGCCTGTCGGGAAAGGACAGTGTGGTGTGCTTCTGTGTGCTGGGATGGCCACCCGCCATCGCTTCCTGTGGGAGCCCCCAAACAGGTGCTGGTGAAGAGGTGGCACAACACGAATGGGAAGTGCATCCCCGTCCCACATCGGCCAGGTGGGAACTGGCTGCAATGTGTCCAGTAACCCTCTAGCACAGCGGTTCTCAACCTGTGGGTCGTGACCCCTTTGGGGGTCGAACGACTCTTTCACAGGGGTGGCCTAAGACCATTGGAAAACACATATATAATTACATATTGTTTTTGTGATTAATCACTACTCTTTAATTATGTTCAATTTGTAACAATGAAATTGGGGGCCACCACAAAATGAGGAACTGTATTAAAGGGTCGCGGCGTTAGGAAGGTTGAGAACCACTGCTCTAGCAGCAGCCCCACCAGCACACACACTTGCACACAACACACTCATACTAGCACAAGCACACACAACCCTTACAACACCAGGAGCAGTGACACCAGAAGACACAAGACAGTAGCAGATTTCCCGAACCATGCGCCCCCTCATGCCCTGGGCTGAGGTGAGGTAAGGACACAGCTCACCCCCGCGTAAGTTCGCATCCCAGCTATCTCCGGGCCCACGGTGTGTTCACAGGCAGGCACCTCAGGTTGTCATGGTTCTCATTAGCATATGTGCTTTGCTGACTGGGGCCTCCCGATTGTCATAGAAAGTGCCAACCACAGAAGAGGCAGGGACCGGCAACAAGCAGTCTCCATGTTAGTGCTCCTTCTCTGCGGGCCCCACGGGGAGGCAGCCTCCTCACTCCATCACTCTCCTGTCCGCCTTCCATCTTCTTCCTTGTCACCTGGTTTTCATCACATCGTCTTTCAACACAGCCGCTGACTCTTCCCTGTGTCGCTCGCCTGCGCTGCTGACTACCTCTTCCTCATTCTGACCTCTGCAGTTGCTTGTCACCTCTCTTTAAATCCTCTGACTTACCTCCTGGCTGGCTCGGAGGGTCTTTGCTCTGTGCCATCGGCATTGCAGTGGTTTACCATCTCAGCTTTCTGTTGTCTGAGTGTCATTTGGGCAGATGGGTCCCACCCTGTAGAGCTCCCCGTATCTTCCTGCCACAGCTTTGCACATGTCTCTGTGCCAGCAAATTCCCAGTGTGGTGTCCTTGTTTCCCGTCGTGGAGACCAAGCCCTGAGAAGACGTATTCCAGGTGATGTGCACCATGATGGAGGGTGTCTGGCATTAACTGTTCTCAGAAGGTGTGGGATGCCCGCAACACAAGAGCACGAGCACACTCTGACTCCCCTTTCTTAAAATGCTGCTGCAAGGAGGAGTCATTAAAGAAAACTAGACCTAAATTAAAATTTTTGCCTGCAGCATTTTTTCATGTTGTGGGAGTGTGTTTCACCCACTGCCAGTCAATTTGGGATAAGCAGTAGCAGAGCTTGTTTTGAGGTGAGTCTCATTCCTAACACAGCTGATGAAATCAAGAGAGGCTGTCCTCTTAGGACCGTCATTGTCACCAAGTAGATCACTCAGGAGGACCAGAGTGATGGGATCAGCTGGATCAGACCCACCACGTGGCCGGGGTAGACCACATGTGGCCTGTGGCTTTCCCGCCCTCCATAGGTGCCAGCCCAGTTCGGATGGTGCTCTGTAAACACACCCATCTCAAGGCTTTGCCATGTTTTATCCTCACTCGATGTCTTCCCATTACTGTCATCACTGATCATTCCTGTTGAGGTCTTTCCTTACCATTTTAAGTCATTCTCCATGAGCAAAATATAATTTAGCATGCAGAAGTTCCCCTTGGTCTGTTGCATTGAGTCTGTCGAGAAGTGTATTTGGGGGAAATCCCTCCCACCCCCGGAGGCACTGTCTGTCTGAGTAACCCTGTCTTTCTCTTTCTGGCTTTGAAGGAACTACCTTGTTCTGCTCTAGCTCCATCCCTAGAATCCTGCTTCTCCAGGCCCGAGAGACCAGCAAACCGCCGCCCTCCATCCCGCTGGGCCCCACATTCCCCCACTGCCTCTACGGCTCCATCGCTCGGAGACCCGACCTCCTTGGAGGAGTTCGGGGAGGAGGAGCCCCCCGGGGAGAAGCTGCACCAGTGACGGATGCAAGTTTGCATGGATTATCACAGAATAATTCACTGTAATTTGCATAACCACACCATCATCATCCACCAAACTCTGCCCAAAAGGAGAGAGCTCGTTTTCCCAAGGTCAAAGAACGTGTTTAAAAAAACACACAGCTGCTGATTGTTCAACCTCTGACCTGAGATGTTTCTAGAACGAAACAGTAAATGTGCCTGTAATAACTTAATTTTTTTCATAGCTCAGAAAACTATTTTTGTCTCCATCTTTTTTACACACAGTATATTAAAAAAGGGTACATAAGATATAAATAAATTTTAAAAAATAAACGTTTTAAAGATGTACATTTTACAAGATCCTGAACACCCTCACTCTAAGACTGACTGCCTCTCTGTTAAATTTGCACTGTTACATTTTGGTTTGCTTTATTTCCACGTTGAATTAGAGTGTTTTAAGTTAATTTTCTTTTCTCAGTGTTTTTGATTTTTAAGAACTTTTGAAAACTTCAGACCGTCTGGTAAAATGAACTTTTTGTAGTGAAAAAGTCAGGAAGCCAATAGTCAAGACAGATGCCCTGTATGCTGGAGGGAACACACGTCAGCGTTTAGGAAAAGGGCACCGAGTCCTCAGCGGGGCTCACCAAATTCTTTGTATAATCCACATATTCCACCGACTTGCACGTCTTCGGGTTCGAGGCGCTGGGGTGCATGTACATACTGCTGCTGTGGGCTCACCATCGCCCGAGTGAGTCGTCCCGTTGTGCACATTGTGAGTTCCCTCGTACTGTACTTTCGTTGTCTTCTTGCATCGATGATACAACATTCGTGGCTTTTTTAAATTATTGTTAAAAGATGAACTGACAATACGCAGTGTTTACTCAAAATTTTCTGTTTACGGGGAAAATATTACACATGAGGATACCGGATTGGAACCAAGGACGGTGGCTCGGAGTCTGTACGAGACAATGATGAAGTAGAAATAAAGCCTTGACATGATGGCAGCCTGTTGCAGACCTGGTGTCTCACACGCCCGCTGTCTCTCCTCAGGGCTCAAGAGGAGAGGTGCCATAAACGGGGGATCGCGGGACAGGGGAGCTCATGGGAAAAGGCAACCGCTGCTAACGAGGCGCCTATTGGAATACGCTGAGTGCGTGATGGTGTAGTTTCACTGGATTGTAAGAGCCTCCTGAAGTAGATACAAAGGCAACTTCATTCTTGTTGAAAAAGCCAAAAGGGGTGGATGTAGGGTTGGGGGGTGGTGAGGACACTGGCTACCCACAAGTCAGAATGGGCCAGCCTCTGTCCCTCTCCCCTCATTGGGAAAGCAGGAGTGGCCAGTGACTCCTGAACAGACGTTTCCAACCTGGTGCTGAGATGGATTTGAGAGAGTAGAAGTCTATAAAAGCGACATGCTGCCCAGAACACACGAAGGACTATTTTAGGCTAGATCTTCTGGCTTTAATATTTCATGAACGCAACAATTCTCTTCTTATCTACACAGGCTCTTAGAATAAGTTCTATTCTTAGCATTAGCACAGTTCCATCATTAAATATTTTCAAAAAAAATGGAAAGCAACAACTACTGATACGGATGTAGACTCCGTGGAACCCTGGTGTACTGTTGGTGGGGATGTAGAATGGTGCAGCCTCTCTGGAAAACAGTGGGATGATTCCTTAAAAAGTTAAACAGTATTTTCATATGATCCAGCAATTCCACTTCTGGGCTATAGGCCCAGAGGAATTAAAAGCTAAGACTTGAACATATATTTGTACACCCATGTTCATAGAAGCATTGTTTACAACAGAGTGGAATCAACCCCCCGCCCCCATGTCCATTGATGGATGAATGGATACATAAAATGTGGTCTACACATAGAGTGGAATATTATTCAGCCTTAGAAAGGAAGGAGAGTCTAACTCATACTACAACATGGGTGAACCTTGAGAACATTATGCTATGTAAAATAGGCCATTCACAAAAATAACAAATATTGTAAGATTCCACTTACACAGGGTGAGGCAAAAATAGGTTTACAGTTAGTCATATGAAAAATAATACAATAATTCATAAATAATACAATAAATGTTTTGCTTACTCAACTGTAAGCCTACTTTTGGCCCATGGTGTGGAACCTAGAATAGTCAAATTCACAGATTTAAAAAAAGCAAAATGATGGTGACCATAATGTGGGAAGAGGGAAGAATGGAAGTTGGTGTTTAACGGGTATAGATTTCTGTTTAGGATGATGAAAAGTTCTGGAAATGGATAGTGGTGATGGTTGCATGACCATATGATTAAATGGTAAATGTATTTTACCACAATGACAATGTTTTAATCTAAAAACTAAATATTTCACTTAACCACTCTAGATGGAACTGCAAACAAACTATCAACATGTTGACAATTTTTGTGTGTGCCTACCTTGTGCCAGGGTAAATGCTGGGAGGTACAATAACATCCTTTCAGCTGGAAGCAACCGCTAGCAGCCAGGAGGGTTGTCAGTACTCATAACTGAAAAGGCTTTGGGGTCAAGGGCAGTTACAATCCAGGGCCTTGAAGAAAGCCATCAGGACTCTGCCTGTCTCCTGGCTCTGCTCTCCTGTGTGGCTTTATTCTTAGACAAACATCCCAGGAGTTGGCAGTGATCATCCCCAGTGGCTCCTGTCAGTTTAGCAACTCCTAGAGAAAGAGGGTCTCTTACCAGTAGCTCTTGCGGAAGCCCCAAGACTGATGAGTCTCCTGGATCTGCTTTAATTCACATCTGCCTGAGCCTATTGCAGACAGATTAGCCCAGCAAAGGAAAACCAAGGAGCTGGGAGAATAGAGGGGGAAAGTGCATGGAAGACAGCAAAACTGCTCACAACTGTGGGGTACTCTCAGTTATAAGGAGAGGTTCTGGTCATCAGAGAGAACTTGCTATCTAAGTGGGGGAGATGGACTTCCCAGGCACAAAACAAAATGGGGAGAAAAGGAGGGGAGGGATATGTAAATCCTAAGTTAAAGGGCTTGAGTCGGACCTCGAAGGAAGAGCAGGATTTTTAAAAAATATATTGTTATTTATTAGAGAAACATCAATGATGAGAGAATCACTGATTGGCTGCCTCCTGCATGCCCAGGTATATGCCCTTGATGGGAATCAAACCTGGGACCCCTCAGTATGCAGCCCGACTGAGCCAAACCAGCTAGGGCAGAATTTAAATATGAAGGCAAGAGAGGTGGTTCGGTGGGAGAAGAGTAGGAGCAGCTACGTGAGGAGGTGGTAAAAAGAGCATTTGACCAAGGCAGGGAGGCAGTACCTGGGCTGGAAGCAGGTCCAGTGAGCAAAGCCACTTCGTGCAACATCAGTGCCTTAAAAGACTGTTCGGAACTTCTCCAACCACCCACTTTTCTACTAGTTGGGCTTTGTATTCTTGAGTCCATTTATTGTGGAACCACCCCAACTTTTGCAAAGGCAAGATGGTGGAATGAAACACTTTCTACACTCCTGTCCAAATGAATGCTGAGGCAGCTACGGGGGCGATGCGGGCTCAGAAGGAGAGCAGCTGCGCAGGAGCCAGCCTGCAAGAAGTGTTTGTGTATGTCTCCAGGAGCCAGTGTTAATGTGTCATTTGCTTTTATGTCCTAAAGAAAGAGGCAGGAGCAGATTCCTCAGACACAGCT
The DNA here is from genome assembly GCF_963259705.1 of Myotis daubentonii. Lineage (NCBI taxonomy): Eukaryota > Metazoa > Chordata > Mammalia > Chiroptera > Vespertilionidae > Myotis > Myotis daubentonii. The sequence goes on from NC_081847.1 coordinate 62,837,006, forward strand.
AACGGCTCTTGCACGCGGAGCACTCCCTGCCCCCTGGGGCATGGCCAGCACCAGCGGCCCACAGACATTTCTCATCAAACTGCGGTCAGGCTGGGCTGTAGTAGACACATTCCACTCTTTCCTTTTTTCTTCTTATGAGAAGGTAAAGGTTTTCAATATTATGTGTCTTTTTAAAAACATGCATATCATAATTCTTTTTATTTAGTACATTTGTGTTACACCCTTTTTTTATTAAGCTTGTCAGAGTTATGGGTATTTTGTTCAAAAACTAACTGAGAAGTACAGCTATCATTTACTATTTTCTAATTCATTGGGGTTTTTTTTAAATGGTGGTAAAATACACAGCGTAAAATTTACCATTCTAACCATTTAAAGCATACAATCCAGTGGCTTTTAGTACATTCACAATGTTGTACAATCATCACCACTGCTTGGTCCCAGGACATTTTCATCACCCTAAAAGGAAATATCCACCCACTCCCTGGCAGTCACTTCACCCAGCCCCTGGCACCCATGAATCTGTTTTCTGTCTCTATGGACCTGCCTTTTCAGGATGTTTCATATAAATGGAAGCCCTCAATATGTGGCCTTTAGGACTTCTTTCACTGGGCATAATATTTTTAAGGTTCATCCATATTGTAGCATGTATCAGTACCTTATTCCTTGTATAGTTGAACTAGAGGCCCGGTGCACAAAATCTGTGCACTGGGGGCAGGGGGTCCTTAGCCCAGCGGCATCCTTGAGGGATGTCCAATAGGGCCTAAACCGGCAATCGGACATCCCTCTTGCAATCCGGGGCACTGCAGGCACCAGTGACCATACTGTTCATACAGGTGAAAGGTATCTTGCTGTTGTATGGGCAGCTACATTTTTTTTGCCCTGAGTATAAAAAGTAGTACATAACATGATCCTTCCGAGGTAGTACCATTTTCCCCACCTTATGGGTGGAAAAACTGAAGCAGAGAGAAATTAAGTAATTGTCCTTGTCACAGTTATAAGTGTCAGAATCAGGGCTGACCACAAAATGTGCAAGCCAGAGTCCATGCATGTCATCGCTGCATCATCCTGTTTTTTCATTTTTAGAGTAGCCTTGCCAGGTCTTAATTTTTAAATCTAAGAGACTGTTCCCAATATATAGTGTAGGGTCACTAGGCCTGGCCGATGATCAGGGCCAATCTGTGGGGCAACCTGCAGGCAGGGCGATCCAGGGGCCCCTACTGGCACCCACCTTGGCTGGTGGCCTGGCGCCGCCTACTGGCCAGCCCTGCCCCCCAATCGCCACCGCTGGTCACCTCCCTCTCCTGTGTTGAGTGTCTGCCCCCTGGTGGTCAGTGCATGTCATAGCAACTGGTCATTCCTCTGGTTGTTCCACTGTTCGGTCGATTTGCATATTAGGGTTTTATTATATAGGCTGATATTACATTTTATGGACATACTACATCTTGTTCATTCACCAGTTGATGGAAATGTATTTATTGATTACCTTAAACAGCCTTGGGCATTCCCCAACAGGAGGCAATTCACAATGAATGACCAGGACATTCATCAGTCAATTTACATAATCAAGGCACTCTGGCAGCTTTGACTCTTAAACATAGTTGCTTAAGTGGCCACCAGTACATATGCTACTTGTCATGCTTTTCTTCAATTTGCATTTAGCCCTTTCAGCATTATCCTTTGAATGCAATGTGCATTGGAACCAGTATAGCAAGAGGTCAGGTTGAGTCATAAGCAAGGTGTCTGTTTGAATGAATTTAATGATACTGGGTCTTTAATACACTCTGGGTCACTCAAATCAGGGTGGTACTGAGAGAGGGGAAAATCTAAATATGAATCCTGGTGGGAACACTTAAAGTAATGCAACTTTAAGCCATTTCTTTAAGACTCATTTGAAAAATAGTAACAATACCTACTTCCCAGGCTTATAGAAATTAAGGTTTACTATGTACCTACAGTGTGCAAGATGCTATGCTAGGAGTTGTGAACACTAGAGATGAACAGAAAAGACAAACTCCCAGCTTTCCCAGAGTTTATATTCTAGTGTTAAAATACAAAAATTCTTCTGAGTAAATTTGAAGATTTAATTGGCTTTATGGAATCATGAATAGAGCAAATAGAAAGGAACTCCAAAGGGCTGTACAAAATGGAAGGTTTTCAAAGACAGAAAGGGGTCAGAAAAAGGACATTATGAACATGAAATGCATTGTTTCAGGCAATGTCCCCTCCTAAGGGGAATGGAGGGAGCCTATCACAGATTATCTCACTAGTGCTGACCAGGTAATTCTAGGTTTACTGGCTAAAGGTTACATTTCTGAACCCAGTCGCTCTTGCTCAGTGTTTGAGCATTGACCCAAGAACCAAGAGGTCAGTGGTTCAATTCCAAGTCAGGGCACATGCCCAGGTGGCAGGCTCGATCCCCAGTGGAAGAAGCTGAGGCTGCGATAAGGCTAGGTATTAAGTATTGATTTGTTGATATGGGTGTAGCACAAGTGACTCCATTTGGGGCCTGATGCTTCTTTTTAACTCAAGTGATGAGAAACACGTAGTAAATAAGTAAGTGAAGTGTAATGGAGAGTAACTGAAAAGCTTCCCTGAGGAGATACCATTGGAGTTGAGGATTGGACAAGAAGTCGCTGTCAGCCAGGGAGAGGGAATGACTGATTACAACGTTGAGATGAGAAGGTGATCATGAGCCTGGTGTGTTCCAGGAAGCAAAAGAAGGCCACTGTCTCCTGAGCAAGGGATTTTGGGAGAGGTCTCATGGTCCACAGGAAAGAGTTTGAATTTTATGCTGGGGGTGGGGGATCCATTAAAAGATATTAAGCAAGGGGGGCATTTTTCAGAAGACTACTATGGTGTAGGTTAAGAAGGGGCAAGATTGGAAGGCTTCCCAATAAAAGGCTGTTGTGTTGACCCAGAGAAACGTTGATGGTGGCTTGGGCAGTTTTTGTGCTGTTTATTAGCGTCACCAATCGCAGGCTGGCCACATGCTGCTCATTAAGAACTGGGCTTTAGAATCTGCTGCTGAGGATTCGGCAGGCTCCACTTCCGAACTCCAAAAGCTACCCCAGTTGTTCAGATAAAAGCTGAACCAAGCCTTTATTTATTCTTCTGCTGCCTCTCAGGCCAGGAAGAACCGGTCTCACCTCTTAGCTCCTTCCCTTCAGGACACAAAATTACACAGCAAAGTTCTCACTCCTGTTTTGATTTGTTTTAAGGTCTGGTCCTTCTCCAAAAGGAAGTCAGCCCTTGTAAGCTATTAAAAGTCATTTGTAATTTAGTAAAAGTGGGGTCCTGCTCTTTAAAGTTGACTTTATAGGAGGACAACTAAGAGCTCTGGGCCTGGGAATGATGGGGGAGGGCTGGGAAGGTACAGTACTAGGTGCTGTGCAACCTATTCTAAAAGAATGGGTAGGACTTTCTGTCAAGATGGTAGCATAGGTAAATGTGGGACACATCTTCCCACAAACACATCAAAATTAAACTACAGAATAATCATCATTGAGAACTGCCTGAAATCTAGCTGAATGGAAGTCTATAAGTAAGGATATAAAGAAGAAGCTACATTGAGACTGGTAGGAGGGGCAGAGATAAGGAACAGGCTGGTCCCATACCCATGTGTGGTGGATAGAAATCAGGAGGGATATCTCAGCTCTGAAGTTCCCCACTGAGGAGTGAGGGGTCCCAGCACCACACCATGCTCCCAGCCCAGGGCCCAAATGCTAGGGAGAGAAGTGCCCATAAATTCTGGCTGTGACAACCAGCAGGGATTGCAGCTGAGTGAGCCGAGGGCTGCTGGAGTCCCAAGTATTCCTCTTAAAGGGCCCGTGCTTGGACTTGCTGACAGACTCCCTCAATCTGGGCATACAGGAAGGAACGGAATCATCTGGCTTCAGGTGAGAGCTGGAGGGGCAGCTTTCTCCCAGACGGAAGTGCTGGCAGAGGTCACTGTTCCTTTGCTGTAAGTGCAGGATGGCATCATACCTGATTTTCTTTCAATTGGGCTCACACTCTTCACCCCACACTGGTGACTCCCTGAGACCCTGACCCCCAATTTCCTGGCCCACCCAGCCTGCTTCCAGTGGCTTTTCCATACAAATGGCCTGTCTTGGTTCATGCTTCAGACCTTCTTAAAACCTCTCAAAGGTTCACAGTCTCCAAACAAGCAGCATCTGGCTTCTTGTTCCCTACTTCTCCCTAAGCAACCCCAACTCCAGCACTGGCAGCAGCCAGCCTCCGTCAGCTTAGCCCTCCACAGGCACCTCCAAGCCCAGGACCAGTGGCAACTGTCTGCAGATCACTTTGTAGCTCATGCCAGGAGGCCCTCAACAGGGCACAGGTGGCAGCTGACCTTGGTCTGAACCTCCCAAGAGGCTCCAGAACCAACACACCTGGTAGCCAGCTAAAGACCACACCAGAGCACTACTCAGTCACTTCCACAGTGATGCGCTCAATGGGCAGACTCAGCAGGCACCAGAGCCCCACTAAAGCAAATCCTGTAACATAGGGTCAGCCCCCGCACAACAGCTCCTCCACTGTAGTCATGGCCAGTCCTTAAAACCAATCAGCCTGAGAATACATCCCTCCAAATAGCAATCAAGGCTCAGCTACAACAGGAGGGCACACAATCTACAGAGGTGACCCACCTGGAGCAACAGTCTCAGGTGACCATAGAGACTGCACCACAGGACGCCCGTGTAAGGTCAATGTTATCTCACAAGGTCACATCACTGCTTGCTGGAAGCTTTAAGAGCCGATACTCCACTTCCTCTGTTCTTTACCTGCCTTGGCAGTTGTGGAAGCATGTGTCCACCCATCTGGGCCCCTGAGTGACAGTCATACACAGACCCACTTCAAATATAAAACATGAGGGACAAATAAGTCCTGGCAGGTTAAGCCATGAGGTTTGGGAATTATTTATTAGGGCAGCATCTCTTAGTCCCTCCTGACTGGAGTCACTGTCCAAAAAAATGGAAGGGCATGTATAAATAATATGAAGAAATCAAAGCAGATCAAATTTTCACAGCATATATAATGTTAATTCAGCCCTAGCTGGTTTGGCTCAGTGGATAGAGCGTCAGCCTGAGGACTGAAGGGTCCCGGGTTCAATTCCAGTCAAGGGCACATGCCTGGGTTGCGTGCTCAATCCCCAACAAGGGGCGTGCAGGAGGCAGCCGATCAATGATTCTCTATCATCATTGATGTTTCTCCCTCCCTCTCCCTTCCTCTCTGAAATCAATAAAAATATATAAAAAATAAATAAATAAAATGTTAATTCATGTTAACAAAGAGGTAAGAGCTATGCAAAGTTAATTATCCACATTGAAATCTTTGAATTCATAAAAAAAACAAAAACTTCTAGCCCTGGACAGTGTGGCTCAGTTGGTTGGGCATCATCCCATGCACCGAAAGGTTGCTGATTTATTCCTGGTCAGGGCACATGCCCAGGTTTCGGGCTCTGTCACTGGCAGGAGGCAGCTGATTGATGTTTTGCTCTCACATAGATGTTTCTCTCTCCCTCTCCCTTTCTCTCTCTCTCTAAAAAAAAAAAATCAATAAAAAATTTTAAAAACACAAAACAAATCTAGTTCCTTTAGCTAAGAAGGTAGGTGAAGGTAAAATTGTGCTTATTGTTGGAAGGCAGCTATGCTCACCACTATACCACCAACGCCTTCTGTGCTTATTGTTGAACTAATTGATTACATGTATGAAGCAGAAACAACTGAACTAAATATTCCAATGATACTGCTTCCTACCCCTCCCCCTTGTTGGAAACGTACAGATTGAGTTCCTCTCTTGAGCCAGCAAACTGAGACAAAAGTAACTGATTTTCCTGGGGAATTACAAGGACACGTTGGAAAAGATCTTAAAAGCATTTTTACCAAAGCTTTATTTGATATACAATTTTAATCATGCAACCATTTTCTCAGGTTGCTTTCCCTGTGACTTGGCACAGTGGTCTCTAGCTGCCTGCATTTTAGAATCACTCAGAGCAAGTAACTTAAGGCCTGACCCAGACCAAATAAATCAGATTTCCTTGGGTGTGGCTCTCAGTATATTTTAGATGTTTCCCTGGTGGTTCTACTGTGTAGTCACAATTGAGAACTACTTAGAGCAGAATTTCTTAACCTAGCGGTTCCCAAACCAGTAAGCACTGGAGCAGCGGTTCTCAACCTGTGGGTCGCGACCCCTTTGAGGTCGAACGACTCACAGGGGTCGCCCAAGACCATCGGAAAACACATATATAATTACATATTGTTTTTGTGATTAATCACTATGCTTTAATTATGTTCAATTTGTAACAATGAAAATACATCCTGCATATCAGATATTTACATTATGATTCATGACAGTAGCAAAATTATAGTTATGAAGTAGCAACGAAAATAATTTTATGGTTGGGGGTCACCACAACATGAGGAACTGTATTAAAGGGTCGCGGCATTAGGAAGGTTGAGAACCACTGACCTGGAGGATGAGGGCTTAAAAAACCCGATGCCTGCTTGCCACTCCAGCCCTTACGATGTATACTTGGTCTGGGGTGAGACCTGGGCAAACTCAGAATTTTGCATCGCTGTTTGGGAGCCATAGTCTTAGCCAGATTTAAGAAAGTGAGGTCCAGTCAGACATGAAAACAGACCCAGACTCTACCCCTGTGGCATTCTGTCTTCTCATTCTGTATAATGGGAATAACAAGGTGGCTGTGAGGACTAAGTGAGATAGTAAGTTAGCAACGAGCCTGTCATATAATACTTGCTCAAGAAACAAGTTCATATCATCTCATTTAATTATTATCTCTCAATAATCCTATGAATCAAGGTTATTGTCCTAAGATGACAGCCAAAGGAACTGAGGATCAGATTACTCAAGATTACATGGTAATCATTGGCATTATTGAGGCTTGACTGAGCAGACACTTGCAGCTGCCCATGCCCACTCCATTAGCCACCCTGCCCTGGCAGACGGGGCCAGCCGGTGTTGTTGAATTGGCCCCATTAGGGGACACATTTAGGCTGTCAGGTGGATCTGGGCTCATCTCAGCGCATCTGCCTCTGTCCTGGAGTTTAATAGACTAACTCATGTCTTGAATTTCATTGACTTCATTTTTTTTCAAGGTTGTAAAATAGCCTCAACTGACCTGTTTGACTGGAGTCCTTTTCTCAATGTGTTCTGGAAAGGCAATGTTTCCCTCCCACCATTTCTTTTATTAATACAGTATGGAATCCTTTCTAAAGGGATCGTGGCCTGTTAAATCCTCACATAACTCCTGACACAAAAGGGTGAATTCAGACACTGGGGACTTACATTTGCTGCATAGATTATGGAGAAAACAGGGCATTACCACACCTGATAATGTAATATTTTGACCCAACATGTGAACAAAAGTATAGAACCACAGGATTAGATGGGGCACCCAGCACCCTCAGGTATGACCACAGGTGTACTTTGTTTACTTAAAATGTGTGTCCACACTAAGGAGGGGTTGTCCGTGCACTGTCCCAGGTCTCCCCTCTCACCCCAACCCTTAGTTGGGTGAGATAAGCAGGGGGAGACAGGGCATTTGCCCTCACCCTTTTTTAGGGATGGACAATTGACTTGCCACCGCTCTGTAAGGCGACATGCAAACAGTTTAAAAAACTTTCCTAGTCCCCAGCCCCCACCCTTCATTGGGCCCAGGGATGCTGGCTGACCTCCGTGCTGACTCCGGCAGCCCAGCCCGGCGCCACCCCCCTGCTCCACCTTGGTCTTGGTGGCTCTCACCCCTGCCTCCACCCTCTGACTGAGCGTGCATGCTCCACTAACCCAGACAGGCAGCGGGTGGAGGTGCCAGGCTTCCAGCTGCCTCAGGGCACAACACTCACCCGACCACGGGCGGGCCTGTGGTGCCACCCCAATAACAGCAAGTCCACTCCTCCCAACAAAAACCAAAAACTTTCCTAGTCCCCATTCAACTAGAGGGAGCCCCTGGTCTCTCCCATAAAGGAATCCTAGAGCAGCTTCCCTAAGGCAGAGTTTACCCCCGGCTATGCGCTGCCGGGCTGCAGGGCCACCAGTGCTGACGACTTTGCCACCCCAAGAAAGCAGAGGGAGTTTTTGGTGTTAAAAGCCACCATTTCCTCAGAGGTGACCTCTCCAGTCACTTCTTGCCTTGCTGGCTCCACCTCCATCCTGAGATCAACCCCAGACCATGCTGATGAAGGCAAAAATCCTGAAGTAACAAGGCAGGAACATCTTCCCCTTGGGAACAGTGTCCTCAAAACCCAAGCCCAAATTGCACTGAATTCTCAGAGGCACTGAAGATCTTGTCTCAATTTACCTGACCCACTTCCAGGAGGAACCCGAAATTTGGAACGCTGTTCTCAAGGCACAGATGCCCCATAAAGCAGCCCGGGACCGGTTTAGGGAGTCGATCCAGTATTAACTCGCCGCCTGGGAGACCAAATGGACAGCAAACTGCTGGTCCAGGCGAGGGCTGGGGCGGGCGGTGACGTGAGCCAGGGGCTCGCTCTGGGGATGCGCAGGGCACCGCCCCGTTGCCTGGCAACATCGAAGCCCGAGCTCTTGGGAGCCTAAGTAGTGGCATCTGGCGAGCACAATACTCTAGCATTTTTTAAAAACCTAAATATGGGTTTTAGTTCACTGCTGCAGGTGGGCTGTGCAGCGAATGAGGCCTGTCCCGGAGTCCGAACACTGCCTCTTGCTCTGTATCTGAAATCACCAGACCTTTCCCACGGGGCAGGAGCGCACCCCTCGGTGCCAGAGCAGGTGGCCCGCCCAGCAGGCTGCTGTGCACCCGCCAAGGAGGCCCGGTTTATATTAAGGCTTTCTCAGCCTCGCTCTGCTCTGCCACTTGCAGTTGAGACAACAGCTAAGGAGATTTCTCCCTGGCCTCGGTGGAACCATGAGTTAATGCATTATGGCTTTGCAGACATCGGTGGTGGTGAGCCATGAAGGCAGGGGGGTCTCTTCCGTGTAACCTCACAGTGCCCGGGCATAAATTATAGATCCTCCAGCAATGCTTGTTGGATCTAGCACTCTCATTTCCAGTGTGTGTGTGTGTGTGTGTGTGTGTGTGTGTGTGTGTGTGCACGCGCATTACAATTTAAGGAATAGACTAACCACAGAGCCTGAAGGACACATTGCGCAGCATAAACATACACAATAATAAAAGCACTGAAATGCCAATACCTACGGTTTGCATTTGTATTCATGGCTTCACAAAATACTTTCACACACATCGTTCCTTTAATACATCTAGGATTTGGGGGCCTGAATAGAATGCCTGTTTTCCATTAATCACGCCTTCCCAATCCTTTCCACACTTCTCCCTTGCTAAGGTCTTCTGGTCACTTGGCTGCTCCCCCAGCCATAAGCTGCTCTTCCTGGAGCCTCTCGGAGGCCCCTGCCCACCCTCAGATTCCCCTGGAGCGGCCTCCAGGAGACACTGAAGCAGACCCTGAGCTCTTGCAGAGGAAGAAGGAAGGGGCTGACAGGGAGAGGGCGGTGTCAGAAACCTCACATCTCCCCTCTGCCTCCAATCTGCATTCTTCCCTCCAATTAGGCCCCATGATTGTTGACTGAGCCTAATATGTCCAAGAATTGTAATTAATAATCTACATGACAGTAATAATTTATTAAACACTTGACCACATACCAGGTATTAATACAATAATTCTAGGCTCCTTATAGATGAGGAACAAGGCGTAGAGAGGTGAGGTCATTAATAGGCAGTAAGGGTTCAGATCCTGGGTCATCTGGCCCAAAGCCCACGTTCGCAGCCAACAGCCAGTACTTGTTCCTTCTGCACCATTTATCCTCTGGCCCTGGCTCAGTGAAGAGATCTCCTGCAAGCAATTCTGAGTAGCTCCAGAAACATACCTTTGGTAATCTGTTCCCTACCTGTGCACCACTTGGGGGCCATCTAGGAAACTAGGTTTTATGTCTATTTGTCCCTTCACTCAGCAAACACATAGTGAGTACCCGTCCCTATGGCCCACTCTGCTAGACTCTGGACAAGAGTCAAATAAAACCTGGCTCCTGCCTTCAAGAGAAGGAGAGACATACACACAAATATGTTCAGAATAGCATTCTAGAACAGGCCTGAATGCCATGGGGTACAGGGGAAGGCATGGCTGCTCTGCTGGTTACTCAGCACTGATGTCACAGAGAAGATGAGAAGTTCAACCCTCTGTGGTCATCTTCAAATAAGACTGCATAAGCTGAGATGGTATACGGGAGGTTCATACCCAAAGACCTATAAACAGACACCTAGCTCCCTGAGTACCAAGGAAACAAGTCCCATTCCAGTCTCCCCACAGGGGTCACTTTCATTCAGCCATTCAGCAAAATATTTGACCTCTGCCATGTACTTGCGCTCTGCTATGGGCTGCACAAATGGCAGGAGCCAGAACAGGCCAGGTCCCTTCCCTCATAGAACTTACAGCTTTGTTATCAGACCCATCACATCGAAAAACTGCCCAGCCAGGCATTCGCTAAAGTATCAACACATTGAAATTTATTGTGGTGCAACCTGGCAATGCTGGCACATGCACGCGGTTGCAAACAAAGCTGGTTAAATCGGAGCCATTGCACCAGAGCTGAGGCTGACTAAGAACAGAGACGTGCCAGTGTCTGCGGTAGCCTGGGGCCAAGAGCATTAATGTGCTGACATGTGTCAAATACTGTGCTGCTGTCAGGTGACATTTTACCAAAAATAGGTGATTCACGTGAATAAGCAATGTCTGAAAATCTCCCGGAAAATATACATTACCCTGCAACATTTATTTTTTTATTAATTGTGCAGGTTAAGCCACCATGAAATTTATAATTACTGGATAACAAATAAGCAGGGCTTGGACTAGAGTGTGTTTGAAGTTCCTGTTGGATTTTGATAACTCTAGGTGCCTATCTTGCCAGCCAAACCAGATGATAAAGAGATGTTCAATGTCTCTGCCTCAATTCCTGGTTTTAATTTTTAAAATATTATTATTATTAGCTAATATTAACCAAAATATTAATAATTAACATTATTAATAGAAATAGTTGCTATTATTATTCATTTTTCCTGTTTGCCAAATCATCTCTCTGTCCACCCACTCATCCATCTATCTGTCCATCCTCCATTCATTTCACACTCTTGGTCATGCCGAGGCACTGGTTACAAAGAGATCCCCTGCATCTTCTCCCAGCTCCAAATATGAGATGATTTTGCAGGAAAAGAAAAGAAAAAATTACAGTGGGAAAGCTTGTGTGAATAATAAAGGAACATTTATATGACCTGTGAGAAGATACTTTCTGAAAAGCCTTGTCTATAATAGATCCATGGCTCCCACAAACGAAGAGGCACTTGGTAACCTCCACCTGGGCATTAGCCATCATCCCTCACCTAAGATGCCATCCAGAGATCACGTCACCCCAAAGCCACACTTCTCTCCTGAGTGGACCAGCCCATCTCTCAGGAAGTCATAGCTCTGCTCCAGGTGGGGCCCTACTAGACGCTGTCTACAAAGTTGCACACGTCTCCCCCACTCATGTGTTCTGCTTGGTGTCACTGCTCCCTCTCAGGGCCAGTGATCTTGATAAAATGTTTGTCCTCCGGGCTGTAGCTGCAGCTATGAGAGAAGCAGCGCTTCCCTCCGGACTCTGATTAGCAAACAGATCCCCCATTGCACAGATGTGAGGACAGCAAAATAATGTCTGTGTATCCTGGAAATGAATAGGCCTCCATGTAACTGAGTCACTTCTCAATGTATACTGTGTGGGCTACAGAGGCTGGACAGAGACTATGAATAGCGAAGGAAATAATACCAAGAGAGAACCAGGAAGCAATGAGTTCTTGAGGTAGAAATGCAAATATAATGGGGGAAAGGAAGTTATAAATAAGGGGTGGGGCAAAAGTAGGTTTACAGTCATTTCTATGGAAAATAATAAACAATCATTAATAAATAACAATACAAGAATAAACTATTTCACGTTCAACTGTAAACCTACTTTTGCCCCACCCTGTATTAGGATTGAGAATGGCTGTGAAGGACAGAAAACCCAAAAGAATAGTGCCTTAAACAAGATTGGGCCTATTTCTCTCCCTTGGAAACAGGCAATGTAGGGCAGTGATGAAAGCCACACTCATAAGGAATCCAGGTTCCTCTATAATGTAGCTCTGTCACCCTCAGCATGATCCTAATTCATGGCTGTGCAAGCCCCAGTCATCACATCCTTATTCCACCCAGCAAGGACGAGGAAGGACTAATGAATGAACTGCCTCCTTCCCATGAGGACAGTTCTCAGAAGTTGCCATGCATCCTTTCTGCTTACATCCCATGGAACTAGTACTTAGTCATGTTGCCACACCTAGGTGGGAGACTAGAAAATCTGGGCTTTATTCTCAATAGCTGCCACTTCACTGGCAATTGAACGCTTCCTAGCAGTCTCTGGAAATGGCCTAAGACAGGGGTGGGCAACCTTTTAGTGAGTGCGTGCCAAAACCAGCAAAATCTCTGACTCAAAATTCTTCTGCATGCCAACCCTAATTTTTTTTTTTTGGTGCCCTTGACCGGAATCGAACGCAGGACCCTTGAGTCCGCAGGCAGATGCTCTATCCACTGAGCCAAACCAGTTAGGGCCCTAATTTTTTGAGAACATGTTACACCTACTTGATATCTCTTAAGATGTACGTATGTGAAGAACCTTGAAGAAATAATAAAATTCATTCGAGCGACAAAAACACAGTATATGATGATGAAAAATACATTTATTTTTTAATGTATACATGTACACTGATAGTCCGACAGAAAACTTTATGACTCCGTTTGATATTATCAGTGGGACTTTTGCTGCTGCATCACTGATGACAGAGATTTTACATCAGGTTTATATTTCGTGACCTTCAGAGATATGCACGAGCTACTACTTTCATCCGTCAGGCTACTCCTATTATGAGACTTAACAAAATCCATCACTGAGAACAAAGATTCACAAGCGTATGTGGATGAAACCAAAACACTGGTCGGATCTAGGAAGGCAGGGAGAGTTAAGGCAGAGGCATAGAAATTGCTCTTCCCCTCTCTAGTCAATCCATGTCTATGGTCTTTAAGATAACTTGTTATGTAAAATTATTTATTTATCTAAGATGCACCTACACTGAATTTATCTGAAAAATTAAAAAGTCGATAGTAAGAAAAAAATCGTAAATGGAAGATTATAAGAGAGGGTTTCGCATGCCAGCAAAAGTTACTGGCGTGCCATGTTTGGCACGCGTGCCAGAGGTTGCTCACCCCTGGCCTAAGATCTCAGAGATGGGGCACTTCAGGATGACAACACAGTGAAGACTCTGACCCCAGGAACAGGTGATTGAAAGGTAGTCAAGGTGAAGATCATTGTCACTGAAGTAACAGACATAGAGGCTTATCTTGTGAATGGATCATTAACAATGTGGAAGATGAAGCCACAAAGGCTGGCTGAAGGAGTTAGGGTGAGAGGAAGATTCCAAAGCCACTGATAAAATCCCAGCTGCATGGCAGAACTTATGGCCACATGAACCATCAGCTTAAGTTTATTCTATACCTAGTTCATCTCATTGTGTCTCTGGATGTATACACGCCTCAAGGAAACTTCTCTGCTATCTCCCTCTTGATTTCTGCAGTACTGGACACATTGGACACAAATGACAGAAGATGAGCGAACAAATCCAAGACACTCACTGGGTCTCAGAAGATAGCCAAATCTGGCCTCTTCCCCACAAAGCCTTCAACTCAGCTCTCGAAAAACAACATTCTTTCTAAAGATTTGGTGCAGAGTTTTGGTAAACTGCCCAGCTTAATAGGTGACCCATTTATTCTTTAAAGATTGAAAATAGTCTAGGAAATATATATGACAAGATTTTTTAAAAAGAAAATTTTATGTGTTGTGTTGCTGTAATCAACTAGAATAGGCCCAAGAGTCACAGTGCAGCATCTGTTGCTAAAATAGCCAAACAGAAGGGGATTCACTTCCTATATTCTTTACAAAATAATGGAAAGAATTGTTAATTTGGAAAGAGAAGAAGGGATCAACGTTGTCCTTACTATGAAGATGAAAAGCAAACCTCTGGCTTCCCTATAAACCCTTTACTTAAAGGGCAACCATCTAAGCAGCGCCTTTGAGGGACTGGGTTCCGTGTCCGGCTGTCCGCCTGGCTCCACAGGCTGCATCTGGGATGGTGCCTCTGGCAGGGACCTCATTCTAACTGGCTTCTCTCCTTCTCCAGCCGGATCCCATTGCCCCTGTGGCCAAACAGCTTTCATCTGCTCGGTGTTAGGAAGATAAGCAGGTGAGGTTTGCATGAGAACATTTGCAAGAAATGTTCTCATGCAAATCTAAACACAGATTCTAAAGTGAGTGAGGTCCAGATCTAATTTGACACTGATACAGCAATTGAAAAGGAGTCTTTCATTCCAGATGAGAAAAAGCTGAAATTTATCATTGTCAAACCAGTATTACAAGAAATGTTAAAGGGGCTTCTTTAAGAAGATGAAGAAAAAAAATTGTTTTACAATATGAACAAGAAAATATCGCAAAGGAAAAAAATTCTCACTGACACAGGCAAACAATAAAAGCAGTGGATCAACCAATAGTAAAGCTATGAGCCAGGAGGTCATGGTTTGATTCTGGTCAGGGCATATGCCTGGGTTGCAGTATCAAGGTTCAAAGGCAAAAATAGGAGGCTCATATGTAATTACAACAGTAAATTAAGGGATACACACACACACACACACACACACACACACACACACACACAAAAGAAGTAAAAAAATACTGACAAAGATAAATATGGAGGGCTTGAGTAAAAATGCTAGTTATTTTTGAATGTGTTCAAACTAAAGTGACTATCAACTTAAAATAGACTGCTGTAGCTTAGTATACATGGGCCACACACCAAAAATCTACAAAAGATATACAAGAAATAAAGAGAAAGAAATCAAACACAACACCACAGAAAATTATCAACATAGAAAAGAAGAGCGTAAGAGAATAAGAAAAGAACATAGAACTACAAAAACTATCAGAAAACAATGACTAAAATGGCAATAACTACATACGTATCAATAATTACTTTAGGTGTAAATGAATTAAATGCTCTAATCAAAAGAGGAATGGATGAAGGAGATGTAGAGTATTATAATATCCCAATATACAATGGAATATTACCCAGTCAAAAAGAGAATGAAATCTTATCAATTGCAAATGGGCAGACCTAGAGGGTATTATGTTAAGTGAAACAAGTCGGACAGAGAAAGACAAATACCATATGATTTTACTTATATTTGTAATCTAAAAAACAAAATAAATGAACAAATGAAATAGAGCAACTCATATATACAAAGAGCAAACAGATGGTTGTCAGATGGGCGGGTTTTGGGGGCTGGGTGATAAAAGGTGAAGGGAGTAAGAAGTACAAATTGGTGGTTACAGAATAGTCATGAGGATATAAAGTACAGCATAGGGAATATAGTCAATAATAATGTAATAAGTATGTATGATGTCAGGTTGGTGCAAGACATATCGGGAGCGATCACTTTGTAAGTTATATAAATGTCTAACCATTCTGTTGAACACCTGAAACTAATATAATATTGAGTATCAAGTATAATTGAAAATTTTATTAATTAAAAGGAAAAAATAGCCTTTCAATGTTTATGTGGTGCTGAAGATTCCCTTAGCAATCTTCTCCTTTGAAATCCTTGATCAAAAAACCTCTGCTCCCTTCTTTTTTTTTAATGTGAGAATTGCAAGTGTATATATAAAGCTATTATCAGTAACAGGAAAGAAAAACTTCTTAAATTATCCTGTGCTTACACTTCAAAGCAAGCTGTATCTTTTCTTTTTGAACAACAAAATATAGATACATGATAAAGCATAATACAGCAATATTCATGTATCCACTATTTAAAATGGATAGTTAACATTTATATATTATGCAAATTACAGTTGACCCTTATTATTCTCAGTAGTAATGTTCTACAAAGTTGCCTTGAATCCTTAATTAGCAAATACTGAATCATTGCTCCAAAGAGAATTATGATCAGGCTCCCAGGAGCCTCTGGTGTGTGTATCCATAAACTGGATGTGGTATGGATCTGTAGGGATGATACATTTTTTTGCCTATGTTTTATTATACTATTCCATGTTCTTCAACTTACTTTATCTACTTAATTGTATCTTTAAAAAATCTACTCATGTGGAAACATAGAGATCTAATTCATCTAATGAAACTTCATTGTGATGCCAATGAAATGTAAACATTAGGCCTTGCAAGGGAGGGGTTCTAGCAAACTGTTCACATGGACATTTGTTGTTTTTGTAAAATGACAGCCTTAAGATATTTTTTGTTAAATGGAAACCCAAATTATATAACCTTCAGACCTCTCTAAGGCTGGCTCTGCCCCTAATTGCTGCTCTTGTGAAACTTTCCACGACCTCAAGGGAAAGTCCTCTGAGGTCCCACTGCACTTTATTATTACGTCTAAATCTCCACACGCTGTCGTATGGCTTATCAACTCACTTCTGATGTGACATCTGTCTCGATAGTAGGTATTCAAAAAGCATTTGTTAAATGTATGTAAGTGGTGAAAATATAAACAGAGGTTTGTGCACTATTTGCTAATTAGTCCACCATGTTCAGACTTGGCCACTTTCATCTTCAGAAGGAACTTTCCAACTGTTGGCTCACTACACACAGCAGACAGAGGGGACAGGAGCCACGTGACACACAGCATTCAGAGGGGATGGAGGGGCCACGTGACAACAAGAGGGAAAGAAGGATTTCAGGAGGGATGTGGGAAGCATGCAAAGCCAAGTCACAAAGGTACAGGAGTCAAATAGATATGAGATGGAGAGTTTAATTAGGGAAGGAGACAATAACATGAACCTATAATCTTAAAAAAGTTAATGTTTTTAAAGTATTTTTATTTCTTTATTTCCAAGAAGAAGGGAGAGATGGAAACATCAATGATGAGAGAGAATCATTGATTGGCTGCCTCCCGCATGCCTTCTCCTGGGGATTGAGCCTGCAAACCCACATGCCCGGGAATTGAACCGTGACCTCCTGCTTCATAGGTCGACTCAACCCCTGAGCCACACCAGCTGGGCAAGTGTTCACGTTTTAGGTGGTGTGGTGGCGTCATTTAAAAACAAAGGGAAAAATACAGGGTACATACAATGGGAGATATAGAAAAACCGGGATTCGTTGCAGCTGAGTGGATTAAATTGGCTACACAGCTAATCCAGCGCCCTAGCACATGCTTTCTCTCTGAAAGGACATCCCAGCCAGCTCTCACTCATCCTTCAAGAACCAACTTCGTGGTGATTCCTCTGAAGCCCTTTCCCTTCCCACTGCCCCGATTTCATTTCTCCCTCAGCTCTGCAGCCCCAGCTATGAATATGTCACTACAAGGCCGTGTTGTTTTCCTTATTTTAAACATCTGAGTAATTACTGACCTGTGCACATAGAGAGAAGCTGTTTCTTACATTTTCATCTGATAACCAAAACTTTTCCACAATTACCTACTAGTTAGAACATCTTAGAGTGTTTACATCAAGTCACCTTTTTCTTCCATGTTCCCAAGACTGAGCTACGTTCTGGAGAAATATGACATTGTTATGCTGGTAAGAGGCAAGGAGGCGGCAAAAGCAAAAGGCAGAAACAAAACTCACTCGAAAGCCTTTCCAATGGGAAAGAATGTCACATTTGGAAACAGATGCTGTGGTTGTTTCCTCGGTTTAAGCGGAAGTTGCTTGCTCTGTAAAATTACAGTTGGAACCAGTGTTGCAGAACAAGTGACTCCTTACCCCCCTGCTGAAGTTATCACCCCGTCGAGACAGGCTCAAGTAAAATCTGAGATCATTCAAAATTTAAACAGTGAATGCAGCAATCAAAATGTCACTGGGCTAGAGGAATGAATGAATAATTTAGCTCCCTAAAAGGTAACATTTAGAAAAGGCCAGACTTGCCAATTCCAGGAGGTAGAGACAGCCTGGAAGAAGACAATCTCCTCTTCTCAGTTAAAAATAAACAAACTGACTTCAGAATCTGTCTGTGAACCTCCCAGACACCCCACTTTGGGGTGAGAGTACAGTTCAGACCTGAGAGTCACAGAAACGTAATGTTATTTCAGTTCACCCAGCACTTGCAGAGCTCGTACCACGCCAGGCACTGTCTGGGTGCGGAGGTTGCAGAGAGCAAACACCATCACCGCCCGTGGCGGGCTGTCTGGAGGGGCTGAGGGGAAAGCATGGGATTGTGCAGCTCAGGAATGTGTGGCGGAACCGTAATGGGGACAATGGGGGCCTGGGCTTGTGTCTGTGTGCGGGTGTTGTCTGGCGGAACACTGGAGGTGAGCTCAGAGAGGCCTGGGCGCCGAGGCAGTGACTGTCAGGGAGCAAACTTGGGGATCAGGCCAGGACGCCACAAGGACATTCATGCTCCACATCCCATGGTGAGTCCAAGGGTGGTGTGTCTCCGCCCGGATGTCCTCATCTCCTTTTTCCACGTGGAAATCGCTGCTCTTCTGAGAAGAGACATTGTCATGAGTGTCACCTCCCAGGGCTGGGCCCTGGTGCTGTCTCCTCCCGCTCCCAGCGATGGTCATGCCCAGCAGACATGAGCACAGCCCGCTGTCATTGCTGATGCTCTGCATGCTCCGTCAGCAGCCAGCCAAGCCCTCGTTTTATCTGCTCTGCACGTGCAGAGCCTGGCCAGCAAGGTGCTCAGCGAATGTTTGTGAAAACCAATGAGACAGAGCTCAGCAAGAGAACGTGGCTCCCACACTAACAATGAGACAAAGCCAGACACTCTAAAAAAATTATCACTTTTTATGGGCCCCTCAGGGAGGGGAGGCAATGAGCCAATGAAGTGAACATAATTCCAAAGCGTGGCAAACCCCTCGGACTCACAGCTGCTTTCCCGTTGGCGGAAGTGGAGGAACACGGGGCTATCATGAAAAGCAGGTAGGATGAAAACAGCTAAATGTCAACAAATCCGTAAGTGTGGCCTAAATACGACAATTTAGAGTAAGCAGAAGCCCCAGATACAAGGGGCAGAGGTCTGTACTCACAAGTGAGCTCTTTCCCTGGACTCTACCAGGCATCACAAGAAAGAGCAAGGCCAGGTAGGAGACCCTGCCTAACACAGGAAGGACCAGAAGAACCGAGAATCCATCTCCCCACACAAGCCCAAGAGCGACAAGCCAGCAGTCTTCCGGAAGAGGGGCTTGAGCATGGAGAGAGGCCCTCCTGGGGGGCACACAGGGACTGAGGAAGCCGGGGTAGGGAAGGGACACTCAGGAAGTCCTCTGACACCACAAGCCCCGCATGGGGCCCAAGTGGTAACAGCAGCCCGTGGCTGGAGAGGATGAAAATGCACCACGGTGCCCTGAGGGACCTGGAGCAACCACAGACCCAAACCCAACCCTCTACTGTCCGCATGGGTGGGCCTCCCAGCGCCACTCTAGCCTGGCCAAGTGGGACGCCCACTGCCCTGTCCTGCAGCTATCCAGAGCCAGATCTCAGCAGCTCTCCCCTCTCCGGCTTTCTGCCTTGGAAATCCTAGCTGCCTTGACCTACCCAAATCCTCTCCGCTGACTCCTCAGCTCAGGGAGACCACCAGGCCCAGGCCCTGCGTCCTTAGGGTGTTCGTAATGGTCCTCTCCTCTACCCATTCTGTCATTTCTCCATCTCTCTCCAGGAAGGTAATGTAAGGTCACCAGGGAAGCTGAATTCCTGAGAAGGAAGGAGAAGGGAGTCAGTCTTTGAGTGGCTAAGCCTATCTTTTCCTTGCCTCTTGGTTCTTCATCATTAACAAGTCAAGATTATGGTACTGGCCAAGCGGAGATCCAAAGCAGAAGAACTCAAAGACTAAGTAGCTTTTAAAAAAACACACACACACTGGAATTTTCTTGACAAAACCTGGCAAACATTCAGAGAGCTGACGTAAAATGGCATCCAGGAAAAGAGAAAGAGACCACAACCTTTTAAAGAACTCAATAGTTGGCAAGCCTTCAATTGTGAATGCTGGGGGATGATAAATTATTCAAATAAAATAATCCTGGCTCCCCTCACAGTCGTACAAGAATATTGATCCCGCCATCACTAATGCACAGAGACCTTCATTCTGAGATGCCAGTGGGAAGTGAGGAGCGACTGCATTTCTGCTTTGGATGTTTCACCCCTTCCTTACCCTGAGATTTCGTTTGCTCTTCCTCGGTTTCCAGAAAGGACCAGTTCTTCAGTCACATGGAACAACACATAAAGGTTCATTAGCGACAAACATTCCCCAGCTGTCCTCAGGATTTCAGGTAAGGAAGGAGTGACTCAGAAATCCCTGTCTTCACACAATACCACTAGTCCCTTATGTAATGGACCACGATTCCATTATGCAGACCAGTGTGTGTGTGTGTTTTAACTTTGATGTGCACAAGAATTAGCCGGGGATCTTGTTAAGATGCAGATTGTACTTCAAGAGGTCTGCTTGCCTAGATGGTCTGCCTTTCTAACAAGCTCCCGGGTGATGCCAGTGCTGCTGGCTGTGGACCACTCTTTGGGTAGCAAGACACTAGATGGCTATACAAACCAGGCTCTACCCTCCCAACACCCCCTCCCTCTGAGTCTAACCTGGATAGTACACCAGTATTGCATCCCTGCTCAAAGCCCCTCGACTGCCTACTAATAAAATCCAGACATCCAAGACCTGCTTTCTAATCTACATCTCAGCCAAATGGCACTATCTGCTGCTTCCTAGACATCATCTCATTCTACTTGATTCTGCTGTTTCTCCTACCTCGCCCACCTCCTTCAAAATCCAGGTAACGTGCTGCCTCCTCTATGAAGCCCAACACAGTTCTCCCAGCAAGAAGTCGTCTTCTTTCCTCTGACATCTAATGTCACTTTGTACCTCCCTCCCACAGGGACATTATCTCTAGCTACCGTGTACTGTGACTTTGGGGAGCACATCTTTTATATAGAAAATACTGTTACCCGCTCCATGCTTTCTTAGGGCAGGTCCTTATTTGATTTATGCTTGCAGCGTATAGGCACCTAGCACAATGCTTTGTGTACTTGGACATAATTGTGTGTCTATTACTTCATTTTATTGGGGTATAATTTAAATCAGTAAATGCATAGAGTTTAAAGTATTTTTTTATTGATTTTAAAGAGGAAGGGAGAGGGAGAGAGAGATAGAAACATCAATGATGAAAGAGAATCATTGATTAATGCACACCCCACACTGGGGATTGAGCCCACAACCGGGAATTGAACCGTGACCTCCTGGTTCATAGGTTGAAACTCAACCACTGAGCCACAGTGGCCGGGCAATGCATAGACTTTAAGTGTACCACTCATTGGGTTTACACCCAAATAACTACCACTGAATCAAGACAGAGAACATTCCCACCATCCCAGAATGTTCCCTAATGCTCTCTCTAGCCAATCCTCACCAACGGCCTCTGTCCCTAGATATAATATAACTGCTCACATTTCTAGCATCCTAGATTTGTCTTGTCTCTTGTTCAACTTCATATAAATGTCATAACATCACAGGTGCTTCTTTGACTAGCTTCTTCCATGTAACACAGTGTTTTTGAGATTTGTCCATATTGCCACAGGTTGGAAGCAGCTTCTTAAAGAGTTCGCTGATGGTGGAAATGGAAGTCCTGCTTCACCGCAATCCCTGCCCTGGGCACTTCCCTCAGTGAGTGGCATTTTGGACTTTCTGTGCTGTTCCGGCCTGATGTCCGGCTGTCAAAATCACTGAAGTCCCTTGCAGTCCTATCGCTCTTTCTTGCTGGCCCTTCTGCCTCCTCCATGTTGCCTCGGTGCCTTCTAGCTACCCTCAGCGAGGAGACAGCTCCTGACTGCTTTCCCATCATGTCCCCAAGACCCTGCTGTCCAGTTCCCAGGCTCTGTGCTCTCAGGGAGGGTCCCCATCTGTCTGGATGTCATCTCCACTCTTTCTTGGCAAATCCATTTTTCTTCTTTGAGGGTAGGGTTCAGCCTCACTGAGGCTCAGCCAGAGTCACTTGTCCAGTGGCTTCTGGCTCCATGTCCTGCTACAGCGCATGTCCATTCTTTTCCAGGAGGCAAGTGTGACTGAAGCCGCTGGTGAGGGAGGGGCTGCTGGCCCAGGAGGGCTCTCCAACGGCTGCATCCTGGGAATTCTCAGGTGATCTCACCTAATGATGATGGACTTGGTCCCCCTGCCAGTCCACATGATCCAACAATGGAGTGATGGCAGCAACCCTTGCTGGCTGCCAGGTTTTCTCAGTCTGGGTCTTGGTATAAGTTTGGGAAGACAAGCCCAGGAACTGCCTCCTCCCATCACAATGCCCACAAAGGCTTATTCTCATGCCTTGTATCAGCTCTGCTGTGGTCTATGTCAGCACTGCCACCTCGGGCCTTCGGGGGATGGCTGGGAATGAGGCCCAGACTGGACTCCAGACACCTTGATGTCTGGCTAAAATGTGAGAGAAGGAACCAGGTGTCATCCCCAATGAAGTACTTAATCTGGGGGAGAACAAGGGAAGGAAGCTGGATGGTCAGCACTGTGTCATTTTGCCCTTTTAAAAAATTGTGGTAAAATATAGTCCCTTAGTCCGTTTGGGCTGCTATAGCAAACAGACAACAGACATTTATTTCTCACAGTCCTGGAGGCTGGAAAGCCCAGGGTCAAGGTCCAGCAGATCCAGTGTCTGGTGAGGTTCTCCTTCTGGTTTGCAGATGGCCATCTACTCACTGGGTCCTCACATAGAGCAGAGCAGAGCGAGGAAACGCGCTCTCCTGTCTCTTCTTATAAGGGCACCAACCCCATCCTGAGGTTCTCACTCTCACCACCTAACCACCTCCCAACAGCCCCATCTCCAAATACCATCACATTGAAGATTAGGGTTTCAACATACGAATCTTGAGGGGTCATTTTCAGTCCACAGCATATGCATGGCACATAAATAACATAAAATTGACCATCTTAACCATATCTAAGGGGACAGTGCAGTGGTGTTTGCACTTTCTGAGATGTCATAGCTGAGCGCTCTTCCAGGAGATCTGTGACTAACCACATGGAGCACTCCCTTCATCCTCGCAGACCTGCAAACGAAGTAGCAGTATCCCTTTTGCATGAAACTGAGGCGTAGAGGGTGATGGCTGCAGAGGGCATATGGAGAATCTCAGATTTAAACCCTATCTGTCTGCCCCAAGCTGCTTCCCTATTGCTCTGCCCCCCTGCCTTTCTGTCTGGCTCCTAGAAGGTGATTTCAATGTCTCTGAGCTCATATATCCCATCAAAGTACTTAGAGCGCTGACCACAAAGCCCTTCTGTCTCATCACAGCACTTAATGTAAGTGATCAGGAAGGAGAGGGTGCCTTTTCCCTCCTTGCTAAGGGGCTGGTCAGCCTTGCAGTCACCACCCATCTGCAGTGGCCTCTGTTTGTGTGACTTGAGATTAACAGGATGTTGACAAGGCCTCTCCAAAAATAGTTTTCATTCCAGGATTGTTACATACCTCACATTCCTACTAAGGAGTCCTCTGAGCTAGAGTTTGTTAAAGTGTAAACATTTTAATAAAAAAGAAGACATGTGGGGACGTTATCTCCCATTAACATCGCAGCCATTTTCTGTTATGCGGTACCCAGCCCAGTGTCAAGCCTCCTGGGATGGCTCCAGGACCACTTATTTCCTAATGAGGAGATGAATTGGGCAATGAACCATAGTTTTGGATTCCACTGGAAAGCAGAACAAAATGAGGTATTGTAGTGAGTTGCGGCTTCATGGATCGAGTATAGAGGAAGGAGGAAAAGATGAAAGCAACACAGACGAGATTTACCTACTTTAGACTTTTCTGGGCATGTGTGTGGTGGAGGTTGAAAATAAGAGCTTTGGAACCAGGCAGGACAGGGTTTGCAGCCACCAGCTGTGCCCTGGGCAAACTGTTTGACCTTTCTGGATCTCTATTTTCACCTACTTGGAGATTTTAATGCTTTCCTTCCATGGTCACAAAGATGACTATCATTTGTCCATTATGTAGGCAAAGTATGTAGCACAGAGATAAAACATGGAGGGATTCAAGGAATGACACCTCATGTGCTGCTCAAAACTCCATCCGGAAGTCTATGGACGCTGGAGATGGGCCAGGACGACAGATATTTCAACTGCTCGCTCTGTCAGGAGGTGGAGCCCCTGTGTCAATCAGCTGTGTCCTTAGCTCCCCACCAGCTCTAGAGGTGGACATGTGGGATAGAAGGTCCTCCTTCTTAGCATTGGTAGAAATGATTATGACCTCTCAGTGTGGAAAATACTGTTATGACTTGATTGGTTGGGTTTGATGTCCTCCTGTAAACCGGTGGTGAGAGAACCATGGGAGATCTCTCCCCCAGAGTTGTCTGAGAAATGAGCCTGTAAACCCAGAAAATCTCAAGACAGTGGTCAGCACCAGAAAAAGCTAATCACTTCCTGGTGCAGGACTAACAATCTTCCCTGAAGAGCTATCTGTGATCTTCAACTAGTGACATACTGAGGGAAATCAAGAGCAAAGGGAAATTAGAATTGAGAAGACATTTTTTCAGAGACTCAGGGTGATGGAGCAACCAGAGAAGAGTGAAAGAGGTGGTTCAGGGTCCATGGTGACTACCTAGATCCCAGAAGGTATTTCAGAAGTGATATGGAAAATGGCCCTTCTCTCTTAGGACGTCCCAGAGCAAGAGCAGCCCAGCCCCACAACGAGATTCCAAGCTGTATCCAGGGCCAATCTGGGAAGCAGATTGCAAAAGAATGGGAGCCCTCCAGTATCTGACCTCACTCTCTAGTGGAGAGGGTGGGGTGGGTAGAAAAGGCCTCTGCTGGGCAGTGGCCAGGCACATACCAGTACAAGGGTGGGGGCAGGACAGGCCCTTCGGTTGTGAAGCTGAGCCCCACAGTCCAGCAGTCTAATCTGAGAAGTAAATCCAAAAGCAAACCAAGCTTCGGCAAACAACAATCCAAGAGCCAACGTGTTCCAGCCACCGAGAAGCCAAATCACAAGGAGCAATCGGTCCAGGAGCAGAGCCAAGGCCAAAGCCACACTGAGTCAAAGGCCAAGGCGCTCCCAGTTGACAGGGCCTATGAGGAGCAGGGCAAGAGTAGACCAGGAGGGATTCTGGAACCCGCAAGCAAGCCAGCTGTCCAGTTGCCTATGGCTCACAGTGGGGCCATACTTCATGCCTTTTAACTCATGCAAGTTTAAACCTTCTGCGATCCGCAGAGTGAGAGAGACACAATGTACTATTGCCAGTAGCATACCTTCTCACCTGGCAGGTGAGCACCTTGGAATGATCACTGAGTGAGAGTGAGGGCTCTGCTGTCCCTGTGGACAACCCCTGGGTCCGGGGCAGCTCACCTACTGAGCATCTTGCCATTTGTTGGTATAAATTCATATTTTTCATAAAAATGGCTTCTAAATGCAAACCCCTAAGGTTCAAAGCAGAGTCAGACTTGCAGCAGGGACTTAAACCACCAACCTAGAGCTACATGGAATCTGAAGGGTTTGGGGGGACCACAATCTACCAAAGTAAAAAAAGAATGGCTACTACAATCCACAACACCGTTTTCAGCAAACAGTGTTGGAAAAACTGGATATTCACATGCAAAAGGATGAAATTGGACTCTTACTTGCCTTATATCATACATTAACAAGTGACTCAAAATGGATCAAAGACCTACACATAAGCACTAAAAGTGTTAAACTTTTAGAAGAAAATATGGGGGGAAACTTCATGACATTGGATTTGACAGTGATTTCTTGTATATGACACAAAAGCACAGGCAACAAGAGAAATAATAGATAAATCGGACTTCATCAACATTTAAAACTGTGTGCATCTCAGGATGTTATCACCAGAGTGAAAGGCAGCTCACAGAATGGAAGAAAATATCTGTGTATCATCTATCTCATAAAGGGTCAATATCCAGAGTATAGAAAGAATAACAACCCAAAGACAAAAAAACAAATAACCAATGTTTTTAAATGGGCAAAGGACTTGAATAGACATTTATCCGAAGAAGACATACAGAAGGCCAGAAAGCACACAAAACGATGCAAAACATGATGAGCCATTTGGGGAAATGCAAACCAAAACCACAATCATATACTACTTCATACAAATTAGAATGGCGACAATAAAAATAAAAGCAAATAGTAACGATAACAACAAAACAGAAAATAACAAGTGTTGGCAAGGCTGTGAAGAAATTTGAACCTTGGTGCATTGCTTGTGGGAACGTAACATACAACTGCTGTAGAAAACAGTCTATCAGGTCCTCAAAAAATTAAACACAGAACTATCATATGATCCTGCAAATCCATGTCTGGGTATATACCCAAAAGAATTGAAAACAGGGACTCAAAAAGATATTTGTACACTCATGCTCAGAGCAGCATTGATCACAATAGTCAAAAGGTAGAAACAAACTCAACTTTCATCAATGAATGACTGGATAAACAAAACATGGTGTAAGCATAGAATGGAATATTACTATGTGAACATGCAAGGAAGGAAATTGTGACCTTTGCTACCATGTAAGTGAGACGTGAAGACATTATGGTAAGTGAAAACCACAAAAGGACAAAAAGACTATGAATTCGCTTATATGAATGAAGTACCTACAGCCGTCAAATTCATAGAAACAGATGGTGGGATGGTGGTGACCAAGGGCTGAGGGAGAGGGAATGGAAAGTTGTTTACCGGGTACAGAGTTTCTGTTTGGGAAAATGAAAAAGTTGTGGGTATGGATGGGGGTGATGGTTGCCCACCAAGGTCAATGTACTGAGTGACACGAAATGTAGACTTAAAAACGCTATGTAATTTGATGTGATGTATACTTTATCTCAATAATTAAAAAAAGAATCTGCTATGCAAGCAATAGGCCTCCCTGCCCTGAAATCTCTGACCTTTAAATCCCCTGGGCAGGGGAATACGGCTGCTGCGGCTGCGACGCGCTCTGCCTAGTGAGGACTGATGCGGACACTCTCTGCAGGGCCAAGCCTAGGGCTCACAAGCAAACCCCCTTCCAGAAGTCAGGAAGGCAAAGGCCACAGAGGGAAGGCGAGACTTTAAGCCTTTACTTCAGACCCTGAATGCTCCAAAAATTAACTGCTCTACCAAAAATTTGCTCTTCCAACTGTCCCATCCCCCACCCTGCCCCCGCCCCCACCCCCCACCCCCCAGCCTTCTTCTCCCCAACCCCTCAGCCACTTTTCCAAGTATCTACCTCAAACTATCACTAATGTCAAATTGTCAACCTCAAATTCTCTCTGGCTTTTTTTCTTCTTCAACTTTTGATGTCTCTACTCCTGATTGAAGACGCAGGCTAAAAGGATTCCAGTGCTGCCTGGACCACATCTTGGGGAGGAGCTGACCGCATCCTAGCCAGCAATCGATGGTGCTAATGGCTTCTGGTCCATTAGGAGCGGAAGGGTTCCAGCCGGAGCGAGGCAGCAGCAAAGTGCTCAGCAGTCCCACCAGGCCCAGATTCTGAGCGTGTTCTTGGGCGTCCCCTGAGCACTCAGGACAAGGAAGCGTGGAAAGAAAAACTTCTCTGGGCCCTCTCACCCTTCTGTCCTGTGCCAGATCCCTCACCCTTCCTGGTCCTAAGGAGACAAGTCCTGGCAGACATCCACCTCCTGACGTGGCTTTCTTGCCTGCTCCTCTAATAGATCTATCTAAGCAGCCATCCTGCTGCCAAGTCTGCCGGCCACGCCTGTGACTTACCTTCACGGAGCACTTTACTTGGACCGCTCTGGGGACCAGGACCCAGAGGCAGCACAGGGCAGGCACCCTCTCTGCCATGCTGTGTGTGGAGTCATCCTACTGTGGTCCAGGAGGGCGGCTCTTGGGTATCCCAGTCAGGATGATTTATTTTAGGAAATAAGCTCGATGGTTAGCAAAAATGACTGTTTTCTCCTTGGTAATGAATACCACGGGAAAATAATGTACCCTGGACCCACTCAGTGTGTTGTTTTAGTAGTGACACTCGACTATCATACACAAGATCCCATTGACCATGTTGTATTCACCGAAGCCCATCTTTTAGCGGCTGTGAATTATGCCAATCTTCATCTCTAGTTGTAGCAGAATCCAAGATCCCCAAAGAGAATGTGGGCAATGGCTAGAATTTTACTATCCTCTGGGCAGGAATTTTGAGGGGCAGTGACAGAATAGAATGGGAAAGGGCTGGATTTTATTTGCATCTTAAAACCAACAGCTGAATGAAAACTTGACTTCCCATTTTGATGTGCTGCCAGGTTTAGATCAGGCTGGCACATGCCCTGCCTGTCAGGTATGATGATGGGGTTTTGACTGCTTCCATTGTAGCCCAGGATTAAAGCCGGGTGAGTAACTTGGGGCTGAGTGGAGGCATGCCCACAATAAAGACCCTGCTATTCTCTGATGAAACCAAAGCATAAACAGAGCTCTTCTTGCTCACTGCAAGTCTAGACTTCAGATCTATTGCTAAAAGGGAAACAAGCCCTTCTCCTATTTGTTCTTTTAATAGACTCATCTCTCATATAAGTTACCTTTGCATCTCCAGAAACTCCGCATTAAAATTACATCATAAAGAGTGAAAATATTTTTTTCCAAAATGGTAATGATTGTGAGCAGGATAATATAACAATTAACCACTACCCCTTCCAATATAACAAAAAAATATTTTAAATCGCTTTCCCATTATTCTATCCCACCATCTCTCACCCCTCCTATTTGAAATGCCAAGCAGGATTTTTAAGACTTTGAACTCTATGATTCAGACACAGCTGGATTCACATCTCAGCTCTGGAAATTAGTATGGGGTGTGGCAGTTATAAAACACGTCATCCAAATTTCAACACACCTCTCATCAGAGTTGAGGTCTTAGGGGTGTGGCAGTTATAAAACACGTCATCCAAATTTCAACACACCTCTCATCAGAGTTGAGGTCTTAGGTCTATGTCCCCTCTCTTGAATCTAGGCTCTGCTACCGTTTGGTCAATAATATGCAACAAAAGTAATGGTACCAGTGGCTAGCCCCAGGTCCCAAGAAACCAGCAGCTTCTACTTCCTTCTTGGGATGCTCCTTCTTGTTGGGACCCAGTCACCACGCTATGAGGAAGCCCAACAGTCCATGGAGAAGTTCCAAAAGAGGGGTAGGAGCTCATGAAGACAAGACCATCTTGTCAATATCTGCAAAGGACTCAGCTGGAATTTGGATGGGAGTGGCATTGAATTACTCTGTGGATCACTTTGGGAAGTATTCCATCTTGATAATATTATCTTCTGATCCTTGAACCTGAGATATCTTTCTATTTATTTAAACCTTCTTTAATTTCTTTTAACAATGTTTTGTAGGTTTCAGGGTTTAAGTTCTGCACTTTTTTTGTTAAATTCATTCCCAAATATTTATTGATTCTGATACTATTGTTCTTTTGGCTGTGTTGAGAAGTCCTTCCTTGCTAAGAGCTTTATCTTCCACAATTATTTCAGTTACCTGGGAACTTCAGACTTCTTTGGTTAAGTCTTAGTTATTTCACAATTAATCACCTGGAAACCAATCCCTGCCTTGGTCTAATAGGTTCCAACAAATTAAAGTTATACTTTCAAGGGTTTTGTTTTAGGAAATGCTTTTGACCACAGTCACCTCCTTCTGCTGCCCCTGGTGCTGCTGCATGCTGGTTTGATGACAACTGGTACTCTCTTTGTGAAATAGCAGCCGAGAGACCGCAGGGCTTGCCATGGCCAAAAGCCTAAGGACGGTATCAAGACTGAGAACCATGATTATATTAATTTGGATGTGGAGAGGCAGAATGGATTGTGGAGCAGTTTAAGATCCACAGGCATACACTACTTAGTAAACTAGTGAAAGTCTATTGTGAATGTTGTGAATGACAGGGTTTGTCAATGAGGCCGATCAGATTCTGCCAATAGACAGGTAAGCAAATCAATGACAGTTGAAAATGGAGGAAGAAGATGCAATGGATGTGTTCTGGCACCAGACAGGAGGCTTCTGCTAAAAAGGGAACCTGCTACTTTACTCCAGAACTCTGTTCCCTCGGGTCAAGAAGACGTTCTCAATTAGAAAACCATGACTGCCCCAAATTGAACGGCTTAACGCAATGCTCATTTATTAGCACACGGTTTTGTAGGTCAGAAGTTTTGCACAGCAAGGCTGGGTTCCCTGCTCAGAGTATCACAAGGCTGACATCAATTGGCCAAGCTGAATTCTTATCTAGAGGCTCTGGGGGTGAATTCACTTCCACACTCATTCTAGTTATTGGCAGAATTCAGTTCCTTTGGGTTGTGGCACAAAGTCCTGGCTTCCTCGCTGGCTGTCATCTGGGAGCTTCTCTTAGCATCTAGATGCCACCCATATCCTTGCCACATGGCCCCCCTCCATCCTCAAGTCAGCAAGGGTGCATCAAATCCTTCATATCCTTCAAATGTCTGACTTCCCCTTCTGAACCAGATGGAAAAAAACTCTGCTCTTAAAGGGTTTATGTGGTCAGGCAATCCCCAGACCGCCCCCCAGACCCCCCTCACCTTATCTTGACACAACTGATCTGAAAACTCAATTACATCTGAAAAATGACATCACAGGAGTTCCTAGGTGGGTGTTTCATTGAATAACTGGGAGAAGGCACATGTATACCAGGGGCTGGAGGCAAGAACACCAAAATCCAAGTGTTGGCAGGGTTGTTTTCTTCTGAACCCCTCTTCTTGGCTTTTAGAAAGAGTGGAAGGAAGGGGAAAGACAGAGAGAAAAACATCAATGTGAGAGAGACTGAGGTACATGCTCTTGACTAGAATCAAACCTGGAACTCCTCAGTCTGCAGACCGATGCTCTATCCACTAAGCCAAACTGGCAGGAGCCTAATTGTCTCTTCTTATAAGGACACCAGTTACTTTGG
Organism: Myotis daubentonii; assembly: GCF_963259705.1. Lineage (NCBI taxonomy): Eukaryota > Metazoa > Chordata > Mammalia > Chiroptera > Vespertilionidae > Myotis > Myotis daubentonii. Next base: position 62,867,947 of record NC_081847.1, read on the forward strand.
ATTAGGGCCCACCTATATGACCTCATTTTACCTTAATCACCTCTTTAAAAGCCCTTTCTCCAAATATTGTCATATACTGGGGCGAGGCTTTCAACATATGAATTTGAGGGGGACACAATTCATCCCATAACAGGGTAAAAAATGAAGATAGCTATAAATGCAAATATATGTCTTAAAACACATAAAATATCTATGGAATATTCAAAAGAAGCCATTTACACTATTTGCTTCTAAGGACAAGACCTGAATGGCTAGATGGGGAGGGGAAAGGGATGTTTTATTATATACCCTTTAAAAATTCTGAATTTTGTATTGTTACTTATAATATGTATCAAAAGACTATACAAATGAAAATGTTTTAAATCAAGAAGTTGAATTGGCATCTAGAATTTCAGACCACATCTAGCATTTAATGGGAAAACCTTTTCTCTGTTGATGAAGTAACTAGGCCTTATGTTTTTCAAAGTCAACAATTCCTGCCTGACGCTTATGTAATGGAAATAAAGCGACTGAAAACCAATGTTGTCACAAGATAAATGTTTCTTATTTTAATAATAACATATGGACATTTATTCATTTTTAGAGTCCCAGTTTCTGTGACAATAGCATTAACGAACTCTAATGGATAAGCTAATGTGTCTGTAGCTGACAGCTATTTTACAAATAGTAAAGTATACAACATAATGATGTATGTTCATTTAGGCTAAGATATATGTAATTGAGCAACATTTTTTTATGTTAGTTACAGCTGAAATAGCATGTCCTTTATCGTGATGAGATGGGAAAATAAAGCTGTGCCTTCATAAATCTTAGTGTTAAGCGTAAATTTCCCAATATCTCTTGAAAAGTTGAAAAGATATAGACTACAGACAATAAGGGTGGTAACACTACCCCTGAGGATGTTTTGAAGGAGAATAATAGCCACTAGTGAAGTGGCACAATTGTTCAGCACTATGTATTTGTGAAGTGCTCTTACAAATAGCTCATTTATTTCTTACAACTACTCTTTGGAGCATAAATTTTGACTCGCATTTTATAAATGAAAATGTGAGTCAATGTGGCAGGAAAATGGCCAGCATCAATTCTGAGTCTCTTGCAATTCACAGGCTGTTCATTTGGCATTTGTATCAAGAAATATTGCCAATTTACAGAAATTGGTCCAACATCAAATTGGCCAATGTGTCTTCCCAAGTACCAAAAAAATGTTTTTCAGGGATCAAACATGAAGTGAAAACAGCACAAAAGAGAAGACAAATCTCTTACAGAATACCTGGTCACCTATTCAGTGAGTGATTGTTAGTGATGATCGCAGGATGCAAAGCATTTTCACATAGTCCATCTCTTTTTATCCTTATCATGGGAAATATGTAGGATGATTCTTATCACAAACCCTCAAAGACATTAATAATATAATGTCTTTAATAATACAAAACTTAGCTTACTTTCCGCCTAATCTTCTAAATATGTCAATACATATCCACAGATGACTTTAAAACCCTACAAAACAATAAACTTAAGTTTGTGAGAGAGTCTAATGACCAAGTAGTAACTAAACATGAAAAGGTTTTTCTTTCCCGTAGGAATTAAATAGCCCGCAATTTGCATTGTAGAGTATTACATGTCTCTCTCCAAGGTCCTGAGGACCTGACAGGGTCCCAGCCCATCCTCTCAGCACAGCATAATGGACTGACATGTATATTGAGAATATTCACGCCTTAACTTTGGTCACCAGTTTATAAAGATCTGCATGTAATTGTAACTGCAGGAATCACTTGAGTTGCCTGTGGATGTTCTTTAAGAAGAAAAAAAGATAAAAAATATGAACAATAAAATGGCAATAAATACATATCTATCAACAAATGAATCCAAGAAACAAAATAAACAGACAGAACAAAGATACAGAGACTCATAGGTACAGAGAACATTTGGAAGGTTGCCAGGTGGGAGGTGACTTGGGGGATGGGTGAAAAAGGTAAAGGGATTAAGAAGTACAAATTAGTAGGTACAGAATAGTCAAGGCGATGTAAAGTAGAGCATAGGGAATATAGTAAAAAATATTCTAATAACTGTGTATGGTGTCAGATGAGTATTTATTGGGATAATCACTTAATAAGATATATATAGTCACTAATCACTGGGGTATACACCTGAAACTAATATAATATTGTATGTCAACTGTAATTGAAAAATTAAAATTAATTTAATAAAATAAGGAGAAATCTGAAGCAGATATAGCAAACTGTTAGTATCAATTTAATATTAAGAGTACATACCTAAATGTGTGTTATGTTTTTCTATAACTTTATATGTTTGAAATAATTTCAAATTTTTTAAATAATAAATAAAAAAGAAAAATAAGAACAAAATGTGCATAAGGATTTGGCTTTCAGAATATTTATCACAGTACTGTCTATAAAGGAAATAAAATAAACTCAATGTCCAACAAAAGGAATTGGTTAAAATAGTTATAGAATATTTAAACACTTCTGTAAACAACCTAAGTTCCATGAAGAATAGAACAGATAATTGCTAGTAAATTGTGGTTTGCGGTTTGCTCATACAATAGAATACTACCATAAAGATAATAAACTATAGTTTCAGGCAACATTATGGGTCAATCTAACAGACTTTTGATAAGTAAAAGGACCCAGGCTCAAAGGAGTATGTATTATATGATCCATTTATTTGAAGTTAAAAAGCAGGCAAAACTAATTAATAGTGTTAGAAGTCAAGGCAGTGGTTACCTCAGTGAGAGAAAGAGGGACTGGTATGGATTGGGGCATGGCACAAAGGAAGTCCTGGATATGTTCTATAATTGACATAGGAAGTATGTGGACATAGGTGGATGCAACACAGGGGAACACTACACAGGTGAACACATATGTAAAAATGCACTGAGCTATACAAATTAAAATCTGTGTACTCTACTGTATAGTTAATACATTTTAAAGTACTTTTGTAGAAGAATATTGAATTACTTGAGGAAATATTTATGATATATTGTTCAATGAAAGAAAAGTGGTTAAAGGGCAATAGGTGTAATATGATCCCCCAAAAAACATTATATGATTATGATGATTATGGTGTTAACCCTGAAAATAAAATGTTGTTACAGCCCATTCCATATTTTATGTGCATTTACATATTAACAGACTAGCTAGTCTGCAAAGATGACTACACTCCCACAATGAACTACATTTCCAATTTCCTGCCTTGCAGAATCCCCTCCCACACTGAACCTGGGCTGGCCCATGACTCCTGTCAACCAGGGGAAATGTGGTAGACATTCCAGCCTAACTTTTAAAAGTCTGCTTCTTGTCTCTTGGGTCACATGCCTTTAGGAACCTTGAACCGTCATCATGTGAGAAGTCTGGCTGTCTGTTGGAGGAACCACATGGAGAGACTATGCGGAGATAGCATGTGGAAAGAGAGCCCCAAGCCTGCGTGGAGAGAGCTGAGTGCAGCTCAGCTGAGTGCAGATTTAACCATCCCTCCAAGGCCTCATGGGACTGAACCGTCAGACTCTCCAGCCTCGATGATTGCAGCCCCAGCTGATACCACAAGCAGTAGATAACCCAGCTGAGTCAGGCAAATAATGAAATGGTTGTTGTTATAAACTACTGAGGTGAGGGGTGGTTTGTTACCCAGCAAGGGGTAACTGGCCCAGCTCAATGTCTGCGAAACTGTTCACTAACATGGCAAGTTTGCTGTCTACACAGCTTGTCCCGCACGCCCTCCATCCTCCTGTGCTCCTCATGGTGAACACCGCACTACCACCCACAGGGTTGCCCAGCAGCCCCATAGGTGGCGAGGGGAAACTCGTTTGATTTTAAGCTGTGATACCAGTGTCATTCCAGCCCCAGTACGCAGCCCACACCTGGCAATTGTGCTGCTCAAAATCCACTTATTGAAGGAGACAACGAATACATTCAATTCCACAAATTATTCTGTCTTCTCACACTTCCATTCCCCGTGCTGATTCTTTTACGCCCAACACTATCCCATTAATAATTGATTCGCTTAACTCTTAGATTAAGCTGGAAGTCACCTTTTCCAAGGTGTCCTGCTGCTCCCCTCGCCCCAGCCTGGCCATTAAGGTCTCCTCCTCTGTGCTCTATACATGGAGAGAGGCATGACAGCCCAATAAAAGCAGCACAGGAGGGCAGGTTGCAAAGCCTGCCTCTGCTGTGTGTTGAGGTAACCGTTTCTTTGAAATGCCTCCTAAGGCCTTCTCTCTCATCGCCGGGCAGGTTTGTTTCCTGCAGCCTTTCCACCTTTGAAGCTCAGCCATGAGGGTTTTCACTCAGCTAAGATGCCTGAGCGGGTGCTGCCTGGAACACAGAAGTCCTCGATGTGCTTTGAGCCGCAGGCTGACTTACTAGAGTCAGGTAGTGAGATAACAGTCAAACCATTCACACGTGGAGAGAGAACGGGCTTTCTAAATTCCAAATTTTCAACTTACAGCTGCTCACTAGCCGGGCTTGGCTGATGAACTAGATAATTTGGGGTCTAGATAGTCCTGGGTGACTTCTTGCGGGGGTGGGGGGAAGGGGCTAGCAGGGAGGTGGGGCCTGCTGTGGCACACCCAGGTCGGGGAAGCTGAGTGGAGCAGGAGAGCGGGATGGTCACTGCCCCTGGGGTTGGGTCAAGTCAGAGCGGAGACATGGGAGACCTGGGGCACCAGCTGGAGCTGAGGTGAGATAAAGTCGGCTGGGGAAGTGTGGGGGTGGGGCACGGGATAGAGGAGTGGGTGAGTTGTAGAGACTTCAGCCTCTGATGGTGCTTAAAAACCAGACCTCAAATCAGGTCAGCTGCACACCTGCCAGCACCAGAGCCTGTGTAGCTCCCAAAGAATCAGGTGGGACCTGCAGAGCCCCTACCCAGCTCATCACCCAAATACCAGGGCCGAGGGGTCACTCCTCAGCCAGTGGGAGCCAGGGTAGGGAGGTGTGTCAGGGGGAAACGTGAGCTCCTGCTTGAACCCAGGTGCATGTTAGGAAGCGGGGGGGGGGGGGGGGGGGGCGGTGAAGGAAAGAGCCCCACTAGGCAGCTGGATTTCAAAATCACTGTCTTACACTACAAAGGGCGGGAAGAGATGGAGCTGCATGTCAGGAGCATGGTTACGCTGGGGCTGCCGTCGGCGGGAAGCTCACCCAGCATGAGATGAGCTGGTCACAGAGGAGCCTTGGTTTTGCACGTCTTGAGTGTAGTGTGTCAGTTTCAACTCTGATTACCCAGACAGGCTGGGCGACCTTGATCGGGTCGTTAACCTCTCCAGGCCTTAGCTTCTCCATCTGTAATGTGAGGACAATCGCCCTACATGAGGACCAAATGACATAAGATCTTGTAGGAACGGTGCTGGAAGCAGAGTCGGCCCTGAAAAGGTGGCAGATGTGACTTGTCCCTCTCTGATAAGACCACTAAATTGTCATGGCTGGCTGTCTTCCCCGTCTCATTGTCTAAGCATCCAGCTCACGAGACCAGGGGCAACTCAAGGACAGGAACTCCATCTTACTCAGTGTGTGTCCTGAGCACTGAGCCTACTGCTGGGCCCACACTTGTTGAATGAATTTATCTGGAACAATACAGAGAAGCGGGCTTAAAGCTGGAGGCCTCCGGAAGGACTGGCAGGCAGTCTAGAGAGTGAGGCCCCCCAAACTCATGTTGGCTTCCTGCCTCCTGAGGCTGCCTTTGTCCCCAGGTTGAGGGTGGGGGTGGGGAGGGGGGCTGGTCCTGCCCCTATGGTGCCAGAAACTGCCAACAGAAACCGTGGGTCTGGTGCTGTGGGTCGCCAGTCAAGGCAGGCCCGAGCCCTTACTGTTCACAAAGACTGTCAGATGTTAACGGCGGGAGGACGCTGGCCATCTGCCATTGGAACCTGAACAGCTGCCTGGCAGGGAGAGGCATACAGCCTGTTTACTGAGAGCCTGGAGGGGAAGCTTAAGGTCTAAGAAATGAGTGAGGAGTCAGGCAAGAGAGAGCGGTGGGGAGTCACTCAACTAGAGAGCATACGTATTGGCGCTGTGCATTGGCTCTGTGCCCGCAGTGTGCCCAGACTTTCTCTGTGTTATTTCTCCGCATCTTCAGGGCAGTGTTCCTGAGAAGGCATGCCTACTCCCAATTTACAACTGAGAAAACGAAAGCCACAGAGTTCAAGTAATGTTCCCAGGGAACAGAGCCAGCAAGGGGTAAGCGGACAATGGGGGCCAGTCTGAGCCCACAGGGCCCAGCACACCCACAGACGCGGGGCACCCTGGATCATACCCGTGCTTCCCACAGCGGTAGAATGCTCGCTCCCCAGCTGGGACACGCTCCTGCCGCTCATCTTTCTGACATGACCGCAAGTTGCCACATCTTCTCTCTTTTCAGTGCCCCCACCAAACGTGGACAAACATCTCCGATGAAATCAGACGGCAGAGGGTGGGAGGTGTTGCCCCGCCTCAGCCCAGCTCTGGTCTATGCAGTAGATCTCTGACCTGAGTAGCTTTTCTGCCAAATGAGACTGGCTGACCCCTAAGGCCTCTGGCTCTAACAGGCACAATGCCGTGAGCTGCTACCCCAAGTGATTCCACTGCACAGGACCGTACCCAGCCTGACTGAAGATTATCAACCCCAACGGGATCCGTTTTAAATGTCACACTAGGAACGTGTCCTTAGAAATAAATTTGTGCGATGAATGGCAGAGTCTGGCTCCCAGGAAAAGGAAAAAATAAAATAAACATGCCTGCATCGAGTGCAGGGACCTCAATGCTGACTTTGAACATTACAAAAGCTCAGCATGAAAAACATCCATCGTCTAACTGGCGGGCCCTGAGGCTGTGCTGCCTACATACAGGGACAGGTGTGGCTTGAACACGTGTGTTCCCGATTAGCAGGCTCAGCCTCCACCCACAAATCTCAGAAATCTCTTCACTAAGTAGCCCCGACAAATGGTATCAACTCTATGCATTACACGAACACTCCAGTCCACAGGGCAGCACAGTATAGGAAAGACTTACTAAGGGAATAAAACTTCCAAACCTAGAGATTTTATGCCACAGGCAAACCATGCTCTTTCCTGAGTACAGCACCCATTCCTTCCAGAACACTTCAATGTATCTTCTCCGTAATTCCCAGTGCGTGACACACAGATAAGCTGCACCCGCAGTGTACAGCCCTCAGTGTGCAGCCCTCAGTGTACAGTCCTCAGTGTACAGCCCTCAGTGTGAAGCCCTCAGTGTGTACCCCCTCAGTGTACAGCCCTCAGTGTACAGCCCTCAGTGTACAGCCCTCAGTGTGTACAGCCCTCAGTGTGCAGCCCTCAGTGTGTACAGCCCTCAGTGTACAGCCCTCAGTGTGAAGCCCTCAGTGTGTACAGCCCTCAGTGTGTACAGCCCTCAGTGTGCAGCCCTCAGTGTGTACAGCCCTCAGTGTACAGCCCTCAGTGTGCAGCCCTCAGTGTACAGCCCCTCAGTGTACAGCCCCTCAGTGTGTACCCCCTCAGTGTGCAGCCCTCAGTGTACAGCCCTCAGTGTACAGCCCTCAGTGTGCAGCCCTCAGTGTGTACAGCCCTCAGTGTGCAGCCCTCAGTGTGTACAGCCCTCAGTGTACAGCCCTCAGTGTGAAGCCCTCAGTGTGTACAGCCCTCAGTGTGTACAGCCCTCAGTGTGCAGCCCTCAGTGTGTACAGCCCTCAGTGTACAGCCCTCAGTGTGCAGCCCTCAGTGTACAGCCCCTCAGTGTACAGCCCCTCAGTGTGTACCCCCTCAGTGTGCAGCCCTCAGTGTACAGCCCTCAGTGTACAGCCCTCAGTGTGCAGCCCTCAGTGTGTACAGCCCTCAGTGTGCAGCCCTCAGTGTGTACAGCCCTCAGTGTACAGCCCTCAGTGTGAAGCCCTCAGTGTGTACAGCCCTCAGTGTGTACAGCCCTCAGTGTGCAGCCCTCAGTGTGAAGCCCTCAGTGTGTACAGCCCTCAGTGTGTACAGCCCTCAGTGTGCAGCCCTCAGTGTGTACAGCCCTCAGTGTACAGCCCTCAGTGTGCAGCCCTCAGTGTACAGCCCCTCAGTGTACAGCCCCTCAGTGTGTACCCCCTCAGTGTACAGTCCTCAGTGTGCAGCCCTCAGTGTACAGCCCTCAGTGTGCAGCCCTCAGTGTGCAGCCCTCAGTGTGTACAGCCCCTCAGTGTGTACCCCCTCAGTGTGCAGCCCTCAGTGTACAGCCCTCAGTGTGCAGCCCTCAGTGTACCCCCTCAGTGTACAGCCCTCAGTTACAGCCCTCAGTGTGCAGCCCTCAGTGTGCAGCCCTCAGTGTGCAGCCCTCAGTTACAGTCCTCAGTGTACAGCCCTCAGTTACAGTCCTCAGTGTGCAGCCCTCAGTGTACAGCCCTCAGTGTGCAGCCCTCAGTGTACAGCCCTCAGTGTGCAGCCCTCAGTGTACAGCCCCTCAGTGTACAGCCCCTCAGTGTGTACAGCCCTCAGTGTGTACAGCCCTCAGTGTGCAGCCCTCAGTGTGTACAGCCCTCAGTGTACAGCCCTCAGTGTGCAGCCCTCAGTGTACAGCCCCTCAGTGTACAGCCCCTCAGTGTGTACCCCCTCAGTGTACAGCCCTCAGTGTGTACAGCCCTCAGTGTACAGCCCCTCAGTGTACAGCCCCTCAGTGTGTACCCCCTCAGTGTGCAGCCCTCAGTTACAGTCCTCAGTGTGCAGCCCTCAGTGTACAGCCCTCAGTGTGCAGCCCTCAGTGTGCAGCCCTCAGTGTGTACAGCCCCTCAGTGTGTACCCCCTCAGTGTGCAGCCCTCAGTGTACAGCCCTCAGTGTGCAGCCCTCAGTGTACCCCCTCAGTGTACAGCCCTCAGTTACAGTCCTCAGTGTGCAGCCCTCAGTGTACAGCCCTCAGTGTGCAGCCCTCAGTGTGCAGCCCTCAGTGTGCAGCCCTCAGTGTACAGCCCTCAGTGTGCAGCCCTCAGTGTGCAGCCCTCAGTTACAGTCCTCAGTGTACAGCCCTCAGTTACAGTCCTCAGTGTACAGCCCTCAGTGTGCAGCCCTCAGTGTGCAGCCCTCAGTTACAGTCCTCAGTGTACAGCCCTCAGTTACAGTCCTCAGTGTACAGCCCTCAGTGTGCAGCCCTCAGTGTGCAGCCCTCAGTTACAGTCCTCAGTGTGCAGCCCTCAGTGTACAGCCCTCAGTGTGCAGCCCTCAGTGTACAGCCCTCAGTGTGCAGCCCTCAGTGTGTACAGCCCCTCAGTGTGTACAGCCCCTCAGTGTACAGCCCTCAGTGTACAGCCCTCAGTGTGCAGCCCTCAGTGTGCAGCCCTCAGTGTACAGCCCTCAGTGTACCCCCTCAGTGTACAGCCCTCAGTTACAGTCCTCAGTGTGCAGCCCTCAGTGTACAGCCCTCAGTGTGCAGCCCTCAGTGTACAGCCCTCAGTGTGCAGCCCTCAGTGTACAGCCCTCAGTGTGCAGCCCACAGTGTGTACAGCCCCTCAGTGTGTACAGCCCCTCAGTGTGCAGCCCTCAGTGTGCAGCCCTCAGTGTACAGCCCTCAGTGTGCAGCCCTCAGTGTACAGCCCTCAGTGTACCCCCTCAGTGTACAGCCCTCAGTTACAGTCCTCAGTGTGCAGCCCTCAGTGTACAGCCCTCAGTGTGCAGCCCTCAGTGTACAGCCCTCAGTGTGCAGCCCTCAGTGTGCAGCCCTCAGTGTGCAGCCCTCAGAGTACAGTCCTCAGTGTGCAGCCCTCAGTGTGCAGCCCTCAGTGTACAGCCCTCAGTGTACAGCCCTCAGTGTACAGCCCTCAGTTACAGTCCTCAGTGTGTACCCCCTCAGTGTACAGCCCTCAGTTACAGTCCTCAGTGTGCAGCCCTCAGTGTGTACAGCCCTCAGTGTGCAGCCCTCAGTGTGCAGCCCTCAGTGTGCAGCCCTCAGTGTACAGCCCTCTGTTACAGTCCTCAGTGTGCAGCCCTCAGTGTGTACAGCCCTCAGTGTGCAGCCCTCAGTGTACAGCCCTCAGTGTGCAGCCCTCAGTGTACAGCCCTCAGTTACAGTCCTCAGTGTGCAGGCCTCAGTGTGCAGCCCTCAGTGTGCAGCCCTCAGTGTACAGCCCTCAGTTACAGTCCTCAGTGTGTACCCCCTCAGTGTACAGCCCCTCAGTGTATAGCCCTCAGTGTACAGTCCTCAGTGTGCAGTCCTCAGTGTGTACCCCCTCATTGTGCAGCCCTCAGTGTACAGCCCTCAGTGTGCAGTCCTCAGTGTTGACCCCCTCAGTGTGCAGCCCTCAGTGTGTACAGCCCTCAGTGTACAGCCCTCAGTTACAGTCCTCAGTGTGTACCCCCTCAGTGTACAGCCCCTCAGTGTATAGCCCTCAGTGTACAGTCCTCAGTGTGCAGTCCTCAGTGTGTACCCCCTCAGTGTGCAGCCCTCAGTGTGCAGCCCTCAGTGTGCAGCCCTCAGTGTGCAGCCCAGGGCCTCTGGAGGGATTGTGCTCTTGACAGCAGCAGACAGTTGGTAATCAAATCAATGTTCTTCATGTCCAGCTCCAAAATGAACAAGACCCTAGGAAAGATAAGCAACCCAGTTACAATCTTGAACGGGAGCAAACCAGTCTTTCTAAGCTAAATTCTTGGATTTTTTGCAGGTCAACAAGAATTTCCTACACTTCACAACCTCTAAAGGACCCATGGAAATTACTCAACAATTTAGAAATAGAGAGTGAATGTGGATGATATATCGCTAAATCAAGGGCCTTGGCACTATTTTTCCTCCTGGCATGTTAAGATCCCAACCCAGCTCTAATTCACTGTCACCCAGGCACTATCAGTTGTCATCAAGTTTTCGGCCCCTTGATAGCACCTGTCTGGTGATCCGGGCTGGTGGGCCAGCTGCTGTCCTGCCCCTCTTGCTGAGTGCAGGGGACAGCCTCCCCTCACCCCCCACTTCTTCTAATCCATCTCCTCCTCCTCCCCACAACCCAACTCATGCACACAATGCCAGGGTGACAAATGAGCAGTCAATTTAATTTCACTGCACTTGACAAGAACGCACACCAGATGGAAGGCCATAGAAAGTGCTGAGTGCCTTGGAGGGGGGGGGGGTTGTTTGGGGGGCTGTCACCATAACAACAGGCAAAGCACTGCTGAAGTTTCTATTCTGGTGCTGCCACTAATTACTATGAGTGTTTCCTTCGGCCCTGTGATCCGCCGGCCCCAAGCAGCCTGTTACCGGCAGATGGCTTCTTTTCTTCTCTCTAGAAAGTTAGCCAAAGACCATACTTGTGCTTGGTTGTTTTATTCTTTTTTAAAACACTGACAGGCTTTAGAATGCCTTGTTTTTACATGGTATCATAAGTGCTCAATGCCTCAAGATCCTTTCCAAACAAACACCATTCTGTGGAAATAAAAGGCAGGCCCAGTAGCATTAACCAAGTTAGTGTTTAAACATGTACAGGGCTAGATGGAGAGGCTACTTATGTACTTTCATGGTTAGAAATAGTTAATATGTCCCTCTATTGACCCCTCTGACAAGTGGATCCATCTGAAAAAATTTTTGGAAGTTAAGCTTTCCTTATTTATACATTAAAAGTTTTACTCACTAAGATTCAACCCAGAAAAGCTTAGGGTTGACATATAGCCAGCCACCTTTCAAACTGATACAGGATTGGATGGGTTTGGTGTGGCTCTGGGGGCAAAAGTGAGACTAAGTTCCATTGAGGAGGACAACAATTCAATCTATTTTTTAAAAGCTATTTATATTAACTATGTTCCATAAAGGTTTGAAGGAGCTTACCAGATAATACATGTAATGTTTAAGGATGAATAAATATTTAAGGGACTTGATGGTAGAAAAATAATAGATATGAAAATAATAAAATGAGAGTAAGAATAACATAAAAATGCACACCATATACCTCTGCACATTTGATAGAGGAAAAAAATACCATATTATAAGATATTTGTTTCTTCCAGAAGCTAAAACAAACCAGATACTCACAAGAAGCTCAGCTTTTCCTGATGCCGGAGCCTGAGAAATGCCTCCTACCCCTTCTTAAGAAGAGGGGCTATTAAAGAAAAAATTATTAATGGTGCTTGTTAAAGAACATGGGTGGAATCATTCTGACTTTGTGATTGCCTTGTTTCATTTATTTCACTATTCAAAGGACTACAGGAATGGCTGTGAGGACGGATGCAATGTGTTTTTGTGTAGGGAGAAAGATTGGGCTCAATTTCAAATACAACAAGGCAAAGTGGGAATTTATAGCCAAGGAACAGGGTAGGGGTCAGTAGATGGAAAATTACTAAGAGGAAACATCAGGGATTCTGCTAAACTGACCTAACAGGATTCTTGCGGAAGGCAGGCCAGGGTGGTCAGCTATCTGCTAGGGAGACACTGGGGAATGAGGAACACCATCAATATCAAGAGTGATCAGATATCCAGGGCAGGAGATTCTGGCTAAACTGACTTAGAAGGATTCTTGCTAACACAGGACAATGCAGAGACAAACACAAAAGCCCAAAAGCCGAGGCCTAGTTGAAAAGGAAGTTAGAGAAGCCCAATCCGAGTTTGGTCAAGGAGAGCCTTTATCAGCGATCATGGCAGCTTTCCAATTGGAGCTGTCTCCAGGCAGTCCGCGTGTTTCTTAAAAAGCACCTCTTAGCCAGCTCTTATCTGAGGAGGCAAACACTGTGATTTACATGCACAAACCTCAGATGATCAAGCACCAGGAGGAACCTTCTGACAGGGACTGCTGTCCACAAAGGGACCCAGCGATTCCGAATGGAGGAGAGATGGAGAATGACTGTATCCCTGAGTCATGACCAGCTGATTCTGGAGGCTGGAGAACTTGGGGAACCGAGGTTATACCACTTACACATAAAATAACGGAGGACAGGAAATAGTTTTAAATGCTAAGAACCTGATAGAGCCCTAACTGGTTTGGCTCAGTGGCTAGAGCATCAGCCTGCGGACTGAAGGGTCCCAGGTTCGATTCCAGTCAAGGGCATGTACCTTGTTTGCGGGCACATCCCCAGTGGGGCATGTGCAGGAGGCAGCTGATCGATGTCTCTCTCTCATTGATGTTTCTAACTCTCTATCCCTCTCCCTTCCTCTCTGTAAAAAATCAACAAAAATATATTTAAAAAAAAAAAAAAGAACCTGATAGAGGTGAAGCCGTGTGTATGTGTGTGTGTGCGTGTGTGTATTTTATGGTTTACATTTTATTAAAATAATTCACTTGGTATAAAATTCACTCATTTTAAGTACACATTTAAATGATTATTATATTTGAATAGTTATGTAACTATCACCACAATCTTAAATTATTTTCATCATCACAAAAGAAAGCTCATCCCCAGCTCAAAGTGACCACCAATATACTTCTGTCTCTATGAATTTATGTTACCTGGACATTTAAAAATAAAATTTGTAAAATGCAAAAAAAAAGAAAGAAAATAAACAATTTCAATCTTGATTGATTTTATGTTTTCCAGAAATTATAAATAGGTATGCTAAAATACAGATGGACCTCAAAAACATGACGCTAAGTAAAAGAAATCTGACACAAAAGACCACATGTAGTATCATTTCATTTCTATGAAATGTCTAGGTGACGCCTAGTTTTAAATTCACAGTGCAGTCCTTGAGCCAGTGCGGATGCCCCATAAATGTTTGATGAATATGAACAAGCACACACGAACATGCCAGCACCAGTCACGCTTCAAGGCCAAGCTCAAATGTCACCTCCCTGGAGAAGCTGACCTCTCTTAGCCTGCCTGCTCTGTGCTCTGCTGTGGTAGGTCTGTGTGTCGGTTACTGCACTTAGCAGAGGGCAGTGGAGAGGGAGGCAGCATGGTCTACATGGCGGACCTAACACAGGCTGCATTCCAGGCCCTGCTCTGCCAGACGATGTGACTTGGGGCAAGTTTCTTAACCTTCCTGAGTTTCCTCATTTGGAAAGCAATCATTCCTGCCCCTAGGGTTATTGTGAGCATAAAGTACATAAGAAGATGTCTACATTGCGCACATAGCACTCAATAAATAGAAGCTACTATCATGACCACATCTCCATTTTGCTAGTAGACTAAACTCTCCAGGGAGAAAGGGAATGTATCTTGGATCTACTTTCTCCTCGCCCAGCACACACAGCTCCTGGCCCATGTTGGACAGTCAGTGAATGAATGAATGAGCAAGTGAGTGAGTGAATGAATGTTGAATCGACCTATTACCCATGGACACTCCTAGGGTAGAAGCAGCTCAAATAGAACCTCAGGCACTCAGTCTCTTTACGGTGGTAAACCTAAAGCAAACACCTTTTCCTGGCAGGTGATGGCCTCCCCGAGCCAGTTCCTGGAGACCTCAGGACACTGAAACCTCCCAAGTTGTCCTAAACCAAAGGCTTTCTGCCAAAAACAACAAAAACTTTTGGCTTCTGTTCTGTATTTCAGTGATGTTTGTTTTTCCCATGGCTCTCATGACCTTTCATAACATCTGAAATGTGATATTCCCATATTTACTCATCCCTCCTACTTAAAAAAAAAGAGAGAGAATAATATTACTTCTACTCTAACTGTGCTTTGTGTAAACTTAGTAGTGACAAGATGTATGTTCATTAACTATAAACCGGTGGTTCTCAACTGAGGCTGGGGTGGGGGTGATTTTGCCCCTCAGGGGATGTTTAAACCTGTCAGGAGACATTTTTAGTTGTCGTGACTGTGAGGAAAGGAAGTGCTGGAAACCTCTAGCGGGCAGAGGCCTGGGATGCTTCTGAACATCCTACAATGCACAGAACAGCCCCACGGCAAAGAATGATCTGGCTCAAAATGTCAATAGTGCAGAGGTAAAAAAATCCTACTATAGAGTAGAAGAAAAGTATTCATTGTTGGAAGATAATTTTCTTTTTATTGTCTACAGTTTTACATAAGCCTCCTTTTTCCCCAACTGACCCCCCAACCCAGCCATTCCCACCCCAGGCAAGCCCCCACTGCCCCAGTGTCTGTCTCCATTAGTTATGCTAATATGCATGCATATAAGTCCTTTGGTTGCTCTCTAACCCCCCACCCCCACCCCTACCATTTGTCTGTAGATTGATCTATTCTGTTGGAAGATAATTTTCAAAAAAAGATACAATCATGACTGTCATGCAGATAAAAAAAGGAACCCATGATAAAGATTTTTTTTAAACTCATGAGAAAAGCAAATCTTAAAGCTATTTCAAAAGATAATCTGCAGAACAAATTTATAAATCACGTATATTGAAATTAATATGAAAACTGAGGCAAAACTGGTTTTCCACAGTGAGGGAAGGAAGGAAATTGAACCTCCACCAGACAGGACATAATTTGCATCTCTATCAGTCACAGACACCACACAGAATTGTAAAACAGTTCCACAGAACTTGGATCACAGGGAAGGAGGGTGTGCTATGGACACTGAGGGCCACCTGATGCTTGTCAGAATTACATGTTTGCTGGGCCAAGCATTTGCAGATTAAGGACTAATTCAAAGAAATGTTTCAGCATGAGAGCACTGAAGTCAGTTCTTGTTCCAACCAACAAACCCACAACCCAAAGATTCCTAGATGCTGAGATTCTAGGAATAGTTTCCTGAGACTAAAGCCCATGGCCTTATAGGGGTGCAATTCAGCAAGGGGTGGGATGCGCAATTTCTTTAAAGGGTACAGGCTTAGAAATTCTGCCTTGATCTACTTCCTGCCTCATGTCTCTACCATGTCACAGGGGACATGACCTCATCTGGTTGTTTAGAGTGGAGTTTCTGGAACTTCAATGTGCATATGAATTACCCGGGATCTTGTGAAAATGCAAATTCTAATTGCATGATGTTTGATGATTGGCATTTCTAACACACTCTGGGGTTAAACAAGCCAATACTGCTCATTTATGAAGACATTTTGAGTAGCAAGTGTTAGAGAAAATAAATTTATTCATTTCAAGGTTAGAAAACCAAACACACAAACTCCACGAATAAATGTGGTTGCAGACCTCACCAGTCTCCTGAGCTGAGAAATAAGCCTTTGAATGTCTGCAAACACTTGAAGCAGCAAAATTTGCAAGACACGGAACCAGCCCAGAGTTCTGGGGTTTCTTCTGGGTGTGAAAGACTAGCGCAGGGAAGAGGGGAGGGGGGGATGCTGGTAGAGAAAAAGGCTTAAAGGAAAAGGATTTCTGAAACTGAGAGTCCTTGGAATTTTGATGAAATTTAGCTTTAAATCCTAGCTCTAGGAATCATTTCTCTTTATACCCCTCAGAGACCCAGCCTTTCACCTGGGTAATCAGCAACCCCCGAGGCAGCAGAAGACAGTAGCCTGGACCTGACTATGGCCAAAGGGTCTGAATCTCTGACAGGTTAAAGACAGCATGACCTAAATTATGTTTCAGTCCCTGAGCCCTAAGGTGAAATGACTTCCTGGTTACTTTCCCATGAGACCAGACAGAGGGACACTGGAACAGACATCAGAACTGTCCAAGATTGAAAAAAATGATGTATTACCCTTACCTCACCTCCAACCAATCAGCTCCCGGCAGGACCTCCCAACCCCCTAACCCACCGTATCATGTGACTTTTGTCCTATGTAATCTGTAACCTGCACATGATCATTAGCTTCCCAATCTCTTGGCTGGCACCATTCATAATAAAATAGCCAATATTTCTCCACTGCCATTCTCGGTGTTTAGTGTTTGGCTCCGCTAGGGCTTGATGGGTGAACTGTTTCCGTTTTGTAAAACTTCAGAAGGTATACAGTGAAGAGGGAGTGTTGACCTGGGATGCCTTACTCCTCAGCAGAGCGAAGGCAGAAGGATCAAAGAGTCAGGCTGGGAGCTGGAAGGCACCTTGTCAGCCTCGGCCACGTTCACCTGGATGGGCGGGCGGTCCTTGGCACTGATGATGATATGGTCTCAAAGAACTTCTGAGTGGAGAGCGTCACAGACGTGAAATTTGTCATAAATAAACAGTGAACCCCTGCTACCCTCCCCCCCCCCCAAAAAAAAAGATGTTACTTTCAGGCATCAGAGAAGCATTCTCCTTAAGAAACAAGCGTGTGGCCTTCTCTGGAGAACAGCATACACTGAAGGCGAGTTCAGCAATGTTCCGGCCCAGTGTCAGGACCCTAACCTCTGTGTCCCCCAGAAGATCATGTGGGGACTGTGGTTGTCCAAGGGATTCGACTTACAGACAAGTACTCAGCTGGAGAAACAGAGGATGAGTCTACTTCAGCCTTTCTCCTTGTAACTTCCCTCCTTCCAGAAGTGGCCTCCAGGGAGCAGCGAGGAGGCTTCCTCCAACCCTGATGGCAGCTATTGCCACTGGTGTGAGCCGCAGTCAGCCAGAGGAGCTCTTAGAGGGGGAGGATGGGATTGTATTCTCTAGCGGGTACACCAGAAGTCACATCTGAAGCTGCCAACTAGACCTGGGCACTGTTCAATTAATCAAACAAGGAGACCATTGGACTGGGTGGCTCCAAAGCCTTAGCAGCCTATCTAAGCAAACCCAAATCAAAGCCTGCAAATGCCTCACGGTTATAAAGTCAGAACTCTAGGGACAACCAGTCACAAAAAGCCCAGTAGGCTTTAAGTTATCGCTAATCAAGAATTGCCTTACTTTGCTTCAGCACTTTCTCTACAGGGCTTTCCCTTGGCTCCTACTGGCAGAGCTCTAACCACTTCCAGTTGGGAGCTGCCCCATTCAAACAGATTTTTGCTTGAATAAACTCTTAATTAAATTTTTAGTATGCCTCAGTTTATCTTTCAATTACATAAACCAGAAAATTCATGCTTCTTGCAATATATTTTATTTTGGAGGAGCAGTGTATGTAGTCTTTGCTCTATATGGTTTTTCCTGTTTTTTAAAAAGTGAAAAGTTGATTTATTTTTTTTCCCAGTACAAACAATAACTTTGGGGTGGCTAACCAAATGTTACATAATTGAGAGAACCTGCTGTAATGTGTAGGTAGAATGATTTACAGTTAGGACAACTATTCACAGTAAAAGAATACATCCCTGATGCATGAAAGTCACATTTTTGGGGGGGTCACTATTTATTTGTGACAATTCTCACATCTGTGATGCTCTCTAGTCAGAAGTTCTTTGAGACCACATCATCAACCAAGAACCCCGCGTCCATCCAGTTGAACCTGGCCAAGGGTGACAAGGTGACAGGCAGGTTCAATGGCTAGTTTAAACCTATGCTATCGGCTGGGCTATTCCTAGGAAAGGCGGGTCAGATGACTCTATTCTCTGACTGGCCAAGGCCACAGCATGGCAACATCGTCTGAAAGTAACATCTTCTAGAAACATCTTGTTTCACAATCATTCCACTACTTGCTTAGGTAATCCCTTCCCCCAAAGACAGTTCAAATATAAACTTGACCTCACCCACCACTAAATCACACAAACATCAACTTAGTGAAATACGAATTGAGAATTTTTGTCACTTTGCTATATATGTTGTATTGGCGACCTAAGCATTTTCATCAAAGGCACTAAATCAAAATTAGTGAAATATGTCTGTTTACAATGTGATTATAAAGACTCTAAAAAACCTGAGTTTATATCTGTTCAATTAATAATTTGCTGGATTTAATTATTCAAAAACATTTTTATTTGGGCACATTCATGAAGTTTGGATATAGTTGGATTCTTTAAGGTGTAATAAGTAAGTGGGTTTACTTATCACACTGGTCAGGATGTTATAGTAACTTTAAGCAATTGAACTATCCTAGGAGGGACTGCGAAAGGCTAGAAATGCATTGCATCTCAGAAGGAAAACATTAGTACAAGCCATTTCAGGCCAAAGTCATCAGCGGTGGCTTAGCCGTGTCCCAGGCACACTCCTGAAGGGAGAACTGCTCCACGGCCTCTTTCCACCACACTTTTACACTCCTGAGCTCGACAACACAGACTACAGGTATGTTTCGTGATGTGGCTCACACAGGGGACTACTCCACAGGGACTACTGAGAAGCCACTTGTATTCTGTTAATAATCGCAGGGTTTGAGATTTACAATGTACTCATCTCTCAGTCAGCCTAATTCCAAACAAGAGCTTCCTTGAGAAATTTCCTTGAAACTAAAAATGATCCTTTTCCTGGGTCTACAAATTACAGTTCTCCATTCCCATGTCAACACAATTATCTTCCTAAGAGTCACATATGTCAACACTCCCCTCTGCATCCGCCAACTCAAGTCTTAAATGCTTTAAGGAAAACCACACTTAAATGAATAATCTGAGCCCTGCTACCACACCAGGGTAAAATGGAAGCTAACTTGCTTGTCAAGGGAAGAGACAGAGCTTTTCATAACAGTAAGACTAAATGCAATATTATCACCCTCAATTCAAAACTTATTTTATAGTCCCTCTTCAAGCTCCTTAAGAATATTTGAAGAGACCCTCAGTCCTTAGCTCATAGTACAGAAATGTCTTATTTGCATCACAGGCATAGACTGCCTTTTATGTGAGTAGGAGGGGTAGAAGGGTAAGGTATACATCACTAGATAGTTGTTCTTGACAAGCTGTGTGAACTTGGGCAAGTCTCTTAACACTCCTAGATCCCCTTTATTATATATATGAGTGAGAGCCTGAGTATACAAATGGACAATGTCCAGATCATATATAAAAATAGAGTTCTGACCCAAATCTGCAGCAACTAGCCCAGGAAACAACCCATCCTATATAATAACCAGCTCAGGAAGCTAACACACTATCCACTACAAGGTTAGACCTATAGGAAGTGAGACCGCTACCTCTAGCCAACAGTCCAGAAAGCCAAACAATAACCTCTGTAACAATTTTGGCCCCCAAATGGCCAGGACTTGATTAATAACTGACAGGTTTTCTGATTTTTGTGCCTGCTTCCTATTTAGGACCAACCAGAGAAAGCCAAATATGCACTTCTAACCGATTATATAGGATGCTCCGCTTCTATTAGCCCACCGATAGCGCTCCCATGCCCATAGCCTCTAGTCAAGGCACACCTTGAAACCTTCCCTTTATTTCACTAAAAAGCTTTTTTACTCCTCTGCCCGCCTTTAAGTCTCTGACAAAAGGAGTGATAGTGACTGACTTCCTTGCAAGCTCCTTGCAAGCTCTGAGTAATGGCCTCTGCTTGTTTTTCACGTTAGTGGACTTCATTTGTTTCCACATCAGAAAAGGGTAGACCAAGTGATCACTCTATGGGCCCAGTGTTTTTGGATTCTATAGGTCACACATTTATTCAACAAATATTTACTGAGCAGCTAGTTCATGGCAAGCCCTGTGCTAGATGGCAGAGGTATTTGGTGAGCTTCAAGTCTAGTGAGGGAGAATGCCATAAATCAAAGAATTGCACTAACATATGCAAAATTGCAACTGTGACAAGCACCCATGTGCCATGCTGTGTGAGCCCAAGGCAGTTGGTCTAGTCAAGGAGAAAAGGAGGAATCCGCAGAGGAAGTCGCACTCACACTGAGATGTAAAGAAGGGGAAAGAGAAGTAAGGTGCAGGCTGAGGTCACAGGGTGGGAGGAACACAGAGAGTGTGAGGACCTGGAGAAAGGTGAGCACAGAGAGCAAGGGGGGACACTGACAGATGAAGTTTGAGAGAGGGTGGGTCAAAACCACACAGGGACTCACAGGCAGTGTTAAGAAAGGTTGTCTCTACCTGTACTAGCAGTAGCAGCAGTTTGCTGAAAGCTGACTATGTATCAAGCACGCTCAGAAGGCTTTAGAGATATGTTACACTTTCAGTAACATCTTTTATTTATAAAAAGTGAAAAAAAGGAAAGAAAAGAAAGAGGTAGATGAGATTGGTGGAAGTGGAGAAAATGGACATATATGAGTGAAATTTAGGAGGTAAAAATCAGAGGAGTAGGCAATGAACAAGATGTAAAAAGTGAGGAAGGAGGATATTTCAAGGATGACTTTGAATCCTTTGTCTTCTGAAATGGATAGATGATATTCTTCACTGGATAATGAACACCAGATGAGGACAGACTGGGAACGTGTTGAATGTGAAGGGCTTGAGACACCTGAAAGAAGGTGTTAAGGTGTCGATTGCGGCAGGCAGAATGCCCCCATCCCAGAGATGTCCACATCCTGATCCCTGGATCCTGAGAGCACGTTACCTTACCTGGCAAAGGGACTTTGCAAATGTGATTAAGGTTAGGATCGTTAAGGAATAGTCTTAGATGATCCATGTGAGCTCTACATAATCACATAAGCCCTAACTAAAGGCAGGGAGATTTCTTAAGCATGACACACCAAAAACACAGGCAACCAAAATAAGATTAAATTAATTTAATTAAAGTTAAAAATCTTTGTACATCATAGTACTCTATCAAGGAAGTGAAAACAACGGGGAAAATATTTGCAAACCCTATGCCTGATAAGGGTCTAGTATCCTGAATATATAAAGAACTCTTACTATCTATAATAATAAAAGCACAATATGCTAATTAGACCCTACATCAGAATGACCTTCTGGATGAAACCGGGGCTGCTAGGGACAAGCCTCTTGCACTAATTTTGTGCATCAGGCCTCTAGTTCAACAATAAAAAGCCAAAAACCAAATTAAAAGTGGGGCAAAGGACTTGAATAGACATTTCTCCAAAGAAGATCAATAAGTACATTAAACCATGTTCAATATTATCAATCTCTAGAGAAATGCAAATTAAGTACACATTGAAACACCAATAGGATGACTACATTAAGGGCGAGGGGAGTAACAGGTGTTGGCGAGGATGTGGAGAAACTGGAATCCTTATCCATCACTGGTAGGAGTGTAAAATGGCACAACTACCATGGACAATATTTTGCCAATTCCATAAAAAGTTAAACATGTTGCTGTTTTGAAGAGGGGGAGAGCAGATGACGAGGAATGCAGGGAGCCTTAGGGAACTGAGAGAGGCTCCCAGCTGACCGCAGGGAAACAGGGACCTCAGCACTACAACCTCAAGGAACTGAATTCTACCAACAACCCGAACAAGCCGGAAGTGGGTTCATTCCTCAAGCCTCCAGAAGGATTGTTACCCAGCTGCTCCTTGATTTTGGCCTTCCCTTCTAAGCAGAAGATCCTGCTGAGCCACGCTGTACCTGCATTTCTAGCCTACAGAACTGTGCGATAAGAAGGGGATATTGTTCTAACCACTAGATTTGTGATCATTTGTCATAATAGCAATAAAAAAACTAATACCTTTGTTATACACTGAAAAGGGGTTTGGCTGGACATGTCAACGGTGCATCACTTTATACAAGGACTGAGAGCACATGGATAAGGGTGCTCTCATAGATAAGGGTGTCAAAGGACGGGGAAGGGCAAGAAGACAAAGGAGCCTAAGAGGGATCCCCAGGAACTGCTTCTTGCGGTGGCTGAATGGAAACAGGAGGAGGAGCCATGAGGCACAAGGAAGAGGAGAATCGTGATGGGTAGTCCTCCCTGGAGGCGGAGCCTGACGGGGGTACTCTGGGGCAGTGTGGAGCCAGCCTTTCACAGGGTAGACCTTCTGTTCTTAACAAATTTCCCGGAAGCCCCGATGAGAGCTGGTGAAATAGTTGTTTTTAAAGTTGAAGGATGAACCCGACCAGTGTGGCTCAGTGGTTGAGCATTGACCCATGAACCAGGAGATTCACAGTTTGATTCCTGGTCAGGGCACATGCCCCGGTTGCAGGCTCGATCCCCAGTGTTGGGCGAGCAGGAGGCAACAAATCAATGATTCTCTCTCATCATTGATGTTTAGCTCTCTCTCCCTCTCCCTTTCTCTCTGAAATCAAAAAAATATTTTTTAAATAAATATATTTGAAGGCTGAGACATTCCAAGAGTTCACAGAGTAATCAAAGTTCATGAAAAAGATAATGGAGACATCACAGTTCTGACAGAAGATAACAATGCAGTTGATGATAGACGCTTGTACAAACAAGGCAAGGACTGACTTTAAAAGAAGGACATGGTGGGAAGAGCCAGAAGGCTGTTAAACATATGTTGCTATGGTCACCGTAATAATGGATGACTATATAAAGTTCAAGAACGCTCTTGTGGCTGTAATGGGGGCATACGTGTTATTTAAATGTGAATCCGAAAATGAGAAACAGTCCCTGGAACCAGATTGAAATGAATTGTGTTGAAAAGAGGGAAAAAACTAATATATTTGAAATGTTCCACTTTCTGTATAAAAGGAAACAATGTGGAGATGTTTTTTGTCTTGTCCAAATAAATGATTCATCAGCTTAAAAAAAAAAAGAAAGAAAGAAAGAAATTCGCTATTTTGGCAATGGTTTTAGTCTCAGACAACAGAATCCACGCTAGCTAATATAAATAAAAGAGTTTTCTTAAAAGTCTAAGGCAACTTAAATAACTGTTGGGAAAGGCAAGGAAACAGACTCTAAGCTGAACTTTCAGAAATAACGCCACAAACCACACGGCAGAGTCAGTCCTCCAAAGGACGCTGCCCACATTGCCAAGGACCTGCCAATGGGGAAGCCAGACCCAGCTGCTGGTTTCCACACCTTCCTGCCTCCACCAGCACAACTGATGCCTCAAGCCCCACCTGTCTACCATTGTCTCAGTTTCAAAGGGCACTCGGCTGAGAGAGCATCTGATTGGTGAAACCTAAATCTCATCTGGAAACGGTGGCAAGGGAATATGGAAAATGTTGTCTGTAGCTTTCTTCTCTCTGCCAAGAAGGTATGCAAAGAGGGGAGTGGAATGAATGTGGCAGGAGCCAAGCCACTGTATCTTGCACAGAAGGCGGGAGGGGTGGTTAGGTTAGTGGTGTCAGATGATGCTGAGACGACAAGTGCAATGATAACTGAAAAGCATTTCTTGAATGCAGTGATCACTGGTTACCCAAACAAGGGGCACTGAACCAGTGCCTTCACAGAATTGGAGTGTTGAAGAGTGAATGCACAAGAAGAAAATGAGGCCAGCAAAAACAATCAAGAATTTTGAGAAAATTGGCTGTGAAGAAGTGGAAAGAGTGGCAGCAGCTTTGGGGGTTGGGGGGGGAGAAGAGGGTTTCCTTTCTTCTGACTTGGATTGGTTTGATGTGCAGATATTTAAAAACTGATTGTAAAGAGCCCTTTGGGAGAGAAGAGTTGAATATAAAAGATAAAAGGAATAATGCAAGGAAGAAAAACAAGAATGCTCCAGGGTATGCCGTTTCTGAGATGAAGGGAGGGGTGGGGCAGGCAGTGCCCAGAGCACAGGTGGGGAGTAGATCTGTACTTGGAGGAAGGTTGGATTCTCTCTGGAGAAAGATCAGAATGAAGTTTAAAGGAGGTTTGCAGAGATGGTAGCAGACAGACAAGGGCATATCCATCTGGTGGCTTCTATTCACTCCATGAAGTGGGATGCTTAGGCATCTGCCAAGATGGCAGAGGAGTGGGCATCTGAGACTGAGGAGAGGTAATGTTTGAAATGATCATCTGGCAAGTGAGGTGACCAAAGAGATAGATAAGAGCAGAGGCAGCTCTGTGATCCCACGAAGCCTGATGATCCCAGTGTGTGGTGGGGCCAAGGGGCTCTGGTGTGTAACACTTTCAGAGCAGAGGAAATATATATGATATTTTAATTTTATAATTAATATTTTTATTTTATAATATTTTATATAGTAGAGGCCTGATGCACTAAATTCGTGCGAGAGTAGGCCTTCCTTCCCCTGGCTGCCGGCACCAGCTTCCTTCTGGCACCTGGGACCCAGGCTTCCCCACAGAAACAATATAGTAAATGCATGTTGTTTTAAACCACTAATTGGATACACATCATAAAAAATAAATAGAAGGAACCTCCTATATACTTCCGTTTCCGGCCTATTATCTTCCTTTCCCTGCAGATATCTCTCACAGACATGGTGAACATTCCTAAAACCGCCAAACTTTCTGTAAGAAGTGTGGCAAGCATCAACCCCACAAAGTAACACAGTACAAGAAGGGCCAGGATTCTCTGTATGCACAGGGAAAGCAGCGTTATGACAGGAAGCAGAGTGGCTATGGTGGGCAGACTAAGCCGATTTTCTGAAAAAAGGCTAAAACTACAAAGAAGATTGTGCTGAGGCTTGAATGCGTTGAGCCTAACTGCAGATCTAAGAGAATGCTGGCTACTAAGAGATGCAAGCATTTTGAATTGGGAGGAGATAAGAAGAGAAAGGGTCAAGTGATCCAGTTCTAAGCTTCATATTTTGTTTGATTACATGACAATAAAATCATGGTATGTTCACTTCAAAATAAATAAATAAATAAATAAACAAACAAACAAACAAACTATGTAAACATAAGGATAATAGCATTTGCTTTGCCAGGTTGATGTGAGGATAGCACCGAGAAATGAGAGTGGCCACCACAATGCCAGGCACGAGTGGCCACTCGCTCTTACTAGGGGATCTTACAGCCCTAGTAAGAAGCGACTCACTCCAAATCAGGAACAGGAAAGCAAAAGAGTAATATTTCACGTGGATTTTGAATAGTTAGCAGGATGTTGCTTTATGGGGAATGAAAGGAAAATGAACTCAAAGCAAAGGTAAAGAGTCAAAAAAGTGAATGATGTGGCAGGGATCCCAAGAAAGATCATGTAGATTTCAGTGGGAAATGCAGTGAGAAACCTAGCACTGTAGTTTGGGATAGGTTGTAGAGTCCTTTGATCATTAAGCTAAGAAAATTTTAATATTTTAAATTAAGCACATGCACATTTTCCCCCAAAATTAAATTTGAAACTAGGGCATTTAATCAGATTTAAATTCCAATTTAGCAATTGTAGAGTACATTGTAAAAACTTAAACCTTATGCTTTTTACTCAGATAAAATTGATGTTTAAATGATAGCAAAAAATCAAAAGAAAAACTCTTGTACATATCCCTCTGTCCACTGTGAGACTGTGTTGTGTGTGTGTGTGTGTGTGTGTGTGTGTGTGTGTGTGTGTGTGTACACACGCACGCGCATGCTATGGGGAGCATCTCTCACACCTCCAGCTGCCCAGAGTGTGACTGAGTGAGGGACCCAGATGCTCATCTGTGAAATCCACTGCTGAGTTTGCACCCAGGCCTTAGTTTTCCAGATCTGCTGTCTGCCCATAACTGACAGACTGAGCCCAGCGGGACATGAAGTGAATCTAATGGGCAATTCTAGCTCAGGATATGGCACCAGCCTTGCTGAATTCCCCTGAGAACTTCAAAATAGTCTGGAAGCTTCCATCCACACTTCCCTCCCTCCATCCTTCCTCCACTTGTGCTCACACCTGTATTGCAGTCTGGTGGCTCTTTCTCTCCCAGCTCCCTCCCCATTACCACTCACAGGCCTTTCCCCTAATAAGTTTCCTGCACAATTAACCTTGTCATGGCATCTGCTTCTTGCAGGACCCAGAATAATGCAAGCAGGGACAGGAACGGTTTGAGAAAACAGACAGTAAGATGGGGATGTGGGACTGGCCCAACCGCCTCCCGGCAGGTGATAAACTTGGTCAACAGTCCAAGAGAGTCCCTGGTGTAATGTAGTAGCTCAGTTGCTAAAAATTTCACCAGTAGCTACCTGGACAATGTTCTGGTGGATGGGAAATACTGTGGTATGATGCAGGCATTTTAAAAATACAGGTCAAAAATGCCTACAAAAAATGGTAGTGTGGGCTGGATGCTGCTAAGATGATTTGATGCCCAGAAGAATAACGAGCCTGTTAACATAGGGTCTCTGTGATAGTTCACAAAGGGGCCTTTATCTCTGACAGAGAAAGGACAGACACAGCCCAGACGCAGACTGAAGACCGCATTGTTAGAGCCCATGAGCTCCAGAGAACTTTCAAGGCTCAGCCACGGCAGGTCTGCCCTGCACAGGCCAGGGCCCGGGTGGGGAAAACCTGGGATCTCGAAATGTGGGAAAGCGACATCTAGGTGGACAGCCCTGAGGAGGGTGGTTCTACAGTGCCCTCTGCACCCTCTAGGCCCAAAAGGGGGCTACCCTCCCTAGTGAGGTCTAGTACTCACGCTGAGCCAGCAGGTGCTGCAGAGGCCCCTCCCCTGTAAGGCATCTGTTGCCCTGAGGAGCTGTGTCCCCCCCCACACACACACACTTCTCCTGGCTCTAGGTATGTGTATTTGCAAAGGCTTTCAGTATGGAAAAGATTCAGAGCTATGAGTTCTTAAACTTTGCCCAATCTCATCCTACTCCTTGCCTTTCGGGACACACCTTAAAATCATTCAGTCGAGGCTGTCACACCCTCCAAATACCCTTTCTAACTTCTTTGTTTTGAGACAGCTACTAAGACTGACAATGCAGTGCTGTGCTGGCCAGCTGCAGGTCTAACACACTTAGCTTTGCTTGGCCAACGAGTGTTTCCGGTGGTTTCTTTGGCAAGACACCTGTCAACACAAAATAGATATACATAATAGTAATATAGGATACATTTAACACATTAGACATTTCTTACTATGACACTGACCTGTTTTTTTTTTCTTTTACTTTGCTCACCTATGAAGTGTCTGACCTGAGTTAGTGCCAACCCACATCTTTTCTCAACAGAGAAAATGTAAGAAACATTTAGAAACGAATCAGGGAATGTACTTCACATCTGAGGTTCAGGAAAGAGTTGCCTCACCTGAGGGAGGAAATAACAACTGATATTAAATTTCTTACTCCTGTAAGAGTTCCTTGATGACCTGAACCTCTTTATTTTACTTAAATGTTACATACTTTGTCTGCATTTCTTCAACTGAATATGGTTTATCTTGGTTAGTTAATGGCTAACTTTTGGCTGGCATTCCCAGGTTTCAAAATACTTGCCAAATAGGTAATGTGTGTGCCAGAGATATGAAGAACTACATCTAGTACAACCTGAGCTATTTGGGCACTCAGAGGAAAGATAAAAATTGGATAGGAATGTCTGTTTTAATGGATGCAGACTTTGGCCCCATAACAAGTCTTTATTGTCCAAGTTGGTCATTTGAGTATCACTGTAATTACTCTGGCAAACAGAGAAAATTTACATTGACTTATGACCTAGCAGAAGATTTATGTATTTGTTGTGGTGGTGGTGTTTATTCATGATCAAATTTTTAAATGTATTTTATCGGCTTAGAAATATAATAATAATTTAGTGTATATTAAAAGAAGCAGATATAACTTTCCACACATACTGTCTCAAGTACAAATTATGCACAAATCCATGCAGTTCTGCACAAATTCTTCCAGCTTAATAGATACTCCCTTAAAGTTGAGTCCAAATCAAGGGTTCTCAAAACTGGTCCTTTCCCCCTTTGTTTCCATTATAATATCCTGTTTCATTACCATTTCTGATAAGGAGGATGTCCTGAGCAGTTACTATGCACTATTTATTCACTGACTAGTAAGTTTGTAATCTAGTTATCTGGCCATAGCCCTGGGCACACATGGGGGAGTAATTATAGTTCAAAGGAGTAGGTGATCAATGCCAAGTGAGCAGTTGATCAATAAGGGTCCTAGTAGTACCTCCTCCCTGCTTAGCCAGAATTTTCTGCCAAGTAGTTAATCTGTAAATAGACTCTTAAATATATTCAGGGCGTTCCTATTCTTAAAGCACTACTGGTATTTTGATTATATTATTCCCTTAAATCAAAACTTTGCTTTGTCCACTGATAAAAGTCCAAAGTCCTTAGGCTGAAATTTCAGGTTTTCTAAAACCAGATGCCTATTTCTCCTTCCAGGCCTACTTTCTATTGTCTTCTGCAATCCCAAGACTCCAACCAAATAGAACTAGTCAATAGTGTCTGCACATTCTTGGCATCTTTCTGCCCCAGGGCTTCGTTGATCTTTCTCACCACTCCAAGGCCGTCCCCTCTGCCTCAGAGGCTCCTTCGGGGATAATATTTAGAACCAACCTGAGGTGAGGTGACCGTAGGGAAGGGGGCGGCCCCCGCACGTCAGTTGGTTTGGAATAATTAACATAAAAGCACATCACGCATAAGACCTCTTTCTCTCCTTGTCTCATTCTCCTGCTGTCTTACTCTTTCTCGTCACATCTTTTTAATCATGATTTTCAACAAGGGTCATGTGAACATACCTTAAAAACTGTTTCCATGTTCTTAGGGAGGATGACGGCTCCTCTTGCCTCCAACACCCCAAATACCACCTGCATGTGTTCAGCCTGCTCTATCTCTGCCCACTGAGAGGCCCCTCCTTCACGTCCAGCGCCTCCCCTCCCCCACTGGATTCCCATGGACTTTCTTGTAACCATTAATAAGCTAATGTGGTCTTTCACTCATACACATATTCTTAGGTATTTGGGTTTCTCTCTCTTTGGTTCTTTGAGGGTTGAGATTTCGCTTCAAAGGCTTCTCTGTCCCCACATCTCCTAACAGAGGGTTTTGCCTATAGTATATGGTATTGATTCAAAGGTGTGGACATAAAAAAGGCCACATACTAAATCTGGTAAGCTAAGGGGAGGCCTGCATGGAGGGCTTACAAACTCAGAAACCTAAAGTAACTACATAGGATGATCTAAAATTAAAACGTCCTAACTAAAAGCAAGTCATGGCAAGTAGTCATATCCTAGGCTGCTATCCTCTGTGACAAATGTCGATCCTTACCTTAAGTAAACCTGTCTGTTGTCATTTTTGCATCTAACATAACATGCCTTTGGAATGTCAGAGTACAGTACAACCTTGATATAACGAACTAATTCGGGCGAGGGGGTATCCTTTAAAGTCTAAAGTCTGTTCCATAATAAAGTTTCCGAATGAGATGTTAAAATATTGACAAATTAGTTTACCTATTTTTACTTATGTAAACACATTTGTGTAATTAAATTTAAGTATGTACAAAAAGTTTAATTTCACAGAAAAGTTATACGTATTACTGTGATTTTAAATTTATACTGAATAGGTCTAGTAAATGCGTGCATTCACCAGCCCCCTGGAGTAAACAAATGCACTGGGTAGTCGCTTAGTGCCTGTAGGAACATCTGCGGGCCAGCGTTAAAACTGCTGCAGAAAGTCATGCCAGATGCCATGTGATCATGTGCTAATCACTTGAACATTGTTTACAAACGGTGACTCTTGGATTTAAATATGTAGACTACAGTTGTAGCTATGTAATATTTATATCAGTGAAATTTACTATAGTATCTTTTCCAACATATGGACTACTCACTAAAATTTGTTAAAAATAACAGCGAATAAACAACAAAAAAACAACCTGTTAATTCAATTATAAGCATATCTTGGTTCAAAGCATTTTAAAATTAACAGGGTGTTAATTTTCACATATGACATATGGATCAGAAATTTTGTCCATTAAATATGAAGCCTGCTAAATCGAGGTCTTCAAAATCCCCTTTTTCCAGACTCCTCAGGGCACAACCTCCCACCAGAGCAAGAAAACACGAAACCCCTCATTATTAAGGAGATATGCACCCCTATGGGTTTTTTTTTAATTATTGAATTGACTTGAGCAAGCAATAATTTGGGTATCTCAAAACAGCCTGAATTCACCCAAGAGAATCATGGAAAACCAGTGAATTTTATGTAGCTAAGTTTTGTCTTTGGCAGGAAGGTTTCCAAGGTCTCAAGGGAACAGCACTGAACTATAGGTATAGAAAGGTCAGCAACAACAAACTCATCATTATTTTAAACCCAAAATCTGTGGACCTTTGTGAAAGGAGTCTTTGTTGAGCTTTTTCTTTAAACAGGCAGTTGCTAGCAGGTCACCTTCTTGTGATTCCCTTGCCCTCCAAAGGATGCTTCATAGGCTACATAATGATGGTTAAGTTCTCCCAAAGAACAGGCCATGACAACATTAAATGGCTTATTTGTTTTTCTGCACCTGTTTTTGTTACCCTCCAAGTCCCTGGAGAATCAAGGGCAGCCTTTCTGCTGCTCTGAGAAATTATTCTGTCTAGAATATGTGATCACACCCCAGAACAGGTGCCAAAAGGAAGATAACATGCCAGGTGTCCACCCAGGCAGCAGGAAGTTGGCCAGAATGCTGCATCTTCTCATTTAAAAGACCCCAAACCATATATTGATCCTGAACTGGTTTTCTCAGCAATCCCACTCTTCCCAGAGCCTAGAATTCCAGAGTGCTGGAAAAACTTTAAATCTTGCAGTTCATCACACTCATTTTTCAGGCTGAGATTCAGACTGCCTGACACACAGCCAGGTTAAATGATAGCCCCATCAATTCTTTGCTAACTAGTGGCAGATCCAGTTCGAGAAGGAACCCAGGTGAACACAGGTGTTTTACCTAGAAACTAACAAGAAAAAATGATCCTACTCATTCTAATACTCTGTGTTATTTCAGAGCCTTGGATGAAGACATTTCATTTCAGAAATCATAACCCACTCCCAGTTCATTTCAAAGATAACTTGGGGAAGATGTGAACCAAGTAACTCTACCATAGAAAAGTATATGGTATTTGTCAAATGCAGGAAAGTGAGGGTTGGAATACTCACTGAGTCAGATTCCAAATTTTTCATCCCAAGAAATTAGTTGAGAATTAAGAGCAACATTTTTTTTAAGAGCGACATTTTTACAGATACACATCACAGAACTGTCTATTAAAATAACCTTGCCGGTTGGTGTGGCTCAGTGGTTGAGCATCAACCTATGAATCATGAGGTCAGGGTTCAATTCGTGGTCAGGGCACATGACCAGGTTGTGGGCTGGATCCCCAGTAGGGAGTATGCAGAGAACAGTCAGTCAATGATTCTCTCTCATCATTGATGTTTCTCTCTCTCTCTTACTCTCTCTCTCTCAATCCCTTCCTCTCTGAAATAATTAAAAAAAA
This sequence comes from Myotis daubentonii, assembly GCF_963259705.1. Lineage (NCBI taxonomy): Eukaryota > Metazoa > Chordata > Mammalia > Chiroptera > Vespertilionidae > Myotis > Myotis daubentonii. The sequence goes on from NC_081847.1 coordinate 62,899,643, forward strand.
AATTTTTAATAAAATAACCTTAAGACAACTTGGCTATCTTTAAGGAGGTTAATTACATGAGCAGGTTGCCATGATCAGTTAGATTTTTCCCCCAAATGCATTTGTAAGTAAGCAACTTGGAGCTTACTTACACTTACTTGGAGCTTACTTACTTAATTACTTAGTGTGCCTTTTGCCTTCATCAAGGACTATTTGACTACAAGGTCAGAGAACAATGGTTCTTTCAGGCCTTTCCTGAGTCCTCTCTGGACACCAGGAGGCTACCACTGCAGGAATGAGGGAGAGGTCCGTGACCTATAGGGAAGTGGAATCACAGAAAAAGCATGGGGCCTTCAATTCCTACTCTGACTCTTGCTAGCCCTTTGGACAAATTCCTTACCACCTTTTAACCTCAGTTGCTCTCCTGTAAAATGGACATAAGAGCAACTAACCCATGGGCCGCTAGCCTAAGGATAAAATGAGCAGAATGTATGTGAAGCTCCTAGCATTGTGCCTGGCACTGAACGGGGAGGGACTCAGTGAACTATCCTTTCACCTCCCCACTGTCCCAGTACAGTCAGCCCTGCATAGGACCTGAACAGCCACCCCTTTCCCTGGATTAATATGTTTTTTCCCCAACACCCCCCGTTTACTAGCGGTGCTCTGAGCCCTTCACCCCAGCGAATCCTGCTATCCATGGTACTCAATCAAACCCACCTCCCCAACTTCAGCTAGGTATTAGAAAGGAAAAATATCTCATTGAATTGAATTATACTCAATAACTATAAGTTTAAGAATCCTCTGGGCAGTATGTAGATTTTTGAAAGAAGTTGTTCAATAACCAAGTTGAATCCCAAAGTCATTGAATTGCTGGCATGATAACTTAAATCAAAAGAAATTCTTGGGACAGTGTTAAGAGAAGCCACTCTGATGGGCAGATCCAGTCCTGCCTCCGAGCTTGCTATAAATCATCAACCACGTATTCTTGCTTTTCACATCTTCTTCTAACATTTCTCTGAAAACTACCTCCTTCCACCCAATTTTGGTTTTCAAGGCCCAGTAGTAGAGATCCTGCAGATAGCGTTAGAGGGCACTGCTAAGACCTTGATGGTAGGGGTCACTTGTAATTCCTGCATAGTCAGGCAATATATGATCTACTCTTCTTCTGGGCAATCATTCTCCATCTTCTAGGGAAGAGATATTCCAAATGATATAATTGTTTGAATATGGATGGTCAAACCTCACCTTTCCTAGCCTGAGATATGACATCACCTGATTTTGAAGGTGAATGTATTTTATATGTGCCTATATCCCCCCACAGGTCCTAGAATTGCATTTAGTACAGGCTCATTAGATGAATGCATGAGTGAATGAATAGGTGAAATTATAAAATCTGATAGTCATTACTAGTGCTCACTTCCAAGTCTCCTCTCTTCCATGTACTTAAAAGATAGGGTGGTATGACTAGTCCTAGCCAATGGACTATAAGCAGAAGTGACATGTGTTACTTCTGGTCTGAACCATAGATGTTCATTCTCTATGCAGGATCTTCCCTTGACGAGGCCACCAGCCACCTTATCGATGGCAAATCCTCTGGTAGCCTGAGTTCCTGAGTGACTGTGTGGAATAGGTTACTCCTCCACACCTGCTGACCTGTGCTGCACATATACCATGAATAAGAAATATTCCTTTGTTGAAGGATTTTGTTCTGCAGCATACCCTAGCCCAGTGGTCGGCAAACTTATTAGCCTACAGAGCCAAATATCAATAGTACAATGATTGAAATTTCTTTTGAGAGCCAAATTTTTTAAACTTAAACTATATAGGTAGGGACATTGTTATTAACTTAATTAGGGTACTCCTAAGGTGGCCTTTGCTAAAAACGTCCTCAATCTGATTGAGGTACGTTCGTTGAGGTCGGCCCCTTCCAACTCTCCCATCCACACTCGTCTTGTATACTTGTTTCATCTATCTCCTTTCCAAAAACTGACTTCTGCGCATGGGCCAAGAAGTTTCAATCGCACTGTACGTGCGCACCCGCACGTGGTATATTGTGGAAGAGCCACACTCAAGGGGCCAAAGAGCCACATGTGGCTCGCAGGCCACTGTTTACGGACCACTGCCCTAGCCTATCCTGACTAACATAGCCAATGGTCACTTAAAGGTAAAACTAAAGGCAAAGAGGCTGTATATTTTATACTGACTAATGCTCCTGATGAGATTTTCTTGTCCAAACTTTGGTTGTTGTGTGATGCCAGTCTTATCAGTAAGATAGGATCTAAGGGTTAAAAGCCACTTGAGGAAGGCTACTCAACCTGTAGTCTCACTTGTGTGAGAGCTGAAGGGCATGATGCCCTTCAGTCCCACTGCTACACTGTAAATTAGAACAAGGCAGAGTATCAGGGGAATATGTAAGATACACTGAAAAAGCTCCATGGGCCCTGACCGGTTTGGCTCAGTGGACAGAGCATCAGCCTGTGAACTGAAGGGTCCCAGGTTCGATTCTGGTCAAGGGCATGTACCTTGGTTGAGGGCGCATCCCCAGTAGGGGGTTATGCAGGAGGCAGCTGATTGATATTTCTCTCTCATTGATGTTTCTAACTCTCTATCCCTCTCCCTTCCTCTCTTTAAAAAATCAATAAAATATATTTTTTTAAAAAACAGCTCCATGGTTTCATACTCCCATCCTTAGAACCATATTCTCAATTGATCAGTGCACAAATGTTTAAAATTCACTTTATTTCATTTTTAGGTTTTGAAATGAGGAGTTGACATTTGCAAGGATCACACCATATGTGCCTTGTCAAGTCTGGCATGCTCAGTGAGGCAAACCCAGCCCCATTGCATGGTGTCATCCACTTAGCAAGCACCCTCCTGTGAGACCTTGTTTTTCATCTGTGGACAGCATTTGGTCAGAGATTGCAGGCAGTATGGGTAGGTACAGGAAGAGTCCACTTTTTGGCAGTGTCTCCAAATTCACCCACCAAAAATTTCAGTTGTTTTTGGTTCCCATATTGGCAGTGAACGCCACAGGATGGGTACCATATGTTCCAGTGTTTCGGAAACCATCCCAGTTTCTAATATTTTACTTGTCTCTATAATCCATTAAAATGCCTCAGAAATTCCAATATTTTTAGTACACAAACTACATCTATCAGACAACTTCTCACACTAGGAAGCAATACAAAAATTCATTCTAGAGCCTTTACCTCAATTTTCTTGTTAAAACTAACTCACTTTGCTTTCCTATACCAGCAAACAATATGATGATGAGGTTTATTTCCACCCCAGAAAATTACAGCCAAAAGGGCAGCGTATCGAGTCACCTTAGTAGAGTATCCATTTCAGAACGTGATCTCACTGGGTTACTTAGTGCTATCAACTGCTCTTTAGCTGAGAGGTTTCTGATCTGCTTACATTAATTAGCATATTCCAGGGAGTTTGTTATATGAACATTTCAAGCATGAAAATATCACTTTGCTTCTGAGCCGTTTGGTCAGGAATGTGTGCGGCCTCTCAGTTCCGACAACTGACTGGTCAAGTTCAGTTTTTCTGGCTGATCGTTCTGTCTACTTCAGCATTATCCTCAGCCCAGAAGAGGACAGTGGGGCCCACAGTGAGATCTGAAGTCCATAGTGAAGGTCAACTGCAATCATTGCCATCCAGAGTTCTGTCCCAAGTGTGTGAAGCACTGCCATTAAGAATTCATCCTTAGGTTGACAGCCTGAACCCTCTTAAAATCCAAAAGCCCCAGGGAGCCCAATGCATTAAATTACGGACTATGAACCCCTGGGCGTGAGTGTGTTAGGAGCTCCTTTCCAAATGGCATCTGCAAAGAGAGAGGCCTGGAAAGAATGGAGATGGGGATTCTAGACAAGAGTGCAGCAGAGGACAGATTTTGTGGGGTGCAGAGGAAGGAGGGAAAGGACTTCTAGGTGGAGAAGGCGTGGACATGAAATGCAAAGGACTAAAGGGATGGTGGAGATTTTATTCCACCAGTCACTACACAAAATGCTTTCTGTGTATTTTTATCTGTTTTCATTCCCTCAGTGATTCCTAGGAAGTAATGCGGTATGCTCACTTTACAGGTTAGGAAAACACCAGGCAAGGTGGTTAATAACTTACCCAGGATCACCATCTGGGGTGTGATGAAACCGTGACATGAACCCCAGTCTTCTTCTAAAGTGGGACTTACTGTCCCGCTCTCTAAATGGGCAGGGGCCTCAAAGCCACTTTTTAAAAATAATAGACATTTATTTCTTAGAGACTGGGAAGATCAAGATCAGAGTGCCGGCAGACTCCGTGTCTGGTGAGAGCCCTCTTCCTGGTTTACAGACTAAAGCCCAATCTAATGGTAACATAACAACCCCTGTGAAAAATCTTGTTGGTCCAGACTCTGAGATGGTAGACTTTAAAAAATTAGGAGATTAGAAAACATTAGAAGCCAGGAAAACAGTTTGGCAGTCTCTCAAAAATTAAATGTAGTATTATCATATGATCCAACATATTCATGTCCAGGAATACACCTAAAAGAATTGAAAACAGGGACTCAAACAGATGTTCATAGCAGGATTATTTACCATAGCCAAAAGGTAGAAACAACCCAAGTGCCCAATGAAGGATGAATGGATAAACAAACTGTGGTCTAGCTATACAATAAAATGTTATTCAGCCTCTAAAAAGAAGAAAATTCTGCCCAGCCAGCATGGCTCAGTGGTTGAGCATCAATCTATGAACCAGGAGGTCACAGTTCGATTCCCTATCAAGGCACATGCCTGGGTTGTGGGCTCAGTACCTAGTGTGGGGCATGCAGGAGGCAGCTGATCAATGATTCTCTCTCCTCATTGATGTTTCTATGTCTCTCTCCCTCTCCTTTCCTCTCTGAAATCAATAAACATATATTTAAAAATTAAAATTAGAAAAGAACATTCTGACACATACTACAACGTGGATGAACCGCGAGGTAATCATGCTAAGTGAAATAAGCTAGTCACAAAAGGACAAATTCTGTAAGGCTGTTGTCTTCACGTCTGATGCTGGAGCCCGAAGTCCCTAAGGCAGACAGTCTGAAAAGGGAAGGTGGATGTAAACTGGGGGAGATCAAGAAGGCCTGTTGTTGCCTCTGTCCTTGGTGTGGGTGAGGTCAGTTAGGAACGCTCACGTGAACCTTGGTGTCAGGGATTTTATTGGGGTCAGTCATGTAGGCATGGGGTGCCCTCCTGACCAACTTTAGCTACTCAGATTCCAGTTTCTCTAAAATGCTACGGCATGGCCTGGGCCCCACCATAACTCACACTATAGATAGACTCTGGTGGGCCCAGTGCCCCCAGTAAATAAAAACACTCTGATTGGGCAGGATATTCCCTGGGCTTTGAGTTAGCTCCCAGGAACCAGTCAAAGGCTAGACCTTTCTTTGAAACAGGCAAGGTTTGAACAACCCACACCTGCTGGGTCAGCCCTGTGATGCTCAGACACACATTTTTGTTCTTCAGTTTTTCAGACTCTAGTGTCCAATGTAGAGTGTGAAAGTGAAGTCCCATGGTGGCTCATGGGCAAACACTGGCCAGAGGCTTCCTTAAGTTCTCACCACCTGCATTTCCTCATCTGTGAGATGACGGTAACAGTGCCCACTCTGAATTTCCTGAAAGGTGCTGTGAGAATCAAATGACACAGTATGGATAACTAAGCATCATGTACTTGCTAATTCCAGAGCTAACCAGGTGTGGAATTCACACAGCCACTTAGGGATTTCTGTCTATTTAATGGCCATTTCATTTTTCGTCCCCTAACAGTTATAAAATGCTTACTCTGTGCCAGGCACTGTGTCAAGCGCTTATGTGGATTATCTTTTTAATCCTCAAATTATTCCCTGAGGATAGTACTATTATTATCCTCTTTGAGAAGAGTGTGGTCCAGTAAGGTTACCTAAGGTTACACGTCTCATTCAATAGCAGAGGCAGCTTTTAAACTGTACAAGGGGGCCAGCATTGGAAAACAAAGCTACATTGATTGCTTGCCAGACGAGGGGAAGCGACTTCACTCACTCAAAGGTGCGTTCAGTGAGTCTCACTTAGTTAAAAAGGGAAAGGCTGCCTACAGGATAGGAAGAAAGGCTTCGCTCCAGCACGGTGCGCTTCTGAAGGGTGGCATTGATTGTTTGAGGAGAGAATTGTAAAGCCTCCTTTAAAACTGGTCATTGCTCTGGGTTTTTTTGTTGCTGTTTTTTGTTTTTTGTTTTTTTGCCACAAAGTGCTGTTGTCAAACAGGTCCAAATGGGTTGTTCAGTGGAGACTAAGCAGGCTCAGGTCACAGCAGCCAAGTTCATATGCACCTAAAGATTGGGAACATCCTTCTCCACAGAACAGAGGCCTCTGTACCCAGGGCTAGAGATCGGACATCCCGTGTCTGACCACCTTTGCTCGTTGTCTTCCCACCAGACACCAGCCCCTAGCGACTAAATAAACTGCCAGGAGTCTCAGGCTGGCTTTAGAATGCACATTTTGTCAGTTTTTAATAACATCATTGTCTTTAAGGAAAACCTCATTTTTATTAGAGAACTGCAGAAGTAAACACCACCAGTGATTTCTTCTCCTTCTACATAGGCTCAGAAGCTGTTCTTTGTTCTCCCAGACAAATCCAGAAGAGAAACAACCATTCAGTTGCTACAGATCATGGGATCACTCTGATGCAAAAATCTCCATAAGATACTTCAGAGAAGTTCTATGACTTAGGACAGAATTTAGAGGAAAGACAGAAGCCTTGGCAGAAACAGCAGAAGACTTTAAAAAGCTAAGGAGAGCCCTAGCCATTTTGGCTCAGTGGATAGAGCATCGACCTATGGACCAAAGGGTCTCAGGTTTGATTCTGGTCAAGAGCATGTACCTCGGTTGCAGGCTCCTCCCCAGCCAGGGCCCTGGTCGGGGCACATGCAGGAGGCAACCAATCAATATTTCTCTCTGTCTTTCCCTCTCTCTTCCACTCTCTCTAAAAAATCAATGGAAAAATATCCTAGGGTGAGGGTTAACAACAACAACAAAAAAAGCTAAGGAGAGCAGATCTGAGAAAAGAATGAATGGGGGGAAAGGACACCCACTGTGGGGTGGCAGCCAGGCTTGCAATGTCACCTCACACCAGCCCAGACAGGACGGGAAGGGCAGGAGCCTTAACTGGAAAGTATGCACAGCTACTTTGGGAGGGAACCAGGAGGTGAAGATTGTTATTAGGAAAAGAATCTGCTTTTGAGATGAGAGATTACAAGGGCCTCAAATGTCTAGGAAAAATAAGGATTGTTCAAAACAGGGTCAATTTTCAATAAGCCACTTACAGGAGTATCAGAACTGATTGTAGTTGTTGTTGTTATTTTAATCCCAGGGGGAAAAATAGATGTGTCCTCAGAATATGTATAACAAACTGGAGAATTAAACTGGGATAGGGTGCTAAATCTGTTGCTCCTTACCCCCTCTTGGCCCCTCCTCTCACCTCCATTCCTGGAAATGTACAGGAAGAAACTCTTTCATAGTCCAAAGAAGACCAAAGACTTGATGCTGTGGGATTTGAGTTTCTGACTGAACGTGGCCTATTTTTCCATCACCCATGACTCAGAGTCTGGCCCTCTGGGAGGTGCTTCTTTAGTTCTTTTTTTATTTTATTTTATTGTTGACACTAGTACAGATCTCCTCCATCCCCCCCCCCTTTGCCCACTTTGGACAGCCCTTGCCACCCTTCCCCTGGCCTTCACCACTCTGTTGCCTGTGTCCATGGGCTACATACGGACTCGCTTCATCTTTTATTCAGTTCCCCCTCCTCCCTCCTCTCTGACCTCTGTCAGTCTGTTCCATGTATCCATGTCTCTGGTTCTATTTATTTCATCAATTTATTTTGTTTATTAAATTCCACATATTAGTAAGACCATGTGGTATTTATCTTTCTCTGACTGGCTTATTTCGCTTAGCATTACAACCTCTGGGTCCATCCATGCAATCGCAAAGGGTAAGAGTTCCTTCCTTTTTACATCGTGTTGTATTCCATGTGTAAATGTATTAAAGCTTCTTTTTTTTTTTTTTATCCTCACCCAAGGATATTTTTCCATTGATTTTTAGAGAGAGTGGAAGAGAGAGAGAAAGACAGAGAGAAATATCAACGTGAGAAAAACATATCAATTGGTTGCCTCCTGCACACGCCCCAACCAGGGCCTGGGCCGGGGAGAAGCCTGCAACGGAGGTATGTGCCCTTGACCAAAATCGAACCTGGGATCCTTCAGTCCGCAGGCCAATGCTCTCTCTTTAAGTCAAACCTGGTAGAGCTCAAAGCTTCCTTATCCACTCATCTACTGACGGGCATTTCCGTTGTTTCCAGATCTTGGCTATTGTAACTAGTGCTGCTATGAGCATAGGGGTGCATCTACTCTTTCTGATTGGTGTTTTGGGATTCTTAGGATATATTCCCAGAAGTGGGATTGCTGGGTCAAATGGCAGTTCTATTTTTACTTTTTTGAGGAAACTCCACACTGTTTTCCACAGTGGCTGCAAGTGAAGGGCACAGTGTCCATCAGGACTGCCCTCACCTCAGTGAGGGATCCCTAGGCTACATGCACATATGACCAACTGGCTACAAATTTGGGTTTCCATGCTCTCTCATGTTTGATAATGCACTAGAATGATTCTCAGAACTCAGAAAAATGCTATACTTACTATTACAGTTTTATTATAAAACATACAAATCAGGGATGACCAAATGAATAGACCCGTAACATGAGGTCTGGTAGGGTTCTGAATGCGGATCTCCCATGCCCTCTTCTTGTGGAATCAAGATGTATCACCCTCCTGGCACATCAATGTATGACCACCTGAATGGCAGGTTCAGGTGTCCAGAAATTTTGTTGGGGTTTCTTTACATATGCATGATTGAATCATTAGCCAGTGAGTGAACTCAATCTCTAGCCCCTCCCCAGAGGTGGGGAGATCAGGCTCCCATCCTGAGTCACCTCGTTACCATAAATGATTGCTGGAAACCAAGATCAACAGTAATTAATATAAATGGGAGGAGTCTGGCAGAAGGCTGACCGGGACCCCTTTGATATTCACAGGGTGAATATTTGCATTTTATTACCTACTGCTGACTCAATGGCCTAAAGCAAACTCCCCCAAAACCTGACCATCTTACTGTTTACTAAACATTACCATTGATATGTCTGTTTGCATTCCTAAAAGGCAATTGTGTATTCTAGTAACTAAAAGCAGATGGTAAAGGAAACTGAGTGGAACTTGACTACTACAGTCAAGTCTTCCCCTGGCTTTCCCCCATAATTTCAAAAACATTATTTCTTGCCTTGTGTGTCAATTTGTGCATCAGCTCCTTCTCCAAGCCTTTGAATCCAAAAGCCACACTGGCCGAGGCCTTTCACAAATGATGGTATGGTCCAAGGGTCCACCAAAGATTCTTCTATAATCCAGAAAATTCCAAGTATTTAGAAGCTCTGTCTCAGGAACCTGAGACAAACACAAGACAAATGCTTTATTATACAACACAATGACAACTGACATTTAATAAAGGTTTTTTAAGTGCTAGGCTCTGTGTTGAGCACTTTATATACATCTCTTTTGACCCTCAAACAATCCTACATGCCAAAGACATTATTATCCCCATTTTACAGATGAAAAAAGTAAGGCACAGACAGGGGAAGTAACTTACTTACATTCACACGGCTAGTAGAGGGAGGTAGAGCAGGGGTTTGAACTCATATTTGTCATGTGTGCTACTATGTCCCTCTAGAGTTGACTATACCCTGTAAATAAGAAAGGTACAAAAGTAAGGAGAAAGCGATCAATGCTACAGAGAAACGAATAATTAAAAGAGGATTAGAAGTACAGGGTGGGGCAGCTGCAATTTCCAATCCCGGGATTTTTTTGGAGAACATTACTGAACCTCACCAGCCCACACTTCCTTTTCCATAGTATGGAACTAATTCCTGCCTCGTAGGGCCACAGCCATGATGAAAGGAGGTGTGCGCTGTGTAACAGAAGTACCTGACAGTTAGCTTTGGGGTGTGTAATGTAAGTGTCTGACATTCCGATTTTGATTACTGAGGCATCCACGTCAAAAACATCCATCTCTAATAAATATATTGCCCACTACACGACCAGATAAAAATTCAGGCCACCCCACCCAGGCAGTTTCCCTCTCAGAAAACCCTGGGTGACCTCGATAACGGAGCACTTGGGTGACCCTGCTTTTCCTTTCCCACACTTTAATTCCTGCTCTTATGCTTTAAATTCACCAGTAAAGAGTGAACCTAGGCACTCCTCTTCAGCTCCTCTAAAAGCAGAACCGCAGGTTTGCACTCCCTCCCTCTCTCTACCTGTGACCTGGCTGTGTGGCACCAGGCATGCCAGGTACCCTCCAGGACCCATGAGTAATAACCTTGTTTTTTCAAAGTCCCTTGTGCATCTTGCATTCATAGAAACCACAAGGGCTGGTCCAAATGTCTGTGGGGGCTGCCACATGTAGGATGGGCCCAGGCAAGTGCCCAGGCATTCCTTGCTGATAGTATCCCTATGAGTAGGCTGAGACTGTTCTGTTCTCTTTTTTCTTCCCTACATCTTTATTTCCTCTCTTTCCTTTTCTTATTCTACTTTCTTTTCTTTTTCTTTTCTTTAGTCTTTTTTCCAGTGTTTCCTTTCCTACTCTGTATTTTTTATTCATTATTATTACCTTTTAAAATAATAATTATTTCTTTTTTTATTCTTATTTTCTTCTCTTTTCCTTCTTTTATTTCATATTCTCTTTTTTCTTTTTTTCTTCCCTAATTCTTTTGTTCTCTTGTCTTTTCTTATTCTTTTGTTGTCTCTTTTTCATTTCTTATTTGTTGTTGTTGGTTTGTTTGGTTTTTGTTTTGTTTTCAGTTTGGTCTTGTTTTTTTGTTTTGTTTTGTTCTGTCAGCACAAAGCAATAGCAGTTGGTATGACTGGTTGGGTTGACCCTCACAGTCAGCCAGCCTGAGGGCCAAGCCCACCCACAAATGGGACAACAGCAATCAAGACCCAGTTACACATAATCCACACAAGGGACATTCCCAGAGTACTCGGTTCTGAAGATCAGTGAGACTACACCACTGGGTCCCACAAAACACGCACTGAAGGCCACCCCAACAAGACTGGGATCATAGCAATTCTATTCCATACATAGAAACAAACACAGAGAAACAGCAAAATGGGAGAAACAAAGAATCAGGCCCCAAATGAAAGAACAGGAGGAACCTCCAGAAAAGGAGCTAAACAAAATGCAGGCAAGCAATTTATCAGAAACGGAGTACAAAGTAATGGTTTTAAGAATGCTCAGCAGGGGGGTGCACATGGGTTTGGGCGGGACTTCCAGCGGCTTTCTCCTGGTTGCCCTTTTGACCTCTTCAGTCTGTTCACAGAGTCAGAGGCTCCAGCAGGCTGCGTCTTGGATAGGAGGAGTCATCAGAGGCAGGTTCCCCGCTGTGCAGTGCTGTGTCTGAGGCAGGGCAGGGGCTGGGTAGAGGGTGGCAAAGGATGGGAAAATGGAGGGCATATGTACTAGTGTCAACTATATATTTTTTTTTAAGTGAACAGCCCCTGCTCTTGCCGGTTTGGCTCAGTGGATAGAGCATCAGCCTGCCGACCAAAGGGTCCCGGGTTCGATTCTGGTCACGGGCACGTATCTTGGTTGCAGGCTCCTCCCCAGCCTGGGCCCTGGTCGGGGCTCATGCTGGAGGCAATCAATGGCTGTGTTTCTCTCACATTGATGTTTCTCTCTGTCTTTCCCTCTCTCTTCCACTCCCTCTAAAAATCAATGGAAAAATATCCTCGGGTGAGGATTAACAAAAAATAAAAGGTGAGCAGCCCCTAGGAGGCCCTGCAACAAGACCACTTTCCTGAAGAGAAAATTTGTTTCCTCGCTCACTCACCTTTAGTGCTGGGAGCTTCCGTGCTGTAGGCCCTGAGGATGAAGGACATATCAGCCCAGATCCTGCAGAGCTACCAGTGATGAGGCTGGAGAGAGGGATTCTTGACTCATCCTAATTATTATTATTATTATTATTATTATTATTATTATTATTATTCCAAACAAGTTTCAGGGAAGCAGTCTAATTAAAAGTGAAAAGACATTTAAAGTAGTTGCCAGCCAGCTCTATACAAATCCCAACTCCATCACTTACTAGTTGTTTGATCCACACCCCTGAACCTCTTTATGTCTTGGCTGCCTCACCTGTAAAATGAGAGTCACAAGCTGCATCTGTTTACAGGGTTGTTACAGCAAATAGGCTTACGGTAGACGTGGGGTATAATTTTAGAATGAGCAGGGCTGCAGGTTAACCTGATTCCAAATGTAGCACAAAGTAGGTCCCAGTAAATATTAATTTAATGAATTAAGATCCGTACTACATGCCCTAACTGGTTTGGCTCAGTGGATAGAGCATCAGCCTGCAGACTCAAGGGTCCCAGGTTCAATTCTGGTCAAGGGCATGTACCTTGGTTGCGGGCACATCCCCAATAGGGGTTGTGCAGGAAGCAGCTGATCGATGTTTCTCTCTCATCGATGTTTCTAACTCTCTATCCCTCTCCCTTCCTCTCTGTAAAAAATCAATAAAATATATTTTTTTTAAAAGATCCATACTACATTCTTTAGGGGAGACAGCTGAAAATGAATGTTCATGGCATACAGTATGTGCAGGGTGAGTTTTACAAGGGCACACTGATACTTTGTGAACTGAGATGGCCCTGAGTCTTACATCGAGGGTAAATTCCTGAAGAGAGATTAATATATGGTTCTGTGGAAATGGCCTTGGCATCAAGATGCCTGAATTTTATTCCTGATTCTGCTATTAATTTTCTTCATGGCATTGAGCAAGCCTACTTCAGGTTCATGTTTTTTGCTGTTTTCTCTTTTGTTTTTATTTGTAAACTGAAGCAGTTGGACCAGATTATATCTAAGTTTCATGACTACTCAGTATATGATTCAGGGAAAGGTCTCTGGTACTTCTGAAAAAAAGAAGTTACTTGTGAAGCAAGTAAAAGTGGTTTGGGGATGGGAGGGGGCAGATCTATGTCCTATTGAGAAATATGCCAGGATAAAAATAATCACCATTGTGAGTCACCATTATCATTATCATCTTCATCATTGCCATCACGTACTGTTTACTGTATGCCGGACTGTGCACTACAGCATGTTACACACATTGTTTTATTCAATCCTCTCAACAATTCTTATTTTATAAGATCCATTCACAAAAGAGAGATTTATTTTCCCTAAAAAAAGAATAGGATACTTATGGATTATGTGACTAAAATCTGCCTTTCATTAGTAGTCTCCTACATGCCAGGTGCTTTACATATCTTTTTTCTAATCCTCATAACCACCCTGTAAAGTAGGTAATACAAGTTCTGAGTTAGTTTTCAACTGCTATGTAACAAACTACCACAAACTTAGCAGCTTAAATCAATATATTTCCATGGGCCAGGAGCCAGCATGGCTTATCCAGGTCCCCTGCTTAGGGCCTCACAAGGCTGCAGTCAGGGTGTCATCCAAGTCTTCTTCCAAGCCCACTGCTGGTGCCCCCAACCCCAAGATGGCCAGCTCCTGAAATGATAGCCAAAGTCCCCTGTGGTTGTCACACTAAGGTCCCTACATTTTTGCTGGCCGTCACCCAGAGCTGTGCTCTGGCATGTGGTCTCCACAACATGGCAGATTGCTTCTTCAAGGCCATCCTCCTAACTTCCTGACTTCTGTCTCTGACCTTTAGACCCTCTTTCCAAAAGCTTATCTGATGAGGCCAGGCCCACCCAAGATAATCTCCCTTTTATTAACTCAAAATCAACTGATTTAGTACCTTGATTACTTCTGCAAAATCCCCTTACCTTTACCACGCAATGTAAGAGAATCACAGGTGTGAGGTGCCACCATGTTCACAGGTCTCACTACACTCAGGAGAGGGGTTATCCAGGAAATGCACACCAGGGACTAGAAATCTGAGGGTCATCCTAATATGTCACAGGACCAGTCTTAAAAGTCATAAGGTGCTTCTCTAAAGTTCCATGGGCAATAAGGAGGGAAATTGGGCTTGCAGTCAAGTGTTAGAGTCCTGAGCCCAAGCCCCTTCTTACACAGCCCACCTCCGTTCTAACTGCAAACTTCACATCCCCAAAATAAGCCTCTGACTGAGGTCATCTGAGGCGCCTGCAGTTCATAAAATGCTTTTCATATAGTGACATCGCTGCAATTAAATCAAATTCAAGATCCTCCCAGGAGTACTTCTCAGCTCATATGTCAATCAACTCTAGGCTAAGCCATCAATCCAGTTACCCAGAAACCAGCTGATATAAACTATAAATAAGACCACATGAAACAAGGGAGCAGACAGCTGTACTCTATTGCCTCTTTTATCTTTCTCTTCTTCTCCTCTTACAGTCTGCCCAGGTGTCACACCATTGCTCAGGAAGCTTCTGTGTGTAGCCAGTTACCTGTTTCAGCTTGTCATCATTCTTCTCTTCCCTGGCCCTTGCGCACCACTTGGATTGAGCGTTCAAGAAATGACTGTTGGCCAGGGCAATGTGGCTCAGTGATTGATTATGTGACTAAAATCAATCACCAGATTGATTCCTGATCAGGGCACATGCCCGGGTTGCAGGCTCAATCCCCAGTGGAAGGTGTGCAGGAGGCAGCCGATCAATGTTTCTCTCTCATCAATTTGTCTATCTCTCTATCCCTCTCCCTTCCTCTCTCTCTAAAATCAATAAAAACATTTTTTAAAAAGGAAATGACTGTTGTATTGAATACTTCTCACTGAGTCATAAACATATTTCAGACTATCTTGATTTTCTCCCCTAAAGTTTCAATTGTTTGGGGGCATTTGAGTTAATTGACATTTCCTGTGCATAGAGCTGTATAGACAGGGCCTTTTATCCACCAGCCATAGGCCCCAGCAAGCATGTGGAGTATGGGGCAGCACCGTGGCTCAGACACTTCCCTCCTTCCTCAGTAGCATGATGCAGTTCTTTTCCTACACTGGAGAGCAGAGTGTAAGGAGCGAACATCTGTGGAACACATACTAAATGCCACATACTACAAACATACAATTATTTATATCCTTTTACAGCTGTAGAACCCAAGGCTCAGAAACATTAAATAGCTTGCCTGAGGTCATGCAGTTGTTCGTGCTGCAGCTAGAAACTGACCCCAGAACTGTTTGGTGGCAAAGCTATACTCTTTCCATGCTTGGCTGTTGAGTTGTTTTCTTCCTCAAATAGAGTTTCTTCTGAAACTCTGAACAGTGTTTAGATAGGGATGAGTTTTCAGAGTTCAAATGAGACCTCTTCTGAACAGACATGCATTTCTCAAATGAGACATCCGAACAGATCAATGCTGTATGTTTAAGACTTGATATTTCTATGGAGTGTTCCACATGTTTCTGTTCCTTAGTGCTTTGCAGGCCTGAGACATATCAGTCCTTCAGGAAATATTTGAAGAGAGGAAGGCAGGAAGGGAGGAGAGGATGGCCATGTGGGGTGGGGTGGGAAGTGCATGCTACAGGTGAGCTGAGCAAAACCCAGGACCAGCTTGTCCGTTGCACCAACTACACCCACAGGAATAGTCTCACTACTTTTGCATGCTTCTATCGCCACCTAGCCATCTTGGGGAGAAATGTCCCTCTCTGAGCAAATCTCTCCACAAATGTCATTGACAGACCTTTCCACAATGTACGCCTGTGTGCTTTGCTTTTTGTTTGTTTGCTTGCTTGCTTGCTTTTTCATTAGGAGCCTTCTTTAGCCGTTGTTTCCAAGGCTATTGCATTTAAAGAGAAACATAAAAACTTGGTATCACTTAAGCCAGCGGTTCTCAACCTGTGGGTTTCGACCCCTTTGGCGGTCGAACGACCCTTTCACAGGGGTCGCCTAAGACCATCCTGCATATCGGATATTTACGTTATGATTCATAACAGTAGCAACATTACAGTTATGAAGTAGCAACGAAAATAATTTTATGGTTGGGTCACAACATGAGGAACTCTATTTAAAGGGCCAGAAGGTTGAGAACCACTGGCTTAAGCTATGGGCATCACTTAAGTCTTCTCAACCCCCAAAACTGGGTTTTCTCAGGTTTTGAGATGCTTTTTGCTGGTAAGAACCAGGCCTTGTTCATTTCTGAGTCCTTAACTCTACCATGAACACCCATGTGCATATTTTCATATCCCACCTTGGCTGTAGGGCCAAGTCAAATGGTGTCTCCTCCATGAAAGCTGTACAACAATGGCTTCTGTGATTCCACATTTACCATGTACCAGAGGCTTCATGGGCATGTCTCATGCATTCTCATGACAATTCTATGAGGTAGGCAGTATTGATTTCTTTCAATTTATAGTCAAAGGTACTGAGGCAGAGTGAGGTGACACAGCTCACCTTGGCTAAGCCGGGATTTAAATCTAGTTGGCCCACTGCTTCCCCAGGCCTAGGGCTTTCCTTTCATCACACATTCCTTGACTCCCCCAGCCAAAGTGATATCTCCATCCTCAGCCAGCATTTTCTTCTGTCTTCTTCATGCCATTTTTGTCTCTCCTGCCCCAATCCCTGTAAATTAAATGTCCTCCTTCTCGAAGCCAGACACTCAAATACCATTAGGGACACTGTTCTCTGCTGTTTGATCTATGCACAGACAGAACCTTACAGGTGGGAGTACCCCTCAGGTAAGGCATGTTCATGATTACCAAAAGATTTTAAGTTTTGAGTTTTGCCAGAAGCTAAATTAATGCAAAAAGACCCATTGGAAGGTCAATGGACTTTGCTATTCAGCAGGGCTGAAAATCAGCATAATATTGCCCTGCTGTGGGCTCAATGGCTGAAAGCAATTCCCTAACCTGATAATCCTTTTACTGTTTATCAACTTTACCTTTGATATGCCTGTGTGCATTACTAAAGGGCAAATGTGTATTCAAGTGAATAAAAGCAGAGAGGACCCGGTTTCAGAGAGCTTCTCCACTAGAGGAAAGTTTCTGCCTGGCCCCCCATGCCTCTAAATTCATATTTCCTGTCTAGTGTTTTCATTTGTGCGCAGCCCTTTCTTCAGATCCTGAACCCTAGCCGTAAATGGATGCGGCAGAGTTTCTATTTTCCAAAGATGGATCTAAGGACCCCTGAGGTCAGAATAACTTGGGACCTTTAGTTAGTGATGTGCATAGATATTTGAAGAGAAACCTGCGGCTGTCTGAAAGCAAACACATCTGAAAACAGTCTCAATTTACATTTTCTTTCTGGTAAACTGATTAGCAGCCGAGGAAGGGAGCATGGAGGTTAGTGTGGGTGCTCCATCCTTGAGCAGGCTGAGCAGAGGCAGCAAAGCAAACAATTCCCCCAAACCTTGGGAGTCTGGCTGCAGTGTGAGTGACAGGCTGTCTCCACCGTCCTCTGCCTGAGGTAGGCTGCCCGCACATCCTCGATCAGATTCCTCCTGGGGAAGGTGAGCACTGACTACTGACTGCCCAGGACGAGGCAGGGAAGGCGGCCTTCGGTCAGTGTGGGAGGGAGAAGAGTAACCACAGGTTCTGAGAGAAAGGAGTCCTGCCCCACATTGTTTGGGGGACCATGGGAAAAGGGGACTGGCCAAAAGCAGAATTTGGGTTGTGTAGGTAGGAAATTAAGGGTCAGTGGGGGAAAGGAAAAGAAAGAAATACTAGGTCAGGGCAGAGGTTAAGTTCTCAACATGGAACAAGCAGGTGGGGCGGAGGCAGATGGTCCTGCCGTCCTCGAGTCCCTGCCGTGCCAGGCTTAGCATTCACCCTTGGACTCTGGCAGGTTCAGGAGCCCCTGGAGAGGCGCCTGGCAGTGAACAGGCACTCAGGGCTTGTATTTTAGCGATCACTACTGCCATCAGGTATGCGCTGGTTGAATAGCTGCCCTGGGAGTAAGAAAGGGAAACTTGAATATTTGGGATCATAAATGAACATGGAAGACAGGGAGAAGCAGGAAATTGGCAGCAGCGTTGAGGAGCTGCCCTTCAGGTCAGATGGGGCACACACCGCTGCTTCCGTGACTGGGGGTCTGGCGGCCGCCACGGTCAGGGAGGGCAGCCTGGCCGAAGCACCTGTCCAGCTGGCTGAGCGGCAGCCCAAATTCCCAAGGCGGGGGGACCAGCTGGTCAGTTGGGTCGAAGCCCAGAGTGATGACACCAGCGTCTGATCCTGGCAGCCGCCTGTGCCCTCGCATCGGTGCCGCGGCCCACAGGTGGCTCTCCTCCACACGCCCGAGTCAAAAACAGTATCTCTGCCAGCTGTTTGCTTCTGGCTGCATGAAATGTGCCATTCTAATCACGCTCCCCGCCTTAGAATTTCTATTAGAAACCCAGAATTTCTGGGTTTCCGAAAAGGAACCCAGCATCCATGTCTTCACGGACAATAATAGATACAGGAGTTTCAGAGCCAGCTCCTCAATAACCACAGGTTCCCAAAAGTCGGAAGACCATAATCACCTCTCCAGAGTCCCCTGCATGTCGTTAATACCACATTCAGGAGTAGGAGTTGCTCCCTTGAGTACATTTTTGTGGCTGTTTCTAATTACTCCCTGCACTTGGGGAGTTCATTTTGCATCACAGTTTTGCTTTGGGCCATGGAAACTATTTCCATCTTCCCATATGAGTTTGGCTATCATTACTTGGAGAAAGTTATTTTTAGTATTTCCTCTTCTTTTCATCTTCCCAGATCTGCCCTCGTTAGGAAAAAATAACCTAGAAAAGAGTAATTTTGTGTTGTTGTTTTGTTGTTGTTTTCAAGGAACATACCAGAGATGGTTTTAAAGTTCTACATGCAACAATTTTATGTTCACTGTGGAGGTCAGTGGGGGAACAAGAATCCAAAATCCTGGATTTTATCCCCCACTGTCTGTGCAGGCATAGAAATAAATAAATAAATAAAAACAAGGATCCTTTTCATCCTTCAAGACCCAGGTCTGTCACCTCCTCTAGAAGGTTTTCTTCTATATCTCCCCCTTCCTTCTGCTCCTGCTTCAGGCAGACTCATGATCCCTAGAATTCACCAACCACACTAGAACTGTGCCTTGAGATGCTTTCTTTTATTTCAATACTGCAACTTGTACCCCTAAAGAAGTCTGCCAAGTTTAAGGTATCTTTTAAAAAGCTAAATATGAAGAATTTAAATCAGATTTAAAATTAGTTTTTTAATTGAATGTATTGGGGTGACATTGGTTAATAAAATTATATAGGTTTCGGGTGTACAAATCTAAAATCAATTTTATCTCATCTATACCAAAAGCAACATCTACCTGTTAATTAGTAAGTTAATAAGTAGCTTTAGAATTAATTCAGTACTTAAATTTAAAATAATCTCAGCACACAAATACTTGTTTATTGATGTCAATATTAAGAAATAGTGTTTTCTTTGCAACTTCCTGTGACTCCAGTTATTTCAAAATAAAAAATTTTTTTAAAAGAAATATAATTTTTTATTATGTGGTTTAATATTTTGTCTTTAACTATCATTTATCAAAAATAATAATAAAGCAGTTTTAAACCATGAAAGCATGAATATTTTACTAATTTTGGTCAGGGTAGACTGGATAGTAGTACTCAGAAACTGGTTACTAATTGAAGCAGTTTAATTTCTTCAATTCTTCATTACTCAAAGACTCACAGTTAGGACCTCTTTGAATTATGTGAGTAGAGAACTTCAGAAAAATATTAATTAAAAAAGAATTAACCACTATACACATATTAGAATGGCCAAAATCTAAAACACTGACAACACCAGATGCCGGTGAGGACGTAGAAAAGGAGCTCTTATTCATCGCTGGTGGGAATGCAAACTGGTACAGTCACTTTAGAAGACAGTTTGGAGGTTTCTTACAAAGCTAAACAGACTTATCATATCATCATGTTCTTTGATATTTATCCAAAAAAGTTGAGAACTTATGTCCATATAAAAATTTGCACACAAATGTTTAGAGAAGGTTTATACTCGGCTACAATAAAGTCTCTCTTATATGCCTATGACTTCTCATATCTTCTCCGTCTAGTACCCAGTGTCCGAGGATCTGTGCTCCCACAACTCATAAATGTCAAAACTTGGAAGCAACCAGATGCCCTTCAATAGGTGAATGGATTAATGAACTGTGGTACATCCAGACAATGGGATATTATTTAGCACTAAAAAGAAATAAGCAATGAAGCCATAAAACAGAAATAGAGGAAACTTAAATTAATATTTCTAAGTGAAACAAGCCAATCTGGGAAGTCTGTATATTTTTGTAGAATGATTATTGGAATGAAAGATTCAAAAGTTGAGTACCCAAAAAAATCCACAATTTAGTATCAAAAAATCACAGTACTTTTCTAAAAGCTATTATGCAAATTGGTTATGTTCCTCCAAATATAAGCCATCCTTTCACTAAAGGGTTTATTTTCTGTCATAACTATCTCCTTTATCTTGCTTTATTCTTCTTCATAGAATTTCATTTGAATATCTTTTTTATCTATACCTGCCTCCCAGCACCTAGAATGGAGCATGGCATACAACAGGTGTTCAATAAATATTGGCTCAGTAGATAAATGGATAGACAAATAAGCAGAGAAGACATATACAGACCAATAACATTTTTGGTCTTCCTCTTCAGGAAAATGAAGCATTGTATTAACTTTCCACACACACAGGTTGCCCCAAATATTCATTATATGTGCATAGATGTATCCAGACTACTCTGGAGACCTTTGCTCCCTTCTCTCTCCCAGCCTCACCCTTTGTTAGAGGCTGAAGGACTGCACAGCTTCAGAAAGTTGTGTTCAGGACATCAGGAATGGTAGCAGATGGCTGGATGCCCTCATTTTGTAGATGCTTCTTTATCTGTGCTGCTTAAAAGCATTTAACCTAACATAGGGTGAGACATGTATTATCATTTGGTTCCAGCCCAAGCTTCTACAATCCCAGATTAGTGCCCAGTCCCTTAAACTTCAGAATCACTAATCCTCAGTGACGGCTCCTCTGCACAAATTGATGTTGGGTGCTTTCAGATTTCAGTGAATTCTGCTTCATTATATCTTCTTTGGTGTTGGATGTGGTTGGCTTTTTATTTCTTTTCTTTTTTTGTCAAACTATTTAAAGATGAGTAAACTTGGAGAGGGTAAATAAGAGTGATACAGGAGACCTGAGAGAGAGCTAGGACTTATGCTGTTGACCTAGTCATCAAAAGCTGACATTGACCTATCACTGTTCTGTGACAGGTGATAGAAAACCATTGGTTGATCAGAGATTCAGTAAAATGAGGAACAGCCACTCTCCAATTCTTCTGTGAAAGAAGCTGACACGAGAAAATAATTTAAGTGCACAGAACATTATAAAAGCACAGTCCATGTTGATATCTAAGTTCACCTGTAGTGTTTTTGTCATTTCTAGCTACAACCAGAGGCCTTTCAAGCTGTAATTGTCCAATAGCTTTCCATCTGAAAGGAAATGATGTTTGTTATGCTAAGTCTTTGAGAGGTAGAATCTTTCTTAGTTTCTAAATGAATATTTTCCAGTTTAAGTAATTTGTGGGGTGGGGAGAAACGGTAGGGGGGAGGGGAGATGTCATCTTTTCCTTTTTTTCTCAGAAGGAACTGATTAGACAGAACAAATATAGGAGATCCCAAATATTGAAATCAGCAGATCTTTAAACTGCACAGAATCACATTTCTTAAAACGTAGTTCTACCTGTGTTGCTGAAAATACGGCGGAGAAATCCATCGGCTCTTGGCCCTTTTTCCATTTTTGTAATTATCGCTATCTCTTCCTCTAAGTATCTATTATGCAAATCCCACAGAGCATGGCTTTCCATCACGATCAGCTCACTGCTGCTGTACAGAGCTCCCTGGAGACCTCACTGAAAGCCTACCCAGAAAAGGCAGAAAACGCGAGCGTAGGGAGTTTGGTTAGTGTGTGTTTGCTGCAGTCTCCACTGTAGCTGTGCTCCCCTGACTTACAAAATCATCTCAAAGAAGACATCCAGGCATGGAGTATTTTGCATCTGCTTTTACAGGAACATGACCAGCCACATTTTAATGGCCCCAAAGGGAATAACATCCTTTCTCTTGGTGGCAATGTTTGCTGGGCTTGCAATTTCAAGGCAATTGATGTAAGAAAAAAGGCCCATTTCCTCTAGGAGGCAAGCAGAGGAAAGCTTGAGAGACCTTCTCAAGGAGAAGGAGAAGGTAAAATGTAAAAGTATAATCATGAAGAACTTGACCATTCACCCATCATAATTTTCACTATATATGTGAAGAGTTAAAGGTGTCAGGAAACAGAAGTACGATGTACAAGAGAGCACATGAGCTCTGATACTGAGGAACTGGTGTTGGTCAGGAGCAGGGAGCTAGAGAAGACAGGCCTCCCAGAATTACGTTTTTCAGTCAATACAGTGAGTTGAGTGGACATGGGAGAGACTCATTGCCCTCCTCCACCATCTTTCTCTAAGCGTATGGAACCTGCTAAAATACATCTAAATGCATAGCCTATCTTAGAAGATTTAGGAAGAGCATCCAGGACAAAAAGGAACCAAATTAGAGTGGTTATTAAGAGCTCCAGCAGCATGGCCCAGTGGGTATCATACTGAAATAAAGGTCTTATCAGCTGGGAGTTGAGGTTTTAACACACATACTGAGACGGCAGAGTTAGTCCTAGGGGCCATGGGAAAAAGAAGCTCTTACACATGTCAGGAATCTTAAAGTCCCATTTCTTTTGTGAACTTATGAGTAGAAAAACTCTTCCAATTTGCCTGGGGAAGAAACAAGATAATTGCCATCTACTCCGGTCCCTGGATAAATAGAGCTACCCTCAATATATCAAAATGGAGGTGTGAGGTCTGAATTTATAATTTGGATATGGTAAGAAAACCCCCAAGCTAAGAAATTAGTATAAAATTCTTTTAAAATTGTATTAATACAAAAATTTATTAGAAACACAGCAGAGGTCCATGAAAAACTATTCTAGAAGATTCAAATTATCCCATGGTGACAGAAAGAAGATCAGCGGTTATCTGAAACAGACAGGTAGGGGGATGTGGAGGAGTGAGGGAGGCATCACTTTTATAGTTTGTTGGGTTTTATTTAAGAAATCTTTGCTAAGTCAATCACAATTAACATTTCTTCTGTTTTATCCTAGGACATTGTGATCAGTGATAAATTAGTGATGTCTGCTATGGTCACAGAGCTGAAGTATTAGCACATCATTTAGGATGTGTGATATACTAACTGACCCTGGGTTGAATGTTTACATTCATTCATTCATCAAACATTTATTGGTCATGTACTGTGTGTGTAACCCCAAGTCTACCTAGATTTGGAGAGCATTTGTAGTTTAGTCTAAAGCAAAGTGGTGGCCATTAGTAACCTTCCAGTTCTCACACAAGTACCATTGGGTCCATGCGTTCCAGAGGCCTTTGTGGATTCTGGAGCAGGTGGCGCTGCCATCACGCTGCTATGCACACCTCCAGGATGGACTGTTTGTCAATTGTAAGCAGTGGGGAAGAGACAACTGGGGAGCAGAGAAAAAGGCTTAAGATTTCTTTAATTCTCAACTCCCTTAAAAGGAAAAATACAGAATGGAAAGAAATCACTAAAATCTACCTACTCTTTAAGCTAATGCCTTAGAAAGCAGCATTAAAAAAATACATGCAATCAGAACTAAACACAGTTAATTCCACCAAATGGATGGAGAAAAATGAATGTTCTCTTCAGTAAATGTGACTACATGCAGTTATCCCCCCCTTTCCCAGTCTGGACACGGAGAGCAGCCAGGGGTGCTGGCTCTTTGCTTTCCCTGGCACATTCAGGCTGAACAGTGAGCTCCATGAACCATCTACTCTAAGCTAAACCTCCGCCTGAAGGCAGATGTGTGAGGAAACTGAAGCAGAGAGATCAAATGACTTGCCCCAAATCACTCATTCCACACATACTTGTTGAGCATCATATCTGTGAGACCACACTAAAGAGGCAAATTCCAGCCTGGAATCTATCATCTTAAATATCCAATTAGAGCTTTTCCTGCTGCCTGCTCTGCCCGGGCTGCCCTCTCTGTGGATATCCAAGGCACACAGGATTTGATGTGCCCAGGAGACCTGGGTTTGTCGGACTGTAGGGCAGAGATAAGAAGCAGTGAGTCTCAGTCCCAGGTGAGGGAGAGACTCTGACATTGCTTGGATAGTGAGAAGGCAGACATGACCACAGCTTAGGAAGGACCTACTGCATTGCAAAACCCCAGATGAGGGCAAGACCTTGAGGGAACGGCCGGCTGGATACACCTAGGGGGGTTGTGCCCGGGTTCCAGTGTCCCCCAGCCTCAGCAAACCTGTTCTGGGCTGGCTTGTCATAAAAGTCTTGGCCTCCCCCATCCTATAAGAGCTCAGATAGAAGCACAGAAGGTCCTTCCCCAAAACTAGATTGCATGAGACTCCATGACCTTACAGATTCCAAGAAGGTCAGGGGAAAGAACTATAATGATGACCAAGATTAACATTTTAACAATCTCTAGGGAGTGGAAGCTTGGGAGTTCATTTACTTTGATTTTTAAAAATGAAATAATTGCTGGATTTTTGTCTGAAGGTTATGGTAGAACTAAATCCACAGGCACTATACATATTTATAGGACAAGGCTGTTATTTAGACCAGCCTTGTAGGTCATAAAATCAACTTAGCGAGTTTTGACCAGCCATTTTAGATTAAATGGAATAGAAAAGAAAAGAAAATATCCAAGTGCCATTTCAGGATTTTTTTTTTCTTAAGTTTCTGATAAGTATGGGGGTGCAGGGTAGCAGTGTTTCATATTTTGGGTCATGGTCACAAAGTTTGAAAAGCACTGAATTAGACCACATTGTCAAAAGTGAACAATTTCCCCTTCACCAGGTAGTGGCACTCCCTCTCCTAATTCTATAGGAGGACATATACAGGTTAGTGATTCTCAACCTTGGATCCTTAAAAGAAGTCATGGGGACATTACAAACTATTTTCAGTGATAATAACCAGCACTTATTAAGCACCCTGGACAAGAGGTGTATGGAGTGCATCATTTCCCTTTTCTAGGTAAGGTCACTTATACATATCTATTTAGTTGGGAAGCTACATTTTAAATCCAAGTTCTTCTGCTAAAAAAAAAAAAAAAAAAAAAAAAAAAAAGCCTTCTCCAATATACTAACACTGCATACCTCATCCTTCAAAATCCACAAAGCTTATTGAAAATAATATAAGTGCCTGCAGTAAGGCTGGCCAGCCGAAAAGAAAAGAGCAGTTCTGCAAATATTTTGTGCTATTGGCTAATCCATGTGAAAAGTCAAGTCATAGAAGACATGTGTGGAATATCGGATAAACCATATAGCAAAATAAAAACAAAGTGATCTTAAGGTTAGACAAGACTGTTTTGGTGTCTTTTCCTCAGATCTCTCAGATCCAATAAGTCACCCCGTTACCACAACAGACCAGTTAGGATTGGCTTCACTGTACCTTGCTGGTGGCCTCTCTCTGGAAGTTTCCACGGGCACAGGAGCCTGTGTTCTGTCCCCTGCTGCTTCTTCCTGTCCTGCTGCCATTCTCTGCACTGGCCTTCCTCCACTGCCCCGTTTCCTCTCCATCCAAGTACAGACCAGAGCTCCTTCCTTTCCCCTGAGCATCTGCCCCTCTTATTCTAAACACGGCATCGTGGATTTATCCGGTTTCTCTTGTCTAGCAAAAAAGGAAAGCTAAGAGTGTATGACCCATCAGTGCACAATTTTGTAGTAACCTCAGGCTCTATTTCATATCCTTTCCTTATCTTTATTTTCTCTCTCTTGTTTCAGTGCCATGCCTTCTCGCTACAGTCTTTGTATCTCCATAAACCACCTTTGGAACAAGATAGGGATAAAAATAATTTTTTTAAACTTATAAACAGAGGTAGTTTCATGTCCCAGGTTTTTCTAAGTTAATACTGTCTTTCTTCTTGGGTTAATGCAGGCTTGGTGGAACATGTCTCCAGCATGGAAAATTACTGAGTCACCTGGCTCTGTACAGTTATGTATCCATTAGAAGCCTGCTCTATTTTGACAATTTTGCATCTTTTTTTTCTCTGGATCCAGAAACAATTACGTCCAACAATTGAATAGACACTTTCAGTATGAGAGTTAACAGTCACCTGATTAATTCCAAAACAGCTTCATTCTCAGGGCTTGTTCTGTTTGTTTTAAACAATGCACCTTCAAAACTATACCAATGAGATGCCTTCATCATAGTACTTTTGTCCTCAGCTTTGAGCCAGAGGATGTTTATAAAGAACAAGGAATCTATGGTATGTGTGAAAGGAAGAGTCCCCGGGAATGAGCTCCTCAGAGTCTACTAACTATAGACCCACGGTCTTCAGTGCAGGAAACTGGACAACCTGTTCAGCCTCCTGTATTTGTGACTTCCATACAAACTGCCCCACTGCATTGCTGTTTTGTTTATGCAGGTCTGAGCCAATCTAGTAGGTAATTGATGTTAACTGCATTCCTGCTGTGTGCTAGAAAAATGGTGTTTAAATTTATATTTCTAAGCAAGAAAATCTTTTATAAAAATAAAACATTACACTGAATTTCAATCTACAAAATGGAGCTAATTGAAGTAAAGTGAGGGAGATGGGGGCGGGTAGATAGTGGGAAAGAGAAAGCATTTCTGTGACTGGACTATTCCATTCATTCATTCATTCACTCAATCATTCATTCAGCATTTACTCCCACTTGGAGATTCTCCTTCCAGAATCCTTCAGCAAACGTGTGTTCAGTGTCAATAAGTCAATGTTCCCATATAACGTGAAACGACTTTATAAAAAGCCTTCCTGTGCCAACCTGCTCTTGACCTGGGCCCATGAGGCCAGTTCAAGGCCATGGACAGTTACGCGTGTTTGCATACTGCACGTGGTTGTGGTATATAAAAATATAGATCTTGTACGGACAAAATTCAATGAATTCTGACCATTCACCAACAAATTGAAGTACGATCCATTGAGGAAGATGTACCATTTCCCACTAGCATAAAGGCCCTGAACTACACCAGTCAGTGCTCCTCCCCAGGCTTCCTTGTCCTGAGCCCTGAGTCTCAGCTGCTGTGTTACCAGGGAGACGAGGAGACCGTGTCTTCTTGAGGGAAAGATTTCAAGAGACAAAGTGTAGAACAGCAAGCAAGATTGTATTGACGGCAGCAAAAATATACTTAGGAGAGTGAAACAAGGAAGGGCATAGAAGAAGCAACAGGAGAGCCTCGGCTGGGCTGCCTTCGCAAACTGGGAAGTCAGAGAGTAGGGAGCCCTGGAGACAGGTTCAGGGGTGAGCCCGGGAGGAGCTGCCACTGCCCATTGCTTCCCTGGTTGCAAGTCTCACGGGGACCCTTAGAGGTTAGGGGATACATGCCTTTCCCCTCCCTCTCATGCCCAGGACTGCCCCCTCCCACCCATATAGTAAGATGGCACTGTTATCTGGGGAACCTGGGCCAAGCCTGGCACAACTGGACTATTAGCCTCCCTGGATCAGTCTGCATTTTAAAATATACATAGAAACACACATGAGATCCCAACACACTGCAGGGCAACTTGGGTTTTTGTTTTTTAAATATATTTTATTGATTTTTTACAGAGAGGAAGGGAGAGGGATAGAGTTAGAAACATCGATGAGAGAGAAACATCTACCAGCTGCCTCCTGCACACTCCCTACTGGGGATGTGCCCGCAACCAAGGTACATGCCCTTGACCGGAATCGAACCTGGGACCCTTCAGTCCGCAGCCGACACTCTATCCACTGAGCCAACCGGTTAGGGCCAACTTGGGTGTTTAAGAAAGTGCTTTTGAGGACACGTAAAGAGAAGGGAAGTTGCACCATATGCCACAATGGAAAACTTTCCTAAAACCCCCATTTCAATATCACTTGCCCCCAAAGTCCCGTTCCCCACTCCAGCTACTCAAATTTCCTTCCAATGCCTCCAGGCTCTTAAAACCCTTCCATACTCAGACTTCCTCCCACTGAACTGGAAACTTTCCCCTCTAATTTTCCTCTCCCTTCTCCTGTTATGGGGGGGGGGGGGGGAGCGGTTAAACATATTTTTATTGATTTCAGAGAGGAAAAAAGAGGGAGACAGAGATAGAAACATCAATGATGAGAGAGAATCATTGATCAGCTGCCTCCTGCACGGCCCCCTACTGGGGATCGAGCCCGCAACCTGGGCATGTGCCCTTGACCAGAATCAAACCTGGGGCCCTTCAGTCTGCAGGCTGATGCTCTATCCCAGGGGTCCTCAAACTACAGCCCGCGGGCCACATGCAAATACAAATATTGTATTTGTTCCCGTTTTGGTTTTTTACTTCAAAATAAGATATGTGCAGTGTGCATAGGAATTTATTCATAGTATTTTTTAAACTATAGTCCGGCCCGCCAACGGTCTGAGGGACAGTGAACTGGCCCTCTGTTTAAAAAGTTTGAGGACCCCTGCTCTATCCATTGAGCCACCGACTAGGGCTCCTGTTGCCGTTTTATTATACAAATCTCTCATTGGAACTACGCCCTTCCCCACCCACCTCCAAGAAAGGCCTGCTGTTTCCAAAAAAAAAAAAAGGTCACTTCACCTTAAGAGAGGGGATGGAGGGCTATTGATAAGAATCATAATTCAGGTGTAAATCATTTAACACTGTTCTCACTTTTATTGTTATTATCCATCTACACCTTCTTACCCCATTTGGCCTTGAGACCAATGGCATGTGTTGGAAAGATGGCTGGCAAGGTCGAAGGGGGATAGTCTGAGGCCATGAGACAGTGCACACCCAGCTGGCAGCCCTGAGCCCAAGGGGCCCTGTTCAGTGGTGGTTCTTTCCCAGCCCAGGTCTCATCACCTGCACAGAGCGACATCTGCTCCCCTCCAAGCCCATCTCACAAGGTCACCCACACCTCAGAGAAGAAGGAAGTGACCGGAGACCGGATAGGATGGACGTGCGGCAGATGAGAGCCATGGCCGGAAGCAGCCAGCCCCAGCCACTGTGTGGTGGCTGTGACTCAGCCGGCCGGCAGGCCCCCTGTGAAACACTCTAAGGCTGACCCTGTGTGGACTTGTTACTCAGCGTCGGATGTACTTGCTTGTTATCTGCCGAAAACAGGCAGTCTCCTACTACACTGCTCCTCTTAAACAATAAGCAATATTTTTCCTCCTCACAGTGCAGTTTCCCTCTGACACAACCAAAGATAAAAACATCATATGCTCCTGCCCAGAGAAGGAGGCGGGTGCCTCTGGGGTGCCTGGCACGTCTCCGTTAAAGGACCAGCCACCAAGGGAGGAAAATCTTCCAAATCACTCCTGGCCCAAGCAGTGGCATGGCACCATGAGGTTGGCACTCTGAGCTTTCCCCCAATTGCCTTCTCTCTCTCAGACTCCCTGGGAGATGAGCTGTGAGCCTCTGAGCTGGATGTGTACAGTGCAGTCTCAGCACTTGCCTGGGGAGGTGGTCCTCAGTGGAAGCTTTGTCTGCAGGGCTGGGCGAGTCAGGGCTGGCTCACGCACAAGCACCATGCAGCAGCCCCAGGGGCTAACGTGCTAAGGGAGGTGAGGAGCCATCCCTTCTCCTCCCATCTCAGTGGGGCCCACAGTTCCTGAAACCTGAGCCCATGCAGTTCATTTCACAGTGAGAGAGAAAGCTTTAAACACAAATTGTCTAGCAGCGCACAAGCAAAGACCACGAACTGGCTGCGTCTTGTCATAAACTCCGTGAGACAAAACACAGCCAGGCCCACACAGAAAGAGGTGGTGTGGCTAGCTCACACCGGAGGACCCGGGCTGGACTGGAACGACCCCTTTGGTCACATTGCTTCTCACCATTTCCTTAGCGAGTATGAACTGAATTCAGATTTCAGAGCTTGCTGTTTGTAGAATGTGTAGTGCATTGCATATAAGTAAACTCATGCGATTCTGATCCTGTAGAACAGATTCAGCCATTTTTTAAAAAATATATTTTATTGATTTTTTTTTTTTTTTACAGAGAGGAAGGGAGAGGGAGAGGGAGAGGAATAGCAAGTTAGAAACATCGATGAGAGAGAAACATCGATTCAGCTGCCTCTTGCACGCCCCCTACTGGGGATGTGCCCGCAACCCAGGTACATGCCCTTGACAGGAATCGAACCTGGGACCCTTGAGTCCACAGGCCAACGCTCTATCCGCTGAGCCAAACCAGCTAAGGCGATTCAGCCATTTTTTAAAAAAAGTATGCTATTGTCTCCAGAAAGTTTGGAGTTTATAATAATCTCAGCGGGCCCTACCTTTTAAATAGTTATTATTAATTTTATTTTGAATAGATAATACATTCGTATATTTAGATGTCAAACCTATATAGATTATCTATATTAAGAACTCATCTCTACCCTGTTCTCATTCCCCACTGACCCCAGAGATAACCATTTCTATTACTTCCTTATATAATCTTTCAGTGTTCCTTTATGCACACAAAAATG
Organism: Myotis daubentonii; assembly: GCF_963259705.1. NCBI lineage: Eukaryota > Metazoa > Chordata > Mammalia > Chiroptera > Vespertilionidae > Myotis > Myotis daubentonii. The sequence continues at coordinate 62,930,098 of NC_081847.1, forward strand.
TTTTTATATGTGTTAATCTGAATAATGTCCCCCAAAGAGGTTCATGTACTAATTCCCAGAACCTGTGACCATGCTACCTTAACCTAGCAAAAGAAGCTTCGCAGATGTAATTAAGTGAAGGATCTTGAGATGGGGAGAGTATCCTAGATTATCCAGGTGAGTTCAATCTAATCACAAGGGTCCTTACAGATGAGAAGAAGGAGGGTCAAAGAGAAAAAAAGAAAGAGAGAGATTAAAAGGTACTACATTACTGGTTTTGAAGATGGGGGATGGGGCTATGAGCCAAGGAGTGCAGGCAGCCTCCAGAATCTGAAAAAGGTAAGGAAATGGATTCTCTCCATAGAGCCTCCAGAAGGAGCACAGTCGTGTTATCTATTTTAGATTTCTGACCTCCACAAATAAATTTGTATTGTTTTACACCACTACATTTGTAGAAAGTCATTACAGAAACAACAGGAAACTAACACAACTTATTTTTATCCTTTTTTTAAAAAACAAAAGTTAGCACACTTTGTATAGGGTGTCCCATGTCTTGGTGCAATTGTAGACTTTAATAACCTTAGAAGTATAACTGCTACAGACTTACAAACAACATCATTTAAAAGTTCTATTATTTGAATCTCTTTTACACTTATTTAGTTGTGTGTATCTTAAATAATATATTTTAATTTTGTTTCAATATTTCTGACTGAACAAATACTGACTGAATCAAAAACATTAAAGTTAAATTTTATTATTCCAAATTCACAAGCGTAAATAGCGGAATAAGAAATGTACACAATTAAGTTTTCAAATCATGTTTTTTTTTAATTTATAGTATTTCTACTTCTGATATTCTTACAGTTTAAAATAGCACAAAAGTTTTTGGATATGGTGTACATTCTTCAGCACTTTGATTTTTGTCCATCAACAAGATATTCTAGAGATACTTCTGTGTCAAAACATAAGAGCTTCCTAATTCTTCCTACAGCTGCACACTGTCCTGTCACGTTGGTATACAGTCCCTATTAATGGATATTTGGGTTATTTCTAATCACACAGAGTGCTGCAGTGGATCTGTATGTGTGGATCTGTAGGGCACATTATTAGCAGTGGGGATGTGGGGTCAAACCTACTTTTTTGTAACAATAGTAGGATGTCCACATTGTTGGCAAAGATGGTAATGGTGACTCCTCCCACCTGTGTGTGCACGATCTTTTACACTGTGACCTTGCTGCTCCTGTCATCCGGAGGACTTGCTTTGGCTAATAAAATGCGGAGAAAGCGACTTCCAAGCCTAAGCCTCCAAAAGCCCTCCAGCTCCTTCTCTCTCTCAGAAACCTGAATCTTCCATGTGAGGAAGCCTAGACTAGCCTCCCTGAGGCAGTGAGACCAGTGGAAGAGGTGCAGCCAACAGTCAGTGAGGAAGGTCTTAGTGGAGCCAATACATGACTGCAGCTGCATGAGTGACCCCAGAAGAGACAGCAGCAATGCCAAGCTAAGTCAGTCCAATTGCCAACCCAAAGACCTGCCGTGAAGTGTAAACAGAGTGTAGCCCTGCCCCGTATGGCTCAGTTGGTTGGAGCATCCTCCCAAACACCAGAAGGTGGCAGGTTTGATTCCGTTTGGGGCACATGCCCAGGGTGCAGGTTCGATCCTTTCAGGGTACATGGATGTTCTCTCTCTCAAAAAAAAAAAAAAATGTGGTTTTTTTTCTCAAATAAAATGAGTATAAAGCTACTCATTTTTTAAGGCATTTATTATGTAACAATAGACAGCTGCTGCCTCAGGGAAGTAGTTGCTCTTAACAAGATTTATTTTGAAAGAATGTACAATATGTTAGCCACAGTAAGGCAATAACCGACTTTTAGAACAGTCTGTGGACTCTCCGGAGTTGCCTAAGAAAGTCCAGTTCAGCTAGTCTTGTGGTTAGTGTATTCAGATACACCTCAACCCTGAGCATGCCAAAAAACTGGCTAGACAACCAAAATTTCTCACTTTCAGAAAGAGAAAAGAGAAGGTTACTCTGTGTGGAGCGGTGACTAGATTAGGAGAATTTTCTCTAGGCGGCACCACATTTCCTTGTTGGGCAATTTCCATTGTTAAAGGAAACAACTCTGCCGTGTCATCCCTTCTGGCACATACTAAGGCTCTTCTCAGTTCAAGGACGGAAAATGAAGATCTGACGGTGCCCTGGTCACCTTGATCTGGCTCCAAGGGAAGAGTACATTTAATTGAACTAGCACACCAGTGTTTTTCAAAGTCAAGATAATCAATTTAATGTGTTGGAAATAGCATTTTAAAATGATATTTATACACCTTTGTTCACAGCAGCATTATCCACAAATACAAAAAGGCAGAAGCAACCCTGTTGCCCAAGTGGATAAGCAAAACGTGGTAAATACACACAGTGGAATATTAATCAGCCTTAAAAAGGAAGGAAATCCTGACAGATGCCAGGACATGGATGAACCTGGAGGACATTAAACCAAATGAACTAAGCCAGACACAAAAAGACAAATACTAGTACTGTATGATTCCACTTATATGAGGTACCTAGAGTAGTCAAATTCATAGAGACAGAAAGTAGAATGGTTTTCAGGAGCTGAGGGAAGAGGGGAATGGAATTTCCATTGGGGATGATGAAAAATTTTCTAGAGACGGATGGTAGTAATAGTTTCACGACAATGTGAATGTAATAAATGCCACAGAGCTGTATGCTTAATAACAGTTAAAATTGTAAATTTTATATTATGTACTAGAGGCCCAGTGCATGAAATTCGTGCACTGGTGGTGGGGGGGGGGGGCCCTCAGCCCGGCCTGCACCCTCTCGCAGTCCAGGAGCCCTCAGGGAATGTCTGACTGCCACAGAGGCAGGAGAGGCTCCTGCCACCGCTGCTGCGCTCACCAGTCGTGAGCCCCGCTCAGGGCTTCTGGCTGACTGGCACTCGCCCTGTGAGTCCTCCTGCATTGAGCACCTGCCCCCTGGTGGTCAGTGCGCAACATAGCAACTGGTCGTTCCACAGTTCAGTCGATTTGCATATTAGCCTTTTATTATACAGGATATTTTTACAGCAATAAAAATAATTATAAAAAAATATAGGTTATACGGGTGTGCTCACTGTTCAAAAATATATCAGGCTCTAAACTTACAATAGAAAGTGTCAAAGTACATTGCCCATAATAAGGGTAACTGTTGTTTTGTGAAACTTTAGGTATAGTTAAGGGTATTTGTGTGTGAGTACTAAAACATGATGTAAAATGTATTTCTGATTGTGGTTTTAAAAAATTGGGGGGAAAATATGCTAGGGGCTAGTCCCCATTTCTCATTGTTGTAGTTCCTCCCCACCCCCTCCTTTGTTGTTGTTGTTGTTAATCCTCACCTAAGGATAGTTTTTCCATTGAGTTTTAGAGAGAGTGGGGGAGGGGGGGTTGAGGGAAGAGAGAAATATTGATTGGTTGCCACCTGCATGTGCCCCAACCAGGGTCAGGAATAGAACCTGCAACCCGGGTATTGCCCTTGATCGGGAATCAAACCCAAGACCCTTTTGTTGTGTGGACCGACGCTCTTACCACTGAGAATGCCATCCAGGGCAGTGCCTTCCTCTTTTAATTTGATGCACTTTTCTCAGCAGAAGTAATTTAATTTTGACATTTATTTATTCAAACAGAAAAATCCTTTCCCTGGGGTCTTCTCTTCATTACAATCATTTTTCTCCTCCTGGCTGCTCATGGTAACTAGATTTCATATGCTAGATTAGCCAGTGAATTCATGTACAGACATTTGATCATTGTGCTCCATGAACTGTTAACGAACGCATTAGCATACATTGTGATGAGAGATTATGACATGGGCTTTCTGCTTCAACCCGGAAAAAATGGAGTTCCCTTCAGTCATACAGTGTTTGAATTTAAAAAGTCCTTGGTGGTTATGGCTTCTAAACCTCTCCTGCTCATAGGCATCTTCAGTATAATATCCAAAAACAGTGGGTTGTTCATCTTGTGCCTAGCATTTCCAATGACCATGAGGCACACCGACTCATTGTTGAATGGCTTCCATTGTAGAAAGTGGTAAGAGAGCAGTTTCATGGCAGAACTTAGAGGTAAGTCACTCTGGAACCTGTGGAGACATCTATTATCTGAAAAACAGGTTCTGAATATATCCATTACCCACATTTCAAAGTTATCCTTCATGGGGAGTTTGTATTGGCTTGGAAGAGTGCACTTCATTCTTTTGCATGAGGCTGTCCACTTTTCCCAGCACCATTTATTGAAGCTACTTTCCTTTCTCCATTGTATATTCTTCACTCCATTGTCATGAATTAATTAACCATATAAGCATGAGTTCATTCTAGGCTCTCTAGTCTGTTCCATTGATCTATGAGTCTGTTTTGATGCCAGTACCATGCTGTTTTGATTACTATGACTTTGTAAGATCAGGGAGTGCAGCTTTGTTCTTCTTTTTCAAGGTTGGTTTGGCTTTGTGGGGTCTTTTGTCACTCTATACCAGTGGTTCTCAACCTTCCTAATGCCACAACCCTTTAATACAGTTCCTCATGTTGTGGTGACCCCCAATTTCATTGTTACAAATTGAACATAATTAAAGCATAGTGAGTGATTAATCACAAAAACAATACGTAATTATATATGTGTTTTCCGATGGTTTTAGGCGACCCCTGTGAAAGGGTCATTTGACCCCCAAAGGGGTCGCGACCTACAGGTCGAGAACCGCTGCTTTATACAAGTTTTAGGATTTTTTTTTTCCTGTGAAAAATACCATTGGAATTTTTATAGGAATCTGCAGATAGCTTCAGGTAATATGAATGTTTTAACAATATTAAGTCTTTTAATCTATGAGCATGGGATATCTTTCCATTTTGTTGTGTCTTCAATTATTTTATCAACATCTTATTGTTTCGGTACATAGAGTAGACGATGTTAATTTGCAGTCACATCAGATGTCATGTCCCCCAGGTGCACTGCTTTTCAGAGAAATCTAAGTAATGATCACAAGCAAGGGGCACACACACATCAAAGGTCATTTGAGCTGAGGTTATTTGATTTAGGAATTCGGTAATGTTCTTCATTATTGCTACTGCTTTTTGTTTGTTTTGTTTTTTAAAAAAAAAAAACAGCAACCAAATGCACAAGTTTAAGATATTTTAATCACAAGTTTTCTGAAGAAAAACTCATTATCTTCCTAGCATTTCAAGCTTCATTTATTCCTTTCTTATATCCTGTTCCCATGGCACCAGTACTCAGGCGCTATTTTAGCAGATTTTACTTAGTAACTTTTAGCATCAATACAATTTTGCCTTTGTTGCTGTTGTTGTTTATACCAAATTAGAAAGGTTAACAACAAAATGACACAAACAGAAAACAGGATAGGATACACTTCAAAGTACTCAGAAGCAAAATTTACATACCTCTGGGTGTTCTTTTTTATTTTTAATCTTTATTGTTGAAAGTATTACAGATGTGCCCCATTTTTCCCCATTGACCCTCTCCACCCCACATCACCCCATCCAGGACTTCACCACACTATCGTCTGTGTCCATTGGCCATATATATATGCATATAAGTCCCCCACCCCCTTTCCCACCTTCCCTCTGGGATTCGTCAGTCTGTTCCATGCTTCTATGTCTCTGGATCTATTTTGTTCATCAGTTTATTTTGTTTATTAGATTCCACATATGTGTGAGGTCATGTGATACTTATCTTTTTCTGACTGGCTTATTTCACTTAGCATAATACTCTCCAGGTCCTCCATGCTGTCTCAAAGGGTAAGAGAGCCTTCTTTTTCACAGCTGCATAGTATTCCACTGTGTAAATGACCACAGCTTTTTTATCCACTCATCTACTGATGGGCACCTGGGCTGTTTCCAGATCTTGCATCTGAATGTTCTTGGCACCTTGGCATATTAAACATCTCAAGCTGAAGGGATCTGAGGAATAACAGGTGCAGGAAGAACTTTATGACCTTCCCCTGAAGCAGATTACAAGACACTCAGGTGAGAGGTGCCCTCCCAATTCTCCTCCCCTACATCACCAAGTTGGGTTTTAGACTCCCAAAGATTGAATATTTACTAACATTTTTCACTATCTGGAGTAAAAGCTGGAGGTTTTATTTTCAGATATTTTGTTTCATTCAGAATTATTGTAAAGTCAGGACCTACAAACAGATTTTACCAGTCTCTCTCCAGGCCTTCTGAGTTCACCCAGGTGCCAGATTTAAAAAGAAAACAACTCGGGCCTGTCTCTTAAAATAGGACTGCAGAACTTTTGTGGGCTTTTTATTTTTTTAAATCAAGAACTATTAATCCATGGGGGTGGGGGGAGAGATACAAGCCACCTGGGTTTGTTTTTTCTGCTTTTTAAAAAAGTAATTTTACTTTTAAGAGAAAGCTATAGCTCCAACTTATCTGCTTTTTATACTAATAACAAAATCTATTTCAAGCTTAATTGATTACATAAGTTAAAGTGCATTTTGTTTTTATATTAAGACCAGTAATAGCAGAGAAAATATAGCAGGGGGAAAGTAAAGCAAGTGAGAGAAAGAAGCAAGGATTCACACGCCCCTGTCAAGAAAATTACAAGGACCACACACACAGAAAAGAGACCCAGAAAACAATAGGGAGTTTAGACTTTTATGGAGCAATGTCCCTTTTCCCCTCGCCTGGTTATTTCCCCCAAGACTTTTTAAGTCCCTGTTTCATTACTACAGACTTCAGCATACATACCAATATCACCAGAAGAAAAGAAAAAAAACCTTGCGTGTGAACACAGAACTGCTCACTGGAGCTTTGAAATTTCAGCCTCTGAAACAGCTTACTTCACTTACCCAGGGTTTAGAACTGTCTTTAAAACTCACTTTTCAGGATTTGGTAAATCAAGAAATGCAAAAGCAGCCAAGACTCCAGATCAAGTCCTTCCAGGGCAACTTTAGGCAGCTATTGTGTGTTTCTGGTCTCTATTGGCTCTAAAACCACTAACGCCACCCATTGTGAGAAAAAAACTATTCTAGAACAAGGGTAAGGAGGTTTTCAAAGTGGCCTACCAACTTCCTAAGCATAGAAACAATGGGGCGGGGGTGGGGTGGGGGGTGGGGACTGAGAATATAACTCATTACATTGGACTAAATAACGTTTTTCGATCTTTTTAATATTAAAAGTCAAATGGCAGGGTAGGAGTTTACAATACAATCAGGATTCTAGCAAGCACTGTGGAAAGTGTTGGGAAGGAGGTCTACAACAGGAGAAACTTATAGAGAAAGCACAGCAATAAGGAGATGTGGTAACAACGGGAATGAAAGACGAGGAAAATTGGCATTTTGGACAACGGTGACAGAATATGATGAAACGTAGTACACGCCATTCCACCAAGGCTGGTAATCAAACTGATAGATCAATGACCTGTAGCCATGAAAACTAGAACCCCAATTAATGGTTTCGGTCTAAACAACCTGGAACTCTACAACCTTGGAAGTCTACAGCCTTTCCTAGTTTTAACTCAGGGATGGAAATAAAATATTGAGCAAGGTTATTTCATACCTGGAAAAGTTGGCTCCCTGGCTGAGAGAGAGGAGGATAGTCATTTGCCATGAAGATCCTCACCTTTTGGTGGAAATAATAACTGCTCATAGAAAAATGGGGAGTTGAGGCTTTTGAAGAATTCTAAATGCCCTACAATATCTCAATGAGCAATGAAATGTATCCAAAGTCACTCACAGTCTCAGAATGGGTGATCTGCCAGTACAGGGGTTCAACATTTCTGACATAATTTTTTGCTGCCCTCACCATTTTTAGATATACTCTTCTTTGCCCACTCTGCTTTTTTTCTCTACTGAGTTAATGTCTCAGCAATCAAGGTCACCGCAACGCTCTTCCTAAACATATCCTCCTTCAGCAATAATTCTGGTCTTTCTCTCTGAGTCCAGAGGTTTCTATGAAATAAACTAGCACTGTTGCTGAGCTTTATTTTTATTCAGTATTTTCTCGTCATGTATAGACATGAATTGCCATTCAGTGAAACCTACCTAGTCTTTGTCATTTGGGATGAATAGAGATTTTTTTGGGTGCACTGTTTTAAACATTCAGAAATAGAAGCAACCATGCAGTCTTCGAAAAGTAAATCAAGAAAAGAAAATGTCTTGTATTCTTTGATATGGAAGTATCTGTATCAAATTACTAATGTTGTACTAAAGAGGCTTGGGACATATTGTATTTATTTGCTTATGACACTTATTCTCACTATTTTCATTTTGTGGTGAGTAAATAAAAAAATGGAATAAGAACAAGATGACCTTTCCATTTTGTCCTAAATGAGAAAACAGGAAGAGTGAGTACTGCCATCTCTTGGTTACACAATGTAGTAATTTTAAATTGTTACATTTAGTAGCCAGAAGAATGCTGTTAGTCATCAAGTGACCAGAAACATTTGTCTCGTATGAGTCAGTTCTTTAAAGTATTTCCTCATATCTTTCTTCTTAAAGTAATCACAGATATTTCGGAATCTCACTTTTCTTTCAATAGTAGACATAGAGAGAAAGTGCTGGTGGGTTGAATAGGTTCCCTTAAAGACTAACCGTTCTAATTATATTTAATAATTCTAAAAGATTCTCAGTGGGGAAGGAGAAGAACTGGAGAACTTTTTTGTTTAATCATTAAAGCCAATTCACAATAGCAGGGGCCAAGAACTTGAGTGGAAGGCTGGGCTTCCTAAGCCAAGAAAATGCTGTGGCAGAAGCTCCGAAACCCACTTCCGGGTTTCAGCTACACCAAGCAGGAGAAGAAGTATAGGAAGTGTGGGCAGGGACTAGGCACATCCTGGGAATGGTCTATTTTTGAAGGAAACATTGTACTACTGTGGAAGGAAGCTCTGAGTTCACCACAGGGCACTGTGGGGCCTCTTAGTCAGCTGGGTTAGCTGCTGGGGAGCCACAGACACTGTGACTGCACGACACATATTTTGCTAAGTAGGACTGAAGAAAAGACTTGGAGTGGGTTGGTAGAGAGCATGTATTTTTTTAAGAAGAAAGTTGTGAATTTGAAGAGGAGAGAATTCTGGAATGGCAATGTAAACCTCTCAGAGTGTGTGTGTGTGTGTGTGTGTGTGTGTGTGTGTGTGTGTGTGTGTCCAAAAAGGAAGCCATCAAAGTAAGCTTTTTAAAAGGCTCATCGGGAAACAAAAAAGGCTCATCCGGGTAGCATAAAATAGAATATAAAACCCAAATGAGGATTTTAGGAATGTTTGGGATAACAGAGGAAATATGGAAATGTCACAGCAGTTGAGTGAAAGGAAGTGAACGGAACTTGACATTTATCCGGATATCCTCAAGTCTACCCTGATATTCTCCTTTTGCTGTAGAGACACGTGATACTTTTCCACATACACTGACATGTTTTTGGAGATAAAAGAGTGGAATTTACTTCTCCTTGTTATATAGTGCACACACACACACACACACACACACACAATTTCCATAGGGTGCCAGAGAGCAGGCTGGGTATACTGGACCTGGTTTATAGTCATATATCTCTACCAACTAGCCACATGTCTCCACATGAGCCTTGCATTTCTAATCTACAAAATAAGTTTGTTGGACTCTCAAGCTGGGGTCGGAGGAGATCCCTGCATCTATGGATCATTTTCAAAGGTTCAAGTTTGAGAATTACCAGACTATTTTATTTCTAACTAGAGGCCCGATGCACAAAGATTCGTGCAAGAATAGGCCTTCCTTCCCCTGGCTGCTGGCACGTTTCCCTCCAATACCCAGGACCCGGGCCTTTGCTCTAGCCACCGCTTCCTGCCTTTGCTCCGGGACCGGGAGCCACCTCCCGCCTTCGCTCTGGGCCAGCCACCGCCATCTTTGTCACATTAATTTGCATATTCCCTCCTTATTGGCTGTGGGCACCGCCATATTTGTTGCAAGGTGATGGTCAATTTGCATATTCCATCTTTATTAGATAGGATGGCCTTGCTAGCTCTCAAATTCTAAGACAAAATTTTTTTTTTCTTCACTAAATCCCTCTAGACCTAGAGAAGGAAGAAAAGTCAACAAGCTTATTTTTTCCCCTCTATATTTCTTCTCCCTTTATTTTCCTTTCTCTCTTTTTTTAAAATTGATTTGAGAGAGAGAAGAAAGGAGAGAGCAAGAAATATCGATGTGAGAGAGAAACATTGATTGGTTGCCTATGCATGTACCCTATCGGGGACTGAACCCACAACCTGTATATATGCCCTGGGAATCAAATCTGCTACTCCTTGCTGGATGGGACAATGCTCCAACCAACTGAGCCACACCGGCCGGGGCTCTTCTCCCTTTCTGACATGCACTCATACCATTGTTCTGGATTTCTAGAGCTGTGCTTTCCAATAGAAATACATTGAATATAAAATTTTCTAGGGACCACATTCTTTCAAGTAAAAAGAAGCAGGTGAAATTAATTTTAATAATATATTTTATTTAACCCAATATATCCAAAATATTTTTTCAATATGTCATCATTATAAAAATTAATGAGAGAGTTGAAAGTCTTTTTTAATACAAAAAAATTGAACATCCAGTCTGTATTTTACACTTACATCTCAATTCAGACTGACCACAATGTGAGTGCTCAGTAGTTACATGTGGCCGAGGTCTGAAGATCCTAAGTCCAGGAGCGGACACCGCACAAATAGAGCCCTATTGATGAGAGCTGACTCCCTGCAGTGCAGACTCCCTGAAAACGGCCCAGTTGACTTACCTAATCCCAGAACCTGGAGAAGGTCCAGAACCCACCAAAAATTTGGGTTCAGAACTGGAAGGCACATCTCTCCACTCAAAACTCCCCAGTGGGAATGTTTCCTTCCTCTAGCCAATAGTCCATCCCTTCCCAGGACACTTGAAAAGTGGTATTGCTTTCCTTTCTCAACCTAATGCTGCTTCCCCACAACACACCCAAGTGTTCTTCTCAACAAGCCATTCAATGGGGAAGAGAGTAATGAATCCATCTTCGGATTCAGGCAAACAGTGATTACCCGCAAACCCCCTGCTGTAGAAACAATGAGCATGTGCACTAGTGTTCTTCATTTTGTAAACAATGGGGAAACTTCCATTCATTCCCCAATTCTATTGCAGGAGACCTGATTCAAAGACTATTTGCAATTGATGTAAATATTTTTTTGCTGTTATTGTATGTCATGGTAGCAAAAGAGCATGGGAATAATTAAAATCTAATTTGGACGTCAGCAATCTAGATTTCAGTTTGAGACATTATGCCTGTTTTTTATTTAACACCTGAAATAGTTAGTAATGGGCGTAAATAAGGAATGTTGCAAATTGAGATGAGGTAGACTATTTCATATGAGAGAAGATAAAGATTTTCTTTTTCATTCAGCCAACACACTCCTGTCTTTCCATTCTCTTATATACTTGGGCTGGCAGCGTAGTTCAGAGGCGTAAAGAGAAGCACTGGATTAAAGTACAGTCAAGCCTCGTTCATCTCAAACCTCTCCCATCTCGAACAAATCAGTTTTCCACCAAGTTGCTCATGGGAAAAAATGTCTCTGTTGTAGAACAAAACTTGGAATCAACCTGGCAACACTTTCATGCTGATACCTGTATGATCAGTCATGTGTTTCTCAGGCCGCAAACAAAGGAGAGAATGCATGAGTGTGAGTCAGTTTACCACTAAACCTGGCGCTGTTAACATATCAGGAAATTGTGCTGTGAATATTTTCTTTCTCTTTTTGCTTTTTTTTGCTGCTTATTATTATTAAATATTACAGTAAGTCACCATGGGTCCTACGAAGGTTAGCGATAGCAGCAAAGTGAAAAAGAAAGTTGTGAGAATAGGAGAGCTAAAAAATAAATAATTGCAAAGTATGATAGAGGTGTTCATGTGTCTGATCTGGCTACCAGGTATGGCGTGGCAAAATCAATGATTAGCACAATTTTAAAACATAAAAAGGCCATCAAGAGTGCTGATGTTGTTAAGGGTAGAGAAGTGCTCACAAAACAACAATCACAGGCAATTGAGAAGCGGAATCATTTGGGGTCTGGGACGGATTAATTCAATTTACATTATTTCTAATGGGGGGGGAATGGTTCTGTTTTCGAACAAAACACTTCTCAAACAGCCTTCTGGAACAAATTAAGTTTGAGAACTGAGGTTCCACTGTATTTCCTACTTTCTTAGGGGAAAAAACATGAGTACAGATTATCTAGATCAACATCAGCTTACTTAGGTATAGTTTGTCACAGCGTGCCTCTCCCACTCTCTCCTTCATCCCTCTAAGAACAGATTTATACAGACCCTGGGGAGTGGGGTCGGGGTGGGGTGTGACATCAACATCAGATACACCTCTGAGGAAATCGCTGGTGGGAAAACGAAGTCTCATTATATCACACCAAACCCACTGCTGTGATGCCGATTAATCTGTGTGCTCTTGATGTTGATGGTTCCACACAAGCACCATCAATGCTCTCCCTCCCTTTGTCATCATTGGTATCAATTCAAAAAGAGCTCCAAGAGAAGGAAGAGAGATTGCAGTGTACACAGTGTAAAGATCAGAATTACAACACTGCCTGAATTCAGTACATTACATTAGTACTGTACATTTTTGAAGAGTTGACACTTGCTGAAATGATGCCCCATTCCAGTGTTCCCTTGGACAATTACTAACTCTTCTGTGTCCTTGTACTCTTCCCAGTTGCTATGTGTGTCTGAGTATCAGTTCCACAGAGGAGGGAGGTGGGCTCTAGAATAATTAATGTGAACAGGGAAGGCTATGCAGTCCAATGGCCTCATCAGTCTTAAATTTCTTAAAAATAAATGCAAACGGATTTTCTTTGTAAAAATAAAAGTCCTGCATTTTTTGTGGCCTGACTACCTGTCTATCCCTAGACAAAAGTGGACTAAGACTTCCTTCATTTTCACCAGCCATTATCTTCTACTTTTACCCCAAAAATGATCTTTCCTCCTATTCCCATCCTTTACTCAATCCTAAGAGGTTGTAGAAAAGACTCACATTTACCACACTATACTGAGTAAATTAAAAATTAGCTTAAGTCCTTCAAGATTCATGTAATCAGTTTTCTTCATTTTGCCCCCTCAAGTATTTCATTCAGAAGCAAAGTCCTTGGGGGGAAAAAAATAGAGTCCTTCCGCTACTGGTCCTGGCCATCTGAGGAGTAGAGAGTTGAGCCTATCTCTCTACTCCTATAAGGAATAAAATGAAGTAAATCATTCCTTCACAAAGCACAAGGCTCCACCCTTTGGGACTGGGCTCAGCCCTTAGGTATAAGGTTCACCTCTGAGGGTCTTGACTCCGCCCTTCGGGTCGGGGCTCAACTCTACCCGGCTAGGTTGGGTTCTCTGGGTCTAGGTCAGCGGTTCTCAAGCTGTGAGTCGCGACCCCTTTGGGGGTCAAACAACCCTTTCACAGGGGTCACCTAAGACCATCGGAAAATCCTATACTAATAAAAGAGAAAAATGGTAATTGGCGTACGACCGATACCTTTTTCATTGGCTAATCAGTGAGATATGCAAATTAACTGTCAGCCAAGATGGCGGCTGGCAGCCAGGCAGCTGAGAACAGGAGGCTTGGTTGCCCCAGCGATGGAGAAAGTCAAGGATCCCCGCAGCTGCGGGGCTCTGAGCTCCTGAAGCAACAACTCCAAAAGATACAATGTTTCAATTATAGAAGCTAAAAGATGGCGGTTAATTTGTATACTCAGGCTCCAAGCAGAGTGAAGCCAAACAGCCCTGAAGCAACAGGGCAGAGAGGCCTCAGGGCCTGGGATCAGCAGAGTCAAGAGGCCTCCCAGCCCCGCGATCAGTGGATCCGAGAGGCCTCCCGGCCCCAGTGATCAGTGGATCCGAGAGGCCTCCCAGCCCAGGTGATCAGCGGAGTCGAGAGGCCTCCCAGCCCCGGTGATCAGCGGATCCGAGAGGCCTCCTAGCCCAGGTGATCAGCGGAGTCAAGAGGCCTCCCAGCCCCGGTGATCAGCGGAGCCGAGAGGCCTCCAGGCCAGGTGATCAGCAGAGTCGAGAGGCCTCCCAGCCCAGGTGATCAGCAGAGTCGAGAGGCCTCCCAGCCCAGGTGATCAGTGGAGCCGAGAGGCCTCCAGGCCAGGTGATCAGCAGAGCCGAGAGGCCTCCCAGCCCAGGTGATCAGCAGAGTCGAGAGGCCTCCCAGCCCAGGTGATCAGCGGAGCCCAGAGGCCTCCCGGCCCCGCGATCAGCGGAGTCGGAGGCCCCGCGATCAGCGGAGCCAAGAGGCCTCCCAGCCCAGGTGATCAGCGGAGCCCAGAGGCCTCCCAGCCCCGGTGATCAGCGGAGTCGAGAGGCCTCCCAGCCCCGGTGATCAGCGGAGCCGAGAGGCCTCCCAGCCCCGGTGATCACCAGAGTCGAGAGGCCTCCCAGCCCCGGTGATCAGCGGAGCCGAGAGGCCTCCAGGCCAGGTGATCAGCGGAGTCGAGAGGCCTCCCAGCCCAGGTGATCAGCAGAGTCGAGAGGCCTCCCAGCCCAGGTGATCAGTGGAGCCGAGAGGCCTCCAGGCCAGGTGATCAGCAGAGCCGAGAGGCCTCCCAGCCCAGGTGATCAGCAGAGTCGAGAGGCCTCCCAGCCCCGGTGATCAGCGGAGTCCAGAGGCCTCCCGGACCCATGATCAGCAGAGCCGAGAGGCCTCCCAGCCAGGTTATCAGCAGCCGAGAGTCCTCCTGGCTAGAGATCAGCAGAGCCGAGAGGCCTCCAGGCCCGTTATCAGCGGAGCCGAGAGGCCTACAGGCCATGGTTATCAGCAGCCGAGAGGCCTCCAGGCCAGGGATCAGGGGAGCCGAGAGGCGTCCTGGCCCTGGGATCAGCAGAGCAGCGAGGCCTCCCAGCACCGGGATCAGTGTGACAGGGTGCGGAGCCCCAACCCTCTGATCGGCCCTGCTCTGTGTGTGACAGGGTACAGAGCCCCAACCCCCCTGATGGGCCCTGCTCTGTGCATGACAGGAGTGGTGCTGCAACCTCCCTATGGACCCTGCCTTGAGTGTGACAGGGGGTGGTGCCCCAACCCCCCAATCGGCCCTACCCTGAGTGTGACTGAGGGTGGCATCGCAACCTCCCAATCCTCCCTGCTCTGTGCATGACAGGGGGCAGTGCCCCAACTCCCCAATTGGCCCTGCTCTGAGCCCGACCAGGGGCTGCACCTAGGGATTGGGCCTGCCCTCTGCCACCCGGGAGCAGGCCTAAGCCAGCAGGTCATTATCTCCTGATGGGTCCCAGACTGTGAGAGGGCACAGGCCATGCTGAGGGACCTCCTCTCCCAACCCCGAGTGCACAAATTTTTGTGCACCGGGCCTCTAGTACATATATAACTACATATTGTTTTTGTGATTAATCACTATGCTTTAATTATGTTCAATTTGTAACAATGAAATTACATCCTGCATATCAGATATTTACATTATGATTCATAACAGTAGCAAAATTACAGTTATGAAGTAGCAACGAAAATAATTTTATGGTTGGGGGTCACCAAAGCATGAGGAACTGTATTAAAGGGTCTCGGCATTAGGAAGGTTGAGAACCACTGGTCTGGGTTCATGCATTGGGGACTAGCTTTACCTTTTCAGGCCTTGAATCGGCTCCTTAGAGCTATAGTGGGGCTTTGACTTTCGAGTTTAATTCATTCCGAGACTGAGCTCGTTAAGGAGTTTGTTAAGGAGCTTGTTAACTCAAATAACTCTATCAACTCAATGCAAAAAATCTGCCAAGAGACAGCTGGTATCTTAAAAAACTCGTTAGCCGGGACACTCGTAAGTCAAGGCCCCACTGTACTCTTTGGGGCTAGGGCTAGGCTCATCCTTCTGAACTGGGCTCAGCTGTTCAGGGCTAGGCTGGGCTCTTTGGGTGTAGGCCAGGGGTGGGCAAACTTTTTGACTCGAGGGCCACAATGGGTTCTTAAACTGGACCAGAGGGCCGGAACAAAAGCATGGATGGAGTGTTTGTGTGAACGAATATAAATTCAAAGTAAACATCATTACATAAAAGGGTACAGTCTTTTTTTTTTTTAGTTTTATTCATTTCAAACGGGCCGGATCCGGCCCACAGGCCATAGTTTGCCCACGGCTGGTGTAGGCTCAGCTCTTAGGAAATAAGGTTATCCCTTCGGGGCTAGCTTCAGCTTTTAAGGCTAGCCTCGGTCCTTGGGGGCTAGGCTCAGCTCTTTGGGGTTAGCTAGGCTCTTACTTACCCTCTAACAAGTTATCCTGTTACTGTTCTGTGAATGCGGCAGAAGACAGAAAACTCCTGGCCATAGACCAAAGACTTTATTACTAACAGCACAGCCTATAACATCAGCACATTTGCATCAATTTCCCTGGCCCCCACATGACACCTGCACAAGCAGTGGCTTACATTATAGGGTCAAGGGCCCAGCAGGCAGCAAACAAGCCACTTCCCCACTGTGACCTACTTAATCACCTCTGTGACTACCCAGAGAAACTGCTCTGTATCAGAAGACAGATCAGCCTAACATGCTCAAGAGCATGCTGGGACAGTCAGGGCCCTCGGCGGACTGCCTCTCCCTACAGCGCGCACACACATTTATCATTCCCAGCTTCCATTCAAAATTACCTTAATCCAAAAGCCCACAACACCGAGGGCTCATAGCCCTGGGCTGACTGTCGAAGACTGCATAAAGTGTTGTATTCATCGCTGAAGGCAAATGGGATTGTAGGATGTGAGTCTGTCTTCCTATGTTTGAACAAAAACACCCAAACATAACCCCCAACCCTTCCACAGTTTCAATTCCTGCCAGACTGTTTACATAAACTCTCAGTTCCCGTTAGATTGTGATACTGAAAAAGAAACACCACCCACTCTCCAATTTGGATGGAGAAGTCAACAAAAAAAAAGAAATATGTCCAATAAGCAATTCAAACTTCATATGTCCAAAAACCAAGCTTCTGGCCTTCCCCATACCTCACACCTGCTCCTCCTGAGGTCCCTGCATAGCAGAAGGCAGCTCCATCCTCCTGGCTGCTCAAACCAACAATTTAGAATCATGCTTGCCATATCTACCTGTCTGTCTATCTATCTATCTATCTATCTATCTATCTATCTATCTATCTATCTATCTATCTCATTTCACAGCCTGCTCAGTGAATCCAGACCCTAACCTGTGCGCTTGCTCCATGGTGAAGCCACCATAATTTCTTGCCTGGGTTATTACAATTACCTGCCAACTATTTTGCTACTTCAGTCTTTGCTTTCTTGTGTTATATCTCAATCCAACAGCTAAAGTGATTCTTTCAACATGAAAAGCCAGATCAGATCACTCCTCTGCTCAAAATTTCCCATTGACTCCTCATTCAGAAGTTTTAAAAGCTCTTACCCTGGCCGGCCAAGTCTTATACAATCTGCAACCCCTGCTTACTTCTCTGCCGGGAGCCGGTCCATCCTTGCTGTTTCAAGGGACCTGGCATATATGGCATACGGTTCTTAATATGTTTACTCACCTTCTTGGCGCTGTGTTTTAACCAAGGTCACCTCTCCGAGAAAGGTTGAATCCCCAGGTAGGGATTTTCCCCTGAAGTTAGGGAGGGAATAAAACCCCTCAACTAAGTGCCAGGCGGGTAATTAATCACTTTAACTATGAACAGTCATGCTTAAGCTACATAATCTTTACTCCCTGGAATGGAGATAAGAAATGCCCTAACCTTTGTAATAGAGATTGATAGGATTGAATCAACTGGTATAAATACAGTTGTAACAAGACAGAAAGAGACAGAACTTAGGAGGAGACAGAACTCAGAACACAGAACCTACACTCAGAACCTAGTCACAGAACCTACACAGAACGTTCTCTAGAGACAGAAGAACTTCGCTGGAGAGAACATGGCAAAAGATCCTGGACAGAAACTGGCTTCAGAACCTAGAGACAGAACCTAGCGAGAGAACATGGCAAAAGATCCTGGACTGAACCTGACTATAGAACATGGCAAGAGAACCTGACTGGAACCTGGTGACTGAACCTGACTGGAGAACCTGGACAGAACCTGGCTGGAGATCCTAACCAGAACTTCGCTGGAGATCCTGAACAGAACTTGGCTGGAGATCCTGGCTAGAGATCCTGGCTAGGCTGCTGATCAACTGAACGCTGTCTCCGTGTCATTCCTTCTTCGCCGACTCCGCCCACACCTTTGGGGACCCCTGGACCTGCTGGGGTTGGACCCCAGCACTTCTCTGATCTGATCTTTGACTACCCTCCTAACTGCCTCCCCTCCAATCACTCAGACTTCCTGTCTGCTCCCGAACACACTGGGTGCACCCTGGCCCGGGCACTTGCACTGCTATTTCCTCTGCCATGCTCCTCCCCTAAATGTCCACAGGTATCTGCTCACTGCCTGCCCAGCAGCCCCCACACCTCTTCTCTATTTTTATCCATGGCACTTACCAACATTTGACACACTACAGATGTTTCCTTATTAACTGTTTCCTCCCACTAGAATGAAAGTCGAGGATTCTTTCTCCACTTATGCTCATTGCTATATCCCCAGTAACTAGAACTGTGCCTGCCATACACTAGGAATCCAATAAAAGATTGTTGACTTCATTAATTCAGCGAGTTCAGCATCTATCTTCTCAGTTTGCAGTCCAAGAGCAAGAGAAAGACAAATCAACAAGAAACTATAATACAGTGGGTTTAGAGCCAAATTTAGAGGAGTGTAAAGTATTCCAGGGTCATAAAGAAGGGCTAGAGTGAGGAGAGCCAGATGGGAATTATTTTTTTTTTTTTTATAAAAGGACTCTCATCGCTTCTCGGCCTTTTGGCTAAGATCAAGTGTAAAAAAGGACTCTCATGCCCTAGCTCAGTGGTCAGCAAACTCATCAGTCAACAGAGCCAAATATCAACAGTACTTCTTCAAAATAGACTCACCCAGGCTGAAAACCGACTTCTGCGCATGGGCCACGAAGTTTCAATCGCACTGTACACGTGCCTGCACGTGGTATTTTGTGGAAGAGCCACACTCAAGGGGCCAAAGAGCCGCATGTGGCTCGCGAGCCGCAGTTTGCTGACCACGGGGCCTAGCTAGTTTGGCTCAGTGGATAGAGCGTTGGTCTGCAGATTGAGGGGTCCCAGATTCGATTCCGGTCAAGGGCACATGCCCGGGTTGTGGGCTCGATCCCCGGTAGGGGGTGTGCAGGAGGCAGCCAATCAATGATTCTCTCTCGTCATTGATGTTTTTATCTCTCTCTCCCTATCCCTTCCTCTCTGAAGTCAATAAAAATACATTTAAAAAAACACACAAAACAAATAAGGCCTCTCAGAGAAGGCCCTCTGACATCCTACTTTGTCCTAGTTTGGCCTACCCAGATCCTAGCCCACCCAAGGAGTTCTGGTGGTTTTGTTTTCACCATGATTATAAATGTCAGTCATTGTTTTCATAGGTAATAGCAAAATGAGGGAACATTTACTTATAAAAAATGATAGTCCAAGCCCTGGCTTGTGGCTAAGTTGATTGGAGCATCATCCTGGAGACCAAAAGGTTTCAGGTTCAACTGCCAGTCAGGGCACATTCCTAGGTTGCGGTTCCATCCTCGGTCAGGGCAGGTGCAGGAGGCAACAGGTCAATCAATGTCTCAAGGTCAGCATAAATGCAACCCTCAATTCTCAGCGAGAGTAAGCACCTTATCTGAGGTGCTTTTTTTTTTCCTTTAAGGGTAAAGATTTAAGTTTGAGGAACTTCACACTGCACTTTTTTTTTTTTAAGAGTCACATGAGAAAGAAAAAAAAAAAGTTATCTTCCCCTCATCCTAGAAACAAACAAGTAGGGCATAAAACTTCTTTTTAAATCACAACATTTAGAAGTTTAGTACCAGCATCCCAAAATGAACAACAATGGAAGGGGAAAAGCATTAACTATCTATTTTATATTTATTTGGTTGGGGGTTTCCCCATGTGGTAATGATATTTCTTCTTTCAATTCATATCACCAAAACAGTAAAAACCAGGCCCAGCCGGTATAGCTCAGTGGTTGAGCATCAACCTATGAACCAGGAGGTCATGGTTCAATTCCCAGTCAGGGCACATGCCTGTATTGTGGGCTCTATCCCCAGTAGGGGGCGCGTAGGAGGCAGCCAATAGATGATTCTTTCTCATTATTGATGTTTCTCTCTCTCTCTTCCTCCCCCCCCCCCCCGCCCCCCGAAATCAATAAAAAATGTTTTTGGAAAAATAAAAGCAGGAAAAAATATATAAACCTAGTGGCTGCTGAAACTGAAGAGGTTGCTCTAGTGTCTGTGGAAGCATTCCGGGACCTCTGCTTGCTGGATAATTTTGCTGACATTTTTTCTTTGTAATTGTTTGTTTTGTAAAGAATAACAGTAAACATTCTAATGTCCACATCTTGGTTAGTCTTCCACTTTATTGCTTGGATGTGTCCGGTTTTGGTAAGGCCACAGTCTGCTTTTTGCTTCGTTTTGCTGTTGTTGTTGTTTTGAATGGAGATTGATTCTTTAGGTCACCTGCTGATGATAAGGGTGACTGGGGAGGCTGGTGGTAAACCATGCAACACTGGTCCAGGAAGCTGACAAGGAATAACAAAGAAATGAGCGAAATTGCAGCTGTCCCGGAAAACTTCAGGGATTGCTGACTTGTACAACAGTGGCAATATTTGGTCCTTGTCTTTGAGAAAAGGTGATAGGATTAGCTGGAGAAAGGCTCCGTTCCTAGTGCCCCTGGTTTTTCTCTGGAATAGGGACCCCTTAATTCAGTAGAATGGTGGTAAAGCCCCTCAGATGCAGGTGCCAGGATCATGCAAGTGGCACCACTGATGAGCACAACAGTGAAATCCTCAGCAACTCGCAGGGCCTGATTCCGCATACCTGCTGCCTTCCACCCATCATCCCTCTGACCAGGACCAAGGACCAAGGACCAAGGACCAAGCATATTTTGTCTCCTAAGGACAGTCAATCCTGCAGGATTCACCCCTGGTCTCTGGGTTTTCTGATAGGACCCTCTCTATCTGGTCCAGAAGGTTCCTCTTCTTGAATTCAAGCTAACGCCGGTCTGAATTGACTGGCACCTGTTCTCCTTCCCCTGTAACAAGCCCAGGCCAAAAGTTGCTATGGCTCTGGTTTCTAGACAACCAGAAGCTGCTCTTGTCTTTTTTTCTATCCTTTTAGTTTGTGCAATATATTCATCACCAAACCTTTCTGGCTGGTTTGCCTTTAAATGAGTCTTGCCCTCCGCCCCCCCCCCCCACTTTACTATACTGTTCCGTTGGCATCTGGAGCCATGGAGCCTGCTGACCACAATGGCAGGTGCTACTCTTGGGGAACCCATCTACCTTGCATAGGACCTTCCAACAGCAGCTGCTACTTTCTGTTTGAAAGCTCAAACCCCAAGTAGACCCACCACTACGTCAGTTTCCAGCCTGGGGGATTTTTCTGGCCCTTAGCTCATTTGCACAACAGAGATGACACTAAACCCAGGGGCTCCCATGTCCCCCCCCCCCCCCGCCCCCAGCCCAGGTGACCAGCTCTTGCTAGCCCACTCTCTTTCCTCGGCTCTCTCTGATTATTCATCTGTGGATGACACATCTTCCCCGTTGGGAGGACTGAACCTTTATGTCATAAACTGCCCAACCCGAATCCGTTCTTGAAAGACCCACTTCAAACATTTGAGCCCAGACCTCGAAACGCTGTAAATATTCTTCCTTGAACTTTCTTTCTGAGACATAACTGAAATTGTCAAGGTGGTGAGCTCTTTTTGCAGTGAGCCTAATAAACAGCTTTGCTTGCTCAACAGGTTTTTCTGATGGTCTTTTGGGAGCTGACCGAAACTATGAAATTTTAAAATGTTTAACTGTGTACCAAGTAAAATCGCCTCATACACTATGAATGGTACACAGAGTACCCATTGACAAACATTCCCTTTAAAGCAAACGAGAGGGAAGTGGTTGTTCCAGCACTGTGCTCTCTCTCCCACTCTCCGCCCCCCCCTCCCCTCCCTTATTTTCTTCTCCTCATGTCCTCATCACCAAGGTCCTTTTGGTGCCTAATCTCTCCCCTCCTTCTATGACTTTAAAGGCAGGAACTAAGGGAGAAAATCTGACTGTGGAGCAGAAAGTATCGTGAAAGTTAGAAAGTAATACCAGACGCTGTGGTTTGAAAAGATTGTTAACCTAAGACAGAATAATAAACCATTCATGGAGCCACTTATTACATTGGCCACTCTGTAGTCAAATTTCAAGTAAATGTGAAAATTTACCACTCCAGTACAGAGCAGTATCAAGCCCGGATAGTTGCTCACATGGTATGATTTTATTTTTTTTAATTTTGTTTTATTGCTTAAAGTATTACAAAGAGTATTACATATGTCTCCTTTTTCCCCCCCCCCCTTGACATTCCCCCTGCCTCCCCTACCCCCCAGTGTCTTGTGTCCATTGGTTATGGTTATATGCATGCATACAAGTCCTTTGGTTGATCACTTACCCCCTCTCCCACCCTGCAACCCTCCCCAGCCTTCCCGCTGTAGTTTGACAGTCTGTTCGATGCTGCTCTGCCTCTGTATCTATTTTTGTTCATCAGTTTATAATGGTCTTTATTATCCATAAATGAGTGAGATCATGTGGTATTTTTCTTTCATTGACTGGCTCATTTCACTTAGCATAATGCTCTCCAGTTCCATCCATGCTGTTGCAAATGGTAAGAATTCCTTCTTTTTTACAGCAGCATAGTATTCCATTGTGTAGATGTACCACAGTTTCCTAATCCATTCATCTGCTGATGGGCACTTAAGGCTCTTTCCACATGGTACGATTTTAGAGTGTCAAGAAGACTCCTCTGCCCAAAATTTCTGGCTTTTCTCCCATTTCCTCCACAATGCACAGGTGTTTTTTTCTTTATTGATTAAGGTATTACATATGTGTCCTTAACCCCCATTGTCCCCCCATCCTCCCTGCTCGTGCCCTCACCCACCCCCTAGTGTCATGTCCATTGCTTATGCTTATATGCATGCATACAAGTCCTTTGGTTGATCTCTCCTCCTTACCCCCACCCTCCCCTACCTTCTCTCTGAGGTTTGACGGTCTGATCGATGCTTCTCTGTCTCTGAATCTGTTTTTGTTCATCAGTTTATGTTGTTCATTATATTCCACAAATGAGTGAGATCATGTGATATTTATCTTTCTCTGACTGGCTTATTTTGCTTAGCATAATGCTCTCCAGGTCCATCCACACTGTTGCGAATGGTAGGAGTTCCTTCCTTTTTACTGCAGTGTAGTATTGTGTAGATAAGCTGTACCACAGTTTTCTAATCCACTCAACTACTGATGGGCACTTAGGCTGTTTCCAGATCTTAGCTATGGTGAATTATGCTGCTATGAACATAGGGGTGCATATATCCTTTCTGGTTGGTGTTTCTAGTTTCTTGGGATATATTCCTAGAAGTAGGATCACTGGGTCAAATGGGAGTTCCATTTTTAGTGTTTTGAGGAAACTCCATACTGTTCTCCACAGTGGCTGCACCAGTCTGCATTCCCACCAGCAGTGCACGAGGGTTCCTTTTTCTCTGCATCCTCACCAGCAGTTGTTGTTTGTTGATTTGTTGATGATAGCCAGGTGTGAGATGGTACCTCATTGTCATTTTGATTTGCATCTCTCGGATGATTAGTGACTTTGAGCATGTTTTCATATGTCTCTTGGCCTTCTGTATGTCTTCTTTCAAAAAGTATCTATTTAGGTCCATTGCCCATTTTTTAATTGGGTTGTTTATCTTCCTTTTGTTAAGTTGAATGAGTTCCCTGTAAATGTTAGAGATTAAACCCTTATCTGAGATAACATTGGCAAATATGTTCTCCCATGCAGTGGGCTTTCTTGTTGTTTTGTTGATGGTTTCTTTAATGCACAGGTTTTATAGAATATGAAATTTTAACTTTAACTTAAGGAAAACATTAACTTTAACTTAAGAACTCCCTTTCTGGTGCTTTGAAAGCACAAAATCTGGGAATAACAACTATTGGTGTTTATTGATCAGTCAGTTCAGACTAATATTTGTTAGCTTCAACAACAAATATTGATTGTTAAAGTTCTGGAGGCTAGAAATCCAAGATCAAGGTGCTGGCAGGTCTGTGTTTGATGAGGACCCTCTTTCTGGTTTGCAGATAGCTGCCTTCTCGCTGTGTCCTTAGAGACAGAGAGAGAGCAACCTCATATCTCTTCTCAAAAGGGCACTAATCCCCATTCATGAGGGCTCCCCTCTCCTGACTTAATCACCTCCTACAGGCCCCACCTCCAAATACAATCACATTGGGCTTCAGTATATAAATTTTGGGGACAAAAACATTCAGTTCCTAGCAATCATTTACTATTGCTAGGAGCTGTTTAAAGGTATCTGTGTGCGTTGTGTTTACATTTTTAAAGAACCCTGTGAATGGAAGGTACTGTTTTACCCAATTTAGAGATGAGGAAATCAAGGCTTCAATGTGTTGGTTAACTTGCCCAAATTCACACAGCTGGTAAGAGGCAGGCCCAGGCAGTCTCACCACATTACTGCTTCCCTAACATTATGGGGAGCGGTTGAATAATACAAAAACAACACATGATATCCCTGGCCATTGTAGCTCAATTGGTTAGAGCATTGGCCATGGGAGGCGGGTTTGATTCCCAGCCAAGGCACATACCTAGGTTGTGGGTTCAAACCCCTACGGGAGGCAATGGATCTATGTGCCTCTCTCAGATAGATGTTTCTCTCTCCCACTCTCTCCCACTTTTCCTCCCTCTCTAAAATAAATTTTTTTTTCTTGGCCGCTGGGCACTTGGCGCCAGAAGCCAGAGCCCCTCGGGGCTCCCACCCTGCCCCTCACCCCTCCCCCTCCCCCCCCCCCCCCGCCTCACCGGGTCAGTGAAAAAACGATCAGAGTAGTGGTATTTCACTGGCGGCCCTAAAATAAAAATTTTTTAATCTGACATTGGTACAATCCTCATTGTTCTTACAGTTTATACATTCACTTTCTTTTTTTTTTTTCCACTCACAATCTATATTTTAGAGCATTTTATTTTTTTTTTATTTTTTTATTAAATCTTTACTGTTCAGATTATTACATTTGTTCCTCTTTTCCCCCCCCCCATAACTCCCCTCCACCCAGTTCCCACCCCACCCTCCGCCCTCACTCCCCACCCACTGTCCTCATCCATAGGTGCATGATTTTGTCATCTCTTCCTGCATCCCCCACACTCCTTCCCCCCCAAGAATAGTCAGTCCATTCCCTTTCTATTTCCCTGATTCTATTATGATCACCGGTTCATTCTGTTCATCAGATTATTCACTTGATTTTCAGATTCACTTGTTGATAGATGTGTATTTGTTGTTCAAAATTTGTATCTTTACCTTTTTCTTCTTCTTCCTCTTCTTAAAGGATACCTTTCAGCATTTCATATAATACTGGTTTGGTGGTGATGAACTCCTTTAGCTTTTCCTTATCTGTGAAGCTCTTTATCTGACCTTCAATTCTGAATGATAGCTTTGCTGGATAAAGTAATCTTGGTTGTAGGTTCTTGGCATTCATCACTCTGAATATTTCTTGCCACTCCCTTCTGGCCTGCAAAGTTTCTGTTGAGAAATCAGCTGACATTCGTATGGGTACTCCCTTGTAGGTAACTGAGTTAGTTTCTCTTGCTGCTTTTAAGATTCTCTCTTTGTCTTTTGCTCTTGGCATTTTAATTATGATGTGTCTTGGTGTGGTCCTCTTTGGATTCCTTTTGTTTGGGGTTCTCTGCGCTTCCTGGACCTGTAAGTCTATTTCTTTCACCAGGTGGGGGAAGTTTTCTGTCATTATGTCTTCAAATAGGTTTTCAATATCTTGCTCTCTCTCATCTTCTGGCATCCCTATAATTCTGATGTTGGTATGCTTGAAGCTGTCCCAGAGGCTCCTTACACTATCTTCGTATTTTTGGATTCTTTTTTCATTTTGCTTTTCTGGTTGGGTATTTTTTGCTTCTTCATATTTCAAATCGTTGACTTGATTCTTGCAATCCTCTAGTCTGCTGTTGGGAGTCTGTATAATATTCTTTATTTCAGTCAGGGTATGCTTAATTTCTAGTTGGTTCTTTATCACAACATCGAGGGTCTCATTAGATTTCTTGTAGATCTCATTAAGTTTATCAGCAGTTTCTAGAAAATTATTGAAAGACCTTAAAAGTGTGGTTTTGAACTTTATATCCAGTAGTTTGCTTTCCTCCATTTCTGTCATTTGTGTCCTTTTTCTTTGTCTCCGCATATTTTATGCTTCCCTGTGTTGATAAAGTGGTTTTCTGTGCTAAGTGTCCTCTAGGGCCCAGTGGTTCAGCCTCCCCAATTACATGAGGAGGACACTCTTGGTGCACCCCCTTGTGGGCTTTGTGCACAGTCTTGTTGTAGTTAAGCCTTGATTGTTGTAGGTATCACTGGGAGGAATTGGCCTCCAGGCCAATTGGCTGTGAGAATCAGCTGTGTCTGCAGTGGGAGAACTTCTGTGCTGGAGACACCCCTCTGGGGCAAGACTTACTTCAATGGGGCTTTGGTGCTCACTGAGTCTGCCCCCTGAGTGTGTCCCTTATTGTTCCACGAAGCTGTAAACTGGATGGTCCCACTCTGACCTCTGGGTACATTGCCTCCTGGATCTCTAGGGAGGTGCTAATCTAGCCTTTGCCTGAGGCTATCCAGCAAAAGCCTCCCTGCAGGGTTTGGGCGGGGCAGGTCCCACGGGATCAACAGGGCGGGGATAGCAGTTATGGCTGCTCTCAGTCCTGCCCTCAGAGGCTTTGCTTCTCAATGTCCCAGTAATCGCTGCAAGCCCCTCGTAGAGAAAGCTGCCCTCGAGTTCCGACTGCTGCCAGATAGTCCCGCTTCTCCCGTATGAGTCTGGGTACCTAGAGACTCGCCCAGAACTGGAGCTCAGAGCCTGAGACTCCCTCCCAATTGAAAACGACAACCGCGCCCTCAGCTGCCAGCCCGCTCCGCATGTACCTCCCCACCTTAGTATTTTACTTCCGCACTGCGCATCCTCTGAGTCTCAGTATGCTTTTCTCTTTCCTTCTAGTTGTAGAATTTCCACTCAGCCAGCCTTCCTGTGGTTCTGGGTGATGTCCGTTCTGTCTTTTAGTTGTATTTTTGAAGTGGTTGTGCGAGGCAGCAATCTCCGGTGTTTACCTATGCTACCATCTTGGTTTCTCCTCACTTTCTTTCTTTTTTCAATCCTTACCTGAGGATACATTTTTCATTGATGAGAGAGAAAGAGAGAGAGGAAGGGAGAGACAGAGGAGAGACATCGATGTAAAAGAGAAACATCGCTTGGTTGCCTCCTGCACATGCCCTACTGAGAATCAAACCTGCAACCTAGGTATTTGCCCTGACTGGGAACTGAGCCCACAACCTTTTGGTGTACTAGACGATGCTCCAACTAACTGAGCCACCCAACCAGGCCTACATTTGTTTTCTTTTTTCCTCATCAGGACTCCCCCTTAAGGAGGCAAGATAGATGCTACTTTTAGCATCAGTTTGTCAGTTTGGTTTCCTCTGGGATAAGACTGCATGCAGCAGGTTGGGGAGGGAAGAAGGAAGAAGCAGAAAGGGACTGAGGAGAGACCAAACTGAAGGGAAAGGGTGCAAAATGCAGTTGAACACAGATACAAAGAACAGATTGGAGGTTGCTAGAGGTGGTAGCTGGGGGAGAGGAGTAATAGGTGAAGGTGGTCAAAAGTTACAAACAGTTATAACATAAATCAGTCCTGGGGATAGACGGTATAGCATGATCACTATAGTCAATAATGCTGTATTGCATATTTGAAAGTTGCTAAGAAAGTAAATCTTTAAAGTCCTCATTACAAGTAAAAAAAGTATTACTATGTGTGGTGATGGATGCAAACTAGACTTATTGTGGTGATCATTTAGCAAGATAAAAATATCGAGTAATTATGGTATACATCTGAAACTAATGCAATGTTGTATGTCCATTTATATGTCACTCTTCTGCTGGGACCTGCTCTGCTCACACAAAACACAATTTTCCTGTTAGTAAGTCCCCCAGAATGGCAACCCACCTTGAGGAGGAAAAACCATAAGAGAGCCAGGTTCTCTGTAAAATATAGAAGGCATTAACGAAGCAAGAAGAACACTTCCAGAGACTTACCATAAATGAAACAGTCATCAACAGAATAAGAGAGTGCAGAGTTAAGGCTCTCACTCGACTGCCCTGAAGAAGAAGGAAAAAAAAATCCATATTGGGGTTTGAGCTAGTGCATAGGTTTTAAATTGCTTTAGGGAGACTTGCAATTCCAAGAATGAGAAATCTATGGCAATGCAGCAAGACAAGAACTATTTAAAATGGTGTCCGTGAATGGGTGACTCTTGCAGTTTCTAATAGCTACTTAGATTGCACACCTTCCATGTGGTGGGCACATCACCTACTTACCCATTTGTTTCTCACAACGACACCATGCAGTAAGAGTTATTAGCTTCACTTCTGATTAGGCTGCTGGGACTCAGAAAGGCTAACATAACAGCTAGAAGTTTCTGTATCGAGATTCAAAACCAGGTTTGTCCTGCTCCAAAGGCTGTGTCGTATTCCGATAAAGCTCCCGGGTCAGTCCTACCTTATCCTTACATCAAAGAGAAAATACTAGACTGGGCTGGCAAACACAGAGTCCCCATTTATGCAGCTCTGATGCTATCCCATTCACTGCCTCGG
The DNA here is from genome assembly GCF_963259705.1 of Myotis daubentonii. NCBI lineage: Eukaryota > Metazoa > Chordata > Mammalia > Chiroptera > Vespertilionidae > Myotis > Myotis daubentonii. The sequence goes on from NC_081847.1 coordinate 62,958,785, forward strand.
GGCATCTTAAATTGCCTTTTTTAATAAACAAAGAAGCATGAGAGGGCTTACTTACAAGGAAATCTAATTCATTTGAAATACAACATAGATTTTTAGCTTTAGTTAGATTTATTTTTAGAACAATAGAGCAGAGGCTTTTTAACTCTTTTGAACCCGATCCACGGAATGAAAAGCCCTTTACATCACGTCTTAGTTCACACGAATGCGCACACGTGTAACAGAAGTTTCACAGGAAAATCCTCGCTACACACTCGAGAAGCACTCGGACATTTTAGTTTCTAGTCTAGTCTTAGTTGGTGTTCATAGTCTCCCTTAACGATCCTTTATTTTTATTACTGTGGTAAGAATACCTAACATGAGATCTACCCTCTTAACAACATTTTAAGTTTACAATACAGTGTTGTTAACTATGGACACAATGTGGTTCAGTGGGTCTCTAAAACTTATTCATCTTATATGACTGAAACTCTGCACCCATTGAACATCTCCCGACTTCTCCCCCTGGCCCCTGGCAACCAGAAGGAGCGCCTGTGCCTCTATTTTAGAAATCTCCCATTAGTGGGATCCTGCAGTGGGAAACACTATAAAGACTCCTCAAAAATGTGAAACAGATCCTTTCTTTTTCAAGATAGTCATGATCCACTGTATTGATGTCAGCCTCCACATACGTGTTTGAATTACATTCATTGCAAGGGACTTTGAATTTTTTTTTTTTTTGCTTTAAATTAAATAGTACAGTAAAGGTGGTATGGAAGACATGTGACGTAGGTAGGAAGAGACAGAGGAGGGACAAAAAGAGAGAGAGATTTTTAAAATGAATTATTGATGGCAACACAGTGGAAATATTAACATCCTCATGCATTCTTAATTCTTGAACCGAGGAAGAGATGCCGCTTTTATAAATGATGCTTTTTTCCCTACAGGCTGATTAAAGATGATGAAATACCAGATTGGCTTCACTAAGTAGACATTTTAAAGTCCAAATAAAACTAAAACTCAAAGATTAATTCATCTTCCGAGTCTCAAATAGTATTCATCAGCTCACTTGCTAACCAGGGCAAGTCTCTCTCTGAAGCAAAATGCACCAAAGAGCATGGATATCGTTGTCCACTAGATGGCGACATAGAACAGGAGTAGCCCCTTCCTTAGCCATATTTACTGACTGGTAGGTTGATCTATGCTACAGAATTTCTAAACCCAGGGCTACCCAAGAATTCACGTGAATTTAGCCTGAAAGTTTACCCACTGCTCCTGGCATGTTCCTGCCTCCTCTTGGCCCATCCCAGGAATTTAGCTTTATTCTTGCTGACAGACTACCATTTACAATTAGTAATATTCTTGGCTATTTCTTGTGGCAGTACTGATGAACTGCTGCTGTGTAAAGAGGAAGCCATCATAATGTCTGCACTTATTAATAATCTGAAAATTTATCATATGCCATTAAGTTCTTACTTCTTGCCTCTTCCATGTAACATTTAAGAAACATTATGGGTCACTGTGTCATTTCCCATTGTTAACAATGTCTATCTCTCTAAATTATCCTACATATAATAAAGTTGCCAGAAATATTTAATGGACATTTTAGTTTTTATCGTTTAACTGAAAAAAAATGGTAACGGTATTCTCAAATACACATGGGAAAGCCATTTCTCCTGAAAGAACTAATAACTGGTAGGTTGAAAATGTATCATAAACAAAAATGTATGCTTTTTGCAATATGGAAAGAGTCTTTTGAAATAATCATATGTGTGAGAGACTTTTTAAATTTTCATCAAATGATGCCTGTTCATAAGACTTATTTACACTTACTTACAACTCTCACTTATTTGAATAATTTTTTAACTTAGGCAAAGAAAATATATTTACGAATGATTGTCTCTTGCTACTTGTATTTGTATATCATTTGAATTTTTGTGAGTCCATATTACTTTTACAAAGAGGAAAATAAAGATGTTTTGTTATAAAAATAATATGTAATGATGAGGGAAAACATGAACTTTATTATGGCATCATTTGGAAAGTTATTACTAACAGATTAGTTGAATGCTCACACAATTTAAGTGCCATGTATGTTAACTTTGGCTGTGAATTGCTGGTTTTAGAAATAATATTTCTTAATTGAGGTCATTTCCACTGTATTCTTATCAATAATTAACTATCCTTCTTAAAGTGGAAAGAATATCAAGTTGTTCATTATCATTATTGCAAAACAACTAGTAAGACAATTGGTAGTAGCACTTCTAGTTGTTAAAAACAGAAAAATCAGTATATTGAATATTTTACCATGCTTCAAGCTGCACAGTAACCCGCTTACATTAGCTCATTTTATACTTGTAATAGGTGTGTTACATACGGGGGGGGGGGGGGCATATCAAGGTTCTAAGAAAAAAATTTCTACATAAGGTCATACATCTAATGAGTTCCAGAGCCAGGAAAGGACAAACCCCATGATTCTTTTTTTTAAAAAAAATATATTTTATTGATTTTTTTACAGAGAGGAAGGGAGAAAGATGGAGAATTAGAAACATCGATCAGCTGCCTCCTGCACACTCCCTTGACCGGAATCGAACCTGGGACCCTTGAGTCCACAGGCTGACGCTCTATCCACTGAGCCAAACCGGTTAGGGCCCCCTGATTCTGAGTTCAGGCTATTTGTTTTTCATTTTTGTGTGCTTGAAAACTGAGCCCACAAATGTTCCCTACACATGGATGAGGAAGTCTTTTTAGCAGACATTTAAAGTATTGGATGCTCCTTCTGGCTTTTTCTTCACCTACGTGGGAGTGAGCCAGGGGAGGCACAGGAATGATTCAGAACAGGCTGTGTGTCCCCAGCATGCTCACACCCAGTGGTGATTGGGCCCTTCCCGACACCTGTGGGGTAGATTGTATAGGTCCTAATGATGCTGAATCTTGATGTCATATTGATTTGTCACATTGTCCGTCATCACCTTTCAAACTGCAACTCCCTGAGGTATATAGCATGTGTTCATTCAACTGATAAGCATGTTGAGTGCCAGGGACTTGTATCAGGTGCTGCATGCACAGAGGTGAGCGCAGACAGGCTCCCGGCCCACATGGAGTCTGAAGTCTAGCAGGGCACACAGACACTGACAAAATCAGCACACACACAAACACACACAATCACTAATTCCACTGTAAGACCAATGTAAAGGCTATATGAGAGTCAATTACAGAGTAAGGCATAATTTAGAGGGAGGGGTGTGTCAGGAAGTTTCTCTCAAGAAGCATTATTTAAGCTGAGTGAGTCCGGATTTACCAGGGAAGATTGGAGGAAATGTTCCAAGAAGGACTGTGCTATACAGGGGCCCTGAGGTAGGAAAATGCTCTACTTGTTGGAGGAACTGGAGCTCCCGTGGCCCCAGTAGAGTGAGCAAAGGGAGGTGGTAGAAGCTGGGGACAGAGAGGCAGGCAGGGGCCCCAGCATTGGGACCTTGTTGTCCATATTAAGAATTTTGGGTTTTATCCTAACAACAGTGGTAAGCCACTGATAAGTAGAGAATATATGGAATCTTTATGTTTCTAAAAAATGACATCAGCAGTTTTGATGAGAGTGAATGGAGTAAGGATTCACAGTGGGGTCAGCTCAGAGGTGCCTACTGTAGTCTGGGAACAGGTGGCAGCCGATGGATGATTCTCTCTCATCATTGATGTTTCTATCTCTCCCTCTCCTTTCCTCTCTGAAATCAATAAAAAATATTTTTAAAACACACACACACACAAAAACAAACACAAAAATCCGCAGCCTTAACCGTTTTGCTCAGTGGATACAGCTTCGGCCAAGGGACTAAAGGGTCCCGGGTTTGATTCCGGTCAAGGGCAGGTACCTCCATTGCAGGCTCAATCCCCAGCCCTGTCTGGGGTGTGCGGGAGGCAACCAATTGATGTGTCTCTCTCACATCAATGTCCCCCTCCTTCCCTTCCACTCTAAAAATCAATGGAAAAATATCCTTGGGTGACGATTATTAATAAAACAAACAAACAAAAAAGCACAGCAAGTGTTCATTCCCTTCTTCCTTCTGCCAGCGGACTCCACCACCACTCATATAGATTCACCCACATTTTCACCCAGATAGAAATAGACATTGAACTCTTCCTAAAAGTGCTATTGTACACATTTTACAATAAACTCTTTGTAGAGAAGGACAATGGTGCCCAGTGAACCCACCCCAACCCGGGAAATCATAATTCCTCCAGCAGAATACGGCTCTGCTGGTGCTGAGCAAGCTTATGCCGCCCACCGTCCTCTTATTTGTAAAACCGGAACAATAACCATCTGTATCCTACAAGGACAAAATTAATTGGTGTTTTCATATATTAACTAATATAGCCCTGGGGTTCATAGCAGGCTGTGAACATTTCGCCTAACTTGATGTATTTTCAGTTTGCCCCACGGGTGTTCTATCTCCCCACAGTGCTAAGGTGAGGCCTGGAGGACACAGGCCTGAATCAGGGACCTTCTGTGCAGAGCGTTGCACCTGCTCAGATTTGGCATCGGAATCAGGACTAAAGTTTCTAACTTGGTCTCCCCAGTTCAGATGTCTATTATTAACCCCTGAAAGAGGTTATTGGGTCAGTTATTTGTTTATTTTCTTGCTTTGTTTGTTTGTTTGTTTTGTAACTCTGGGATTTAAGAAGATCATACATGAGAGTGATTTGTGGAAGAGAGAGTTTCTCAATCCTAAACCTGGTTTTAAGGAACCCAGAGGCATAGTTGAGGTAGCAGCACCTTTTAAGATTCAATTAAAATTTGCTTGAGCCTTTTCCCCAATCTCTGTGAGAAGCCTAATGATCTCCCCAGATTTGCTTATTAATTGTTGAGAATTTACAGACTTGTCTTTAGTTCTGGTTCCAAAATTCTGGTCTTGCTGAACTCACATCCCTCTTGGGGTCCACTCCTACTTCTGACTTTTGTTCTGTTCTGGCCAACCCAGACATAGAATTCAGCCTCTGCTTTGATTTCCCCCAACAACTTTCCCAAGCAGAGCCTTTTGGAATTCCATTTCTCTCTTTAATCTCTCCCCCTTCTACTCTCTTGACTGTTGTGCCCCCATTCCCAAACTCCTATTGACGGTTCAGATTGATTTAGCTATGACTTTACTTCCTTGTATTTTCTATCCTTGGCCCAGGGCCTTACTTTCCATCTACAAGTGGATAATCGAGGTATTATTCTAAACAAAGATAGTTATCTTAAGATAACTTTGGTGCAGCCTGGCCGGAGTGATTCAGTTGAGCTTCATTCTATGCACCAAAAGGTTGGAGGGGGGGGCCTTACTTGGGGGGTGGGGGTTGAGGTGGGGGAGTAGCTGATCAATGTTTCTCTCTCTCTTTCTCTCCCTTTCTTTCTCTAAGTATGTCCTTGGGTGAGGATTACAAAAAAAAGAGTAACTTTGGTGCAAATTTTTTAAAAAAGATATATGCACACACACATAGAAACACAAAAACACACATATATACACATGCATATACCTAATACATATCATACATGTGCATGTTATATAATACATAGAAATATATAAATAATTGCATAAATAGGTAATTGAATATATAATACATATTTTTAAATATATTTTATTGATTTTTTTTACAGAGGGGAAGGGAGAGGGATAGACAGAAACATCGATGAGAGAGAAACATCGATCAGCTGGCTCCTACACCCCCCCAACTGGGGATGTGCCTGCAACCAAGGTACATGTCCTTGACTGAAATCGAACCTGGGACCCTTCAGTCCATAGGCCGATGCTCTATCCACTGAGCCAAACTGGTTAGGGCTATAATACATATTGTGTATACATATACATACATACATATATACCCTGCTGCATGCATTCATCTACATAATCTAATCTAAACCATGATGGGACTGTGAACTTGACCTCCTGTCTCCTTCTGTAGGGTTCTAATTCTCACCTTTCTGTTTGTGCATTGCTGTAGACCCTCCTCTCAGAGTGAAATACAAGGAAGTAAAGTCATAGCTAAATCAATCTGAACCTAAACGTCAACAGGAATTTGGGAATGGGGGAGAGATTAAAGAGAGAAATGGATCCCATCCAGTTTGCACTGTTTAGTTTGGGAAATGGAACTGTAAATATTTGTTCAGTTGGTCATTTATTCAACCACACATTCATTCAGCATACAGTAATCAAGCACCCACAATAGAATGCCATATCGAATCCTATGGAAGAGAAAAGATGGGTAAAGAAAGGAGGGGTTCATAGCTTTAGAAACTTAAAATCCAGCTGGATGTACAATGCTTAACACGAAACAAAACGTTCCCAAATGCACAATTCTCATCAGAAGAACAGCAAATTAGAGCAGAAAGCTAAAGCCTCGCAGTGTACACCCATGCTGCTGTTTCAGCAGAATGAGCAGGAGGAAGAAGCCACTGTGGTTAAAAGAAACTGCTGGCTTATGGACTTTTTGAAATTACAATTTGCATGCTCTTCTAACAGTGTTAGTTCTGCTTAGATGGCAGAGTGGCTTTCATGAAAATTTGAGCTCAGCCTTGCCTTAAGCCTGTTTTAAAAAAAGAGGTCAGGTAAAATGACTGTAGTAACTGCACCAAGCTAGTTGAAAACCACAGTGTCTTTCAGATGAAACAAAAAAACCACATACTGGAAATTTTTTGCCCGCTAAAAACCCCTCGAAGTTGTCTCAGAAACACACATACAGGCAATTTCCTCTTTTCTCTTTAGGACTGTCCTCAAAGGAAACAGCTTTCCAAATCTGCAGGGTTAGACCAGGGGGGCAGTTTAGCAGCCGGGGTTAATTCTGAATTGAGCAGTAAGTGCTCCCTGAGCAGTAAAGTAGCCCATCGTCAAGGAGAACCTGGGCGTGCCAGTGTCTGACTAAATTGCACGTGCCTTGAAAAGGAGTTATTCTGATTCACCTGAGTCTACACAAACTCATAAGGCAACTAAGAATACGGTCCCACTAACAGCCGGTTGTTGTTTTCTGTCAATTTGGTTTTAGATTGTGGCAAAAGGGGAAGATGAGAACTGAGACAAGGCAAAATAATAAGGGAAGTAACTTATTTTTTAAACTCCCTAATTTGGGGTCAGGGACTTAATCCTTATGTAGCTCTTCCAAATCTCTTCCTATAGTGCTGCAACTTATAACTGAACTCTACACTGAATATTCTTATCGTTTAGTACATTTTAAACAACCTTGGAACAGAAATGAGCAATGACTGAATACTTTTGTAAAAAACCCTGCCCTATGTTTCGTTAGAATGTCTACATACAAGCTGAGTAACTTCATCAGTGTTCATTTCACATCAGGTAAGGGCAGAAAACAGGAGTCTTTTTATCCTGTATGTTGATAAACATGGCCTATGTGTGTAATCAATGATATTTTTAATTCACAAATCAAATATATACTGAATGTACCCAGGGAGGAATTTATATACGAATTTTGTGAAGAACAGCAAGTATTAAGATAATGAAGGGAGAGTATTAGTGTGTACAGAGGAGAGATATGATCGCCTATTTCTCGGTGGTAAAAAATATGATAAATGAACCTCAAAAATAGAGTGATACAGGTACAGGAGTCTCCCCTTATCCACAGAGGAGATGTCCCAAAACCCTCTGTGGATGCATGAAACCGCAGATAGTACCAAACCCCGTGTAAAGTGTTTTTTCCTACATGTACATATTTATGCTAAAGTATCACTTATAAATTAAGCACAATAAGAAATTGACAATAATAACTAATAATAAAATAGAACCATCATGACAATACAATAATAAAAGTTATATGAATGTTGTCTGTCTCTCAAAACATTTTATTGTACTGTACTCACCTTTCCACTTAAAGGAAGTATTTTACAGCTTCTCTGGCATTGGCAGCTTCACTACTCTTGCACTTTGAACCACTACTAAGTAAAATAAGGGTTCCTTGAACATAAGCTCTGTGATACAGCTACAGTCCATCTGATAACCAAGTTGGCTACTAAGTGAGTAACAGGGAGGAGTGTACACAGCATGGAGATGAAGGATGTTGGGATGAGTCACGTCCTGGCCTGCCTGAGACTCGCACAATTTTATCACAGTACTCAGAATGGCACATAATTTAAGCTTATGAATTGTGGAATTTCCCATTTATTTTCAAACCACAGTTCTCTGTGAGCAACAAACCACAGGAAGCTAAACTGAGGATGAGAAGGACTACTGTATTCATGTTCTATTGAAGTTAGACAATGCTTTTCTAGGAATTGGTTCTGTTTTTCCTTGCACGCTTCTGTGCCAAAATTCAAGAGGAAATACTAATTGTCCTCATTTGAAAACATTTGCAAGATGAACCTGGCATGCTGGATGTGAACCTCAGAGAGCCGTGCCTCAGTCTCATAAGCTTGCAGTTCCTAGTTTTCATATTTCCCAAATCATAGAAGAACTGCCATTCCTGGGGGATCCTTACTTCTCACATAATGCTCCATTTTATTCTATTTGCCTATTCATTACTGCTGGATGAAATCAGGCAGTCACATGATGTACTCTATCTTGAAAATCCTTTAAGCTGATGCTTCAAATTCTATAAATTATGTCCAGATTTAATATTAATTCTCTAAGTTTGTCTGAATGCTAGATAAGTCCTCTCCTTGTATTAAAGAAGTGATATTACAAACAAGTGGGGAAAGGACAGACTATCAATAAATGATGTTAAAAATATCAGTGGTGCCCAGCAGGCACGGCTCAGTGGTTGAGTGTCAACCTATGAACCAGGAAGTCACGGTTCAATTCCCAGTCAGGGCACATGCCCAGGTTGTGGGCTCGATCCCCAGTGTGGGGCGTGCGGGAGGCAACTGATCAATGATTCTCCCTTATCATTGATGTTTTTCTCTCTCTCTCCCTCTCTCTTCCTCTTTGAAATTAATAAAAATATATTTAGCCCTAGCCAGTTTGGCTCAGCAGATAGAGCATCGGCCTGCGGACCAAAGGATCCCTGGTTCGATTTCGGTCAAGGGCACATACCTCAATTGCAAGCTCCTCCCTGACCCCAGCCCTGGTCAGGGCGCATGCAGGAGGCAAGCAATTGATGTGTTTCTCTCAGACTTATATTTCTTTCTGTCTTTCCCTCTCTCTTACATTCTCTCTAAAAATCAATGGAAAAATATCCTTGGGTGAGGATTTTTTAAAAAAGCCTTACAAATAAAAAATAATAAAAATATATTTTAAAAAATACATCAGTGGTGACTATCTAAGAGCAGTAGGGTTTCAGGGACTTTAAATATATTTCTTCATATTTTAAATAATTGCTTGAATTTTAATAATGATCATGAATTGTTTATATAATCAGAAAGTTATTTCCATTGTAAAATTTACAGTATTGAAAAAAATGGTTTCCTATATGTAAGTAAATAAAATGAGATCTTTACCTAATACTCTCTTTACAAATGTAATAGAAAGGATAAAGCCCAAAATATATGAAGCAAACTTTTACTAATAGAAGGAAATATACAGATTATCTTCATGACCTTGAGTTCAGCAGAATTTCTTAAAACAAGGCAGAAAGCACATGCAACATAAATGGCAAGGTTTATAAATTTGCTTATAATTAAAAAATTTTTTTTATTGATTTCAGAGTGGAAGAGAGAGATAGAAACATCAATGATGAGAGAGAATCATTGATCGGCTGCCCCCTGATGGGGATCGACCCTGCAACCCAGGCATGTACCCTTGACTGGAATTAAACCCGGGACCCTTCAGTCCGCAGGCCAACGCTCCATCTCCTGGGCCAAACAGGCTAGGGCTGCTTATAAATTTTAAATGACACCAAAATTAATGCTTAACTTTAAATTTTGATTTAAAAACAAGCCACAGATGAGAAGATATTTGTAATATGTATTAAGTATCTAAACTACAAGAGTTAATATTACTAAGCAATAAAACAAAGCCCCAACTTATTTAAAAATGGGCAAAAATATGAAGAGAAAAGGGAAACAAAATTCACAAAAATATGCTCCTCACTATACTTAGAGGAGTACAAGTTAAAGTAGATACCACCTTATATCCCTCTGATTATCTACAAAATGCTTAACCTGAAAATATGCAGAATAGATGCAGAAAATATGAAATTGTATGGAGTGAAAATAAATGCAACTATTTTGATATCAATGCACAATACAATAAAACTAAAAATTTATGTTCCTCATGACCTTGAAAGTCCTCTTCTGGAGAAGCTTGCAAATATGTGCACAGGAGACAGCTACACAAAGTTGGGAACAATCTAAAATCCATTAGAGGGGGGATGAAAAATAAAGGACATTATATCCCCAAGGTCATTAAAGGAGCAGTTTTAAAAAATGAACTAAGTCTCTATGTCAGGGGTGGGCAAACTTTTTGACTTGAGGGCCACAATGGGTTCTTAAACTGGACCGGAACAAAAGCATGGATGGAGTACTTGTGTGAACTAATATAAATTCAAAGTAAACATCATTACATAAAAGGGTACGGTCTTTTTTTTTTTTTTAGTTTTATTCATTTCAAACGGGCCGGATCCGGCCTGCGGGCCGTAGTTTGCCCACGGCTGCTCTATGTAAATTAACATTATTAATATAGATCACAAAAACATACCATTAGGAGGGAAAAAACAGATTGCAGACATATTTAAACAGCATGATACAAATTATTTTAAATTTAAAAAACACTATCTATTGAAAATATGCAGAATAGATGCATATTTAAATTAAATTATTTAATTTTTTAAATTATATAATAAATAGAATAGGTTCTATTTATTATATTTTTATATAATAAACAGAATCATTTACCCAAAGACACTATAAGAGTTATCTCCTGGGAGAAAAGTAGAGGGAGGCAATTGAGGAGAGGAACAAAACGGACCTCAATTTTTTCTTTTCTTTTTTTTTAAAAAAATATATTTTATTGATTTTTTACAGAGAGGAAGGGAGAAGGATAGAGAGTTAGAAACATCAATGAGAGAGAAACATCGATCAGTTGCCTCCTGCACACGCCCTACTGGGTATGTGCCCACAACCAAGGTACATGCCCTTGACCAGAATTGAACCTGGGACCCTTGAGTCCATAGGCCGACACTCTATCCACTGAGCCAAACCAGTCAGGGCTCAATTTTTTTCTGAATATTATATTACTGTTACTAAAACACACACAAAGCATATTGCAAAATACAAAAGTAATATACTTGTACTCTCGTTTCCACTGGTCACAGATGCAACCAGCAGACCAGAGTCACAGAGCACCTGGTCTGCAGGGCCATTGGGTGGGTCTGCAATCTAGCACTAATAGGACAGAGCAGTGCTCCAGCCTCAATTTCTATTCATAATCATGACATGGATAAAACACTACTGTATGCCCACAAGAAGTTGGTGGTGTCCCCTTAAGAGCACCCACTGTGACCCACCTCACTCATAGACACTACAAGATACTAATAGGCCGAAACCGTTTGGCTCAATGGATACAGCATTGGCCTGCGGACTGAAAGGTCCCAGGTTCAATTCCGGTCAAGGGCATGTACCTGGGTTGCGGGCACATCCCCAGTAGGAGATGTGCAGGAGGCGGCTGATCGATGTTTCTCTCCCATCGATGTTTCTAACTCTCTATCTCTCTCCCTTCCTCTCTGTGTAAAAAAAAAAAAAAAAAAAAAAAAAAAAAAAAATCAATAAAATATATTTAAAAAAAGATTAATGAGCTTCTAATCATATTTTTTTTAAAAAAAAGATACTAATAGGATGTTCTGAAACAGAATCCCATGGCTGGAGGAAAAAACAGCTCTCAGCCTGAAGAAGATTATACTGAAAAAAGAAATTGAAAGCATTTTGAAGGAAAACTCAGATTAAATATGGGATTGGTTAAGTCAATCTGAGAATATCTCGCCTCTGAAAACAACAACAACAACACCTGCCTTTAAACATCTGTGCGCAGCCAAAGCACACCAGGCTCTCTCAACATGAGGACCACACATGATGGAGAAAGAGGGCGTTTCTGCGTCAGGCTCTTCATCAGTGCACGTTGCTCTGTTTAACCTTATAATTTGTGCTGAACTTTTGGAGGCTCTTACAATCAGCCTTATTCTAAGCATGTCTGTGGCGATGTTAAAAAAAACTGGAAATAGCAAAAAAAAAATCTTTGCCAAATCCTTCAGAGATTACTGTATTTGCATATGGTTTAAAACGAAACTTTATCAAAGCTTTTTTATTAAATCAAAAAAAGGGTAATTTACTTAAAAATAAACATTTGTTCTTTCCCAATGTTACTTGGGGACCTTTCTGGCCGGGTTGGGTGATTACAGCTGGACCCAGTAGCAGCGACAGGAGCGACCGTATCTTTGGCTTTTACCATGCAAGACCTCGGAGCGCTTAGAAGGTCAAGAGACCAAAACAAGAGCACAGCCACTCCTCTGGGACCTCACTGGACGCTGCTTGGGCAGAGGTGGGGCTGGTGGGATGACAAATCTTCCCCCGGCTTTGCTGAAGGAAGCCAAGCTCTGTGTTGATTTATAGCTGTTAGTGACTATTTTTATTTGTCAATATTCTAAAAGATTATTGGGAAATCTGCATCTTTAAAAAATTATCTCTCAACTCAAAGATAAGGCAAGCAGTTTTCTTTAAAGTTGTCAATATTCCTTGCTGTATCTCAGCCTGGCTTTTTAATTTTATTTTATTATTGATGAGGGGGAGAGAGAGAGAGAGAGAGAGAGAGAGAGAGAGAGAGAGAGAGATCGGTTGCCTCCCACATGCACCCCAACCAGGACTGAATTCACAACCTGGGCATGTACCCTTACTGGGAACCAAACCTGCCACCTTCTGGTGCACACACTCCAACCAATACAGCCATACGGGCCACGGCAGGTAAGGGGTTTTCTTTTGAGAAAAGTATAGCTTGATAATTTTCCCCTCTAGATTTCTAGGTCAGTATAAGGATAAACTGTTGGACGTTTGATACGAGCATCACAAGTGCTGTGATTGAAATAGCTACATTTCTTGCCGGGAGCCGGTCCATCCTTGCTGTTTCAAAGGACCTGGCATATTTGGCATACTGTTCTTAAAATGTTTGTTCACTTTCTTGGCACTCTGTGTTTTAACCAAGGTTTCCTCTCTGAGAAAGGTTGTTTCCCCAGGTAGGGATTTTCCCCTGAAGTTAGGGAGGGAATAAAACCCCTCAATTAAGTGCCAGGCAGGTAATTAATCACTTTAACTACGAACAATCATGCTTAAGCTACATAATCTTTACTCCCTGGAATGGAGATAAGAAATGCCCTAACCTTTGTAACAGAGATTGATAGGATTGAATCAACTGGTATAAATACAGATGTAACAAGACAGCGAGAGACAGAACTTAGAAGACAGAACCAAGAGGCACAGAACTTAGACACAGAACCTAGAGAAGAACCTAGAGACAGAACATGGCAAAAGATCCTGGACAGAAACTGGCCTCAGAACCTAGACACAGAACCTAGCGAGAGAACATGGCAAAAGATCCTGGACTGAACCTGACTATAGAACATGGCAAGAGAACCTGACTAGAACCTGGTGACTGAACCTGGCTGGAGAACCTGGACAGAACCTGGCTGGAGAACCTAGCGAGGGAACATGGCTACAGAACCTGGCTGGAGAACCTGGAGAACCTAGCAAGAGAACATGGACACAGAACCTGGCTGGAGATCCTAACCAGAACTTCGCTGGAGATCCTGAACAGAACTTCACTGGAGATCCTGAACAGAACTTGGCTGGAGATCCTGGCTAGAGATCCTGCCTAGGCTGCTGGTCAACTGAACTCTGTCTCCGTGTCATTCCTCCTTCGCCGACTCTGTCCACACCTTTGGGGACCCCTGGACCTGCTGGGGTTGGACCCCAGCAATTTCTCAGAAGACTCCTATGTTTTTTTGTAGCCTCCTCTCCATTTTAACAGGCCTAATTAAAACAAATTTAGCCTGATGTGTCTTGGAAATTGAAATTCCACCAGTGCTGAGTATTAATGATACCTGGGGCACTCACAGAGATGCACTCTGTGTTTTTGACAGGCCCTGGAGACAAGGCCGGTGATCAGCAGGTGCTGACACCCATGTGGCATACCGGCCAGTGTCCCTTTTAGTTGGCTAGTACCTGAGCCTTACCGGGAGTTCAACGCTGTGCCTACCACCCTGTCCTGGAAGATCATTATGGCCCAGATGCGTGGGTCTGGGCAGATTTATATCTCAGGACTGAAATCTGGTTGAGCCCTTCCTGGCCCCTTGCTTTTCCAGCCTTCCCATCCCCATTGCTGGAGCACAGTGTGGTCCTCATTGCCACCCTTAAGCTCGACCAGTTTCTGGGACCAATTAGAACTTCGGCTGGAAGCATCTGAACTTCTCTAACTCACCACCTGGATGTAGTGCTGAGTCTCTAATATGGAATACAAGGTCTGACACCTGAGGACCTCTACAGCCTTTCTTCCCTCCTTCCCTCCTCTTTACACACACACACACGCACACACACACACACACACAGTTGTTCTCAGGATGTGCCAGCCTGTTTAATAACCCAGCCATAACCTCGGTCACACTGCTTTCCTCTGCCTGGAACGTTCTCTCCTCTGCCTGAATGCATCATTTTTCAGCAAAAGTGGTTGGCTGATACGATAGGGTTCTTTGATCACTCATGTTTCTTTGAACACTATTACCTTTTTCCTGTGTCCAAAGCAAGCTCTAGTTCCAGCGGAAAGCGTGGCCTCTGCAGGCTGCCCCGGCTTCCCCTGTCATACAAGTAATATACTCACCTTGTACTCCTACTTTACATGCTATCATTAAAATCCTTCTACAACTTTTGTGAGGGAAGAACCATTACAATCAAACCTCAGTTCTCGAATCTCTCTCATCTCAAACAATTCAGTTTTTGACCAAGTTTTTCAAGGGGAGAAAAAATGTCTCAATCATTGAACAAAACTTTGGTTCCTGACCTGACAACTATTTCATGCTGATGCATCTCTCCTCAGGACACAAAGGAGAGAATGCGAGTTGATTTACCGCTAAACCTGTGCTATGAATATTTTTTGCTTTTGTTGCTGGTGAAATGGATGATTAGCACAATTTTAAAACATAAAGAGGCCATGAGGAGTGCTAATGTTGCTAAGAATGTGAAAGAAACATTGATCACAGGCAATTGAAGAGGTAGAAAAAGAGTTGTTGATTTAGATAAACGAAAAGCAGTTAGCCTGTGATAGCATTTCAGAGGCAGTGACAGATGCGAAAGCAAAGATGCCACAGACTGACCTCCTGAAAAATACCCCTGGACTGAGTGCTGAAAGTGATTCGTTTGAGGCTAGTAGGGGGCGGTTCAATTAATTTAATAAAAGAAGTGTTTGTTTATAGATTAAACAGTACATTATAAGAAAGGTTAAAACGGAATCCATTGGGGGTCTGGAACAAACTAATTTAATTTACATTATTTCTGACGGGGGAAAAATGATTCAGTTTTTTAATACATGCTTCCCCAACAGCCTTCTGGAACAAAATTAAGTTTGAGAACCGAGCTTCCACTGTATCCCCATTCTACTGATGAGACTGAGCTCAGAAACACTACACTACTCACCCAAAATCACCCTTTTGGGAAGTTAGGAAGCTAGCCTCTTGGACTTCAAAGCTCTTCATTACTATCTCCATGGCCCAGTCTTAGACACACTTCTTTTTTGGCCCTGTTGCCAGAGTTCACGTGTTGTTACATGGTCAGTACCAAAGTCTCTAGGACTGCCGCCCGCCTTTGTCCCACAGCTCATCCTCCACGAATGGAAGGCTCCCTCTGACCCTGACTGAGCACCCACACCTAACTCTGTGTTGGCACCGGTCCCTCTCACTGCCTGGCTGCCTGGCTATCCAAACCCAACCCGACCCCGCAGTGATCATGCTCCCTTCTCGGGTAGGGTGGTAGACTCATGCAGGCCAGAATTTGGAAGCTGACTGCTGGCAGAAACCACATCTCTTGTTCCACACCCTTTGCCTACTGCCATGGAACCTAATTTTCTCTCCACCAGCAGCTGGAGCGGAGTCTCCAGTTTTCAACCCACCCCAGCGATCAAGTCCACCTACCAGTCCTGCCCCCCGCCCCAGCCTTCTCCATCGGATCCCACGTCAACAAGCTGTATAGTTCTCCCCTGAGGCCCTGAGCAGGACAGCCTCATCGGAACTAATTCAACAAGACTCTGACTTAAGCCTCTTATCTTTGTTTATTTGTTCACTGGCGTCATAAGTTGGGTTTCCCCAGAAGCCAGCTTTCAGACAAAGATTTGAGGCCAAGAAGTTTATTTTGGGGGTGACCCACGGAAATGTTGAGCGGGTTTCCCCTGCGAGTACCTAGGGTTCAGTGTCACTGAGGAACTATGGATGACAGCACAGAACATACCTCTGAGTCAACCCACTGAAGTAAGGCAAGGAAGCTGGGGGGTTTTTTCCTCCCATTTTCATGGTCATTGGCTAAGGGCTGCACCCTGCACTTTGGGCCTAAGCCCTCAAGTGGAGAGTTGTGGGTGTTTACAGTTGGTTGCTCTGGCATAAGCTGTTATGACAAATACTTAGGAGTTATAGACAGAGCACAGATAGCCTCTGATATAGTCAGTAAAAAAAGCATTTAAAGCTGCTGTTTTAGTGATTCTGGAAAGCCTCTGGAGGAAGTATTCAGTCACAAAGAATATTGCCTAGCCCTAGCTGGTTTAGCTCAGTGCATAGAGCATCAGCCTGAAGACTGAAGGATCTGGGGTTCAATTCCGATCAGGGGCACATGCCTGGGTTGCGGGCTCAATCCCCAGTAGGGGGCGTGCAGGAGGCAGCTAATCGATGATTCTCTCCCATCATTGATGTTTCTGTCTTTCTCTCCCTCTCCCTCTCTGAAATACACACACACACACACACACACACACACACACACGAATGAATATTGCCTATGGAAGTCTTCCAAAGTTTCTTATATTTGGCTCATGCATTATACATCAGAGTCCATTAGGATTGCCGTAGAGCCCCCTCCCCATCTTCAGAACATGCACCAGAATTCTCAGGTCTTTCAGGAAACTCAGAGGTCTTTCCTGTGTTTTTTGCTCTTTTACTAACTGTGAGAATATAGTTCATCATTCATATTTAGTGAGTCCTCTCCTCATATAAAAAGGATGAACTAGTGGTTCTAAAGAGCACTAATGAAATATTCTTCCTACTCTCAAGGAACCTGTAGTCTAGTTGGGCAATTACAATATGTATTGTTATTCTTCTTTGATGGAAGAATACGGGGTAAGAACTAAAAGGGTGAGTTGCTTAAAAAGTACAAAAACTAGATTTTCCTGCTAGGAAATCTATAAGAACAGAAATCAAGTTATCTTGAGACTAGAATTGAAATGCCAGAATCACAGACTTGAGTCCCTTATTTAAACCTCTTCCAAGTTACTGAAGATGGCATGATTTTTCTTTTAAATTTTTTTTCAAGTATAGACTATCAGAGAGAGGGAGAGAGAGAGAGAGAGAGAGAGAGAGAGAGAGAGAGAGAGGAATGAGAAGATGTATATCAGTTCTGAAACCAATGATTAATTTCTCTGCATAAAAAAACTTTCTTTCCTAACCAGCATTTCATCTGAGGTAATAATGACACATTCTCTTTTTTTTAAATTAAATTTATTGGGGTGGCATTGGTTAATAGGATCATATAGATTTCAAGTATACATTTCTATGATACATGATCTGTATATTGCATTGTGTGACCACCACCCAAAGTCAAATCATCTTCCATCACCAAATATTTGGCCTCCTTTACCACCCTCACCTTCCCAGATGAAATGCTGGTTAGGAAAGAAAGTTTTTTTATACAGAGAAATTAATCATTGGCCACAGAACTGATATACATCTTCTCATTTCTCTCTCTGAATCAATCTTTCTCTCTCTCTCTCTCTCTCTCTCTCTCTCTCTCTCTTTCTCTCTCTACCTCCCTCCCTCCCTCCCTTCCCCTCGCTTTCTCCCTTTCTTCCTCTCTCCATCTCCATCTTTATCATTTCCTCTATTTCAGGGAAGAGTATTCATGTCAGATATTTGTGAAAATCATACATATTCCTGGCCAATTCAGCCATCTTCTCTGTTTTGGGTGATTTAAATCATGCATAGTAATACTAGCATTTCTTAGCTGTTGACAGATGAGTAAGTCTCAGATTGTGTACTTCATAGGAACTACAGGGGGGTTCCCAAGAGCTACAAATTCTGCAAAACAGATCCCTTAAGTAAATAATGGAAAATGATAGTTTATTTTAAGTCCTTTGAAAAGTTGAAAAATGATGCAAATGGAAAGGACTCATCTGTTCTTAGTCAGCTTTTGACCTTTGACTATATAAACACAAGAAACACATGAGCTAGATAGAGCTAGGAAACAGTGTTCCTTCCCTGCTATCCAGAAACACTAAATGAATCTTTCCATTGAGCTTTACAGAGATATATGAGAGCACCGTCACACAGAACACTTGATTTAATAATGTATTATTAAAGAAGAAGGCAGTTTTTAAGATCTTGGCAATCTCGGCAACTTTAAAAAATCTGTTAAGTGAGTAAACTGGAACAGATCTTTGCTAGTTTTTTTTTTCTCTCTCTCTAAAATGTTAATGTTGGGACTCATCAAATCAGACTATCTCAGAGCCCACACATGCCATCTTGACATTAACACACAACAGTTAACACACAGTAGTGTGCAAGTCCCTGCCAAAAGCATCTTGCTTCTATAAAAGACAACAAAGGCCCTAGCACCGACATGAAGTGCCCTGGTACTATGCACTGAAATTACCTGGTAGGAAGTGGCCCCCAGAGGAATAGGGGAAATGTCTACTCCAATATTTTTTTTTATCAGAAGAATCAGTTTAGGAGGTTATTTGCCACCTTGACCTTTTAGCGGATAATAATGCTTTTCTTCCACTTCTTTTAGGAGAACATGTCTCTCCTAGAAATCCTATTTAAGGCAAATTCCTATGGAGCCTTCAAGTGGCAGCCCAACACTAACACCCCCAGTAAGACTTTGGCTCCTTCCTCTAAGTTCCAATTTCATCTGTATCATAATTGTTTCTCTGCAGTGTGTAAGATCTACCCAAGAAGGTAGCAACCGAACTCAAGGGGTTCACCTCTTCAGTGCTTTATTCAAGAACAAGATATGGTTGTTGTGGGTGGTTTTACTTACTTGGTGCAAGTAAAGGAGACAAGCCATTCATATCCAAAGCTCTGTTTCTCTGAAGGGAGGCTAAGTCATTGCTTATAAACACTATTTAGTCAATTACATGTTGATTTCTTATTTGCAGTTGGCTACATTTATCCTATTGAATTCCTGTTAAATTCATCCTGTTTACATCTAGTCTGCAAAATACTAAGCCACATTTTTAACATTTAGCAAGAATAACATCTATATATTACCTAATAATAGACAAACATGTAAATTGACCGTCCCTCCACTACACTCACCAGCCAATCAGGAGAGTATGCAAATTAACCCAACAAAGATGGTGGTTAATTTGTATACGGAGGAGCGAAGCAGTGGAGCGGGAGCGGTGAAGACTGAAGGCTCTGGCTGGAGCGAAGGCCTGGGTCCTGGGTGCCAGAGGAAAACTGGTGCCAGCAGCCAGGGGAAGGGAAGGCCTATTGCACGAATCTCTTCGTGCAACAGGCCTCTAGTGTATATATAAAAGCCTAAGCAACCGTTACGACTGAATGACCAGAATGACCAGTTGACCAGACACTACGATGCGGACTGACCACCAGGGGGCAGACGCTCAACACAGGAGCTGCCCCCTGGTGGTCAGTGTGCTCCGACAGGGGGAGTGCCGCTCAGCCAGAAGCTGGGCTCATGGCTGGCAAGTGCAGCTGTGGTGGCAGGAGCCTCTCCCGACTCTGCAGCAGTGCTACCGAGCAGCAGGCACAGTGGGCCGGGATGAGCACAAGCGGAGCGGCGCCAGCTCCTCCCTGGCTGCCTGCCACTTGGCGCACTGCTACATCCCCAAGGGGTCCTGGATTGCAAACAGGCACAAGCAAGGCTGAGGGAACCCCCTCACCCCCCCCCCCAGTGCACGAATTTGTGCACTGGGCCTCTAGTAAAACTATGAAGAAGGTATGTACTGTTACTAAACTGAAGCCCGGAAAGACTAACTTGCCTAAAGTCACATAGCTAGAAAGCAGCAGAGATAGGATCTGAACCAGCTGTCTGATTCTAGAGCCTATTCTCTTAACTATCATGACAGGTATGCCAATGAGACAAAGAAATCAGCTGAAGGCACATCTGGGACACTTGAGGTAAGAATTATTTTCCTGGAAGCAGAAGTGGAATGTATACAAGCATGGTGCCCACTGTATATAAAAAAAATGAATTATTTTCCTTCTTGGAAAGCTGTCATCAACATAGAATACCTGGAACTGCTGCAGTTATCTTGTGAGTCACAGCTGAGTCTGGTGGAGGAGAAAGATGGAAGGTACACAAGTTTTTGACGACATCCTTGAACAACTGAATTATCTAGCCTTGGAACTGTTCTACCTCTGGAATTCTTTTCATGTGAGATAAGGAATCCAATACTGTTTAATCTATTTTAGTTAGGTCTCCTGTTACTTGTGGCAAAAAGCACTCTCACTGATACACATACATATACACATAAATTCAACCTGAGGCATACAACACATGTAGGGAGGCCAAATATTGGCACCATGTACAACTTTTCATTCAGCCAACAAATATTGAATATCCTTCATATACCAGGTACATTGCAAACTGTTGAACGGAACAGGTTGGGAAGGGCAGGTTTCTGTACCTATGGAGGTTATAATTGTGTGGAAAATGTGGTCATGAAAGTGGAAGCAGGCATATTTAGGGAAGCTATCATGAGGACTAATCTAGACTAGGAAGTTAGAGAAGGCCCTAATAGAATCTAACAAAAGCATACATACCAGGTTCAAAGAATCCATGCCATATCCGTTAGTATCATCCACGTTTAGTGTGTATGTAGTTAATTGGTGATATACTTTGGTTTTAGTTGTGTAAGAACTGTAAGTACAATGTTGTGTGCATAATTGTGTTGGGTTTATATGTATTTAGGTAACTTCATAATAAAATAATTTAAATCAGCACTGAGGGCCGGAATATTTCCCCCTTTTAAAGGGGAAATACTGCAGCCAGTTTTGGAGAAGCAAACTAATATAAAAGACAAAACAAAGGAAAGGGAACCAGGGTATTTGGTGTCTATTTCTAGCTCATTGGCTGGCAGCCCTCTGTGACTTGAATTCCATAATTTGTAAAATATGATTCATCAGGAGTTGCAATGGAATATTTTAGAGTGTTTAAATTAATGAGGAATAAATCCTAAAAACCCTTGCAATGCTGTGAACGTTCCAGAAGTTATTCATAATTATTTCTTTGTTATAGCAAATAAAATGGGCAAAATAAAGGAGGTGGATACAGGACATGAAACACAAGAACAGAAAGCAGAGGAGGGAAAAATCAGAAGGCAGTAAGTGGCTGGCAAACCCTCCAAAGCAGGAAACTTGCTGTGCACATTGTAGCTGTTACTGAATAAGTACTTACTGGAACTTCTAGAGATGACCAAACATCAAGAAGGAAGTGATTTTTTTTTTAAGTTTTATTATGGAAAATTTCTAACATGCACAAAAGTACCAAGAATAGTAATGAGAACTACCACGCAGCCTCAACAGTCAATCACTCGTGCCCAATCCTGTTTCATTTCTATCTCCCACCCCTCTTATCTGAAGCAAACTCCAGATATCATATTATTTCACCCTTAAATAAGTCGGCAAGTATCTTTAAAGCAAAAGAATGGGAACCAAGGCATTTGGGGGGGTCTATGCCTAGCTCACTCGGTGACAGCCCTCTGCATCTTCAATTCCATAATTTGTAAAATGATTTGTAGGGGGTGAAAGGTATTTTTTTTTTTTTTAAGTAACCACGATAAAAGAAAAAAAAAAAAAAGAAAAGGAAAAAAAAGATGATTACATCCTAATAAGGCTCTCCAGAAGGGAATCTCACCCCATAAATCCAGGTCCCGGCTTCATTCCCCCAAGAGCCCAAGGCGCCCTTCCTTTCAAGGCTGGGACCCCAGTGCAGCCGGCAAGACCCAGCCTTTTAGGGCGCTGGCTGGTCCTCGCCCCGCCCCTCTCCCCGGGAAGTCTCCGCCTACCAGGCCCCAGCAGCCCCCGCGCGCCCTCGCGCGCCCCCGCGGCCTCGGCGTAGGGAGCGGCTCGCCGCCCCGGACGCGCTGGGCCTGGCTCCGGAGCGCGCACGCCGTGCGTCCCGGGCTCGCCGGGGATCCGCGCCGGGGGCTGCGGGGAAAGACTGACAGTTTGGTCCGCCATGTTCTTCGCCGCGGCGTTCCGGGCCCGGGCGGCTGGCCTCACCGCCCAGTGGGTAAGGAGGCTCGGAATGAGCCCGGGCACTGGCGCCGCCCTTCTCCCTCTCTCCTTGCCTCTTTGGTGGTGAGCACACGAGAGCCCTGGGCTCCGGACCAGCCTTCAGGCGGCGGCAAGGACACTGCGGCCTTCGCCCTCTCCCGGGAGAGGTTGCTGCAGCGAGGAGCTCCGGGGGAGGGTCGGCAGATTTAACGAAGGCGGGTGCGTGGCCTCCTCTGCCGGACGGGGAAGTGCCCGCCTGATTTTGTGAAGAAGAGGATGCAGGAGGGCCGCTCGGTGTTGTGTTTTGCCCTGTTTCACTGTAGCGCCTGGGTCGGCCTAGTGCCCGTGCTCCCGAAGCGGGCAGCTGGCACGGCGAGCCTGGTGCCCTTGTGGCCGTCGGGTCGCATTGTTCTGGAGAGAACTCTGGGCTGTAGGTCTGCCTTGCTTGGTTTAGGAGCGTCTCCCGAGGCCAAGAGAAGGGTGACCACAGTGTTTTCTTTTGTGCCTTGCATATCGGAAAAGTTCGGCACGTCGTATCGAACGACGTAAAAGAACAGCCCAAATACTGCACAGCAGGATTTTAGAGCTTGAATGGGTGGTTTTGAGTGAGATCCAACTGCGTCTCATTTTAGGCCAAGAAATGGAATCTCAGAAAGGTTGCAGCATTCAAGTTCACTTAAAATGCAGATCCCAGAAATTGTAACCACGGGGCATTTACTGGAAAGAACGCAGCCTTTTTGTCTCTGCAGTAAAATGGAAGGGTTGATCAGTTCGCAGCGGAAGAGGGATGTAGATGGTGCCCAGGAGTGTAGAATGAGCTCGGGGCTTTAGAGCGACACCAGAGTTTGGATGGTGACCTCACTGCGTTTTTCGCTTTGTGAACTTTGGCTGTTATTTTTCTCCATTTCCTCAGTTGTAAAATGGGAATATTGTAATTTGCAGAGTTTAGTCTTTTAATAAACGTTTGTGGTCCCACGGTGGGTCATGCACTGATGGACTCCAGGGAACAATGTGGGTAAGGAGGATAGGTGACACTTGGTGACGACGTTCTATGTGCCAAGCACTGTGTTAAATATTTACGTTCTAAATCTCGTTTGTGAGGTTGGTACTCTTGATTTCCCCATTTTACATAATCAGATTTAGACAGCCCCTGTTCTTGTGGCGTTAATAGTCTTGTATAAGAGGAAAGACAATGCAAGAAAAGACTATTGATAGTTGGCAAGAGAAAGCTTGAAGGTATGAGAAGCACAAGCTGTGTTGCTAGACTCCATGGTTGGGAGGTAAGGTGAGTTCCAAGATGAAATGAGAGAGGTGGCAGGGCCCAGATCTTGGAGGTCCTTGCGTGCTATCCTGAAGAATTTGACTTTATCTTAGAGGCAGTGGAGAGTCAGTGAAAGGTTTTAGAGGAGCAGAGGGGCATGGTCAGGTTTCTGCCTTGGATGGATCACTGGATGGGACTGAAAGGAAAATAGGTTTGATGGGAGCCAAAGGCAGGGAGACCAGATTAGAGGCTCTTGCAGAACCCCAGGTGAGACTAATGAGGATCAGTCCTTGTCTACTAGTAGAAAGGATATAGAGTACAGATAGATTTTGGTTTCTTTTGTTTTTGAGGGAAGAGGACAGGGTGTAAATTGAAAAACAGTATTAACTGAAAAAAAAACTTCAGGTAGTGGAAGAAAATCAAATTGTTTTTTTTTATTTAATATATTTTTTTTTATTGATTTGAGGGAGGAATGGAGAGGGAGAGAGAGATAGAAACATCAATGATGAGAGAGAATCATTGATCGGCTGCCTCCTACATGCCCCACACTGGGGATCAAGACCGAAACCTGGGCATGTGCCCTGACTGGGAATCGAACCGTGACGTCCTGGTCATAGGTCGACACTCAACCACTGAGCCACACCAGCCAGGCAAATCACATTGTTTATGTTAACTTTGGCAACTTTTTCTTTTTTTTATTAATCATTACCTGGTATGTAGTATGTGCCTAGTAAATATTTGTTGAGTTGATGAATAAGTTTAAATTTTTGTTCATTTTCCCCTCAATTTTGAGAAATAATCAACATACATTACTGTAGAAGTTTAAGGTATACAGCATGATGGTGTGATTTACAAGTTTAATTTTTTAATTACACAAGTAACATATTGTTAGAAAAATATAATATTAAGAACAGCAAATAAAATAAGCTCAAAAAATGAATATCACCCATAGTCTCATCAACTTGGAAATTACCAAAATGTTTAACATTTTGAAGTCTGCAATTAATAGACCTTAACAGAACTTTAAAAAAATCAGGTGATATTGTTCACACAATTTTGTAGCCTGTTTTATTTTATTCCTCATAATACGTTTTGATCAGCTTTCCTTATCAGCAGACATTTTATACGGTCATTTTTAATGCTGCATAGCATTTTATTGTATGTTCTATAATTTATATAACGAGGCCCGTCTTCTAATATTTTACAAATAGTGGGATATCAGATGACCTAGGAAAAATCAGGAAAAGTATGAATAAAGAGGTTCCTAATAAAATTGCTTTCCTAAAAGAGAAACCTTTAAAGAAACCATTAACATTTTCAAACCATATACATTGCTTATTCTGTTATAATTTACTAGGGGCCCGGTGCACGAAATTCGTGCACTGGGTGTGTGTGTGGGGGGAGTGTCCCTCAGCCCAGCCTGCCCCCTCTCACATACTGGGAGCCCTCAGGCGTTGACCCCCATCACCCTCCAATCACAGGATCGGCCCCTTGCCCAGGCCTGACGCCTCTGACAGAGGTGTCAGGCCTGGGCAGGGGACCCTCATTTCCCTCCATCACTGGTTCTGCCCCCAGCCCAGGCATCAGGCCTGGGCAGGGGACCCCCAGACCCCTCCGATTGCTGGCTCTGCCCCTTGCCCAGGCCTGATGGCTCAGCCAGAGGTGTAGACCCCCATCACCCTCCGATCACCTGATCGGCCCCTTGCCCAGGCCTGACGCCTCCGCCAGAGGTGTCAGGCTTGGACAGGGGACCCCCATCTCCCCCCGATCACTGGCTCTGGCCCCCGCCCAGGCCTGAGTCCTCTGGCCCAGGAATCATGCCTGGGCAGGGGACCCCCATCTCCCTCTGATCGCTTGCTCCACCCCCCGCCCAAACCTGATGCCTCTGACCCAGGCTTCAGGCCTGGGCAAGGGGACTATCATATCCACCCAATCCCCGGCTCAGCCCCCCGCCCAGGCCTGATGCCTCGGCCAGAGGAGTTGACCCTCATCACCCTCCGATCACCAATCACCGGATCGGCCCCTTGACCAGGCCTGAGGCCTCCGGCAGAGGTGTCAGGCCTGGGCAGGGGACCCCCAGTTCCCCGCGGTTGCAGGCTCTGCCCCTGCCCAGGCCTAACGCCTCTGGCTGAGGCGTCCGGCTTAGGCAGTGGGGACCCGCAGCTGCAGCGGCCCCGCGATCGTGGGCTCCGCATTAGGCCCAGGCAAGGGACCCCTAGCTCCCGGGACTGCCAGCTTCGACCGTGTCCAGCTCCCATCGCTGGCTCCACCCCTACTTCCTGCTATCACTGGCCAGGGCGGCAAAGGCGCCTGATTCTCTGATCATGGCTGGGGGGCAGGGCAAAGGTGGCCCCAGGGCCGCCTTTGCCCTGCCCCCCAGCTCTTAGCTCCCCCCTGGCTTTCTGATCACTGTCAGTGGAAGGGGGCTTCTTCCTGCTTTCCCTTTCGCCTCCCTGCATTGTGCCTACATATGCAAATTAGCCTCCATCTTGTTGGCAGTTAACTGCCAATCATAGTTGGCAGTTAATTTGCATATAGCCCTGATTAGCCAATGAAAAGGGTATCGTTGTACACCAATTACCATTTTTCTCTTTTATTAGTGTTGATGCTTTGTTAGCTAGCTGCTGTTTTCTTCAGCAACAGGCTTTTCAGCTCATCATTGCTTAAAAAATATCAAGAACTTAGTACTGTGTCTAGAATTGCTTGGAAGATACTACTTCTATAACCTTGAGCCATATTTCTTAATCTCTTTGATCCTCATTTTCTTTTCTGTAAAGTGCAGTAATGCCTTGAGTGATTGTCAAGAATTGCCTAAAAATTATGAATTATGGATGAATAGGTATTCAGAATAGACTTTTCTTCTTTCCTTTAGTAACTGCCTGTGGCTTTCTGTAATGTTGACACCACTGTATACAGCTCATTACTGCCTCACACCTAAGCCAGTACTTAGTTTTGTAGGGGTGAGAGGGTTGTGGCATTTTCAGGGGTTGTGTTTTCAGTTTTAGAATTTTCATGTTTCATTTTTATGGTTTCTATTTCTGTCTTTTCAGTCATTGATATTTTTCTTTATGTTCTTAAGCAGAGTTGCAGCTGTTTTGAAATTGTCTGGTAAATATCCATTGATTTTTTTTTTTTCTTGAAAATGGGTTGTTTTCTTTTGTATGTATGTGCATATGGGTTTTTTGTTGTATTGTTTGTTTGTTTTTTATGTTGAGTGATTTTGGATTGAGGATGGTATGTCATAGAGGCTTTATATTTTGTTAATTCCTCCAAAGAGTTGTTGTAAGCAGTTAATGTAATTGAAATCATACTGCAATTAAACTCCCTTGAGGGCAGCAACTCAGATATTGGTTCATTTCTTTCACCAGAACTGCTTGGAATCTGCCTCATGAGCATGAATGATTTGGGGTCATCCACAGAATTTGGGTTTTCTCCTCGATATTCCTTTTTTGGGATTTCCCACTTTCCCAGGCCTGTGATTGTCCCAAACTCACCTGTGTTTATTCATACCATTAAGGTTGCAGGTTTTCCCTTAGGGGTTTACTGCCCTGTGCTGTTGAGGGTCTGCCTTCAGGCTAAAAGATAGATGTAAGGAAAAAACAACAACTCACTTCTCTTCTAAGTATAGGCTTCCCCTCCCTCCTGTGTTTGCATGCATTTGGTTTTTCTCCAGTGCTTTCAGAAAGTTTTTTGTCCTCTTATTTTTTAAAAGAAGTATTTCGTCCAGAGTTTGTAATTGTTACTCAGTGGTTTGGACTGATAATACCTATTCATCTACACTAGAAGTAGAACCTTCTGTGGTGGCATTTTTCTTTCTAAATTTTAAGTTTTATAGAATGAAATGCTCTCATTCCATTAGAGATTCATTTTTTATATATTGCTTCTCTTAATTTACTTTCATTGTTGAGAGTATTACAGATGTCCCCATTTTGCCCCCTTTCCCCCCCTCCACTTGACTCTCACCCCACGCCAGGCCTTCACCGCGTTATTGTCTGTGTCCATGGGCTATGCATATATGCATATAAGTTCTTTGGTTAACCGCGCCCCACACACCCCCAGCACCGCCGCCTTCCTCCCTTCCCTCTGAGATCGGTGAATCTGTTCCATGCTTCCATGTCTCTAGACCTATTTGTTGATTTTTAAACCTGATTTTGCAATGTCCCAAGGTATCTCCATTTTGCCTTAAAGATTCTAAAATTCTTAAAAGTAAAAAGAAAACAGGCATTTGTGTTAATTTTCTATTGCTGCTGTAACAAATTACCACAAGCTTGGTGACATAACACAACACAAATTTGCTGTCTTATAATTCTGTAGGTTAAAAGTCTGACATGGTCTAAAATCAAGGTACACTTCTCTCTGGAGACTCTAGGGGAGAATCTGTTTTCTTAGCTTTTCCAGCTTCTAGAAGCTGCTCTCATTTGTTGGATGATGGCCCTCTTCCATCTTCAAAGCCAGCAAGGGCCGAGGAGTTTCTCATGTCACGTCATGTCACATCACTCTGACCTTGCTTCTGCCATTTGTCACATATCCTTTTCTGACTTTGCTCCCTCTTCCAAATTTTAAGGGCCCCTGTGATTACCTTGGACTCTGATTATCCAGAATGATCTCCCTATTTTAAGGTGGACTGATTAGCAATCTTAATTCCAGCTCCTTTGCTGTGTATATTAACATATTCATAGCTCCCCAGAATTAGGACATGGGTATCTTTGAGGCATTATTATTCTGCCTAACACAGCCCTAAACAATTTCTTTTTTCAGCCTTAAACAATTTAGGGGAAAGAGAAAATGACAGCTTTTTAAGTATTCAGTGAGGTTCAGTAGGCCATTTTTGGCATACTACAGATTCAGATCTTTCTATTGGATATGTGAACTCAGTCTCCATTTCAAATATCTAAATAGCTGAACTTCCCTCTCTTTAGCACTGTTTAATATCAGTGCAGTACATTTGGTAATAAATTGTAGGTTCATTTACCATGTTGGTCTGGTTTTCCATTGGGAAACCTTGACTCACCACTTTTGGAGTCAGGTCAGGAAGCATGTTATAAATCAGGACATTTCTTTCAGTAAACATTAAGGACCATGTTCAAACACTTTTTGCTTTGCCTTGTTGGGGGAGAAGGAAAGCACCTTTATATGTGGGATACTTTGCTGGGCGTTTTCCCCTTTTGTAGGTGAGCATCTGAAGGTGCCCAGGCAGATGTGCCCAACATTACATAGAATACGCCTGAACTGGGTTTGTTTGCAAGTCCTATTTAACAAAATATTTTTTTAACCTACCTTTCTGAAATCGCTCAAGTTTACTGAGGGAAGTTGGTGTGTATGGTGAAGTTTTAAATATAATAGGTGCTATAAAGTGGTTTCACTTTGCTTAAGGAAGAGAGACTCTGGTTCAGGGGCCTTAGAGAGATAAGAGGAGGAGGTTAACCTTGGTCATGATGGATGAGGGAGGTATAGGGTGACATAACGTTGTCAGTACAGGTAGCTCCATGTACAAGGACAGTGAATGTGAGAGAGCATGACACTATGGACAAGAATAACCTGCTGTGGAAGGTGAGACTGGAATAGGTCACAGAGTAGAGGCCTTTGGTATGTCATACCACAGAGTTTAGATGTTATTTTGTAGGCAGTGATTTTAGATTGATCCCCACCACGGCCACCTCCTTCTCCCCCATCATAATTTTAGGACAAACATCTCTGGAGATGTGGAGAAGGGTGAGATTGCAAGGCAAGAGACAGAAGGCTATTGCGGTAATCTAAGAGGGAAATGAAAAGAGTTTGAACTGGGGATAGTTGTAAGAAACATGAAGTAGTATGAAAAACAGAATTTAAAAGTTGTTTAGGTAGAATGGGTAGGACTTGGTGATTGTCTAAAATGAGAGAGAGTAAGTGAGAGAAGGGGATCATGGAATGTTTTTCATGATCATAATTTAAGCCACTGTCTGTAATGACTGTCTAAAGCTGAATTACCATTGGGTTAAAAGAAATATTTTGTTACTTTTTTTTAAGCAAGGTGAGGCATAATTTTTTAAAAGTTGTCATGAATAGCAAATTGACATAAAGATAGGAAAAATGTAATCATAATATGGCATTTCTCTGCATCAAAAAGTTACTAGGTTTCCTTGGGGATCAATATAGTAGGCAAACATATTTGAAAATTTCAGAGGTGAAAAGGTGCAGAACCTACCTATTCGTAGAAGTATATGACAAATCTATGAATCCTTTCTGTAGAGAAGCAGTTATTTGGGATTAAATCTCAGAATTACATAGCTATGATGGCTAATAAATTTAACTATCAGGAGAGGTATAAAAAAGCAGAGGTCCAAAGGTAAGGTTATTTACTTGCCTAAGGTCACACATAGAATAAATTGTGTTATATCACTACCTTTACTTGTTATGTTTGCCTTCTTTGAATTGTCCAACTCTTCGCCAGTTCCATGCTTGGTAATCCAATGTTCTACCATCTGTGTTTAGTAGAACTCAGAAATTGGAGGGTTTCTGGACCATAGTTGAATTGCTTTTGGGAGGAGTGGGTGTTGGGTGGGGGAGAGGTGGAGAAGGTAGGAATGATTGGAGAAGCAACAGAGCAAAGAGAAATGAAATGCAAAGGAGAGGGGATTCAAATGGGTTTCTTCCAAACAATTGAGTATGGTCAGTCTATAGAGCATCCATCATAAGCAGCTTTCTGAAACTTTTTATGCCTGGAGTTTTTAAACTAATTTAGTAAAGAATTGAAAAGGAGGATGCAGTTGACTCATTAATACAGAGTATATGACTCATTTGTACAGAATGAAAACATGTTTATGAATATCCACACTAAATGAAAGCTGGCCTCCAACTTGATTCACACAAAAGTGAAAGGCTGTAAGTTAATGGTATATTAACTCTTCAAATGTATGCTAACAGAGTGTTGTAGAAAGGATACATGACTGGGTTTGATCCTGGCTCTTCCACTAACTCTATGTGTGACCTTAGGCAGGTAAATAACCTTACCTTTGGACCTCTGCTTTTTTATACCTCTCCTAAAAGAGAATGGGCAGGATGTAGTGTAGTAGACTATAACTCTTAAGATCTTTTACTTCTGTAAGTTGATTCGATTGTTTTTAGTTATGGATCTTAAAGTATTTCCATATGAAAAATTTTTTAAGGCTTGTGATTTACAAAATTTTCTTAAAATTTTAGGGAAGACATATAAGGAATTTGCATAAGACAGCTGTGCAAAATGGAGCTGGAGGAGCCTTATTTGTGGTAAGTAATTAACTTAGATTTCTTCAGAATGAAAAGACTTGAAAATTTAGGTAACTTTGTTATAATAATCCAAATATCTTAAATAGCCATGTCTTTAGTATATCCTGGCCATTGTGGGAATTTAAATATAGATAATTGAATTCACTACTTTTAAAAAGATATATGTGGTTCCAGCTGAACTTCTCAAGTTTAAATTGGTACCAGAGCAAATCTAAGAATAAGAATTTAGATTATTATTCGGTGAAATTACTATGAATGAGCTTTAACCCAGTTTCACACTTTGAATTTTTAAAACTCAGTCATTTTGGTTCACTGAAGATTCTGAGGCTGCAACTTGGGGATTCCCAAAATGGCACTAGTTTGAAACTTACAGATTTTAGTAATAGAATGAATATGTTGGTAGTTGGCCTTTGTATTTTTGGTTCCCAGGGTTAACTACAGGTAAAGGTCAATGAACTCCCTAGCTTAGTTGCACAATTCAGAAAATATAAGATAATATATCCCTCTTCTCTGGCAAAGGTACAGTGTTCAGGAATTAATCTGGTGGTGTTTAAAGGCAATTTACTGGACTAGTATGATTTAGAGTTAGTGGTATAGTCTTGTAAACTGAGTTATTCCAAAGCTGAATCTTAATGTTAGTTGGCATACTATCGATAAGTAGATTTCTGCTTTATATTTTATCATCTTTGTCTAAAGATATATCAAATATGCCATGTGTTTGAGATCATTGTCCAAAGTTTTAATTTTCTTTTTTCTTGTGTGTCTTTGAAAAAGAACTGAGAGTTAACATATTACGAGATTCAGTTCTGTGTTCACCTTACGTACAAAACATTAATCATTGTAAGTGTTAATCTTAGTGTGACTCATTTGATTTCCTGTTGACATGCCATTTCTTGTCAGTTTTTAAAGAGGGCTTGCTTTTTTATGAAGAAAAAAATAAAGCTTCTTGCTGTTGGCTAGTTTCTATTACAGAAAACTAGCTGTTGGCTAGTTTCTGTTACGTGGAGAAGGCTTTTGTACCTTCCCTAAAGTAAGTGAATCCCTTTGACAATTTGATACACTCTCTTTGGAAAAATACACGTATGTTCACACTGAAAATTCTGTCTTCATAAGGCTTCCAATAATTAGTAATGTTTTGGTAATTACATTTGAAGATCCTATCCTCTAATCAAGTTGGATAACCCTTTGTTTTTTGGTCCTAAAGCTACTTCTCTTAAACCATTAAATGGTAGTTTCTAAAACTGTCTGAAATTTTGAATTCTGCTAACATTACTTGGGTAATCATACTTATCACATGTGTATTTACTAATTAGTTTAGCCATTCTTTTTGATGCAAGGATAGATTGATTTGTATTGTGTTGAAAATAAAGTGAAGAGATTAAATGAGCAACAGTAATGTGCAAAATTATTCACACTTTTGAGGAATTTTGATCATTTTGGAAAATATTTTTTCCCTTTGTGTAGCACAGAGATACTCCTGAGAATAACCCAGATACTCCATTTGATTTCACACCAGAAAACTATAAGGTATGATAAATTAATGTTATAATTAATGGTACAAAATATTTAGTATCTTCCAGAAGTATAAAAACGGGTGCTTTTCCTTTGATACAGAGGATAGAGGCAATTGTAAAAAACTATCCAGAAGGGCATAAAGCAGCAGCTGTGCTTCCAGTCTTAGACTTGGCCCAAAGACAGAACGGATGGCTGCCTATCTCTGCTATGAACAAGGTACTGAATTCATTTTTGCCTTAGTTCAAAAAAAGGAGATTGTATATGAAATTTCTTGTATAGAAGTTCCTCTGACAGCCATTAATGTCAAAATATAAGAGTTTGAATTCCTTTAATTATGTTTTCTCAAATTATGTATGTTTTTGTTGGTTCCCTTAGTAAAACAGAAAAAGTAGAGTTTTTTACCCTTGTAAGAAATAATAAAAGCATTATAATGAGGTTTTCTTTTTTCCCCCTTCTTTTTGGTCATACTACAGATAAAAGATCCCAAATGTGTATAATTTGCTGTCAAGATATTCTGAAAATCAATGTACTATTTAAACACCAGAATTAAAGAAAAAGGATCTGCTTATAGCTAATGGTGAATCTTTATAATATTTTTATCTTTGGTAACAGGCTTTAACAAAAACCTATACAATATATGATATATGACACTTGATTGTGGCACCTTGGAATCAGCAACCCATAACAGAAATGTTATGAGTGACCCATTTAAATGAAGTTAGTCTATTCATACATATTCAAGATTTCAGGTTTCTTTTACTAATTGTATTTTCAGTACTAATCCAAATATCAAGTTTATTCCTATTCTATTAATATAACTGCATTTGTGTGGTATTATGTTAAAGTGTATAGTTTACAAAGTGCTATACAAAACCATATACGGTATTTGATTCTTACGAGAATCACAAAACTAATAAGTGTGATGTAATGGAAAATATATTTGACTTTGAGTTAAGTCATTTTTCTTTGGACATCCTTCCTCAACTGCAATGAAGATTTTGAACTAAGTAGATATTTTCTAAGTGTTGTTATGATTTCTAAATGATAAGAGCTGGGAACTACTTCTAATTCTTTACATTTTCTAATTGACTTACAGGGATTCTGCTCTACTTTATTTCTCTTTTCACTTTTTAAATTTTATTTGGTCTGTTACCATTGTCATCTTTCTTGGAGAGTAGGAATGTCCTCAATTTATTTAATGGAATCCCAAGTGCAGATTTTTTATTTAGTTCATTTATCTCTTACTTGCTTTGTATAGTACCCTAACACTGTTGTGGACCCTTAGTATTTTTTTGACTATGAAAAAATGTTATAAAGCAAGTTTGGTTGGTACCATAGTTAGTAAACATAGCCAGATGTGTGTTTGTTTGTTTTTTTCTTTAATTAATCACATATTTCTTTGGTGGTTTCTAAATAACTTATATTGGTTTCTATATTATAATAGCCAACTTTATAAATAATTATTGAGGTATGTTTTTAAATCATAGATACTTTTTAGCAAAAATGTATTTTTTTAAATAATGACAAGCTTGTTGAAAGTCTTGCAGCATGGCAAATTTAGTAGAGCAAAATAAAATAAATGAGAAATTAATGTGAGAACATTTCAGAAATACTGTCCTATTTCGAATTGGATGTGTATGTGTAAAAGCAGAAAATAGCATATAAAGAATAACAGTGATGGTGAACCTATGACACGTGTGTCAGAGGTGACACGCGAACTCATTTTTTTGGTTGATTTTTCTTTGTTAAATGGAATTTAAATATATAAAATAAATATCAAAAATATAAATCTTTGTTTTACTGTGGTTGCAAATATCAAAAAATTTCTATATTTGACACGGCACTAGAGTTAAGTTAGGGTTTTTCAAAATACTGACACACCAAGCTCAAAAGGTTCACCATCATTGGAATAGGATCAAGATTCTTTCCACTTTACATCTGAGACTTTAAATATTACTGTTTCTCTCTGACCCCAAAGAAAAGCCCAGCCTTACAACAATAACAAAATCCCAAAACTCACACATTATTTCCTTAACCATCACTTCACTGTGGTGCACAGCAGCAGCCCCAGGGAAGTTTTTTCAAAGTAGACGCCAGGGCCTTACTCCCAGTGATAGGGCTCCAGTACATATATTTTCAGGCTTCAGCATGTGTATTTTGAGAGAGCTCCCCAGATTTA
This sequence comes from Myotis daubentonii, assembly GCF_963259705.1. Classification (NCBI taxonomy): domain Eukaryota; kingdom Metazoa; phylum Chordata; class Mammalia; order Chiroptera; family Vespertilionidae; genus Myotis; species Myotis daubentonii. The sequence goes on from NC_081847.1 coordinate 62,993,347, forward strand.
GAGGTACATGCCTGGTTTAGTATTACCAAATTAATCTTTTCACAGGTGAGCTGTGTTTAGATGTCTTCTGAGAACACATCAGAAATGCAATTTAATGAGCTCTTCTTTCATGTCAAAACAAGAATATATACGTAATTTTTAAGAATATCAGATATCAAATCTTAAGACCTGATCAGGTAATATTAAATCACCCAGAAAGTTGTAGCCAGGATTATAGTCATGATAGACTGTGTGTGGACCAGCCCTAGCAAATAGCTAAAAAAAACCTGTTTTCTCTAACAGACTTGCCCTGACCAAGAGAGTTGTGCTCAAATATTGAGTCCCTTGGTCCTGAACACCCCCCACCCCCACACCCCTTCACTCTCCACCTTTCACCTCCCCACTGCCTCCCCAATATATCAGAACAAGTATTTTCTGTAAATTCATTGATGTGTACGGTTGGGAAGTACTAGTCCAGAAGATCTATTGGAAATAATAAGGTTTGATTGTTCTGAAGGGGTGTGTGTGTGTGTGTGAGTGTGTACCAATACGGGCTAGTAGGTAAGCTTTGATTCTCAACTTTTTCTGTCCCCATACCATTTGCACACACTATACTTCACCAGTTACATCAAGGCCTTTTTGAAAAATTGGTGAAAGGTTGAAAATATAATTTAACTTATTAGGGTTTGGTCACCAAATTTTTGCTATTTAGAAATTTTAAATTGTAAAATATCGAGTTAAATGACCAAAGTAGAAATTCTTAATGAGAGACTTAAAAGTTTAGAGAAAAAGACACTTTTGCAGAGATAAGGGCTGGGGTAACCATTAATTAGCCTCTGGGCTTTGTAGTGTAAGTGTAAGATATCTGTAAAAATTAAAGGATTTATACTTTGCAAATAAGAAATACAGGTATATTTTCTGCTTTTGAAGAACTTTTCTGTTTTTACCAAATTGAAGCAGTAACAAAATATGCTTTTAACCAAGCTCAATTATTAAACCTTATAATTATGTTTTTTTTAAATTTCCTACTATTTTTAGGTTGCAGAAGTTTTACAAGTACCTCCCATGAGAGTATATGAAGTAGCAACTTTTTATACAATGTATAATCGAAAGCCAGTTGGAAAGTATCACATTCAGATCTGCACTACTACACCTTGCATGCTTCGAAACTCTGACAGCATACTGGAGGCCATTCAGAAAAAGCTTGGTATGGGACACATTATACGTATAACTTTTATGAAAATTATAATTGTCTTTCTGGAGTTGATCAATTTCTACCTAACTTCCAACTTTTGTCATCTTATTGGATCTCTACTTCATGAGTAAATTTTGTCTTACTGTTTGTCTACATTTATTTCTTACTTTGTACTCCTAGTTCTCAGCCTCATAGTTGAATTTTCATCTTATCTTTTTCTAGTCATTAAGTATGTTGGAAAAGCTAGGAATTTTAAAGTTTTCATTATTTACAAATTAAGTTTCATTGTGTAATAATAGCATGTGGTATGTAAAAAGTGACTATCTTATCCTTAGGTCCTTTCAAATTAGCCTTTGGACAAATAAAATAGTAAGAATGTGTCAGGAAGAGAAATTTGAAATGGGGTTTTATTATAGTAGCATTTACAAAATTGAAAGGGCATTTTTCCACACAAAACTGTCATTACTGCACATATAACTTTACATAAGTAAAGTAAAAGGAGGTTTTTGGTTTTTTTAAAAATTTTTGTTACTGAATATAAAGTACTTGGATGTGGTAAAATTTGAGCAGTATTGAAGTATATATAACAGAAATCTGAAATCTGTTCATAATCCTACCCTCCACCTTCAAGATACAAATTCTGATAATAGTTGAATAATTAGTTTTAGGTTTTATATTGTTTTCATTATTAAATACATAAATGTAATGTGTCTGTGTGCTTTTTGTACTTTTTTTGACTACAGCATAATAAGTATGTCTGCCTCATATTTCTATTATTTCTTAAGTTATTTTGCGGTTACTTTTATGTATATTCCTCTTTGCATACCTGCTGTATACTGAGATTATTTTCAGGAAGTAGAATTGCTGTGTCAGGTTTTGACAAAATGCCTTCTCTAAAGATATTAGAGTAATTGTTTTCCTCTCATTCTATTTTTAAATTTATTTTTTTTATCCTTATCCGAGGATATTTTTCTATTGATTTTTAGAGAGATGGAAGAGAGAGGGAAAGACAGAGAGAAATATCGATGTGAGAGAAACACATTGATTGGTTGCCTCCTGCAAGCGCTCAACCAGGGCTTGGGCTGAGGAGGAGCTTGCAACCAAGGTACATGCCCTTGACCAGAATCAAACCTGGGACCCTTCAGTCCACAGGCCAACGCTCTATCCACTGAACCAAACCAGCTAGGGCATCACATTCTTAATGATGTTTGATATTAGCAGTTTTCTGAGTCTTTGCTAGTCTTACAATATGATTTTAGTAGGTTAATTATCACTGTTAAAATGAAAATTGTACTGTTGGTTTTACTGCTATTTGACAACAAACACTGGAGATAAGTCACCTGAAATTTGATTGTTCTTAAAGGAACGAGTTCACATAAAAAATTTGAGTTTTCTAGTACAATTGTGCAGGCTTGTTTTGTTTAAGAAATTTAGTGCTCTTAAATATTTTTTGTATATCTCCGTAACATGTCGTTGGTTTTCTTTTCTTTTTTTCTTAAATCATATTGCTATTAAAATATAACCTGGGGGGGGGGGGGCAGGGGCGAGCTGAAGGGGGTCAGTGGCGGAAAAAAGGGGACATATGTAATACTTTCAACAATAAAGAATTATTTATAAGTTTAAAAAAACTGGAAAAAATATAACCTGGTCCTTACAATGATCATTTATATTTTTAGGAATAAAGGTTGGAGAGACTACACCTGACAAACTTTTCACTCTTATAGAGGTGGAATGTTTAGGGGCCTGTGTAAATGCACCAATGGTTCAAATAAATGACAACTACTATGTGAGTATTTCACTTAATATGAATTAAAACTGTATGATGTCATGTTTAAAATACTTGTTTTCCCGTCCTATGAATGTTGGTTTCTAAATTATGCATTTAGAAGAAACTTGGCATAAATATCCAAGGTTTGTTTTGTTTGTTTCTTTCTTGGCTTCCTACTCATAAAAATGTCATAGGAATGGAAAACCTTTCATAAAAATGTCAATTTTAGCTTCCACGTTATTGCCCATCAGATAGTTTTTAAAAATTTATCTTTAAATATTTTTGCATTTAAGTCTTGGAGGTAATGATATATTTTTAAAACTTTTAAATTATGAAAAATTTAATTTACATACAAATACAGAAAATAGCTATCAAGATTTAACAGATAATAATACTTTCCACACTTAAGGAAATTATTTTTATCCTTATTATTATTTGTAGGATTATCCTACAGATGCAAGTAAACCATTCTCATTACCACCAAAAATCCTATTCCTTTCCATTCATTCCCAGAGGTAACCACTATCATAAATTCAGTGTATATTCTTCTTGTACATGTTTTTAAACTTTTAAAATATGTGTATAAGTTACACTAATAATGTAATACTATATTGCTTTTTCTAACAATTTTATAGAGGTAGTATCATGCCTGTCTTTTAGTACTGTTTTAGCCAGGTCTCACAAGTTTTGATAAGTAATATTTTCTTCATTTAGTTCTAAATATTTTTAAATTTGCAGTTTTTTCTTAAACATGTTTTTAATATCCAAGTGGGTGGAGTATAGTTATCTTTTTTTAATTGCCTGCTACCCTAATTGTATCACGGTTTTCATTTATAATATCTTGTTAGCTCATACTTCTTAGAAATTTGCTCATGGAACTTCTTAGAGGCCTGTATTAAAGGTGGATTCTTCAAGAAGAGATTTGCTTTGCTACTCTCTTGCTCCTGGAAATGCTACGTCCCAAAAGAGAGACCCTCTCTTTAAACCCTTCCCTCAGCCTTCAATGTGTAAGATTCTAAGCTAGCAGACTTTTTAGGGACAGTTTAATTTCTGTTTACACTTATATTGAGGATATAGCTTTTTGGGGTCTTAACTTCATGTGATTTGGATATTTCTTGTGACCTGGGGCTTTGTCCCTTGCCCCTCCAGACCAGTGATTTTCAACCTTTTTCATCTCATAGCACATAAACTAATTACTAAAATTCTGCAGCATACCAAAAAATATATATTTTTGCCAATCTGACAAAAAAAAAAAACCCCAAAGGATATAATTGATTCATTCACACCAGACAGCTATTATTGTATTGGCTGTTGTCATTTTTTTTTTTATTTGACAACCTAAGGGAAAAGAGTTCAGTGCCCCTGACTAAGGAGTCAGGTATTGCATATTTTAAAAAATTCCTGTGGCACACCAGTTGAAAATTGCTGCTCTAGACTGAAATCCTGAAGCCAAATTTGCATGGTGTTCTACCTCTCTCTACCTGAATTTTGAGGTTTTGGTTTCTGGGTATTTCTTTGCCAGTATATTGATGAAATTTAAAAGCACCTGTAGTTGTTACAACAAGAAGTTCAGTCAGGATAGTTATTCTGCCATAATGCCTGAAATGGATATCTATAACTTTTTTAATGAAGATGAAATTATATTTCTTTGGCCTTTTAGATTTCTAGGGTGTTTTCATTCCCTATAGTGGTTTTCTTCATTTTAATGATCAGTGATTTAAATTTCTTCTCCATTTCCCCTACTTTAAAAAAAAGTCCTTAAAAAATATGGCAACAACTTTCTCTTTTCCAACATTCTGCAATTTATTCATAATAATGAGGATCTTTTTTTTTTTTTTTTGCATTAGCTCCATTTACAAGAAAGAGAGCTCAGTTTTTTTTTTAATTAAATCTTTATTGTTCAGATTATTACATTTGTTCCTCTTTTTTTTTTCCCCCCATAACTTCCCTCCTCCCAGTTCCCGCCCCACCCTCCGCCCTCACTCCCCACCCACTGTCCTCATCCATAGGTGCACGATTTTTGTCCAGTCTCTTCCCACATCTCCCACACCCCTTTCCCCCCCAAGAATAGTCAGTCCATTCCCTTTCTATGTCCCTGATTCTATTATAATCAACAGTTCATTCTGTTCATCAGATTATTTATTCACTTGATTCTTAGATTCACTTGTTGATAGATGCATATTTGTTGTTCATAATTTGTATCTTTACCTTTTTCTTCCTCTTCCTCTTCTTAAAGGATACCTTTCAGCATTTCATATAATCCTGGTTTGGTGGTGATGAACTCCTTTAGCTTTTCCTTATCTGTGAAGCTCTTTATCTGACCTTCAATTCTGAATGATAGCTTTGCTGGATAAAGTAATCTTGGTTGTAGGTTCTTGGTATTCATCACTTTGAATATTTCTTGCCACTCCCTCTGGCCTGCAAAGTTTCTGTTGAGAAATCAGCTGACATTGGTATGGGTACTCCCTTGTAGGTAACTGACTTTCTTTCTCTTGCTGCTTTTAAGATTCTCTCTTTGTCTTTTGCTCTTGGCATTTTAATTATGATGTGTCTTGGTGTGGTCCTCTTTGGATTCCTTTTGTTTGGGGTTCTCCGAGCTTCTTGGATCTGTAAGTCCATTTCTTTCACCAGGTGGGGGAAGTTTTCTGTCATTATTTCTTCAAATAGGTTTTCAATATCTTGCTCTCTCTCATCTTCTGGCACCCCTATAATTCTGATGTTGGTACGCTTGAAGCTGTCCCAGAGGCTCCTTACACTATCCTCGCATTTTTGGATTCTTTTTTCATTTTGCTTTTCCGGTTGGATGTTTTTTGCTTCCTCGCATTTCAAATCATTGACTTGATTCTTGCGCTCCTCTGGTCTGCTGTCGGGAGTCTGTATAATATTCGTTATTTCAGTCCGTGTATGCTTAATTTCTAGTTGGTTCCCCAATATAAGATCGAGGGTCTTATTAGTTTTCGTGTAGATCTCATTAAGTTTATCGGCAGCTTCTAAACAGTTCTTGAGAGACCTTAAAAGTGTGGTTCTGAACTCTATATCTTCCATTGACAATTTTGTCCTGTTTCTTAGTCTCTGCATTTTGTTATGCTTCCTTGGTGCAGCCCCTAGTGGTCTTTGTTTGCAGTCTTATAGTTAAATCTTGATTGTTGTAGCTAATTCCAGGGAGGGTTTGACCTCCAGGCCAAGTGGCTATGAGAATCAGCTGTGTCAGCAGTGAGAGAACTTCTGTCCTCTAGGGAGGTGCTAATCTAGCCTTTGCCTGAGGCTATCCGACAAATGCCTCTGTGCAGGGCTTGGGCGGGGCGGGTCGCACAGGATCAACAGGGTGGGCCGGAGAGAGCAGTTATGGCGGCTCTCAGTCCTGTCCCCAGGGGCTCTGCCTCTCTGAGTCCCAGCACCCGCTGCAAAGCTCGGAGAGAAAGCTGCACTCGCTCTGACTGAAGCCAGACAGTCCTGTTTCTCCCGTTTGAGTCTGGGTCCCTAAAGACTCGTTGGGATCTGGAGCTCAGAGTCTGCGACTCCCTCCCGATTGAAAACAACAACCGCGCTCTCCGCCGCCAGCCCGCTCCACGCACTCCGCACCTCAGAATTTGACTTCACCACTGCGCCTCCTCTGAGTGTCCGTGTGCGTTTCTCTTTCCTCCTAGTTGTAGGACTTCCACTCAGCCAGCGTTCCTGTGGTTCTGGGTGATGTCCCTTCCGTTTTTTGGTTTCACTTTTGAAGTAGTTGTTCAAAGCAGCAAACTCCGGCGTTAACCTATGCCGCCATCTTGGTTCTCCCCAATAATGAGGATCTTGATTTAAGCAAGAATTAGAGTGGCCAAGGCTTTCTTTGAAGCATAGTAAGTCTAAATATGGTAGCCTATGGACTTACCCAAGAGCTAAAGATTCTTTCAGTTAGTATAGTCTTTGGCAAGGCAATTAGTAACTTGTATGTATCTCAGTTGATGAGTGGATAAAATGAAATAGTCACATAAACTTGGATTGGATCCTACCTAGGGAAAACACAGTTACCACATTTTGATGATGGTTAGATAGATTTGAATATGGACTTGACATTTGATTTTATTAAAGGAATTATTGTTAGCTAATGAGGTGTGGAAATGGCATTATGTTATTTAAGAAAATTTTCTTATTCTTAGGAAATGGCCTCCTGAAGTATTAGGGATGAAGTGTTATAATGTCTGCAACTTGCTTTCAAATGGTATAGCCCCAAAGCATGTGTGTTCATAATAAAAATATGGCAAATTAAAAATTGTTCAGTCTAGGTGGTAGGGATATGGTATTCATGTATAGTTTTCAAATTCTCATAATAAAAGATTTGGGGGAGGAATAAAATCGATAATTTAAAGATGTATTCTAGCTATGAAGTTCTTAACATCTGTTAAACACTAAGCAGTTTCAAAGCAGCTTTTTAGTTTCAAAAATGTTTCATTATTCAACAATATTAAAGGCAATTTTTGACTAGGCACTGGAAATATAGTATTGAATCATGATTTCTCTAGCATTTTCTCATTTAATTCTCAAGTAAGTTTACAAATGAAGAAACAGACTTAGGGAGGCTAAGTAACTTGCTAGGTGGTACTGCAAAACATTTTGTTAAATACTGAACAGTTTTAGAGGGGGATGAATGGATATAATGTAGTTTAGATAGTTTTCTCCTAGTTTAATCTTACCATTCTGTTTGACTCTTTTGATTAAATGTAGGTTGCAGCAACTAGGCATACGAGTGGGCATGTGTTTATGTGTTTTCTTTCTTTTTTTATTTTAAATAACAGAACCCTTTCTTGAGTCACATATTTTACACAGGTGTAGTGTATAAAATATAGAGCTGTTCTAGTTGAAATGGGGTTTTGAGGGTCTGCATCATTAAAATGTGTCAAAAATAAGGTGGGTTTTTGTTGTTGTTTTCTTACCTTTCCCTTTGAAAATTAAATGAATTTTGAAATGGTAAAATTAACCTGGGAAAAGAAGATATCCCTAGGATATTAGATCTTTAGGTTAGGGATAGATATTAGTCATCTACTTTTAAGTTACTATGCCTGCTGGTGCTATTTTATTTACTACTAGAGGCCCGGTGCACAAAATTCGAGGAAGAGTAGGCCTTTGCAGCCCTGGCTGCCTCACGGCCCTGCCCCCCTCCCACACCCACCTTGGCCTGGTGCTGCCTACATCCGCTGCCACATACCCCCGGTTCCCCGGTTCCGCAGAGCCCCCCCGATGATCACCCCACATAGGGTGGTCTGGGCCTCCCTCTTTGGGGCAGTTGCGGAGCCCCCCCATTGATCGCCCCTTTGGGTGGTGGCCTGGGCCTCCCTCTGCAGGGAAATGGTGGAGTGATGGTGGGCCCCCCGACCAATCACATCGCACCCGCCTTGGCTGGCCTGGCACCAGTGGGTGTCGCGTAGCGTGGTAGTCCAGACGGTCGTTCTGCTGTTTGGTCGATTTGCATGTTACACTTTTATTATTATAGATGTGCTGCCTCAGCATTGTTGAGCATGTGCCATAGATAGCACAGTTCTGTTTTATATATTTTCTCATTTAATTAATTCTCAAGTAGGTTTACAAATGAAGAAACAGACTTAGGGAGGCTAAGTAACTTGTCTGAGATTACTAGCTAGTAAGTGATAGGGTTGAGGACTCAAATGCAGAACTGTTTTGCTCCAAAGCACTACTCTATTGCTTCTTTAGCTGCAGCTCTTAATACATATAGCATTTAGCAGTTTATACTATATGTAGAAGTTATTCCATTGCTGCTATCTTGGTAACTAACTTGTAAGTTGAGAAAGACAAATAATAAACTAATTGATATTAGGGATTTGCACAGATTTCAAGTAGAAAGTAATTTTTTTAAAAAAATACATTTTTATTGATTTCAGAGAGGAAGGGAGAGGGAGAGAGAGATAGAAACATCAATGATGAGAGAGAATCATTGACTGGCTGCCTCTTACATGCCCCCCACTGGGGATTGAGCCTGCAACTCAGGCATGTGACCTTGACTGGAATTGAACCTGAGACCCTTCAGTCTGCAGGCTGATGCTCTATCCACTGAGCCAAACCAGCTAGGGCGAAAGTAATTTTAATATTTTTTTTTTATAGGAGGATCTCACACCTAAGGATATTGAAGAAATTATTGATGAGCTCAAGGCTGGCAAAATGCCAAAACCTGGGCCAAGGTACGCTTTTATTTTTATATAATAAATTTTAATGGTTTAACCTAAAGTAGTCTTTTATGTAAACTGATGGTAAGACAACACTTTCTTTATTTTGACATTATAAACAAATATTTGTGTGCTGAGATTGTTCTTATTTTAAGTTAAAGTATTGAAAATAACTTCTAAACTTGTTTTCAAATTATTAAATAGAAGTTTATTTTTCAGTATGGATTAGCTAAAAATAATTTTGAATTCTTCATGTTTAGTTTTATAAAGACATCTTAAATTTTGCAGAATTCTGTGGGATGTAGAATATTTTAGATGTAAAAAATATATAGGTAGGCTATAAGTATACATAAAAATATATAGGTGGTGGCCAATGGATAACTCTAGACATTAAAGTCACTTTTTTTTATATAATAAAAGTAGGGACAGTGGTGGATATATCTCAACAATATTTTTTTTAAAATAAGCACTAAACTTTCATTAAGTAGATTTTCTTTAAAAAGCACTTTTTTAAGCCATAAAATCTGTATAGAGCTGCTCTTTCTATGGAGCATGTCTGCCCTCGCCTTTCCCTAACCTCTTCCCTCAGGTGCATTTTCCTTGCCTTTCTCCTAAGCTCCAAAGGCCCTTTTTATACCTAGGTAACCTGTTTCCTGAGCTCATTTCTTCTACGGCTCACTTCTTCTACCTTTGTGACTTTCTAAATAAACTCTTATTAAAATATATATATGTATCTATATGAGATCAAGTTTTCTAGAATGCAAATGAGTTAAAATGATGAATGTACAAATAGTGTTGGAATGGCTAAAAAAAAACAGATTTACCTCTTGAATTGTGATGAAGAGAACGGTAATTAGTGGATGGCATTTTAATCATAAATTATCAGGAAAACAATTTTTTGGTTTTTATTAAGTGAAAACCCTAATTTAAATTGTTAATGTCAGGTGAATGAATAGGGCTTAGATCACTGTCTCTCTGTTTGTGTTCTGAGGAATGTTTACAGATAAAATGAGGAAAGTTACAGCTAGTAGATAAAACAAAGTTTGTAGGCTTTACTGGAAGATTTTACTGCCTTTATAATATTTTAGTATGTCTTTTGTGAATGGTAGGGGAAGGAGAACATTTGTAGGCAGACATAAGAACCCCTGGGGCTCTGTTTTTCCCCTCAAGTATCTCATGGGACTGTCATTTCATAGAACAAACTTTAGGAATCTGGACCAGGTTATTCTTAAAATAACTGTCTTTTATAAAATTCTATAATCCTGTGAAGAACTCAGGCAGTATACATAATTAACTCTTCCATTTATTGTTCCAGAAATTTTGGTTTTTATAATCTTCTTAAATCAGTTCTTTGTGTGGATAAAGAGCTTAAACCACAAGGGGGAATCTAGTAAAAGAGCAGCAGGTATACCTGTGTGACTAGTTAACATAAAAAAATTACAAAGCCAAGTATTGTTTTTATTAAAGCTAAATGTTATTTTGCCATTTACCCTGAAACTTTCAGGCTTTGACAGTACACAGTGTCTGCTTTTTGATCTGGTTTTCATAGTAACTTATAATACAAATATACTAATTTCTGACTTTGTAGCCATTCCTCATTACAATACTCCACTTAGCTACTTGCATTATGTAATGTACTAGTAATAGCTAGAAAGATCTTATAAATGATTGTGGTATCACTTTTCTGTCCTCTCAATAAAAAATGATTTCCTAGGACTTGAAAACAGACATATAAGATTAATGACAGAATGTGAAGGGCAAAGCCAGAGGGAGTAAAAAGATGTAAATTGAACAAATTCTTCAGCTAAAATTGATGGGAGGAACAAAGTAAATGAACAAAGCTAGGGAATAGGAGGGGTGAAATGGTAGATGCTGAGTTGGGCTCTAGCAACAGAGGTTAGACAGGGCAGAGGTTGAGCCAATACCTGGGAAAGTATGTGTGTGGGTGAAACAAAAACCAGACAGGTTCTTCTACCTCTGTGTTGCTTTTCTTCATAGATTCCTATATAAGTACCTGTTCTTGTTTCCTTTCTGGCTATTAGCAACCCTGGTCTGGGTCCTGTTTTTTGAAAAATTAGTACTATTATGGCCTAAAAACATAAATACAAATAGATTTTGTATTTACTACTTCTAAGAGACATCCCTCCCAAATCTTCAAATTCCTCAAGGAATCCAGTTTCTATTTAAAGTATAATATATAAGTGTGTACTCCCTCTGTTCACAATGACAGATCTCATTCTAAATAAAATCCAAATATAAAAGATGTAGTGTCTAGTTTATTAAAACATGATTTTTTAAAATGTCCTCTGGGTTAGGTTATTTTCCTGTAGTTAAGCTCTGATACTGGGGCACTTGCTGAATCCCCCAATACTCAGTTTCTGTATAAAATAAGGCCAGTAATCACTTATCTCATGGCATTGTTGAGATTAAAGGAGCTAATACTGTATATACACTGCTCAATAAATGGGAGCTAGTATTAGGTTATTTTTATATTTTTCATATTTATATAGTGAATTTGATATGTCAGTTTTCATGTTTAACTTTACGAAGAGAAAATTTTGCAGCAATTCAAATGTTTGGATTAAATAATATATGCTAGTTATTAGGTGAAAAATAGTTACTTAACTGGGCTGTTGTGAGGTAACAGTTATAATTTTTTAAGTAAAAATTTATAAGTAGTAATAATAATCAATTTAATGTTAACTTGCTTTTCTTTTCAGGAGTGGACGCTTCTCTTGTGAGCCAGCTGGGGGTCTTACCTCTTTGACCGAACCACCCAAAGGACCTGGTTTTGGTGTGCAAGCAGGCCTTTAATTTATATTCAACTGTAAATATGTCACTGGAGAAATAAAATATGAATTTCCTATCTACATAAATTTTTAATATTTATTTCAACCTGTGAACACCTTAGTGGTAACTTAGCAACTTATAGCTCTGTAAGTACCATGTCAAACTTAATAGCTCCATTTTTTTTTTTTAAATCCTCACTTGAGAATATATTTCCATTGATTTGAAAAAGAGAAAGAGAAACATTGATTGGTTGCATCCACCTTTTGGTGTATGAGACAACACTTCAACCGACTGAGCCACACCGGCCAGGGCTTCAAAGCTCCATTTTAAAGTCTTCTGCTAGCTTTGGCTAACTATGAAGACGTTATTCCATAATCTAGTTAATAGTAACTCCAAAACCCCATTCCCGCTCCCATTTTCAACTGCCAGGTTATTTTTATCAAGATTACAGGTTATTGTGAAATAAAAATTCAAATTTCAAATACATTTTGCTTTTCCATGTTTAGCCATAGCCAAGTCTTAAGTTAACATGATCTTTCTATAAACTTTATTTATGTCAGTGCACTCTTGAAATATTTTTATATTTACAGCATACAATTGTTACTGTATTTCCAACTGTGGTGATACTTCAAGTAGGCTGTAAGTGTTAAGAGGATAAGGTAGTTGTTTGTAGGTCATTTGAGTTGAATCTTGCTTAATTTTTTTTGCCCATTTTTCTTGAAAATCTATTATATTCAACACAAAAGCACTGTTTCTAATGATGATGTCCTGAATAGCTTTTGAAAACATTTGGCAGGTAAAATTTCACTACAATAATCCAAGATGGTTCCAAAATGTATATGGATACAGTGAGTAAAATTTCCTTGCCAATTTCCAGAAGCTGGAGGTAACAGCTATGTCCTAGCCTATGTGTTTACCACCACTCAATCCTTCATTTCTTCTCAGTTCTTAAATGTGCTGGTTTTAAAAAGGTACATTTGGGGAGGAAATTTACTTATTGCTGTTTAATGGCAAAAATAAACTAAAAATTCAACTTTTCATCCTCCCTGTTGGCAAAAAATCTTAATATCTGTTTTGGTTTTTGAGTTGCTACTGAAAGTTATTAGGGGAAAAGTTACTGATTGCTCAGATTTACTTGCTGTAACTGGAAGAGGCCATTGCTCCAGAAAATTCTACAGCACATGATAATAGTTTTGCAGCCCTGGCCAGTGTGGCTTGGTTGGTTGGAGTGTTGTCCCGAACACCAAAAGGTGGTAAGTTCGAACCCCAGTCAGGGCAGGTACACAGGTTGCGGCTCCTGGGGGAGGCACCTAGATGTTCGTTCTTTTCTTTTCTTTTCTTTTCTTTTCTTTTCTTTTCTTTTCTTTTCTTTTCTTTTCTTTTCTTTTCTTTTCTTTTCTTTTCTTTACTTTTCTTTTCTTTTCTTTTCTTTTCTTTTGTTTTCTTTTCTTTTGTTTTCTTTTCTTTTGTTTTCTTTTCTTTTCCTTTTCTTTTCTTTTCTTTTCTCTCTCTCTCTCCCTCTCTCCCTCTCTCCCTCTCTCCCTCTCTCCCCCCCCACCCTTCCTCCCTCCCCCTTCCTTTCTCTAATAATTTTAAAATTTTGTTTAAAAAGTACTCATTGCAAAGGTCTTACATCTGTAGAGACTAAGTCATATGATAATTTATCATCTGAGATTTTATTTTACATTTATTATATTCACCTTCCTGAAGAATGGCAGTTGTTAAAAAAAAATTTTTTAAAGATTTTTTAAATTGATTTTTAGAGAGAAAGGGAGAGGGGGAGACACAGAGAGAAAAACATTGACTTGAGAGGAAACAGGGGGAAATCAATTGGCTACCTTCTGCACACCCCCTACCTGGGAACCAGCCAGAAAGCCTAGGCATGTGCTCTGATTGGGAATTGAATGACAACTTTTCAGAGCATGGGGAGATATCCAACCAACGTAGCCATACTGGCCAGGGCTGGCAGCTTTTTGAATGATCTAACTGGACTTACTGTAGTTAAAACATAAGGGTCATTGATGCTAAAAGTGTGAAGCTCTAAATAAGTTGGAAAGATTTTGTAGAATGGGTTCTAGTTCATATAAATCAAATATACACATTTTGGGTGTCTGCTAATAATAACTACTCCTAATTATATGTGATAAAATTTTTCTTTGACTAAGAGTGATGTTTAATGCTTGAGGTCCTTGATCTCCTGGTACTGTAAGGAAAACATATTTTACCCACTTGCTGAAGATGGATTTTAGGACTTGAACCAACGAAAAACCAAACTATACAGTTTAAAGCCTTATTAGCAGCTTACTAATCAACTAGTTTTCTTAAGGCTTCTTTTGAGACCTATTCATAATATCTATAATAAGAATTACTTTCTTGCCCTGGCCGGTTTGGCTCAGTGGATAGAGCGTCGGCCTGCGGACTCAAGGGTCCCAGGTTCGATTCCGGTCAAGGGCATGTACCTGGGTTGGGGGCATATCCCCAGTGGGGAGTGTGCAGGAGGCGGCCGATCATTGTTTCTTTCCCATCGATGTTTCTAACTCTCTATCCCTCTCCCTTCCTCTCTGTAAAAAAAATCAATAAAATGTATTTTTTTAAAAAAAGAAAGACTTACTTTCTTGATTTATATTTCTAGTTTCACATCGAAAAGGAAAATAAAGTCCTCTTGCCTTCATGAGTTTCATTAGAACCTTTCAAATAACAGATTGTTCCTGATTTATAATTTTCCATGTATAATCTTAATATGAGCTTCATTAAAAGATTTTTTGCAACTTGATTTCTACAAATAACTTTTACAGGTAGTGTCCTATTGAGCATAGTCAATAACAGTAACTTGGATCATGATTGCCTATGAGTCTTCCTGTATTCATTGATTTTGATAAGGTTGTATATATGGCTGCTGCCATAAATTATGGTTAATGTACTTCAGCAAATTCAAGATTAGCTACCTTTCAATTTTTAAGTGAGGTACTTAGTGTTACAGAAATAGCTATTCCCATTGCAATCAATACTACTTGACCTCTATGACAGTGACTTAAATGAGAACCAATTCAATGACTTAAGCGATATCAGTTATTTCAATGTTTAATGGATTTCTTTTTTCTTTGTATTTCATGCCAAAAATATCCAAATTAAATTTAATAATCTTCCATCTCTAGCCACAAGGTGCTCAATTACTATTGACCCTATGTTTTAGAGTAGGGAAATGAGGAACCTGGGGGGGGGGGGATAGTGATCTTTAATGCAGGTTTATGCTTTATGTAGTAATTTTTTGGGATTTAGCTTTCTCTGTCAGGTCTGAAATGGCACATCTGTGATTGGTGACAAAGTTGTAACTGTACTCGTCACAGGTGGGTGTTGTAGCTTAGAGGCCACTATTAATGATGCAAGAAGTGGTTTCACTCCAATTATAATCCCTTTGGTGGTTAAATAAGGCATGTACACAATTTCAAGAGTTACCCTTTTTTTAATTGCTCTTGACCGGAATCGAACCCAGGATCCTTCAATCCGCAGGCCGTCGCTCTATCCATTGAGCCAAACCGGCTAAAGCGAGAGTTAACCTTGATGTAAATAAAGCGCCCAGAAGGAAGTCAGAATAAAATGGTTTCCTTCCGATTATGTAACCCTTTTGGTGGTTAAATGAAAGCATGTACAAATTGTCGCAGATTAAACTCAATATAAGTAAGACGCGTCCAGAAGGAAGTCCACCTGCTGCTGGGAGAGGGTAAATTTTCCTCACGCACTCTTCTCCAGTACCTGAGAAGTTCCCTCTTAAATACCAAACTCGATGTAGAAAAATGCACTTAAATTTCTTTACGAAGGTCATTGGGAGGTGTGAATGGGAGAGCGTATTGAGTCTGTGCTGTCTCAGGTGCACGTTCACGTTCTTTCGGGGCGGCATTGCGGACCCACCTGGCGCTGGTGAAAGTCCGCACGCAGCGGCTCCGGCTCCGTGGAACTCCCAGGCACCGTTCGGGGTCCCGCAGGGTCCAGCACAGGTGTTGCCGCGCAGGCGCCCTGCTGTGCGGACAAGGGCGGTCCGCCTCCCCCGATGCCCATAACATTGCGGTAGATACCCCTCCTTTGCCTCTAGCCGAGATCGCAGCATCATTTTCCCCGACCGAGCTCGCAAACTTGTCCACATGCAAAAATAACGTGAAGACCCTATCTAGAGTCTCTTTTTCATCGCCGTCGTCGCCATTTCCTGAAACTTGCAGTCCTATCCATTGCCCTTGTCGCCACAAAAAGCTATTGCAGATCCCGCCTGGCCCAGCAGCGTCAGCGTCAGCGGCGCCTGCGCCTCTTCTGCTCACCCTTCGATTCCTCTTCCCCGCGCCGGCTTAGGGGAGGCAGTGACAGCCGGGTGGGGTGGGGAGGCGGACGAGTGCGCCGGGAGGAGTTCCGACCGCACCTCCCCACCTCCACCCCCCACTTGGTACGCTCCCACCGCCTCGCCCCGCCGCTGACACTGAGCTGAAAGAGAGGCGGGCCGCGGGGAGGGGCCGGCGGAAAGGGCGGGGCGGTCACGCCGCCTGTCCCGTGCCCGCGGAGTCACGTGCCCGCGCCGCAGCCAATCGCCGGGCGGCGCTGCCCTGAGAGCGAGGAGGCTGTGGTGAGAGACAGACCGAGACCGGAGATGTTTTTAAGCCCGGCGCTGGCGGCGTTAGTGGCGGTTGCAGCGGCGACGAAGACAACGACAGCGACGGCAACACCTAGGCACTCGCTCAGGGGCTAAAGCCGCCGGTGTCGACAGTGCCTGGGGTCCGTGAGTGTGAGGGGGGCGTGGCGACAGGCGAGGAGGAAGGAGGGGCGCGGTTTCGACCCCGTCCCCGGCGCCCGGGAGGAGACCCGTCAGTTCTGCGCTGCTCCCGTCCCCCTCCCCAGAGCAAGGTAGGGGACGTGCCCTGCCCACCTCGTTCCTTTCCGCGCCGCCGGGCTGGCCCGGGGAGCCGCCGGGCTGGCGGTGACAGGCCGTTAGTGGCCCGGCGCGGGGCCACCCCGCCCGCCGCCGCCCCTCCAGCCGTGTCGGGGAGCCGCGGCGCAGCTGGCAGCTGCCGGCCGGGCGAGGGGCGCCGCGCGGGGCGGGTGCCCGGGCGGGGTGCCCCCGCCACCACTCCCCGTTCCCGGGGCTGGGCTGCCGCTGCCGCCACTCGGAACATGGCGGGGTCGGGAGGAGCGTGTGCGTGTGAGTGCGCGCGACCGAGAGGGCGCCGCCGGCTTGCCGCGACCGGACCCGGCGGGGCGGGGCGGGGCGGGAGGGGGCGGGGGCGCGCCCAGCCCGCGGGCCTGCCGCCGTCCGCTGGAGACCGCCGCGACCCCTCCCGGGGCAGCCTCGGAGGCGCCGGGGGTCGGAGGAGAGGGCGGCGAGGGGAGAATCGCCACTTGCATACTCTCAGGGGAGGGAGCGCGGCCGCGCTGCAGTCCTGTCTCAAATGCCGGTGCGGTCCTGGCCGCAGCGGGCAGTCGGCTCTCCCTGGTTTCGCGAGTGTCCCTTGGAAGGATGTTCTACCTTCAGAGCGCGTCCGGCTCTCGGGGCTTGTCTTGAGGTGTAATATGGTGTGACGTATCCCGGGAGATCGCAGAGCGTGGAGCGAACGGTTGTACAAAGAGGGTGCCGGAGCCCAGCTGACAGCTGTTTCGGTAATAACAGGAACAGATTCGGATGGGAAGTTCACGCTGCCGCACCAGTTGAAGTCGTAGGACACATTTTAAGCAGCGTAGTCATCCAGGCTGTCATTTCCACTGCTCACCCGCGGCCAGGAGGCGGACGCGGGTGAAATGGGTTGCAGATCCCGTGGTCTGGAACGTTTTGCAATTACTCTCTCTAATCCTGAAGTTGCAATGAATCGGTGTTTTCTATCATGTATTCCTTTTTTTTTAATTTTAAAAACGGTTTATGTAAATAAAGTAAGACTAATAAAGTAGCTATTTTTAATGGACTATTAAAAACACATGTTAAAGTAGGCTGTTAAAAAATCTTGGGCACTGATGTGTTTCAGTTTCTTCAATCATACAAAGGCTTTCCTGGAGATTAGCTCAGAACTGGCAGAACATATGTTCTATTGGTGCCAAGTAGCTTAAAAACAAATGAGATAGTGTCGGACTGTATAAGATCAAGTCTCTATATTAACCAATCATGTTGTTGAGCAGAGTCTTTAATTTGGGCTAAACACAAAAACATTTAATGATTTGAAATGTTTCCCCAGGAGATTATAGGCAAAAGTAGAAGTGTTTTACTGCTTAAAGATCTTTTATATTTGACACAAGCACTAACTAAATATTTAAAGATCTGCATACGGTTTGACTAAGGTTAAGCCTAACTGTTCAGAGTGTGTTCTTTTTAGGAACAGGCACGGTGTTAAAATGAAGTAAAACCCAAGTTAAGTTGTATTCATGGAAGGAAAAGTAAAACAAACAAACAAAAAACCAGGATGCCCTTAATATCTTAATTTCTATAGTTTCCATGGTTGTTGCTAGAATGGCTTATGAACAAGTAGAGCTGGGAAAGTGGGAATCTCTAGTGTGTATTACATAAAGAATAATTGAGGAAGAGTAGAGAAAACAAAAATATTCAGATAAGGAAAAAATGAGTTGGATATATGTTGTGTGATCTCTGCTTTTCGTTCTTTAATATCAAGAAGGGAGGGCTCTCACCTCCTCTCCCCACCCCTCCTTTTATGTTTCTTTTTTAAAAAAAAAAAAGTCACTTTTTTTCTATAGAATTGTTTGAAAATGTGACATTCTTCTGAGGTAGACTGGAGAAATGGCAGTCGGTAGGGATATTTGGAAAACGTTAGAAAAGAGGCTTTTCTAAATAATAATAATAAATTTAAATTTCTTAGTTGACTAGCAGTTACATTTTCTTTAAACTGTTCTTATGTTTTAAGAACATCATTTTAGTCTAAAAAGAGAATGATTAGTGAGATAACTGGGGTTTTTTTGTTTGTTTTGTTAATCCGCACCTGAGGATATTTTTCCATTGATTTTTTTAAAGAGAGGGAAAGACAGAGAAACATCAATGTGAGAGAAATACATCTACTGGTTGCCTCCTGCAAGAGCCCTGGGGAGGAGCCTACAACCAAGGTACATGCCTTTGATCAGAATCGAACCTGAGACCCTTTGGTCCGCAGGCAGATGCTCTATCCATTGAGCCAAGCCGGCTAGGGCTAGACTAGACTATTTTCTTTATATAAACTTGGTGATACTGAAGCAACATCTATCAGATAGGCATGAAGAATTTATACAGTAATTGTAATAGGTTGCCTAAGAGCTAGTGACACTACTTTCTGACTTGGAACTTGTTAAAACTAATAGCAACATCTGTTTGTAAAATACCTTACTGTGTAAAGAGTACAATCTTGGAGATTTATCCTTAAAACTGGAAGAAACCTCATATTTTCTAATCTCTTTTCCTCATTTTACAGATGAGAAAATAAAGGCCTAGAAAGGATCTGGCCCGTTTGAAATGAATAAAACTAAAAATAAAAATAAAAAAGACCTTACCCTTTTATGTAATGATGTTTACTTTGAATTTATATTAGTTCACACAAACACTCCATCCATGCTTTTGTTCCGGCCCTCCGGTCCAGTTTAAGAACCCATTGTGGCCCTCGAGCCAAAAAGTTTGCACACCTCTGGGCTAGAGGTTTCTTTCTGTGAAGTAGCTAATTTGCCTCTTTCTTTAAGAAGTAGCTTTATGGAGTAGTGGAAAGAACATCATATATATATATATATATATATATATATATATATATATATATATATGCATGCCTAAGCGACCAGTAGACTGGCCAGTAGCTATGACGCACACTGACCACCAGGGGGCAGACACCCAATACAGGAGCTGCCGAGCTGCAGTCACTTGGCAGCTGTAGTTCTCGGATGACACCCAGAACCAGAGTAGAGGGAGACCGAATCTGGGGTGCGTCACCCGAGAACTGCCCTCTTGCAATCTGGGACCCCTCGCGGGATGTCGGAGAGCTGATTTCAGCCTTATCCTGGCAGGCCAGGCCGAGGGACCCCACGAATGCATGAATCTGTGCACCGGGCCTCTAGTTGAAATATAAGTGAGCAGGCCAGGGTTTAAATTATTGATTTGTCACTTCCTAACTGTGGTTTTTGACAAATCACATTAACTTTCAGAACCTTGCCTTCTTAATCTATAAAAAATTTTTCTACATAATTTACAGAGCTGCTGGAAGGAACAAATATGATTACATATGGACAGCACATTGTATGTTATAAACTTTTTATATATATAAGAAGTGGTGATGCTATTTTTAAAACAAATACAGAACTTACTGTGTAAGAAGGTGTCAAGATCCCTTGGTTTTTGCTTAGCCTTAGCTTTGTTTTCAGCACCTGCTGTTTTATAGGTTATAACTCCCTGCAGATATGTTTTCTGATCCCCACTTCTAATCTTAGTAAAGCCACTTATGGAACATTTTAAAAATTGTAGTTGACTTCCTCTGGAGAGAATATAAAATTTCTTCATATAGCATTTGAAAACATTCTCCTATACACTCATGCATACATAATCAGTTTAACAGTGGTTTTTTAAAAAAGTAATAGTGAAAGTATCTTAGTTGCAATGCTGTCTGTTACTAGTTTCCAGATACAGCAATAACAGGAGATAATTTCCCTTTGTAAACTTAGCTTTGAGTAGTTCATGTTAAGGTTATCTTGTAGAACGAAAATACATTGAAATGTTAAGACAGAAGTTTTGTTTACTGGCTTATGCTGTTAAGTTTAAAGACCTTTTTTTCTAGTGCTTTAAATTGATAATATTAGAAACCAATATAGCATATTTTAGTATTGCACAGATTACTTGTAAATTTGAAGCTAAAGTTTACAATAAACAGTTGTTGAGCATCTATATATATAAAAGCCTAAGTGACCGTTCGACCGGTAGCTATGATGCACACTGACAACGTGGGGGCAGACGCTCAATGCCCAGGCATGGAAACATGGAACAGACTGATTAATCTCAGAGGGAAGCAGGAGGACAGGAAGAGATTAACTAAAGATCTTATAGGCATACTAGAGGCCCAGTGCATGGATTCATGCACCAGTGGGGTCCCTCGGCCTGGCCTACAGGAATCGGGCTAAAACCAGCAGTCTGACATCCTCCAAGGGGTCCCGGATTGCAAGAGGGTGCAGGGCCAGGCCAAGGGACCACACCGGTGCATGAATCCGTGCACTGGGCCTCTATTTTAGAATATCTGTGTTCAAAGTTTTAAGTGAAACATTCAGACAATTTTTATAACAACTTTGTAAAACAGATACTATTATTCTAACATATTGCTGAGGAAAATGAGGCTTTGAACATTTATGTGAGGTGTAGATATTCACAGGCCTAAAAAAGTGACATTTCTGTTGTCCCCATTCTTAATCACTTCTCTGTGTTCTGCCACTAAGAGTCTTAGCTGAAAAAGGCAGTTTCTTAAATTTGGGACTTAATGAAAAATATTTAGGGACCAGCTATTCTACTTTTTACTTTTGGGTCAAAAAATAAAAAAAGAAAAGAAAAATACCTTATTAGAATCATGGAAGATTGGACAGTAAGCCTATGAGATCCTGATATAGTTGTTGTTGGTGGTTGTTTTTTTTTTAAGCTTTATATTGATTTCAGAGATGAAAGAGGAAGAGAGCGATAGAAACATCAATGATGAGAGAATCATTGACCGGCTGCCTCTTGCATGCTCCCCCCACTGGAGATCGAGCCCACAACCCAGGCATGTGCCCTTGACCGGAATCGAACCCGGGACCCTTCAGTCCTCAGGTTGATTCTCTAGCCACTGAGCCAAACTGGCTAGGGCAGTGGTTGGTTCTTTTTATGTGAGCTGTCAGAAGCAAATTATTTTCAATAGCTACAGAAGGACTACAGTTAACATTTCAAGAGGCTATTCTAATAAACTTCACCTTGATACTGATATCATTGTCCTAAAGAAACATTTTAATCAGAGTGACTAAAGAAAAAGATAACTCACTAACCTCCTAAATTGTATTGGGGCCATAATTGGGGGAAATATCACAAATATTAGTGACAAATATCTTATTTTTAAGCTACCTTATTGCTTGAAAGAGTGGTGAAAGTTCAGATTTCAGATTGTTCTCCCTTGTACATAGGAGTATTGACATTCTGACTTTTAAAGTATTTATTTTTAATGATTTCAGAGAGGGAGATAGAAACATCAATAATGAGAGAGACTCATTGATCGGCTGCCTCCTGCAAGCCTCACACTGGGGATCCCAGTCATGTGCCCTGACCAGGAATCGGACTGTGACTTCCTAGTTCATAGGTCGATGCTCAACCACTGAGCCACGGTTGCACCTCCAAGTCCATCACACTGTAAAGGTCAGTGTATATTTATTAATTGGCTAAGAATGTCACGAGAATGGTCTGACTGACATAGGAGGATGAACTGGGAGTAAGGGAGAAAACATGGGTAGCAGATGAAAAAGGCAATGATTACTAGAATAAGGGGCTTAATAGAAATGAATTCCCAAAATGGGGAATGATGTAATACCATTTTTTAAAAGAAAATAATTCTAGAAGTATGGAATTCAGTTAGAAGGCAAGGAGATTATTGAAAAAGTTTTTAGGTTTTAAGGTATTAGGTTCCAATGCTAAGTACAAGCAGAAGACACTGCGTGTATGGAACTTAAAATTTAGCAGAAAAAGATAATTATGTAAAACAAGGATCCATAATTAGGGAGCGGTCCTATAAACATTGTAAAGTTATATTGCAAATTCTTTACTAAATAGGTGTTCAGGAGAAAGGACCTAATGACTTTCAGGCTCTGAAACAGACCTGTCCATAAAAGATTAAGAATCACTAACTTGCAAATTTAAGTTCAGTTGTTTTTTTGGTTGTCCATGGTTTATTGATAATATTACAGCATAGCAAAAGATTCAAATGGCTCCACATGGTGTTTTGAAATTCATCTCAACTGTAGGCTGAGTGACCTGCAGGTTGGACAGACTGCCAAAGTCCAAGAGCTTCAGCATTTCCTTAGTGTCAGGATCAACTTCAGTGATCTCCTGATCTCAGGCTGAGACCTCAGGCACATAGTTGTCTCTCCTCTCCATCTCCTCCTCCTGCAGCTTGATGGAGGTGCCTCTCACGGGCCCCATAGTCCGAGACCTTGTTTTGGAGCTTCTTGCTGGGATAATGGTGATCTCGAACTTGCCCTTGTTGGTGTGGAAGTCGTTGCCCAAGCACGTGTAGTACTTCTCGATGATGGCCCCGGCACCTTCTTCACGGTCTTGGTGCGAATGCAACCCATATTGCCGAGTCCCTGGTAAAAAAGCTTAAGTTCAGTTTTTTGATGTAGAACTATACTATTCTTAAATAGTCCTAAACTTATGTTTTAGGCATTTTTACAGTATATTTCCTTTAATAGATAAAGCTTTTTAATATTGGTACCATCAGTGGGGCTTGTCTATTTTTCCCCCCAATTCATAACATTTGTGTGATTAAGACATGTTTTATTTTAAAAGTAAAACCAAATATTCTTTTGCACATATTCTTTCCCAGTGGGGTTGGAGTTTTCACAGTACAACCTTTTTCTTGTTACTTTCTTAACAGCTATTAGAATACAGTGAATTTACTCTGCACTGGTCCCTCATTACCATATTTCTCTTTATTCTTCTCAGCATACTTTGGCAGGGAAACAGTTTATAATTCTAAACTGGTCTGGCCAGAAGAGCTACCGATAATACATACTGCTACCCTCAGCCTGTTTAGAGCATGTTTTCTTTTAAATTCCTTGAAATATGCAGTTATCCTGAATTCGTGTGTGTACTATAGTAAGTAGATTTATGTTGGAAAGTGAGCAGGATACAGAAAAAGTGAAATAGCAGATCAGGGCTTAAACATTAAACAGTTCAGTCCTGGTGTGAAGTCATATGGAAGCTTTAATTTTGTCTATGGTTTAAGCAGTATTGTTTATAACCTACACTATTGTTGGGTTTGGGTGCAAATAGTATGGTATGCAGATTATAAATAACTTAATATTGATATTAGCATTGCTCTGTCATATAGGGGACTGATTTCAGCTACCTAAAACTGCAAAAAGAGTTTGGGCATCAATAAAGCTGATTTTCAGGATCACAGACTTATATTTCAAAAGCAGTGATTATGCTTAGCCCATGTGGCTCAGGGGTTCATCATGGACCCAGGAACCAAAAGGTCATAGTTCGTTTCCGGCCTGGGCACATGCCTGGGTTGTGGGCTGGATCCCCAGTAGCAGGTGTGCAGGAGGCAGCCAATCGATATTTCTCTCATTCATGTTTCTATTTCTCTATACCTCTCTCTTCCTCTCCTAAAAATCAATAAAAACATTTTTTTTAAAAAAGCAGTGATTAAAAAACTATTCTGGTTTTTTATGTTGTGACCTTTATCCTAAATTAAATCTCTTCTATTTCCATGTGCCATTATTAAAACTACACCCAATTTTGTAAGCAATTAAAAATCCTTTCCTTTCATTTAAGCCTAAAGTATGTAAGTATGTGCTGATCTTTTTTTTTTTTTTCTAACAAAAGCAGTAAAAGTGAGTTAGGGCCTTATTTGGGATTAAATTTTGAGTAGTACTTAGAATGGCACCTGAGGTATATGTTGCAAAGATCAGCTGCTTGTCTTTTGAGGGAAGGAGAGGGGGCAAACTTACAATATCAAAAACTTTTTATTTTGAAATATTTCAGGTAATTTAAAAGGCACAGAAAATAGCAAAATGAGCACCTGGGTGCCTTTCACCAATTAAGAATTAAACATTATAAATTCTGTTGAAGGCCCCTATATACCTTTGGTCCAGTTCCTAACTCCCCCAGGGGAATGTCTATCTCCCTTTCTATGCATAAACTTTTTTCCAACAGTGACTTTTCCCTTTCTCTGTAGACGCTGTGTAAATTTGTTTCTTTCTTCAAATTCCACCCCAATGACCTTTTCATTTTAACTCTATTTTATATTATTTATTTAGCAGTAAGAGTGGTCTGACTAGGGGAGTTGAAAATAAGTTGTATACATGAGGTAGAAATCTGACTTAAAATCTAGGCAAAGGAAAGTTAGACTTCAATGCTGCATAGTGCAAAACAGAATTGATAAAGTAGATGTGAAAGTAACCTAATGAAATAATTATTTTAGGATTATTCGTCTGGTAGTAGCGTGTGGAGCAGTGGGTCTGAAAGGAAGTAGAGAATTGCTAACTCATTTTGACTGACCTTTTCTCCTAATCACTGTTAGTGAGATTTTATTTGGCCTCCAAACACTTTACCATTTTGAAAGGAGAAAGGAGCTGGTGGCAAAGTGCTGAATTACTGGTGGTTCTAATTTTCAGGATTTGGGAGATTATTCCTGTCCCCTTTTAGAATCTGTTGACAGCAAAGTGGAAATGTAATGGCTCTTAGATTTTTTTCAGCTCTAAATGCCAGAGATACAAGTAAAACTGCCTAACCATTTCTCTGAGTTGTTGCAGCCCTCTACTGGTCTGTTGAAGCTGCACAGTGTATGTAGAACCCAATAGAGCTAGAAGGAGGTCAGTAAACTCAGCAACTTTTTTTAGAACTTTAGACAACATTTATGTCAACTGTCCCAATTGGAAATGAGTATTTTATATATTCACCTTAATCCTGGAAGTAAATATAGATACAGATATAGATATTAAGTACCCAGGACAAATAGATAATTATAAACACAACTGCCTGTATTACTTTCTTTTTAAAACTCTAAATGTATTGTTAGAATGTGGTCCTTTATGGTCCAGTGTTTGACAGTATAAATAAATATTTTTCCCACTAATCTTTTTTGTTACCATTATCTAATGAAGTAGTGAGAAATAATTTATTAATTTGTTATTTTTTAGTCCTCACCTGAGGATATTTTCCCATTGACTTTTAGAGGGAGTGGAAGAGAGAGAGAGAGAGAGAGAGAGAGAGAGAGAGAGAGAGAGAGAGAGAGAGAAAATGACAATTAGTTAGACACATTGATCAGTTGCCTCTTGTACATGCCCCAACCAGGGATGGAATCTGCAATCTAGGTATGTGCCCTGACTGGGAATCCACCCACAACCTTTTTGGTGCACAGTATGACTCTCCAACCAAGCCCACCCAGCCAGGGCGAGAATTTTATTTAAAAAAAAGTTGAGCCCTGGCCAGTTTTACTCAGTTGTTCATTGGACTGAAGGGTCACAGGTTCGATTCCCAGGTAAGGGCACATACCTCAGTTGCAGGTTCAATCCTCGGCCCTCCATTAGGGCGCCAGCGGGAGGCAACCAATCGATGTGTCTATCTCATGTTGATCTTTCTCTCTCTTCCCACTCTCCCTTCCACTCTCTCTAAAAATAAATAGAAAAAATATCCTCGCTCCTTGGGTAAGAATTTAAAAAAATTTTATGAGATATTGTTTAGTTATTACTATTAGAAGATAAATTACTATTTGTTATAAATTAAATATAACAAATAAATGTCAATTCTTTTAAATTATTTTCAAAGCGTTTTTACTTCTTGTTGCTGGAGTCAGAAATGTGGGTGTTATTCTAGCCTACTTGCTTATTTACTGTTTCTTTCTAACATACAATATAGTCATTGTACTTTAAGTGGTCTCCTTGTCTCATCTAATTCCTCTAGTCTGCCTTCAAAGTTTCAGCAAGAGCATATTTCTATTCGAATTGTTACTACTTTTTTAAAAGCCTTAATTTGTTCCTTTTTTTAATGTTTATATTTTAGAGAGAAAGGAAGGGAGAGGGATAGAGAGAGAGAGAGAAACATCAATGAGAGAAACATCGACTGGCTGCCTTCTGCACACCCACTACTGGGGATCAAGCCCACAACCCTGGTGTGTGTCCTGACCTGGAATCAAACTGGCAACCTCTTGGTTCATGGGTTGATGCTCAGTCACTGAACCACATTGACCAGGCTTAATTTGCTTTTTGTCATAATGTTGAAACAATACAAGATGCTTCATGATGTGATCCTTTGCTACTTTTTTTATGCTACTTTTTTTAGCCTCATTTTCTACTGCACTGTTTTTCAATTTTCGCTGTACCTTCAGTGTGGCCTGCTTTCTTGTGGGTTGTGTGCGTTCACACTTGTGCTCATGCTCTTTCCTCTACAGCACCATCTATGTCTGTTCCATCTGTGTCTATCTCCTCATAGTCATCCTTAAGACTCTATTTCAGTATTAACTTCTTCTCTAAATTCCCCACCTATACCCCTATATACAGCACCCAAGTTGGGTGATCCCTTTGTGCTAGTACTATCATGTCTGCAGCATTTATTATTTCATGTGGTAATTAACTTATCTTTTGTTCCTTAAAAACTGTAAATTTCCTTTAGACTAGAATTGTGACTTATTCATCTTTAGTTCTATTGCTTGGCATTTAGTAAATGTTAAATGATTGAATAATTACATGAGGAAATGGGTATGATAGCTAAAGGAAATAACCATACTTGAATAATTTTAACACTAATTCTTTTTTTGCTTATTTCATACTATATATTTAGGAAAAAGAGGAGGAGATAAAGAATTGTAGAATTTTAGGACTGGAATGGACCTCATTTTAAAATGTAGAAACAAACCTACAGAGTTTACTAGAAAAAGTTAGAATAACCCAGGTGTTCTAGTACATTTTTATATTGCTCAGTTCCTCCTAATATATTTTGCCTTAGACTTGGCTAAGATTAGTGGGTATTGGTTGTTTATATTTCAAGCATTTGGGCTATCTATATATTACTCTTTTATATCATAGGTTTACCTTTGTGGAATTTTGAAGGTGATACACTCATTTAGCCAAACCAAGTTGACCATTTATAATGTATTT
The DNA here is from genome assembly GCF_963259705.1 of Myotis daubentonii. Classification (NCBI taxonomy): domain Eukaryota; kingdom Metazoa; phylum Chordata; class Mammalia; order Chiroptera; family Vespertilionidae; genus Myotis; species Myotis daubentonii. The sequence continues at coordinate 63,021,056 of NC_081847.1, forward strand.
ACTTTGTATAATAAGTCTTGAGTTATCTGCCATGCTCAGATTCCTAAAAGATATAATATTTAGCAGCATCAACCCAAAGTGCAGCCTCTCTTTATTGGGTGGAGCTTCTGTCCTGAATATTTGCGTCCTTTATATTCTGGTGGCTGGGTTAAAAAACATAAAACACCTTTTTATCTCTTTTGCTCTACCTTTGTCTGAAGCAGTCTCTCACTTGCCATCTTATTATTATTCTTTCCCCTTGTGTTCTACCCAGAGAATTATAATCATCTAGAGGAAATCAAGTGTAAGTCAACCTATTATGTATATATTTTTAATTTATATTTGAAGATTATACAATACATGTTCATTATAAAAGCTAATATAGAACTGTATAAAATAAACTATAAACATCCGTTAAGGACTTTTAAGGACATTGTTGAGAACAGTTTATTTCAAAGGATGTGGATGTTTTGTCTTCATCTTTGGCATGCTGTTGATTAAATTTGTGATTTTATTATACTAATTTCTTGGTCTGAAATTACAGCCATCATATTCTTATGGGAAAATGGTATGGAATAGCTGCCAGAAAACATTGTGGTGAAAATGAACCTGGAAGGTGTGATAAAGAAAGCACTCGTCCTTTTCAAGATCTAAATTCTCCCTTAAATGATTTAAGTAGTTACTGTAATGGGGAGGTGGGGGCGGGGAGGCGGGGGGCGGGGGCGGGTGGTGGAGAGAGAGGGGAATCTAGTAATATTCCAAAAGCACACCATTTATTTTAAAGCCTTTTCCATTGTTTTTTTAAAACCACTTTTTAAAGTATGATGACGGCATTAACCTCTTTGGTGTTTGTTTAACTAGGAAATACTTAGTTTTTATTTTGGTTTATTATTTATTCTAATCGTTTATTTTTTTCTGTCTGGGGGAGATAATAATTATTTAATAATTTAAGCTATCATTTTTGCATTCATAGAAATATAGAATTTGGAGTGAAATTTTTCTAAACCTCTTAGTCTGGAATTAGAATTTTGGAAGGATTGATGATCTTCAGTGTTAGTCATCTAACCTAACTTTACTTTTAAGAAGAAACAGGATCTTTAATACTATCAACAATAAAAAATATATTTAAAAAAAGAAGAAGAAACAGTAATATTGAGTATTGATGAAAGTCAACCAAAAAGCCAGTGGTAGATCTCAGAATAGAATAGTGGACTTTAAGTCCCCTGCTCAAATCACTGAGAAAGGAATGGTCACTTTCCTAACTGAATGACTGTTAAGGAACATTGAATTCTGTTGCTGTGATTTGATCCTTTACCAGTTGCCTTTATTCTCAATAATTTTGGAGGAAGCATTTTTTTCCCCCACAGCAACTTCAGTTCAGTGGAAGCTAGAATAGGAAAAATGTTAGCAATTTCCATTCCATCCTTATGGTTCTGCCTTTGCTTTCTTTAAGAAGAATGTAAAATTGATAAATTTATAGTGCAGCATTTGAATATTTTTATATACACCAAGTACTGAGCTAAGACATCATTTTAGTTCTCATAGCCTTAACAGTTGAGCTTTATCATTTCATGACAGATGAAGAAATTAAATAACTTGGACTTTGTTTTCAGTTGTATTTAATCTAAAGTGCATGTTTTGAGGATTTCAGGACAAGAAGGCGGACTGAATGAGCTCCTTTTCTCAAATATATGGAAATGCTAGATAAAAATAAAAGGTGTAAAAAAATACACAGCTCAGCTTCAAAGCAAGAAAGATGAATCTGTAGGTGCCTAAATAGGAAAGAGAAAATTCAAAGTCATAATAGAAAACAGAAATTTAAGCCCTGTCCTAAAAGGAAAATAGACAGATACTTCTTAGTGTGTGAGCTTTAATGCAGTACTGGAATCTACAGGCCCAGGAATGGCAGGGAGCTGAGCCCAGATTAGGAAGAATCTGAATTATTCATGAATGGGGCCTTTAAAAAAAGTTAATCTTCCAACCTGGGTTTATATTTCCTGATAAAACTTCTTCCAATTATTTTACTTTTAACCTTTGAACACTCTTTGTGGTCTCTTTTACAAAGTATATTGTTGAATCTTATTTTTATACAGCCTTACAGACTTATATTTTTATTAATGACCTTAATCCATTTTCATTTATTGTAATCCTATATAATAAAAGCCTAAAATGCAAATCGACCCAACTAAGGAACAACTGATGGAATGACTGGTCACTATGACACACACTGACCACCAGGGGGCAGATGCTCAATGCAGAAGCTGGCCCCTGGTGGTCAGTGCACTCCCACAGAGGGAGCTCTCTTCAGCCACAAGCCAGGATGACGGCTGCCAGCACAGCAGTGGCGGCGGGAGCCTCTTCTGCCTCAGCAGCGCTAAGGATGTCCGACTGCAGCTTAGGCCTGCTCCTTGCTGGCAAGTGGACATCCCCTGAGGGCTCCCGGGCTGCCAGAGGGATGTCTGACTGCCAGCTTAGGCCTGATCCCCCAAGGAATGGGCCTAAGCCAGCAGGTGGACATCCCCCGAGGGGTCCCAGACTATGAGAGGGCACAGGCCTGGCTGAGGGACTCCCCCCCCAAATTTTTGTGCACCAGGCCTCTAGTAGCATATATTGAAAATTATTTACATTTTATTTACTATACTTATATTTATTTCCCATAGCTTCTTAATCTCAAATGTATGTTGTGTATACATATATATATACAGAATGTCTATAGTTTCTATAGCATTTTTACAACAAAATGTATTTTAATGAATACCACCTTTATAATTATTCAAAGTGTGTATACATTTTTTGGGACACCCAGCATGTATATACGTGTGTGTGTGTGTGTGTGCGTGTGTGTGTATGTATGTATGTATTCCTCCAAGGAAGACAAGTACTTTAATCACTTTCTCACTCATCTCTAGTCTTTTCCACTCCACCCCTTACTCCCAAGTTTCCCAACAGGCATGTTAATGTTCTGTAGAATTTTAGTTCTGGATTGTTAAGGGGTGTTTTCCTCGATAATTTTCAATCAGTCCAGTCTACATTCTTTTTCATGGAATAGCATTGACAGCTTTGATGTTCTATTTCTGACCTTTTCAGAAGTAAGCAGGTAAAGTTTGTGGAACAGTGTTTATAAAGTCTGCAGTAGTATGTAGCAATGTACTAAGCCTTCACATTCATTATCTAATCATTTACCAAGAGCAGCTTCCAGTCCTGCAGGCTCCAGTCATATACCTGTACAAGTGTACCATTGTTTACATTTATACCATATTTTTACTGTACCTTTTCTATGTTTTATCAAAGTTGCCTACAGTATTCAGTACAGTAATGTGTTGTATAGGTTCATAGCCTAGGAGCAATAGGCTGCCATACCATATAGCCTAGATGTGTAGCACGCTATACAATTTAGGTTTGTGTAAGTGCACTCTATGATCCTTTTTTTTTTTTTCATGGCAAGAATTTCAAATTTTATTGTACTTTATACATGACCATTAAATATTACTGGGCTCTATGTCCAGAGTTTTGGATGGCAGCTCCTGTAAGGGTGAGGTTATACAGTAAGGAATTCACATTTAGGGGCTGCCCAAGGAAACCAGAGACTGATAATCTAGTTGCAGCTGTTGGAAAAACCCAATCAGGGCCGAACCGAGGTCCTTGGTTGCTGTCAGCAGTTGGTCCTTGCCCAGCCTGTACCAGGAGAAATAGCAAAACCTGTTAAATCTCTGGCTCCTGACAACCGGTGGTGGGTCACAGGCAGGAAACCTGGCTGGTGGCTGCAGCTCATGTTCACAATCTAGGGAGAAGCAGTAGATTGCAAAAATCTAGAGGCAGAATGGTGAAGTTGTATTGTTTGTTTGCAGAGACATGACCTTATATATAAAAAAAATTCTGAAGACCACAAAAAGAAACTGTTAGAACTAATAAATGAATTCAGTAGTTCATTTATGTATTCATTCAATAAATGAATACAAATTCAACATACAAAAAGCAATTGCATTTCTTTCTTTTTTTAAGTCCTCACCCAAGGGTATGTTTATTGATTTTAGTGTGTGGGGGGGGGGATCTATGTGAGGTAGAAACATCAATCAGTTGCCTCCCTCCCGTATGCACCCTGACGGGATCAAACCTGCAACCTTTTGGACGACCTTCCAACCAACTGAGGCACTTGGCCAGGGCGCCGTTGTATTTCTGTACACTAACAATGAACTGTCTGATAAAGAAATTAAGAAAAAAATCATTTAAAATAGCATAAAAAAGAAATAAGAAATAAATTTAATCAAGGAGGTGAAAATCTTTACACTGAAAAGTATAATACATTGATGACAGAAATTGAAGACACAAATAAATGGAGAAATACTCTGTGTTTGTGGATAAGGAATAATCAATAATATTAAAATGCCCATACTATCCTAAGCGATCTACAGATTTAGTGCAATCTCTATCGATCTTATAATGACATTTTTCACAGAATTAGAAACGCCAATCCTAAAATTCACGTAGAACCACAAAAGATCTTGAATAGCCAAAGCAACCTTGAGAAAAAGGGGACAAAGCTGGAGGCATCACACTTCTAGATAAAATATTACAAAGCTGTGGTAATCAAATCAGTATGGTACTGACATAAAAACAGACACAAGGATCAGTAGAACAGAATAGAGAGCTCAGAAATTAACCCATGCATATATGGTCAACAACCCTCTGATAAGAATGTCAAAAACACAAAATGGGTCAAGAATAGTCTTTTCTGTACATGGTATTGAGAAAACTGCATATGCTCATGCAAAAGAATGAAATTGGATCCTTATACAAAAATTAACTCAAAATGGATTAAAGGCTTCAATGTAAAACCTAAAACCATAAAATTCCTACATGAAAACATAGGGGAAAAGCTTAATGACATTGGTCTTAGGAGTGATTTCATGGATATGACACCAAAAGCAAAAATAAGTGGGACTACACCAAATTAAACATCTTCTGTACAACAAAGAAAACACAAAATGAAAAGGCAACCTATGGGGGAAAAATCTGACAATGGGTTAACATCCAAAATATGTAAGGAAATTATACAACTCAATAGCAAAAAATAACCTGGTTTTAAAAATGGGCAAAGAACCTGAGCAGACATTTTTCCAAAGAAGATATACAAATTGCCAAGTATATGAAAGGTACTCAACATCACTAATCATCATGGAAATTCAAATCAAAACCACAATGAAATATCATATTCGGCCTTTTAGGGTGGCTATTATAAAAAAGACAAAAGATAGCAAGTGTTGGTGAGGATGTGGCAAAAAGGGTTCCATGTACACTATTGGTGGGAATGTAAATTGGTATAGCCAATATGGGAAACAGTGTAGAGGTTCCTCAAAAAATTAAAAATTAAACTTCAGTGTGACCTAGCAAGGCCACTTTTAGGTGTCTATTAATGGATGAGTAGATAAATGTTATATATACATATATGTGTGTGTGTGTGCACATATAGGTATACACACACACACACACTATTATTATTCAGCCATTAAGTTAAAAGGAAATCCTGCCATTTGTGACAACATGGATGAACCTGGAGGACATGTATGCTAAGTGAAATAATCCAGACACAGAAAAACAAATACTATAGATCTCACTTACATGTGGAATTTAAAAACATTGAACTGAAGCAGAGAGTAGAATGGTCATTGCCTGGGACTGGGGATGTGGGAAATGGGGAGATGTTGGTCAAAAGGTACAAACTTTCAGTTATAAGGTGAATAAATTTTGGAAACCTAATGTACAATATGGTGACTATAGTTAATAATACTGTATTGTATACTTGATATTTGCTAAGAGAGTAGATTTTACGTGTTCTCACCACACACAGAAAATTCTGTGAGGCGATGGATGTGTTAGTTAGCTTGATTGTGGTCATTTTGCAATGTATGTGCATATCAAATCATCACATTGTACACCTTCAACATATACAATTTTTGTTTGTCAATTATACCTCAATAAAGTTGGGGGGGTGAGAGCTGATATCCTTGCCTCATTGTTGATCTCAATAGAGAAAGAAAGTATTCAAGTTCTGTTCTATTGTTAACTAGAGGCCTGGTGCATGAAATTCGTGCATGGGTAGGGTCCCTAGGCCTGGCCAGCAATCAGGGCTGATCTTCCCTGGCTGCCGGCAGCCAGCCCTCTGTGTGTGGGTGACCGGGGCCCCACTTTCTTGCACCCGCCTTGGCCTGGTGCCACCCGCATCCACCACCACCAACCCCAGTTCCCTGTTCTTCATGGGGTGATCGGGGCCTGCAGGCTGGGGGCAGCTCCTGCATTGAGCGTCTGCCCCCTGGTGGTCAGTGTGCATCATAGCAACCAGTTGTTCTGCTGTCTGGTCAATCTGCATACTATACTTTTATATATAAACTAGAGGCCCGGTGCACAAAATTTCATGCGGGGATGGGGGGGGGAGGTGGGGCGCGGGATCCCTCAGCCCGGCCTGTGCCCTTTTGCAGTCCAGGAGTCCCCAGGGAATGTCCTACTGATGGCTAAGCTGCAGTCTGGCCTCCTTCTGTGGGAGATGACTGGGCCGGCCGATCAGGGGATGGTGCCGCCCCCATCACTCCGCCACTTGCCGCCGCCCAACCTTCCTCTGCGGGAGGCGACTAGATGGGTGATCAGGGTACAGCGCCACCCCATCACCCTGCTGCTGCCGCCACCCAGCCTCCCTCTGCAGGAAGCGACCAGACAGGGGACCAGGGGATGGCACTGCCCCCATCATCCTGCCATTGCCACCCGGCCTCCCTCTGCGGGAGGCGACTGGACAGGGGATCAGGGGACGGCGCTGTCCTCATCACCCTGCCATTGCCACCTGGCCTCCCCCTGCGGGAGACAACCAGATGGGCCAATCAGAGGATGGTGCTGCCCCCCATCTCCCTTCTGCTGCTGCTGGTTGCCGCCCCCCCTCCCCCCCATCACCGTTCCCTCCCTCTGCCTGCTGGCACACACCTTGGCTGGCCTGGCGCTGCCTGCTCGCCGGCCCCACCCCTGGCCGACTGGTCATTCCACCATTCGGTTGATTTGCATATTATGCTTTTATTATATAGGATGTTTTTAAGAGTTTGTCATTAATACATTTCGTTCCGCATAGAAATCTCTAAGACATACGCCGGGACCGCACGTTTTGGGGCAAACTGCACGTTATTTAAATCATCATAACTACAGATCATAATGCACTTTAGGTGTTTTTCAATAATTATGACATTTTTATTTACAAAACAATTAAACAATTAAAGTTCCTAGTACTTTTTTAACGTATGGTACCGCGTAAAACATTTTCCTCTGTGAAGAGGGACCAAACAAAATTTACATAAGTATCTAGATTCGCTCCTTTTTCCATGGGCGGCACAAACTCTGCAGGCTCTCGTAGGAAATTTTTTCTTTCCACTCGCTAGAATACACGTAGTTTCATGTTGCTCCATATCACCTGACAACCTTTTGGGTGGATCTTTACGCAGTGCTCTCCTTGCACCCCCAGGGGAAGGGCTAGACCGATTTGTCTCTGGTTCCGGAGAGCCTTCATTATTGTCATTTGTTATCCAGTCTCTCGCTACCGATAGCAGAAACTGTTTATACTTCATTTTTGCTTGTGGATTGAGGACGTTGTACACTCTAAATGAATTGAAAAGTCCACAGTTTATAAGGTACAGCACTACTTTTTTTGTCCATTTCATCGTTTTCTTAGAATGGAACAACACAAAAGGAAGTGTATCAGTTTCGTTGGTTTCCTTCCTTTTTCTGAGAGAGGGCATTTCTAAAAGCGCCAGGAACTTGAAGACTATTCGAATGACCAAAATACAATGTAACTGCAATGCTTTATGGGTTCGTGCAATTATATAGTTTTTCTTAGATTGAACTGCACGGTTTCCACCAATGAGATCGCTTCATTCGATGTGGACAAGACAGTGTGTTGACATTTAAGGTCCATAACAGATGGAGCATGAAAAACGAGAACACTCGTGAGCGGTCCTTAATAGATGGCGCGTGAAACACGAGAAAACTCGTGAGCAGTAAGAAAGGTGTTAATAGGTATTAAATCTTATCAGATGCTTTTTCTGTATCTTTTTTGAGATGATCATTTGTTTTTTTGTTTGTTTTAAGTCTGTTAATTTAATGAATTACTTAAGTTGATTCTCAAACATTAAGCCAACCTTATGTTCTGGGTAAGTCCCAGTTTGTTATGGTGTGTTATCCTTTTTATGTGTAGTTAAATTTTATTTGGTAATATTTTGAGGATTTTTTTGTGTATGATCATGAGGTAAATTAGTTTGTAGTTTTTTAATAAAACACTTATTCTGGTTTTGGTATCAGGATATTGATGGCCTCATAAGATATTTCTGCCTCTTTTCTATTTTATAAGTGTTTGTGTAGAATTGGCATTATTTCTACCTTACATGTTTTGTAGAATTCACCATTGAAGTCATTTGGCCCTGGAGTTTTTGTTTTTAAATATAAAATCAAAATCTTTAATAAATATCAAGCTATTGAGATTGTGTGTTTTTTTAGTAAGATTTGATAGTGTGTGCCTTTCAAGGAATTTTATTTAGTTTGCTGGATTTATTAGCATAAACTTGTTCATAATATTCCCTTGTTATCCTTTATGTGTTTATAGGATCTGTAATGATATTTTCTCTTTCATTATTGATTTTGGTTATGTAGGTCTTCTCTCTTTTGTTTCTAACTAGTAGCCCAGTGCACGAATTTGTGCACATTGTAAGGAAATTAATTAGAAGAAAGATTTTAATATCGCTATTTGCCCTTTTTCTATAATAGAAGTGTCAACCAAATTCATGATCGACAATGACAGATGGAAACACGCCTGCGATTGGCGCCAGCAAGAGCTTTATATGTGTTGCGCATGTGCGAGTCAACTTAACCTTTTATAGATATAGAACAAATTTGCTTAATTAGGCCTACTTTTTGATTTAGCTAAACTTTTTTCAGCCCAGTGAAGCACCCCAACTTCTCTTTCAGATAATTGTCAGTAACACAGCAGTAAATATCAGCACAAAGCAGATTGTTCTCCATGCGTGATCTACAATAATAAAGGGTAAAATATTTAACTGCAGCAGTGTTTGACTATATTCTGCGCAGTGAGAAAACCTGAAGTCATTTTCAAGGTCCACCATTTTTTACTTCTTTTCAGTCGGGTCAAGTTTCTGAGCTTTCTAAATCTCCCTTTTCCGGCCAATGAAAAGAAAATAGGATTCCACGGAATCTCCTATCTACCTACTCCAAGACTTCTGTGAAGATCAAATGAGATGAGGCACGGAAAAACACTTTACAGACATTTGGTTACAGTGTGAAGTGTTTGCACCTAGGTATAAAGCATGCCGTTTTCCTGGGCTGAAGAAACTGCAAGGAGGCTAGTAGTTGCTAGGGAGAGGAAGCTAGGTGTTGCTACTTGACGTCATTACCCAAATGGAGGGAAAGACACTTAGCCTTTTATATAGATAGACTAGAGGCCCATTGCACGAAAATCGTGCACTTGGGGGAGCCTCAGCCTATCCTGCACCCTCTCAGTCCAGGAGACCTTGGGGGATGTCCGACTGATGGCCTAGGCCCGCTCTCAGCTGTCAGTCAGACATCCTTACCACTGCTGTGGAGGTGGGAGAGGCTCCCGCCACCACCACTGCACTCGCCAGCTGTGAGCCTGGCTTCTGGCTGAGCAGCACTCCCCCTGTGGGAGCGCACTCACCACCAGGGGGCAGATCTGGCAGGATTGGGCCAAAACTGGCTCTCTAATATCCCCTGAGGGGTCCCAGATTGTGAGAGGGCGCAAGCCAGGCAGAGGGTCCCCTCTGGTGCACTATCAGGGCCAGAGAGGGACACAGGGGGGCGTGTCCAGCCTGTCACGCTCAGTCCTGATCGGCCGGACCCCAGCAGCAAGCTAACCTACCAGTCAGAGCGTCTGCCCCCTGGTGAACAGTCACATCATAGCGAACGGTTGAGCAGCCTTAGCATATCATTAGCATATTACGCTTTGATGGGTAGAACTGACAACTGGACACAGCATATTAGGCTTTTATAATATAGGATAGGTCTGGCTAATGATATATAAACTTAATTGATCTTTTAAGAACCAGTTTTCAGTTTCATTGGTTTTTCATTATTTTTTAATTTGGCAATAGCCCTGATACCTTTCTATAATTGGTTCTCTTTTAACTTTTTATTGTGTGAGAACAAACTTTGTATGATTTTAATTTTAATTATTTTAAATTTATTGCATTTACTTAGGACCCATGATGCTCTATCTTATATATTCTGTGTGCCCTTGAGAAAGAAAGAGTATTCAACTGTTCTTGGACAGATTTTTCTATAAATGACAGTTTGAATCAATGGCATTTTTTTTTTCCCAGTTTTTTAATATCCTTGTTGATTTCCTGTCTCACTGAAAGAGTAGTTGAAACCTCTGGCTATAATTATGAATTTGTCTGTTTCTCCTGTCAATTTTGTCATTTTTTGCTTCCTGTATTTTGAAGCTCTGTTGCTAGTTGCATACCCAATTAGTGAACTGGCTCTTTTATCAGTATGTAATATGTAATGTCCTCTTTGCTCTGAGTTCTGTTTGTCTTATCTTTACTTTTATTAGCTTCTTCATGGGATATCTTTTTTTCATTCTTTTATTTTTAACTATATATGTCCTTATATTTGAAGTTAATTTCCTGTTAGTACCATATAGTTTCATTATTTTTTTTCCTCCTGAAAATCTGTCTCATAATTGGCATGGTTAAACCATTTGCTTTTCATATAATTATTGATATTTTTGTTATGCCTCTTATTTTCTTACTGTTTAGTTTGTTCTATTTTTTATTCTGCAAGGTGTTTTTCCCCCATGCCTTATATTGGGTTATTTGTGCATTTAAAAATATTTTAATTTACCTAATGTGATTTTGATTATCCCTGTAGTTTATATAGTGGTGCTCTAGTGATTATAGTAGATATTGTGGGCCCAGACCTGTATTAAATGCTTAATATTTAATTGATGTAATATTTTGGAATCTAATTTTTATTTTTATTGTTAGTGCTGAAATTTCCAAAATGAAGTTATTAAAAATAAAAGTTTTTTCTAACATATAGTATTAACTAGAGGCCCGGTGCACAAAAATTTGTGCACTCTGGGGTGGGGGAGTCCCTCAGCCCGGCCTGTGCCCTCTCGCAGTCTGGGACCCCTCGGGGGATGACCACCTGCTGGCTTAGGCCTGCACCCCGGGGGATTGGGCCTAAGATGGCAATCAGGCATCCCTCTGGCAGCCCAGCAGCCCGGCAGCCCTCGGGGGATGTCCACTTGCCAGCGGGGAGCAGGCCTAAGCTGCAGTCAAACATCCTTAGCGCTGCTGAGGATGCAGGAGAGGCTCCCACCACCACCGCTGTACTCGTAACCATCAGCCTGGCTTGTGGCTGAGCAGAGCTCCCCCATGTGGGAGCGCACTGACCACCAGGGGGCAGCTTCTGCATTGAGCATCTGCCCCTTGGGGTCAGTGTATGTCATAGTGACCAGTCATTCCCAGTCTTTTGCTGTTAGGGTCAGCTTGCATATTACCCTTTTACTATATAGGATAGAGGCCTGGTGCAGGGGTGCGGGCCAGCTGGTTTGCCCTGAAGGGTGTCTCGGATCAGGGTGGGGGTCCTGCTGGGGTGCCTGGCCAGCCTGGGTGAGGGGCTGATGGCTGTTTGCAGCTGGTCACACCCCCTTCAGGGTGGGGGTCCCCACTGGGGTGCCTGGCCAGCCTGGATGAGGGGCCAGTGTTGCTCAGTTGGTTGGGCATTGTCCCATGCACTGAAAGGTTGCGCCAGTCAGGGCACATGCCAGGTTGCAGGTTTGAGGGGGGACAATGATCAATATATCTCTCTCACATTGATGTTTCTCTCCCCTCCCTGTCTCTCTAAAATCAATAAAAAAACATTTATTTTTTAAAAGAAGGGTTTAATTAACTTTATTTAATTTAAAGTAGAGTTAAATGTTGTAAAATTACCAATCAAACCTATAAGGTTCTTAGTTGGACCTTCAGAAATAACTGCCAGATCAATACAGAACTACCAGGGAATATATTAGGAGTTCCTACCTCTGGAGCCATGCTCGAATGACAAAACCTTTGTCATTGCTTCCACTCAGTTGCTTCTGTTACCCAGAATAATGGAGGTTTAATATTAGTCTAAAGAAGGTGGGAAGAATTATAAAAGTAGTTCCCTTTTTTTCTCTTCAGTCGAGTAGACTTGAACAAGAAAACTTTAATTAGAGGCACAAATTGTTTGATGAAAACTTATTTTAGGTTATGATAGCCTCTCTGAGAAAATAAATTATCTTATAGAGACATAGAGAAAACCTAATTGCACTAAACTGTATAAACCTTAAATAGGTTTTATTGCGGAGGTATACACATAACCGTTATATATTCATTCTTTATAGATCCAGAATGAGAAGACTGATAAAAGAAGCAACTAGCTGAAGAGCTATAAAATGCCCAAATCTGGGTTCACAAAACCAGTTCAGAGTGAAAATTCTGACAGTGACAGCAATATGGTAGAAAAACCATATGGAAGAAAGGTATGATATACTAAATATTTGTTTATTGTTTATTCTTGGATCCTATATCAATAGTGATTTTGCTGAACTCTTGGGGAAAAGAGTTGTGCAACCATCATCACAATCTAGTTTAGACCATTGCCATCATTGCTAAAAGATCCTCACACCCATTTACAATTAGTCCATTCCTACCCTAACCCTCAGATAAACCCTAAATCTGCTTTCAAAATCAGGAATTGTAAGTTTTCAAATTCCTTTTCAAAAATTGTTTTGGCTGTTCAAGGTCCTTTGAATTTTCATAGGGTTAGCTTGTCAGTTTATTTTAGAAAAAAAGCCTGCTGGTATTTTAATAAGGATATTATTGAATCTGTAGATCACTTGAATGGTATTACCATATTAACAATATGTCTTCCTATCCATCCCCACAGAATATCTCTCCATTGATTTAGATCTTCAGCTTCTCTGAGAGATGGTTTGTCGTTTTCAGTGTACAAATCATGTGCTTCAGTTGTTCAGTTATTCCTGTTTTATTCTTTTGGACACTATTGTAGATAATTTCATTTTGGATTTTTCATGGCTAGGATATAGAAATATATTTGTTTTTTATATAGTGATCCTATATCAACAGTGACTTTACTGAACTCATTTTTTTGGTTCTAAAACTTTGTGGATTCCTTAAGATTTTCTACAAATGAGATGATGTCATTGGCATATGAAGATAATTTTACTTCTTTTTAAATATAGATACTTTTATTTCTTTTTCTTGCTGATTACACTGGCACTTTCTGCTTTTTGACTGTAGTGTTTAATCTCACATTTACTGTAATTGTTGATAAGGTGGTATTTATATCTGCTATTTTGCTCTTTGTTCTTATATGTTTTATGTCTTTGTTTCTTATCTACGCTGCCTTTTAAAGGATATTTTTCAGTTTATTATTTAAATTTCTGTGTTTTTTAAAGAATGTTTCTTGAATTATCTTAAAATATTGATCTAGGGATTATAATGTGCATCCTAATTACTACAGGTTAATATTCACTTAATTCCAGTAAAAATAGCAACATTGCTCCAATATAGCTTCATTTTCTCCCCTTCATGTTATCTGTAATATGTTATATCTATATTTGTTAATTAATGCGACAACAGAATGTTAGAATTATTTTACACAATCTTCTCTTTTAAAGAAATAAGAGGAGAAAAGAAAAATATTTTTTTTTACTGGTTTTTGTTTTTACCTACATACTTACCAATTTTGGCACTCTTTCTTTCTTTCTATGGATTAAAGTTACTGTCAGTATTATTTCCTTTCAGTCTATGAGAATTTTCCTTAGTATTTATTGTAAAATCTTCATCCATGATTTCTCTCTGTCTTCATTGATCTAGGACTATCTTGATTTTACCATTAAGAAAACAGTTTTATTGAGCTATAATTCATATACCATACAATTTACTCATTCAAAGTATATAATGCAGGAGTTTTTACTGTATTTACAGAGTTGTGCAATCATCACTATCAATTTTAGAATATTTTCACCTGAAAAACACTCTGTACCCATTAGCAGTCCTCGCTGTCCTGTCCCCAACTTTCATAGCTGTAGGCAGTCACCATTCTGCTTTTTATATAGATAGACTTGCCTATTCTGGATAGTTTATGTAAATGAAGGTATGCAGTAGGTGGTCTTTCATGATTATTTGCCTTTATTTTCAAAGGATGGTTTTGTTGGATACTTGAATTTTTAGTTGACTTTTTTTTTTTTATAAGATTGAATATGTCATCCCACTTCTTTCCTGCTTTAACTGTTTCTGATGAGAAAACTGTTAAATAGTTTAACTGTAATGTGTTTACGCTCCCTTATTTTATGTGGGATTTGTTCAGCTTCCTGGATGTATAGATTAATGGTTTTTCATGAAATTTGGGGTGTTTCATTTATCTTTTTCTTTTCTTTTTGGCCATCTCATACCTGCTGTTGAACATATCTAATATTTTCAGTTACTATTTTCAAATCCAGTATTTCCATTTGGCTCTTTTTGTAATTTTTTAAAGTTGATATTCTCTATTTGATGTCATTGTTGTCATATTTTAATTCATTAAAAAATTTTTACTGCTTTCTAGTCTTGCCACATATAATATCTGGGCTCACTCAGAGACGATTCTATTGAATATGTGTTCCTTGCCTTTTTATATATCTTAATTTTTATTAAAAACTGGACAATTTAGGCCATATATTATAGCAGCCCTGGATTCATTCTCATTACTTCCCAAGGATGTTGTCATTGTTGATAGGGTTATTGTTTTGATTTGTTTTTAGTAAAATGTCAGGAGCTTACCTGTGGAATTTGTCATGATACTGGTGTCCATTTTTCTCTTTCTTTTTTTTAGTCTTGCTTCCTAGGGATTGCCCCTGTGTCTGCATAGATAAGTCAGCAGCCATTGATTGGTCAGAGATTGTACTCAGACATCATGAGCCAGTAAGACTTTCTTTCACCTTCATTTTTTTTAAATTTAAATCATTTTTACAAAGTTAAAGTTGACATACAAAATTATATTAGTTTCAGGTGTGTACACTCTATAGTGATTAGACATTATATAACTTGCAAAGTGATCATCCCAATAAATCTCATACCCATCTGACACCATACATAGTTATTATTACTATAGTCCCTATGATATACTTTATATCCCCATGACTGTTTTGTAACAACCAATTTGTACTTCTTAATCCCTTTACTATTTTCACTTACCCTCAATCCCCCTCCTCTCTGGTAATCATCAAAACTTTTTGTATTTATGATTCTGTTTCTTCTCTGCTTGTTTATTTTGTATTATAGATTCAACAGTTGATAGATATATATTTATTACCATTTTACTGTTCATATATTTTATCTTTTTCTTATTAAAGAAGACCCTTTAATATTTCATGTAATACTGGTTTGGTGGCAGTGAACTCCTTTAGCTTTTTCTTGTCTGGGAAGCTCTTTTGTCTGTCCTTCAATTCTAAATGATAGCTTTGCTAGGTAGAATAATCTTGGTTGTTCTTCCTTGCTTTGCATCACTTTGAATTTCTTGCCAGTCCCTCTGGTTTGCAAAGTTTCTGTTGAGAAATCAGCTGACAGTCTTATGGGAGCTCCCTTGTAGATACCTAACTGCTTTTCTCTTTCTATTTTTAAGATTCTTTGTCTTTAACTTTTGGCATTTTAATGATGATGTATCTTGGTGTGGACCTCTTTGGGTTCATTTTGTTTGGAACTGTTTGCACTTCCTGGACTTGTATGTCTATTTCCCTCAGGTCAGGGAAGTTTTCCATCATTATTTTTTCAAATAGGATTTCAATTTTTTGCTCTCTCTCTTCCCCTTCTGGCACCCTGATGATGTGTCAGATTCTTTTTTCTTTTTGCTGTTCTGATTGGGTATTTTTTTGCTTCTGTATATTCCAAACCGATGATTTGATTCTCTATTTCAACTACTTAACTGTTAATTACCTGTAAATTATTCTTCATGTCAGTATATCCTTCATTTCTAACTGGTTCTCTTTTAGGGTTTCCATGTCCTTTTAAGTTCATTGAGCATCTTTATAACCAATGTTTTGAACTTTGCATCTAGTAGTTTGCTGTCTTTGTTGTGTTTAGTTTTTGGGTTTTTTTCTGGAGTTCTTTCATTTGGGACATGTTTCTTTGTCTCCTCATTTTGGCAGCCTTCCTGTGTTTGTTTTTATGTATTGGGTAGAGCTGCTACATCTCCCATGCTTGGTAGAGTGGCCTAATGTAGTAGCTGTCCTATAGGGTACAGTGGCACAGCAGTCCCATTCCTGAACTGAGCTTTCCAGGTATTTCCCACCCCTATGTGGGCTGTATACACTTTCCTGTTATAGTTGACCCTTGATTGCTGTTAGCACGTCAATGGGAGGGATTTACCTCTAGGCCTATAAGCTATAAGGACTGGTTGGGACCACCAAGGAGGATCAGCCGTGCAAGGTCCCACACCATAGAGTAGGATTTACTTCAGCAGGGCTCTGGTGCCACCTGAGTCCACCCCTTGAGTGTGTCTCTTGTGGAGGTGGTTGGGTGGTGCTTGAATGTGTTCTGAAGCTGTCCACAATGTGCACTGGCCCGGATCTCCCCAGAGGTGCAGGTCAAGGTCAGCTGCCACCTGTGTTCTGCCACCCGGGCCACTCAGCATGAGCTACAAAATGATTTGCAGAGGACTGCTACTTGTGCTTGACTCAGAGGTGCCCAGGAGAGGCCAAGCTGCAAACCATGGCCAGCTGTCACTAATGACAGGTCTAGGATCATTTAGCAAGAGGTACAGGGCTAGCAGAGGCCAGATGCTGCTTGTTTGAAAGATTTTAGGAAAGTCTGAAGCATGAGCCAAGACAGGCCACTGGTATGGAAAAACCACTGGAAATAGCTTGGGTGGGCACCCAGGTCGGGTGAGGCATGGTCTCAGGAAATCACCAACATGAGATGAACAGTGATAGCCATGTTGATGGACACTCAGATATGGCAACTGACTGCTGACTCTGTGGGAGGAGTCCCAGAAAAGGAACCGTGGCCTTTTTCTGCCCAAAACCACTGGGCATATGCTACAAAGCTCTATGTGGATGTCTGCTACTTGTACTGGGCTTGGAGGTGCAAGGCAAGGCAAAGCTACAAACCAAGGCCAGCTTCTGCTAGTGCCAGGCCCGGGGCCACTTAGCAAGAGGTTTGGGGCACTTGGAGGCCAGATGGAACTTGTTTGATGCTACTTGTTTGAGAGATTTTAGGAAAGCTTGAAGCATGAGCCATGACTATTTGTTTTGTTGTTGTTGTTTTACTATATTTTATTGATTTTTTTACAGAGAGGAAGGGAGAGAGAAAGAGAGTTAGAAACATTGATGAGAGAGAAGCATCGATCAGCTTCCTCCTGCACACCCCCCACCGGGGACATGCCCTTGACTGGAATCGAACCTGGGACCCTTCAGTCCGCAGGCCGACGCTCTACCCACTGAGCCAAACCAGTCAGGGCAAGCCATGACTGTTTGTAGGAAAAAGCCTCTGGAAATAATTTGGGTGGGCCCTCAAGTTGTGTGGGGTGGGGTCTCTGATAATCACCAGGTCTAGGCAAACATTGTTAGCCATGATGATGGAGATACAGGTATGGGATGGGGAGTGCTTGCCGGCTCTGTGGGGGGAGTTTCAGAAAAGGAGCAGTGACCTCTGCCAGCACTTCTGTCTGGTAGAAAACTGCCCCTCCAGCTCTCACCCTGATGCTGGACAATTCAGTTTCTCCCTCTATGTCCCTGGTACCTTTTGAGCCACTGTCTCAGTACTGAAGTGGTTCTCAACTTTCTGGCCCTTTAAATACAGTTCCTCATGTTGTGACCCAACCATAAAATTATTTTTGTTGCTACTTCATAACTGTAACGTTGCTACTGTTATGAATCGTAATGTAAATATCTGATATGTAGGATGGTCTTAGGTGACCCCTGTGAAAGGGTCGTTCGACCGCCGAAGGGGTCACGAACCACAGGTTGAGAACCACTGCAGTACTAGAACTCAGGGAGTGAGTCTGAGTAAGTCTTCGGTGAGCTCTTTGAGAGGAATTCCTGGGACTCTGTGGCCCTCCATCTCACTGAGCCACAATCCCTGCTGGTTTTTCAGCCAGGAGTTATGGGGACTTTTCTTCTTGGCTCTCAAACCATAGGCTGGGGAGCCAGGTAAGGGGCTGGGACCCTTAGCTCCTCAGGGGGAACCTGCTCAGCTGAAATATCCCTCCCAATTTTTATTCACCATGTGGGATCAGCTTGTTTTGCATTAAATCCTTAGTTGTAGGACTTCCATTCAGGTAGATGTCAGGTGGTTCTGAATGATGGTTTTTCTGTAATTGTCATTTTGATATGGTTGTGGGAGGATGTGAGCACTGCATTTACCTATACCACTATCTTGACTGGATAACTGTCTTTCACCTTCTGCTGACAGACTTATATGTGTGTTGAGAAGTACAGGCATTTTTCAAATCATTCCTAGCATTTTCTTTCTGCTGGGCTCGCCCAGATCTTGTGTAAAGCATCTTAGTCAACCAAGGATGTGTAGATCTCTCCTGCACATGCATACAATCTCCCAGTTAGAGATCTATGGGTGGAGAACTTAGCCCTTCTTAAGTCTTTCCTGCACATTTACATAGCTTCCCTGTCAGCAGGGCATATGTGGCAATCTTATCAGCACCCCCTACATCTCTCATTTCTGCTATCTCACTATTAAATTTCTGCTTATCCACAAGCTGCTGCTCCTCTGCAGTGGGACCACAACATTAGGGTACTAGAACTATGTTTTTACCCCCCCTACTTTTGTGTTCTATTTGATATTTTTATTAACAATATGATTGGGTGTGTGGTTTTGACTCTCTATATCAGTTCAAGTCGGCACTCTGGCAGCAAAGATTCTGGTTTTTGTTACTAGCCCAACCCTAACCATAATTTCCATTCCAAATTTTCTGCATGTAGACGATGTTACTTCTACTTCTTACAAAATTAAGTTAGAAGGGAGTTTAGGAGAGAAGAAGATATGACAGTATTACTCACCTATACATTTATAAAGCATATTCTCACAATTGTCTTTTTGTAGTGAGTGATTGGCCTTGAAGCCAGCCTCTAGCTTCTGCTAAGTTTTTCTTCCAACAACTTTTTAGAAATGAATATGCAATTGTTCTGTTATGTAAAAGAGACTTTATTTACAGTTTAATGTAGCACAGACTATTGCTATTATGAGATCCCAAATTAATAAAATAACCTGAACCAAAATTTAATTTCTTAAATGCATTTAAATAGAGCATAATTTTAAATAATACATTCTATAGTAATATACTTTTATATAAAGTGCTTTCATTGCCTCGTTAAATATGTCAGTAGTTAGAGCTTCATCAAAAATATCTACTCATACAAAAATAAAAAATTCAATGAACCTTAAAAAGAATACCTACTCACAATTCTTCAAACATCTTCTTGTTAACCTGTGAGATTTTCCCCCCATTAGTTTTAGTTTAGAAATCTTCCCACTATAGTTTTTAGCAATAAATTAGTATTTACAGCCCAGGTGGTGTGGCTCACTGGTTGAGCATCAACCTATGAACCAGGAGCTCACAATTTGATTCCTGGTCAGGGTACCTGCCCAAGTTGCTGGCTTGATCCCCAGTAGGGGGCATGCAGGAGGCAGCCGATCAATTATTCTCTCTTATCATTGATGTTTCTGTCTCTCTCCCCCTCTCCCTTCTCTGAAATCAATAAAAATATTTTTTTAAAAAAAGAAAGTGTTTTTTCTCATATCTGAAAATAATTTTTAAAGTATTAAGAATCTCACAAAACTCTTAGTTTAAATAACACGTCCAAAAGCAGTTTTATTTTACAGAGAACAGGACAAGTTGGTGTCAATTATGAATAGTCATACCAATCACCATATTACACAGAAGAGCCTGATCAATATATTCATGTAAGCATTTTCCATTTAACATGTCACCAAGTTGGTTTCTTTCCACTTGTTATATGGCACAGGTTATTTCATTAATAACAAGATTCGTATTTTTAAGGGAAGTCTCTTGAATTTTGTTGGTGTTAATCATGCCTTTTTATTTATTAGTAGAGGCCCGATGCACGAACTTCGTGCAAGAGTAAGCCTTCGAAGCTGCAGCGACTGCAGCCCTGGCTTCATCTGGAAGGTTGTCCAGAATGATGTCCCAATGGCCATTCGGTTGATTTGCATATTACGCTTTTATTATTATAGATATTTTGACATCTGGGGCCTTGCTGAATATGGGGAGACTGTCCTTCCCAGTGCTAATCAATTTCTAGAGATAGTAAACAATTCCCCTTTGTCCACGTCTTTCATAAGCAAACCAATCAATCCAGAGTCCATCCCCAACCACCAAATTTATTCAGCTCTTATACTCTGGGTCATACTATCCGTCTGCCCTAAGCACCCCAGAGCCAGGTATCAGATAACTAGAGAAACAGTACCTATACCTTCATAGCCTGTTGAAACCACAATAAAAGCTTTTGCCCACACTCCCCTCCTCTCCCTTTGCTCTTTGACCTACCTTGGTGCTTCCTGATGTGGCCCTGCATAATATGGCTTGCCCCCTCTTGGGAACTATGAGGAGCAAACTGTCTTTCAATGGCAGCGGTCTCCTGATCTATTGGCCTCATCATCTATCTATCTATCTATATGTAAACTAGAGGCCCAGTACACAAAATTTGTGCATGGGGTGGGGGTGGGGTCCCCTCAGCCCAGCCTGCACCCACTCCAGTCTGGGATCCCTCTCACAATACTGGACCACTGACTCCTAATCGCTCACCTGCCTGCCTGGTCAGCCCTGACTGCCCCCTCCCCTTCCCCCCACCAGCCTGATCACTCCTCACTGCTTCTGCGTGCTGGCCTGGTTGCCCCTAACTGTCCCCCCCGCTGGCCTGGTGGCCCCCAACTGCCCCCCTGCCGGCCTGGTCACCCCCAACTGCCCCCCTCTGCCAGCCTGGTTGCCCCTCACTGCCCTCCCTGCCAGCCTAATCGCCCCCAACTGCCCTCCCCTGCTGGCCTGGTCACCCCCAAATACACCGTTTCCTGCTGGCCTGGTTGCCCCTAACTGCCCCCCTGCTGACCTGGTCGCCTCTTACTGCCTCCCCTGCTGGCCTGGTTGCCCCCAACTTCTCCCCCTGCCAGCCTGGTCACCCCACGCAGCCTGCTTGTTCAGTTGTTTGGTCGTCCCTCACTAACCCCCTGCTGGCCTGGTCATAGGCAGCCATCTTGTGAGGGTGTGAGGGTTAATTTGCATATTACCTCTTTATTATATAGGAAGCCTAAGTGACCCTTATGGCGGAACAACGGGTCACTGTGACACATACTGAGCGGTTAGGGGCGAGCAGGTAGGCAGACGGGCGAGCGGTTAGGGGCGAGCTGGCAGGCAGGAGAGTGGTTAAGGGCAAGTGGTCCTGGATTGCAAGAGGGATGTCCGACTGCCAGTTTAGGCCTGACCTGGCAGTTGGACATCCCCTGAGTGGTCCTGGATTGTGAGAGGGCACAGGTCAGACTGAGGGACCCCCCCCACACCCCCATGTACAAATTTTGTGCACCAGGCCTCTGGTATATATATAAAAACCTAAGTGACCATTGGACCATTCGATCGTTCCACTGTTCGACCGGTAGCTATGACACTCACTGACCACCAGGGGGCAGATGCTCAATGCACAGGCATGGAAACATGGAACAGACTGATGAATCTCAGAGGGGAGAGGGTGGAGGGAGGGCGGGAAGAGATTAACCAAAGATCTTATATGCATACTAGAGGCCCAGTGCACAGATTCGTGCACTTATTGGGTCCCTCAGCATGGCCTGCAGTGATCAGGCTGAAACCAGCAGTTCCACATTTCCCAAGGGGTCCCAGATTGTGAGAGGGTGAATCCATGCATGAATCCATGCACCGGGCCTCTAGTATGTGAGTAATAATTAAACCTAAATTTTAAAAAATCTTTATGAACAAAATGTATGCCTGTGAAGCTCCATTTCATTGGCAGAAGTGAAAAAAACAAGTTAACAAGATTTTACTTTATAACTGGGAAATAAGAAGCTTTTCTTTTTAAGCAATCTTTACCACTTAACACATTGTTTGCGGGTAGTTTTTATCGCGCGCTAACGGGTGGCGCGGGCATTTTTCCTAAATTTTTACACAAATGGCAACATTCAGTAAAATTATGATAACTTTAGTTTACGTATTTATACGTTACCCGCATTCTACCGCTAGTCTATAAAAAACGTATTAATACGTGTCCCGCGCTCTACTACCAGTCAACGTAAAACGTATAAGTAAAACGTATAAATATGTTTCCCGCATACAATGTGTTAAGATACAAAGTAGTCACCTTCTCTTCCTAATTTGCTAATAGATTTATTAAGAATTAATGTAGTCTATTCAGATGATATCACCTGTCACTGGTTTTTCTTTAATATTTTTTAAATATTATTTTATTGATTTTTTAAAGAGAGAGAGGAAGCATGGGAGAGAGAGAGAGAAACATTGATTTGAGAGTGAAACATCAATGGGCCATCTTCTGCATGCCTTCTACCTGATATCGAGCACCGCAACCTGACCATGTGCCCTGATCCTGGAATCAAACCAGCAGCCTTTCAGTGCATGGGATGACATTCAGCTAACTGAACCACACCTGCCAGGGCTTTCTTTAATATTTTGATACAATGAATTGCTATAAGATTATCTAATAATGAACTATTCTTGCATTCTTTGGATGAATCCTGCTTGACTATGATATACTAGTACAGTAAACCTCAATTTTGTGGCCCTTGATTTTTCGGACCTTGGACTTAACCAACCAAATGTCCAGTGCATATGTCATATGTGAAAATTAACACCCTGTTAATTTTTAAATGATTTTAATCACAATTTGTTTATAATTAAATTAACAGATTATTTTTTGTTATTAATTCACTATTATTTTTAACAAATTTTAGCAAATAGGCCATATGTTGGGAAAAACACTGTAGTAATTTCCCCTACATAAATAAGTATTACATATCTACAACTATTGTCTACATATTTTAATCTAAGAGTCACCACTCCTAAACAATGTTTGGTGAATGATTAGCATGTGATCACAACACACTGTGCACAATGTAATTGGTTCTCTTTTCCCATGGCGTGACTTCCTACAGCAGTTTTAACACATGCACTAAGCCATTCTCCAACTGTGTGCATTTTTACTTGCAGTGACTGGTGAATGCACACATATACTAGAACTATTTAGTATAAATTTAAAATTATTATGACACACATAGAAAACTGTGAAATTAAACTTTTCATACATACTTAATTTTAATTACACAAGTGTGCCTACGTAAGTAAAAAACGTTAACTAATTTGTCAATTTTTTAACATATGCGTTCTGAAAACCTACTTTATTATATATAACAGACTTTTGGCTTTAACAGACACCCAGACTCCCAAATTAGTCCGATATATCAAGGTTTTACTGTATTATCTTTCTAAGATACTAATTTTATTTCACAGTTTATTTAGGATAGTTTATGTTTGCATTTATTTTATAAGTAATTTAGTCTGTAATTTCTGTTTTGGACTCTTCTTAGGTATCAGTTTTATTTTAGACTTAAAAAAATGAATTGGGTACCATCTTTTATGCTATATAGTATCATTTATTTGAAATGGGAAATATCTGTTTCTTGGATTTTTCTTTCATAAACTTATTTTAGAAATGCATGTTTAGAAAATAATCCATTTTTCAGGTCTTAAATTTTGAATGGTAGAAAAATGAATATAGTATTTTTCTGTATCTTTTTAACAACTCCTCTGGAATTGTATTTAGGTCTCTCAAGTTTTATTTTCCTCTTCTCTCTCATTTTTATTATTAGACTCACTAAAAGTTGTATTCTATTGCTCTTTTAGAATCACTTTTTGATATTGACAAATTCTACATTTAAAAAAAAGTCAGTACTTTTCTTTTTATGTCCCTTTTTCCCACATTGTTCTTCCTTTAGTTTGTTTTCTGTTTTGGGTTGAAAGCTAGTGTTTTCTTCAATCTGAGTCTACTTCTAATTTGCTTCTGAGATTCTCTACAATTATGATGTCTATTTATTATTGTTTGAAGATTATTCTTTTAAACTCTCCTGCTAAGGTGATGTCACTTAGTTCTTAGTATCTAGCATATTTTTCACAAAAGAGTCATCATCAGAGCACAGTTTAGCTGTGCTGCACCAATTTGGATGTTAGATTATAAGAGGGACCTTGGTAATAACTGTAGACCATGAGGGTAGGACAATTCACCTGAATGGGTGAGCACATGATGTTAATAAAACACACTGTTTAATTAAATACAGAATCAATTTTTCAGATTTATATTCATTCATTGGTATTAATATATTAAGTAAAAGTATGGGAACAAATTAAAATAAATTGTAATTGTTGAAAGTAGTCTTGAATGCATTGAGGTCAATGATGGTTTATAATACCCTCTTTACTTTTGTGTATGTTTGAAAAGTTCCTTCATAAACTGTTTTTTAATACTTTATTGCTTAGCTAATATTGTTATAATTTATTCATATTTTATTTTTTAATAGAGTAAAGATAAGATTGCATCCTATAGCAGAACTCCAAAAATTGATCGAAGTGATGTGGGCAAGGAGGTGAAAGAGAAATCGTCCATGAAACGTAAACTTCCTTTTACCATTAGCCCATCAAGAAATGAAGAACGAGATTCAGACACAGGTAGAATAATTTGTTGTTTTCTGTAAAATGTTAATCATCTTTTATTCTGATTTTTCTCATATCATTCCTCTTTCACCTTAATAGAGAAATTTTCGTATTTCAGTTTTACCATTTTGGGGGCAGAAATTCAAATAGTTCTCACCAAACATGATTTCTAATCCAAGATAGAAAAAAAAAATTTCTTTTTTTTCTTACTCTCTCAATTTTTATTACAGATCTCATCACTTTCAGACTTAATTTTGGGGGGCGTATTAAATAGTGAAATTTACTCAATGATAGGGAGCATAGGATATGGTACATGTGAGAAAAAGTTGAGTTATTGTGGACATTGTTGAACCCACCAAGAAAAAAGTTTAGGCATCTTAGATTCAGAAATAAATCACCCTCCACTAAAAAAAGAAGGGGAAATTATTGAGGCTAACTTCCTAACTCATAATACTTTTTTTCTAAAAACTCTTGTATATCAGAAATAATACTTGACATCAATCAATTTCAGTTATTCATAATAGATTAGGACCTTATTACCACTGATAAATTACTAGATTTTGTTTTAGCCCTGAACTAACCATTTCTTGAAACTAATTTAAACTTGAATGTTTATATATTTATCATAATCCTTTTATACCTTGCATTAAGTACTATATTAATGAACCAATCTTACCACTGTTTTAGCTTCACTCACAGAAAATTAGTGTTCCATTCTGAGTTTATGTACATAAATTATGTGCTATTTCTAACTTTGTAACCATCTTAATCAGCAATATGGAAATGATCTTGATTCTGAAATCTATGAAAATACCCTAAAGACTTTTGAAATGCCCTATATTAACAAAGCATTAGAAAATGTTTAATTTTTAGTATACACTTTTAGAAGTAGGTAGGTAGTAGGTAGGTTTCTTAGCTTGAACTATAAATTGTTCTTAAATACTCATGATATTTTTAAATCTTGAAAATTACTCTTTTTTTTGAAGTAATTAAGAACTTGTGTGCTTTGTTCATTGTAAGTTACAGTGGCTTTTTCTAGAAATTCAAAATCTTTTTGTTTTTTCTGAAATGTGATTCTCCTTATCCTTAAGCACTGTTTCCAAGCTGTTACTAAATCACTTAGCTCAGAAGAAGGTGCTTATGTACTTTTAGATTAAAAAGATTTAACTTATATTTTCTCCCTAGAGGTCCTTTTGCCACACACAGGCTCTGACACTCTCTCTCTCTCTCTCTCTCTCTCTCTCTCTCTCTCTCTCTCTCCCCCCCCTCTCTCTTCCTCTCTCTTTCTCTCTCTCCATCCCTCTCTCCTTCTCTTCATCTCTCCCTCTTTCCCTGGCCAAAGCAAAATATTTTCTTTACAATCCAGCTGTCTTATTTTTATTATTTAAAAAAATAAAATAGCCCTGGCTGGTGTGGCTCACTTGGTTGAGAGTCATCCCATGCACCAAAAGGTTGCTGGATTGATTCCCAGTCAGGATACATACCCAGGTTGGCTCGATCCCCAGTTGGGGGTATGCAGGAGGCAGCCAGCCAACTAATGTTGCATTTTCACATCAGTGTTGTTGTTTTTTCATATCAATGTCTTCTTATCTCTCTCAGTCTCCCTTCCTCTCTCTCTAAAAGTCAATAAAAATATTTTTTAAAAATAGAATGCAAAGTACCATTCAGTGATACTTTTCATATAAAAATAATTACAACGTCAAACCTCACATTTGACATTGATCTTTTTTATACAGTGTACTATATTTTAAATTAGCTAAAATTGTAAAGATAAAACTTCAGAAGTAAGATTTCTATTTTAAGATTTTTTATTTTTTTTCAGAGAGAGAGGAAAGGAGAGGGAGACAGAGAGACACATTGATTGGCTATCTTGTGCACACCCCCAACCGGGGATTGAGCCAGCAACCTAGACATGAGCCCTGACTGGGAATCAAACAGGCAACGTTTCTGTGCATTAAATGATCCCCAACCCACTGAGCCATACCAGCCAGGGCAAGATTTTTTTTGTATATATAACAACCCTTATCTTAATATATTTAGTATTTTAAAATCTCTTAAATGTGAAAAGAAAAACACAAAAATGGAAAAATGGACAAAAGGTACAAGGAAGTAGTTTAGAACAACAAAATTACAATTGGCAAATAAATATATGAAAAAAATTTATAACGATTGATAAAATTACTGTTGGCCTAAATCATATGAAGTGGTCCCTGGTTGGAAATAGGAACTTGCTTTATTTAGTAGGTTTAAATTATAGTAATACGTTGTTGGAGGTATATATGACAGCATATATAAAAAACTAAAAATTTGTTAACACTTGACTTATTATTCTTTGGCAGTTAGTCTATAAATAATTATTGATGAGAGCAAAAATTATCTTTAAGTACATTTATCTCAGCATTGTTATAATAGCAAAAACAAAAACCAGGAAAATACTGTTAAGTAAATACAGGATTTGTTAAATTACAGTAAATTCAAAAAAGAAGTATTATTTTATCCTTAAAAACAATATTGCAGAAGAATGTGCAGTGTGCAAAGTTGTTCACAGTATGTAAACTTAAAAATAGGTTATAAAAGAATATGTACTGTTTGGTTGCATTAAAGATCACATTCTGTGTATTTATATGTATGTGCATACAGAACAGGTATTAACACACATATGGAAAGAAGATTGTTTAAAAGACTGTTTCATTGTAGAATGAGATTCTACAACTTAGTGGATGTTTTGTGGGTCTCATACCAAACGATTCACTGATATTGTCTAAAACTGAAATATATATTTTTAAATGATTGCTTAAAATTATAAATCTTTCCATATTCAGAAATTTATATGAGTTTATATTTAGTATATGATACAGAGAAGTAATTTCTTTAGTTTTTTTCTTTTTATATTGGATTAAAATAAAATTAATCATAACAGCTTTATATTTTAAAACTAGAGGCCCGGTGCACAAAAATTTGTGCACTCAGGGGTTCCCTTAGCCCAGCCTGTGCCCTCTCTCAGTCTGGGACCCCTCAGGGGATGACCACCTGCTGGCTTAGGCCCACTCCCTGGGGGATCAGGCCTAAGCTGGCAATCAGACATTCCTCTGGCAGCCTGGGAGCCCTCGGGGGATATCCACTTGCCAGCAGGGAGCAGGCCTAAGCTGCATTCGGACATCCTTAGCGCTGCTGAGGAGGCAGGAGAGGTTCCCACCACCACTGCTGTGCTGGCAGCTGGCAGCTGGTAGCCTGGCTTGTGACTGAGCAGAACTCCCCCTGTGGGAGCACAGTGACCACCAGGGGGCAACTCCTGCATTGAGCATCTGCCCCCTGATGGTCAGTTTGTGTCATAGTGTCCAGTCATTCCCAGTCATTCTGCTGTTAGGGTCAATTTGCATATTACTCTCTTATTATATAGGATAGTGTATGTATATGATATTTTCCAAATCTTAAATAAATTTTTTTCTGTCTCTTTCTCTGTCTCCTACTTCCTTTGACTTTATGTATATTTAAAGGGGTACTCAAATGTTAACATTTTATATCCAGGATTTGGGGTGATTTGTTACTTTCTTTGTATATTTTTTATGGCTTGAATTTTTAAAATAATGAACATATTTGAATGAAACAGTCATTACTGTTTTTTAAAAAGATATTCATATTGTCCAAGGAAGGCTCAATGGTCCCAAAATCAGCAATAACACCATCAGCAGAATGAGTCATTGTCAGTCTTCATTCGGAGATACCCTGGTATGAACTGCTATGCCTATGCCATAGCAGTTCAGTAATGCCATCAGGGACTGGGCTGTTTTTATCTTTCTCTTCTGCCACCGTTAGCTCATATATGGGGTTTGTCTTTAGCATTTTGCCTTATAGTCGCAAGAAATTGCCTGCTTCTTCCTGGGCAGAAAATAGGGAGGAATGACCAAGGGCAAAGGAATCTTTCTATCAGTTAGACTTTGCCATTTTTACTGATGAAACAACTTCCCTAGGAACTTCTGCCTGCATCTCATTGCTTAGGCTACCCTAGTTGCTGGAAAGTCTGGAAAAGTCTAATACTTTTAGCTGGGCAGGTTATCACACTAATCAAAATTGGAGTATTTCTGGTAAGAAGGAGAAAATGAATATTGGATAGGTACCTTACAACACTGCCACTGTATAGTATAAACTTTTTAGCACAGTAATTAGTAACTGATGTTTCTCCCTAAGCAAGTTTTATTCCTACACAATCAGTCATAAAATCATAGTTATTTTCTTTCCTAGTCTAATGGCATCCAAGGGAAAGCCATAATCCCTTGACATTAAGTACTGAACAGCTATCTTGAGTCTACACATGAGAGAATCTCTTCTTGACCTCCAAACTAAATTTTCAATTATTTTATTATGAGTAATGCCATAAAAAGCATTTTTCACATTGTATTTTTATTATACCGTGAATTCTTTCTCTTTTTTTAATCCTCACCCAAGGATATGTGTGTGTTTTTTTTAATTTTTATTTTAGAGATAGAGGGAAGGAGAGAGAGAAACATCAGTTGGCTGCCTCCCACATGTACCTCCATCAGGGATCAAACCCAAAACCTAACGTACTGATGATATATGCCCTGACAGGAATCAAACCCACAACCTTTTTGGTATACTGATGATGCTCCAAACAATTGAGCCACCCAACCAGGGCTATTTTCTTTCTTTTCATTCCTAGAAGAAGGGTTACAGGCTTAAAGGATTAACCATTTCTTTGATGTTTCTCCAAAATAATTATAGTTACTAAGCCTCCAACAGTATATGAATATTCTTTAATCTCAAATAAGCGTCTATAGATGCAATCAGCGGACCTTTTTTTTTTTTTCTTTTTAAATATATTTTATTGATTTTTTACAGAGAGGAAGGGAGAGAGATAGAGAGTTGGAAACATCGATGAGAGAGAAACATCGATCAGCTGCCTCCTGCACATTTCCTACTGGGGATGTGCCCGCAACCCAGGTACATGCCCTTGACCGGAATCGAACCCGGGACCTTTCAGTCCGCAGGCCAACGCTCTATCCACTGAGCCAAACCGGTTTCGGCGCAGCGGACCTTTTTAAATTCAGTTCAAAATATCATGGCAGTTAACTGGTTAAACTAAGAAAACAAAGCCTGTCCTGGCCAGTGTTGTTCAGTTGTTAGAGCGTCAGCCCATGCACTGAAGGGTTGCTGGTTCATTCTCAGTCCAGGCACCTTCCTGGGTTGCAGGTTTGATCTGTCGCATTATTGGGTGTGTGTGGGTGGCAGCCAATTGATGTCTGTCACACTGATGTTTCTTCCTCTCTCCCTCCCTCATGTTCACTCTCTAAAAATCAGTGGCAAAATATCCTCAGGTGAGGATTAAAAAAAAGAAGAAGCAGGAAGAAAGAAAGCAAGGCCCTGGCCAGATAGCTGTTGGTTCGAGCATTGTCCTGATACACCAACATTGCTAGTTCAGTTCCTGGTCAGGGCACTGAATGCATAAATAAGTAGAACAACAAATTGAAGTTTGTCTCCCTCCCACTCTTCCTCTTCCCCCTTTCTCTCTCTAACAACAAAAAAACAAAAACAAAACAAAAACCACAAAAAACAATAAAAATGTTTTTAAAAAAACAATTTTTCTGCTAACTGTTAAAATAGCAAATAAAATCAATGCTTATCACCTTTTGAAGATTTTCATGGAGATTATCTACTACAGACTTACTCTCATCCCTTTATTATAAAATTTTCAAACATACAGTGCAAACCTTTTAAATCATTCTTGGTATTTTTTTCTTATTCTCCTACAACCCAAAACAGCATATTAACTTTAAAGACAGCTTTTAAAATATAAGTATTGCTTGTCTTGCCTTGCTATGCATAACATATCAGGGAGAGATAATAGCTCTGCTTAACCCTTAAGAGTTTTACAAAAACCTCAGTAGGTAGCAATAGTCTCATTACCGTCTAGATCAGTGGTTCTCAACCTTCCTAATGCTGCGACCCTTTAATACAGTTCCTCATGTTGTAGTGACCCCCAACCATAAAATTATTTTCGTTGCTACTTCATAACTGTAATTTTGCTACTGTTATGAATCATAATGTAAATATCTGATATGTAGGATGTATTTTCATTGTTACAAATTGAACATAATTAAAGCATAGTGATTAATCACAAAAACGATATGTAATTATATATGTGTTTTCCGATGGTCTTAGGCGACCCCTGTGAAAGGGTCGTTCAACCCCCAAAGGGGTCGCGACCCACAGGTTGAGAACCCCTGATGCAGTATATCATAGAAAGAAGTGGCGTGATTGAAGGAATAGGATATGGTAGCATATAATTTTCCATTCCTCAATTAAATCTTCGTAGAATACACATTCAGATGCCCCAAATATGAACATACTTTTTTGAGTAAAATCCAAGGGGTATGTGGAGTTCAGATGTGTTGATTACTTCCAAAGGAAGATCTGGATAAACTGTTAACACTACTACATTAAATTAATGAATATAATTTAAAGTTAAGTTTATCCACTATGCTTTTATCTACCACAATAATATGATCTGCTTTTGATAATCCCTTTAATTCTATTAGTTGGCACAGCTTATTGTTTGTCACTTTTTCTTTGCTATGTAATCTGTGGAGACCATTTTGAATTTTTGCTTGTTCTTAAATGAAATTTTAAATATTCTTCATGTAATTCTAGTAGTTAATTTAATTGTGTTCTGTTTTGAAATATAAGTGTCCATCAAAAGGCTTGTCATTCAATCCATTTACCCACTTGCTTTAGAATTGGTCTGAATGTTTTTTTATTAGATTTCACTTTCAGTTGAGTGAGCCTTCTCATTACTAAACTTTTAGACTTATCTTTAAATTTTTCAAATGCTATATTTTGGGGTTGCTTGGCCTCTAAATGGTTTTTTAAATACTTTTGTTTTCTTATACCTGACTGAGCTCATAGTGATATAATGTCTATAATAATGATACTGGAAAGAAAAGTATGTCTCAATAAGTTGAGAATATGAATATCAGAATAATATTATTGTAGGTTAAAATGGCATATCTGCTCTAGCCATATTACCAAAAGTCAATTCTCCATATTGTATATGTCTTGAATTGTTTGGCAGAATTCCATATTCTTAGCTGATAAACATATTTTGATTGAGCTACTCTTTCCAAAAGGTCTTTAGTAGTGGTTAGTGTAGTATTGCAAACCATTAGAAATGTGTATAATTTATAGAAAGTTCTGTGGTCTAGAATGATACTATACTCCCAAGTATTCCATTGTTTTCTGAATATGTTTGCCCTTTTAAAACAAAAATGCTGATTCAAGTCCGTTATTCAAGTTTTCTAAAGACAAATTCTAAACAGAAAAACAGTGATAGAGTACTGCATCTTTTATCATTATTCACAAATTTAAAAATGTATATAACTTTAAAGGCCATGATATGTTTTAATAAACAGCATCAGTAATATCCACTGAAAACTGCATGGTTAATTTTCCTAACTTTAATACTCTAATTGAAGAAACTGAAATCTTAGGTATGGGCCAAACCTGTGTTTTACTTATGTGTACTTTTGGCTTTACCTAAAAATAAACTTTTGGAAAAACAATGCATTATCATTGACTAACTAGTGGTCTTTTGAAAAATGTTGGCTTGTTGAATTCTGCATTTCCCTTCGTGTGCTTTTTTCTTTTCTCCTGTCTCTTCTCATTCTGTAGATTCAGATCCAGGACATACAAGTGAAAATTGGGGGGAGAGACTTATATCTTCTTACAGGACATATTCAGGTAATTAGATTATCAGGGGCTCCTGTTTAGCCAGTGGTTTCTGTCACATTTAAAAATAAGTATTATACTATAAATAATTTCTTTTCAAACCAGTATATAGATACCTTCGGTTGAATAAATGAACTACATCATGACACCAGATTTCCCAGCTTTTGTTTGAGATATCAGTACATCACTTCCAACAAATGCTATGTATGAACATAAGCAGGATCACTGTTTAACTGCCACTCAGGTGTTGTGCGGTACAGCATGGGGCGTCATTCATGTAGAAAATAATGTGAAAGTCAACCCCTTGTAACAGCCCCCCTATGGAAAGATACCCAAGGTGCTTAGTCTCTTTTGCTGTATACCCTTCATAAGGTATACCAAGTTTTTTTTTTTTTGATAGACAATGTCATGTGACCCTTCAGTTATGCAGCATTTTTTAAAAAACATGTTTTAGAAAATTTTGAAGTTGAAATCTTGAATCTATAGACTTTGCTGCCTATGTTGAAATTAAAAATGAGTTAAAACACCAGATTTCCTGGAAAACTGTCATTATTATTAGCTGTGTTAGAACCTCTCTATTTGGTTATGATACCAGGTATTATGCTTCATAATTGCTCCAGATAGAAGAATACAAGAGAATATATAAATAATATTATTTTAAAATTAAAAATAAATGTATATTTTAGAATGTGACAACACACTCAGTCTTTTTTTAATGGACTTGCATTTTTATGTTTGAATGTTTTTTAGTATAAAATGTTACTTAGTCCCTAGGTCTCTAAGTGTCTACTTTTCAGCATATGACATTTAGCTATAAAATATGAAATAAATATTATGTTTCTGATATACTGTATTTAATAAATTTGTAGTGGTGGTCTAGAACCAACTAATTATTTTAAAAATTATTCTGAAAACTGTTAATTGAGTTGATAAGTCAGTTTTATTTGATTATCCAAATTTGGGGGTGAGGTCATGTTTATAATCGGCATTAAATTTAAAAAACCTACACTTACTGTGGAGTTAGGTGTACTTTTCTAAAATGAGACTCCTAAATGCCAGGGTGCATCTGAAAGAGCTGTATGTGATGAAGCCATTCATTATTTGAGTATCTTTAATGGAAATACAAATATATAGGCACCCAGCTGTTAGAGATTTGGATAGATAGGTTAGAACCAAAGAATAATGGCAACATTTTTTTTCCTCAGCCTTTAAATATACACATTCCAGACATGATTCATGTAGTTATGTTCATCTGTATTTGAGTTGTTGTCTTACACAGTGGTTGCTTAGTGGAAAAATACCATATTCTCTAGGTTTTGAGACACTGGTAAATTTATCAACCAATTTCCAAAGAAAAACACATTTTTTTACGTATCCTCACCAGAGGATATGTGTTAAGAGAGTGAGGAAGGAGGAAGAGAAAGAAAGAGAAACATTGATGTGAGAGAAAAACATCAATCAGTTGCCTCCTGTATGCACCCCCACCAAGAATCAAACCTGCAACCTTTTTGGTGTATGGATGACACTTCACCTAACTAAGCCACCCAGCCAGGGCCCAAGGAAAACAATTTCGTCTCTTTTCCTTAATATACTCTA
Source organism: Myotis daubentonii (assembly GCF_963259705.1). NCBI lineage: Eukaryota > Metazoa > Chordata > Mammalia > Chiroptera > Vespertilionidae > Myotis > Myotis daubentonii. Next base: position 63,055,157 of record NC_081847.1, read on the forward strand.
CTTAATTTTGATGTGACAGTGTTGAGCTTTCTATTCTGACAAGACCTGGGAAAAAAAGCATTTTTGAGATTATAAGACTGAAACATCTCCATATTTCTAAAGATCCTCTCTGAACATTGAAATAGTGTTAGATTGCTGAAAAGTTTATTTTTCTGTTTTTCTTTAGTCATAAGTGAATCACTTGAATTAAAATATATAAATATAAGGTGGCTGGCTGCAATTTCAAGTCTATAGTAGACTATACCTTAAATGAGTACATGTGTCAGTATTCCTGTGTTTAAATTTTTAAAATGCTGATTGGCTGTTCAGACATATAAACACATACTTCAGTTACTGAAACTTGAGAAGACGGGTCAAAGGAAACAGGTTTTTCACAAGATAGATCCAAAATAGCCAAAGTTTTGTTCAATGCTTTAAACTTGAAAAATCATCCTTAGAGACATGTTAATGTAACACTTTTATAATTTTGAAGAATGGTATATAGTTATCTTTAACCTAACTGTTTACACCTGCTACTGTTTACTTACCTTCTTCTTCTAGCTCATTTAAACATGAACTCAGACAAATGACTAGAGACTCTGAAAGGGAAAAAACAGAATTCAGATTGGATGCTAGTATCTAATTTGAATGTTTGCTTGAATATTTGGAGTATATCCAGTTTGTGTATTCTTTTTCAAAATGTAATGATTATATTATTGATCATTTGGCAGCATGGAATTCTAATAATGAATTTGTAAATGTCTCATGTTTTCTCTAAATGGAGTGTATATCACTTAAGAGCATTTTATTCATTTATTTTTAAGAGCATTTTCTTTTTAAAACATTGTATTAAAATGCAATAAAAAACAAAAATAATCAATTGTTTTGCAAATGAGAAAATAAAAGTTTCCCCCAAAATTTTAGAAATTATTTTTAAGGCCAGATATTATGCATTCTTTATTTTGTTTCCTCCAATTACTAGCTTTAACTTAATTACCTTAATATATTTTTTCTACTTTCTATAAAATTTTCACATTGTAAAATATTTTTAGGTGAAAAAAAAATATTTTAAGAATAAAATATTTTACAGTGTGAAAATTTTATAGAAAGTAGAAAAGATATATTAAGGGAAATAATACAAGAGAACCAAAATGAACAGAACATTAATAGGAGAAAGTATATCTTTCGGAAAAATATAGGCTTCTCTAAAAGACCTGTTTAGTACTTTATAAGATATTTAGTCAGTTAGATGAAAGCTGGCTGAAACTGGATTTATACTAAATTGGATCATTAATTATAATGAAATGAGGAAAATTAAGATAATATATTAAGAACTCAATAAAGACTGACTTAAATCTTTTAAAAAATTTAAATATATGTGTGTGTTTTTTATTGATTTTAGAGGAAGGGAGAGAGAGAGAGAGATAGAAACATCAGTGATGAGAGACAGTCATCGATCAGTTGCCTCCCACACCAACAGGGCTTAAGCCCGCAACCTGGGCCTGTGCCCTGACCAGGAATCAAACCATGATCTACTGGTTCATAAGTTGACACTTACCCACTGAACCACCAGCCCGGGCTTGAAATGTTTTATTATAGAAAATCAAATATCAACAAAAGGGCCAACTTAGGAACCATTGAATTTTGAGTGATTTGTGGGCGGAGGAGTTTAAATAGTAGGAACTCGAATTGTTCTAGATCATTACAATGCCAATATATTTTAATTAATTGGTACACTGCAAGAAGTATTACTTTAAGTTCTATGCTATTAATAATATTTAATGTTTAATATCAAGCTTTTATTGGTTTCTTGAAACTTGCTAGATTAATAAATGCTATCTCCTAGAGTAGTTTAGCTGCTGGCCACAGTACTTATGAATAAGCCTTTTCTTCCACTCATTTTTGCTGCTTTTAAGTTTGTTTTTAAATTTTACTTATTTATTTATTTTTGTAGCCCCTCTGCAAGACCCTCAAATCTGGTTCAGTAAATCCCAGATATTTGTTTAGGGTTTCCCAAGAAAAACTAGTAGATGCCTCAGTAGTTAATAGGCTGACCATCAGCATTAATTCTTTTTAAAATACATACATATATATTTTTTTTCTTTTTTTTATTGATTTCAGAGAGGAAGGGAGAGAGAGACAGAAACATCAATGATAAGAGAGGATGATTGATTGGGTGCCTTTTGTATGCCCCACACTGGGGATTGAGCCCACAATCCAAGCATGTGCCTTTACCTAGAATCAAACTGTGACCTCCTGGTTCATAGGTCGATGCTCAACCACTGAGCCACACTGGCTGGGCTGCATTAGCTCTTTTAGGACCTCCTGAATTAACTCCCAGAGAAGTCCAAAAAACAAACAAACAAAAAAAAAAAACAGACATCTGTATCTCTTTGACCTGTAGAATCCAGTTCCATCTGATTTTTCTCACATCTTAATTATTGGGGTATACTGTCTGTATTGCCAAAGAATTTCCCAAATAGCTAAGTTTAGCGCTAACTTAAGACAGATCAAATTGCTTTGAAAAATCTTGAGTCTGCAGGCTGACGTTCTATCCACTGAGCTGCTTTGAAAAATCTTTAGACATTTTTGAGTTTTTGCCAGATCTCTCTTAACCCCCCCGCCACACACACACACACACATATACACAGAATCTTTAATTTGTTCATGTTTAACTTTAATATTTCTTGTTCAACTTTCCTATGACTGGAATAAAGTGAATCATTGTTTCTTAAATCAATAATAGGTCTGTGTGATGAGACTTGTCTCATGTACTTATCTTTTTAGAAGATTGTATAAATCATTAGTGAAATTCAGGAAGTAATTTGAAGGAGCATTGCTATGTAGACTTCCCAATAATTAAAGTGTTAAATTATAGTGAGTGAAAGAGAAGTTTCAAAGATGTAACACTAAGGAATGTTTGAAATGTTGTTGAAGTTAAATTTTAATAGAACAAATCATTAAATACAAATTTTACTTGGAGTAAATTTACAAATGTTATTAGTTCTCTGAAAAACAATAGAATTAATAACATTTTTAAAAACATTCAGTAAGAAAATTGATTGTATAATATAATAAAAGTATGGTACTCTTTCGTCTGCCTATTGTTGGTTCATACACACGTTCCCATATACATGTATAACATCTATTTTTAAAAAGTCATGTTTTGCTTTTTTTATCTTTATTGTTGAAAGTATTACAGATGTCCCCCATCCCCCCCCCCCCTGAGTTTTGCTTTTGAGTGCTTACATTTGTTTCAAATTCTTATATACTTATTAATAATTCCAGAGAAAGAAGGTCCAGAAAAGAAGAAAACAAAAAAGGAAGCTGGAAATAAGAAGTCCACACCAGTTAGCATTCTTTTTGGTTATCCACTCTCAGAGCGAAAGCAGATGGCACTTCTTATGCAGATGACAGCAAGAGACAACAGTCCAGGTGAAATTTACCATCACTGAGTTCATGTTTACTCTTAGTTTTCCTCCAAATCCAGCCTTGTCTTAACAGTTATTTTTAACTACTTTAAATTTTTTTTCCTAGATTTAGTCAGAATTTCTTGTAACATAAGTTTGTAACTACATTTATTTGTGTGACAATTGTTTATTGTCTGTATCCTCCACTAGATGAGAAACTATGCAAGAGCAGGGATCATTGCATTAGTGGACACTCAGTAAATACTTATCAATTAAAATGAGCAATTTAGAAATTGGTCAGTCAGCTTGAGAAATCTGTTGCTGAACTGGGTGCTTTTATCTCACTGAAGAATTTCTTTACTCCTGTTTCTATAAAGCTGCTCCTAGGTTTATAGTTTACTTTTCAGTTCACTAGCATCCTGGTGATAAACTGATGATCTTATCATATTATTACTTTTAGGAGTAAGAGTTTAATTCATGTTTTATTGTTATTGTTTAAGATCTAGGTAATTATAAAAGAAAAAATATTTGCAGTATGTTGTATAAATTTATCTCATATTTCATTTCACACTTCCAGTTAAGGAAGTGTGTGTGTTTTTTCATGTACTGTGTCCCCCAGAAATAATTGAAAATGGCTTACCAGCAGAACCAAAGCAAAATGGAACAAACAAATCAACCTGTTGATTTAAAAAGGAACTCAGATAGCTGGAACTCAGATAGTTATTACTTTGAGCATTGAATTTTGCTGTGCATTCTGGCAGCTAACAACACAAAAGAAAAGTTTTGAGTTGTATAATTCTCATTGAGTGATACAAGAAAGTAAATCTCTTTTGTCTATAGAAAAAAAATTATTTTAGCTCTAAATTCAAGGCATCTTTGCATAAGACTTTGGGTAACATAACAGACCCTGTTGAAGTGCACTGAAAAAGACACAATTTTTCCAGTGAACTTTTCCTGTATTGGCTCTTTTTTTAAAAACTGAGACAGCATGCTAAAATTTCTAGAGTTTGTGTATCAAAGCATGTGTGTACCTAATATCTTTCACTAATAAAAATGTTAGGGCTTTCTGCCATTTTAAGTAGAACAGGTTTTGGTTATTGTCCCACCTTTCCACCCCTACCTTGGTAAAGAATGTAGCCAAGTTAAGGATTTTTTACAATGTTAAAACTTGAAATGTTTCTGTAAAATATTGACTTTGAATCAGATATAATAGATGGAAATACTTTTAATTTTTAAAACTGATTTTTTTATAGCATGAACTTCTATCCTTAAAATAAATTTAAAAGTTAATGCAATAAGGCATTAAGTTAAAGTCCTTCCTTATCTTAATAGCCTCCTATCTTGACAGACAATGACTATTATCAGTTTCTTCTAGAAATGTACTAGCCATAAGCATGTAAATATATTACATCTTTTGTTATAGATTGTTTTTAACTATAAATAAGATCATTTTTTAATACTGTTCTGCAATAGGTTCTTTTTATTCAAGGAAATATCTTAGTCAACTTATTAATATACTAGAGGCCCGGTGCATGAATATGTGCACGGGTGGGGCCCCTTGGCTTGGCTGGCGATCAAGGCCTATCGGGGGGGGGGGGGCCAGCCAGCCAGGGGGAGGGACCCCGGAAGGTTAGCCAGCCAGCCCTCCAATCGGGGCCTAACGGGGTGGGGGGGAGGCCATATGAGGTTGGCCAGCAGGGGGTGTGGGGGGCGGGGGAAAGGGCCATGAGAGGTTGGCCAGCTGGGGGGAGGTGCCACGGGTGGCTGGCTGTGGGAGCGCACTGACCACCAGTAGGCAGCTCCTGTGTCGTGCATTTGCCCCCTGGTGGTCAGTGTGCATCATAGCGACTAGTCAACTTGTCGTTCGGTCATAACGGGTGCTTAGGCTTTTATATTTATAGAATATAGAATTAGAGTGAAAAGCTTTAGAAATATCAAACTATTTGCCAACAGCATATTGATATATTGTTCATTGTTTTATCTGTTTCATAATTAATTTTCCATTTTTTTGTTATGTTTAACCTGCTTGCCATTATGGATAGTACTACTTGTATGTGTTTTGGTATGGCTAACAATATTTTATATAAATTCCTTGCAAGTTGTATGAATTAAAAAGTATGTTCTTTTGTTTTTAGGAAGTTCAACAATTAGTTTTCTTAATAAATAACGTGACTATAAAAATTATAAAATACATTTATTCATTCTGCAAATATTGCATGAGTACCATGTACCAAGGAGTCTAAGACATCAAGATGTAGTGATAAATAAGATAGACAAAGTCCTTGCTCTTATGGCGAGTATGTTATAGATACAGATAGGAAGCTTATAATGACAAAATATACTTTAAAAGTCAAAAGGTAAACTTTAACCTTTTTTCTTATTGAGAAAAGGATGATGTTACGTTAGTGCTCTAACTGCACTAGAAAATAATTTTCCATGGACTTTTCTCTTAGAGCAGTTGTTTCTTTTAAATAGTTGTAAATTTTAGAATTAATTATTAATATTATACATACGTCTTGAATCCTTAACTGATTAAGAAACTGGTTTTTGTTTTTCCCTCCCAATAGTTATGAAATGTGGAGGAGAGGACATTGGACATCATCTAGTTTACCATTCTTGTTTGTGATAGAGAAACTGAAACAAATCAAAAGATGGGAATCATAGCAAAGCACTTTTTTTTCTCTTTAAAGGCCTTTCCCCAGCCTCTTCTTATTTCTTATAGTTGTTAAATTTCATTTTCATACTAAAATCGTCACAACCTTAGTTTGCACTTAATATCCAAGTACAACTCCAATGCTTTGTCTGAGTCAGAGGTGTGTCTCTAGTCTTAATGTCATTTCATCTAGGTCTTAGAATAATAGCAGTTTTATCAAATTATTCATTGAACAAACACTTTTAGTATGCATACCTGATGCTTTATTATTCATTTTAGACCAATTTTATGAATAGAATGAATAAAATATTTTTTTCTAAATTGGTTCATGCAATATTTGATAACCCTAAAGGAAAATCTACTCCACGTATTTGGGTAAAATCCAAGTCAAGTTTTGGATTGTGAAGGTGAGAAGATATTCTTCCTGTTCCAGAAATTAGCACATTATCTATAAAAGCCTTTAAATGAATATACAAAATATTTAGCCTAGAACTTTTAACTTTCTCCTTTCTTATAGATTCCACACCAAATCATCCATCACAAACAACACCAGCCCAAAAGAAAACTCCCAGTTCCTCATCTCGACAAAAAGATAAAGTTAATAAACGAAATGAACGTGGTGAAACGCCTTTACACATGGCAGCTATTCGAGGAGATGTAAAACAAGTCAAAGAATTAATAAGTTTAGGAGCAAATGTGAATGTGAAAGATTTTGCAGGTAAGACTTGTAATTAAATACTAATTATCAGGAGCTAAAATTTAAAATTTATCTAAACAGGTTTTGAATACAATTTAATCTACATTTTTTTATTCTTCTTGTTAAAAAAAAAAAGAATTCTAAAACCTTACTTTATTACAGAACTGTTTTGGATTATGTACATAAAACCCTGATCTTTACTACAATTCCATGTCAATAATTACTCAGATTTTTAAATGTTAAATTTTTTTTTAGTTGACAGATTATAACATTTTAAAATCTTATTTAGGTTTTATTCTAGGTGAATTGGAGTTATATAATGTTTTCATAGTAGTTAATTTATAAGTCTTTCAAGATATTAACTTGAACATAAAGGACTATAAAGAGGTGTGGTGGTGTTTTATTTTTTATTTTTTAATCCTCAAAGGTTAGGTTTTTCTTGATTTGAGAGAAAGAGAAAGAGAGAAACCTGACCAGGGATCAAACTTGCAACCTGGGTTTTGTGCCTTGACTGGGAATCAAACCCAAGACCTTTCGTTGTTTGGGTTGATGCTCCAACCAACTAAGCCACACTGATCAGGGCAGTGGTGTTTTATTTTAGTTACTCAAATATATCTATCAGCCTTCAGTTCTACAACCTGCCTTTTTTTACTTAATGCGTTACAGATATTTCTGTCAGTACATACAGATAGTTCTACTTCATTCATTTGAACAACTGTATGGTATTGTATAGTATAGATTCTAGGGACAATACTTTAGTGAACATTTGTAGAAATATCTTTGTGTATAGTTATGGTGGAAGGATTGTCAGTATTCCAGTTAGAAGGAAAACCGTTGAATCAAAGGGAATGCATATTTTAAAATATTTGAAATACAGGCACATGACCCTCCAGAAAAATCTTTTATCAGTTTACCCTACCATCAAGAGTACTATAGAAAGAGCTCTTTTCTTCACATCTTCACTAAAAGTGGATATTATAGATTTAATTATTAGCACTCTGGCAATTGAAAAAAATATCTTTAATTTGGACTTTCTTAATCAGTAATGACAGTGAATATATCTTGTATTCTGTGATTGTGAGATTCAGTTCTTTGCCCATTTTTCTTACGTTTGGTAGTATTAATATGTCAGAGCCCTTTATTTTAGTGTAGATTTTAATGATTGAATATGTAAAGGTTTTTACTTTCTGTAGCCATGTTTGAATTTTCATTACAGTGTTATTGTACTAAAGTTTTTAATGTAATCATATAAGTTATTGTTTTCATTTTTGGGTTCTTTGGTATTTTATTTAAGGTAGCCCTTTCTGCCCCTAAATCATAAAACCATACCCTTATATTTTCTTTTTATCCAAATTTTATTTTTGTTTTGCTTTTACACATAGCCCTACTACAATACATCTGGAATTTATTTCTCTATTGGGTGTGAATTAGGGGAAGGGTGATATAAAATATCAACTTTAAAGAATGAACTTAAACTTGATATTATCTATCGGAAACCAAAAATTTGTACTTTTTTTTTGGTCTAACAATTCACTTCCTAGCATTTATCTTAAATGTATAATTATGAATGTGCATAAAGATTCAGTTGTTTGGTTATTTGTTGCAGCATTGTTTCAAATTTTTAAAAATTAGAAATAATTTAAATGTCCAGCAATAGGTACTTGTTTAAACAAATTATGGCATGTTCAATCAATGTGATACTATATTGTAGAAAAGTGACATGGGGGATATTTTCATTGTAGTAAGTAAAAGAAGCAGGTTAAACAATCTTCCAAGTTTTGTTTTAAAATTATAGATATGAGAGGGAGAGAATCTAGTAGGATTTATGTTAAATTATTTAAATTATTGTATCTAGGTGTTGGAATTATGGGTAATGCTTATTTTGTGCTTTGTAGATTTTTGTTTCTTTTAAATCCTCACCCTAGGATATTTTTCCATTGATTTTTAGAGAGAGTGAAGGGAGAGGGAAAGACAGAAACATCGATGTGAGAGAAACACATTGATTGGTTGCCCTCCTGCATGAGCCCCAGCCAGGCCTGGGCCAGGAAGGAGCCTGCAACCGAGGCATGTGCCCTTGACCAGGAATCAAACCCGAGACCCTTTAGTCTGTAGGCTGACGCTGTATCCACTGAACCAAACCAGCTAGGGTTGTGCTTTTCATTCTTATGTTTTCTAATTTTTCTTTCATGAACAAATTCTTTATTTTAATATAAAAGTCATTAAAATGATAAATTTATTCCAGTTTAAATAAATATTGAATTCAGAAAAGATGGTATTGACTTAGCAGATGAAAGCCCTTAAAACAAAGGGGTTTTTTTTGCTGAATGAAAGACCCTTACAAGGTTAATATTTTGCCTCTTTTTCTATTTTTTTCTATAGTCAGTTGATTATAAATTTTAGCAAGTTTATATTTATTGGATAAGCTTAAATGTTTAATATTTTGCCAAATAATTTAGCTTTAATGGAAATAATATTATCATGAATGAACCTTCTGTAAGATTAGTTGTGTTCCCAGGTATTTATTTCTTGTTCGTCACTCCTTTTTCTTTCTGTAGTATGTGCATTTAAAATCAGTATGTCACACATGCTTATGTAATTATTTTTATTACAAGGCCAATCTGTCAAATAGCTAGATGTAGTGGTTAAAGTAGATGTTATTTACAATAAAAATTGTACAGTGTCATGCTCCCTATCTTTTTTTAGACTTGTTAATATTTAATGATCCCTCTATATATATATTTATTCCTGCATTTTAGTGAACTATATGCTTAAGTTAGTATTCTAACTTTAGGTTGGACACCACTGCATGAAGCCTGCAATGTTGGATATTACGATGTTGCTAAGATACTTATAGCAGCTGGAGCAGATGTTAACACACAAGGATTAGATGATGACACTCCACTCCATGATTCTGCTAGTAGTGGGCATAGAGATGTAAGTATGATAGAAAAATCAATAATACTCATTTTCAAAATATAAATTCAACCCAGAGTAATTTCGTTTCCTTCTTAGTCATGCGATCTCCTGTCATATTTCACTCATTGCCTTAATCAGCTTATCTGTATTTTATGTTTCCTTTTATCTGCCTTTGAACTGTTAATTCCTATCGTAGTCCGGTTTAATATTATACTTACATAAAATTTATTTAATTTGATAATTAATTATATAGGTTGGCAAAATTTTATTTCCAGGCCATTCGCCACACAACTAGATATAGTGGTTAAAGTGGATTTTTCTTACAATAAAAATTGTACAGTGTCATACTGCCTATCTTTTTTTAGACTTGTTAATATTTAATGATTCCTGTATACATAACATTTATGCCTGCATTTTAGCTGACATTATTTTTCAGATGGTTTATTTATATAATATTAATAACATGATATTATAATCAAACATTATAAATGCTCACAAACTAATGGTATCTCTAAACATCATGTTTGGTAGTTTTGCTGTAATATTATGAACCATACTTGGTTTTAAGTTTCATTTGCATTTTCAACCTTTGGCATGTTGATATCAAAGCTAAACCATTCTTGGTGTGGGCCTCTTTGGATTCATCTTGTTTTGGACTTCTTGTGCTTCTTGGACTTGTGTGTTTATTTCCTTCACCAGGTTAGGGAAGTTTTCCATCACTATTTTTTCAAATAGGTTTCTTTTTTTAAAAAAATATGTTTTTATTGACTTTAGAGAAGAAGGACGAGGGAGAGATAGAAACATCAGAGATAAAAGAGAGTGATTGGTCGGCTGCCTCCTGCACGCTCACACTGGGAATTGAGCCTAGGCATGTGGCCTGACCATGAATTGAACCCTGACCTCCTGGTTCATGGGTTGACACTCAACTACCTAGCCACACCAGCAGGGCAGCTCTTTCTCTTTTTTTTTCTTTTTTGCTCAGTCCCTTTACCCCCCAAGCCTCCTCACCCCAGAGCTGTCAACTCTTCTCTATTTATGAGTGTCTCTGTTTTGCTTGTCAGTTCAGTTTGTTCATTAGATTCTATATGAGTGAAATTATATGGTAAAGGATAAATTTTTCTTCTTTTTTATAGCCAAGTAATATTCCATTGTGTAAATGTATCATAGCTGTTTTATCCCATCATCTGCTGATGAACACTTGGACTGCTTCTAAATCTTGCCTATTGTAAATAACTGCAATGAACATGGGGGTGTATATTTTCTTTCTAATTAGTGTGAGTTTGATTCCAGTTTCTTTATTTTATTTTATTTTATTTTATTTTAAATCTTTATTGTTCAGATTATTACATTTGTTCCTCTTTTTTCCCCCCATAACTCCCCTCTTCCCAGTTCCCGCCCCACCCTCCACCCTCACTCCCCACCCACTGTCCTCATCCTTAGGTGCACCATTTTTGTCCAGTCTCTTCCCGCATCTCCCACACCCCTTTCCCCCCCAAGAATAGTCAGTCCATTCCCTTTCTATGTCCCTGATTCTATTATGATCACCAGATTATTTCTTCACTTGATTGTTAGATTCACTTGTTGATAGATGCAAGTTTGTTGTTCATAATTTGTATCTTTACCTTTTTCTTCTTCTTCCTCTTCTTAAAGGATACCTTTCAGCATTTCATATAATCCTGGTTTGGTGGTGATGAACTCCTTTAGCTTTTCCTTATCTGTGAAGCTCTTTATCTGACCTTCAGTTCTGAATGATAGCTTTGCTGGATAAAGTAATCTTGGTTGTAGGTTCTTGGATTCATCACTTTGAATATTTCTTGCCATTCCCTTCTGGCCTGCAAAGTTTCTGTTGAGAAATCAGCTGACAGTCGTATGGGTATTCCCTTGTAGGTAACTGAGTTTCTTTCTCTTGTTGCTTTTAAGATTCTCTCTTTGTTTTTTGCTCTTGGCATTTTAATTATGATGTGTCTTGGTGTGGTCCTCTTTGGATTCCTTTTGTTTGGGGTTCTCTGCGCTTCCTGGACCTGTAAGTCTATTTCTTTCACCAGGTGGGGGAAGTTTTCTGTCATTATTTCTTCAAATAGGTTTTCAATATCTTGCTCTCTCTCATCTTCTGGCACCCCTATAATTCGGATGTTGGTACGCTTGAAGCTGTCCCAGAGGCTCCTTACACTATCTTCGTATTTTCGGATTCTTTTTTCATTTTGCTTTTCTGGTTGGGTGTTTTTTGCTTCTTCGCATTTCAAATCTTTGCCTTGATTCTTGCGCTCCTCTGGTCTGCTGTTGGGAGTCTGTATAGTATTCATTATTTCAGTCCGTGTATGCTTAATTTCTAGTTGGTTCTTTATCATAACATCGAGGGTCTCATTAGATTTCTTGAGGATCTCACTACATTTATCGGCGGCTTCTAGACAGTTCTTAAGAGACCTTAAAAGTGTGGTTCTGAACTCAATATCCTCCATTGACAGTTCTGTCCTGTTTCTTTGTCTCCGCATTTTTTATGCTTTCTTGGTGCACCCCCTAGTGGTCTTTGTGCGGAGTCTTGTTGTAGTTAAGCCTTGATTGTTGTCGGCAATACGGGGGGTGATTTGACCTCCAGGCTAACTGGCTATGAGAGTCAGCTGTGTCTGCAGTGGGAGAGCTTCTGTGCTGGATCTCTAGGGCGGTGCTAATCTAGCGTTTGCCTGAGGCTATCCTGCAAATGGCTCTGCGCAGGGCTTGGGCGGGGCGGGTCCCCGGGGATCTACAGGGTGGGCCGGAGCGAACAGTTATGGCTGCTCTCAGTTCCGTCCCTAGGGGCTCTGCCTCACAGAGTCCCAGCAACCGCTGCAAACCTCGGAGAGAAAGCTGCCTTAGAGTTCCGACCGAAGCCAGACAGTCCCGCTTCTCCCATTTGAGTCTGGGTCCCTAGAGACTCGCCCGGATCTGGAGCTCAGAGTCTGAAACTCCGTCCCGATTGAAAACAACAACCGCGCCCTCTGCCTCCAGCCCGCTCCGCGTGCACTCCGCACCTCAGTATTTCACTTCAGCACTGCGCCTCCTCTGAGTCTGGGTATGATATTCTCTTTCCTCCTAGTTGTAGAATTTCCACTCAGCCAGCCTTCCTGTGGTTCTGGATGATGTCCGTTACGTCTTTTAGTTGTTTTTTGAAGTGGTTGTTCGAGGCAGCAATCTCCGGCGTTAACCTAAGCTGCCATCTTGGTTTCTCCCCCTGATTCGGGTTTCTTTATATGAATTTTCAGAAGTGGAATTGCTGGGTCATAAAGCAGTTCCTTTTTTAATTTTTTGCCATAACTTCATACTGCTTTCTACAGTGGCTGCATTAGTCTACATTCCTACCAACAGTGCATAAGAGTTCCCTTTTCTGCACATCCTGGGCAACACTTGTTGTTTGTTGATTTATTGATGATAGCCATTCTGACAGGTGTGAAGTGTTATCTCATTGTGGTTTTATTTTGCATTTTGTAACATTGAGCATCTTTTTGTATGTTTACTGGTCATCCATATCTCCTCTTTGAAGAAGTGTCTGTTGAGGTCCTCTGCCCATTTTTTAATTGGGTTATTTTGGGGGTGTTTTCTTTTTTTTGGTGTTGAGTTGTATAAGTTCTTTATATTTTGGATATCAAGCCCTTATCAGATGTATAAGCAAATAATGTTCTCCCATTTAGTGGGCTGTATTTTCATTTTGTTGATGGCTTTCTTTTTTGTGCGAAAACTTTTTAGTTTGATGTAGTTCCATTTATTTTTTCTTTTGTTTCCCTTGCCAGAGGAGATATATCAGAAAAAAAATATTGTCTGAGAAATGTTGAAGATTTTACTTCCTGCCTATGTTTTGTCGGATATTAATGGTTTGAAGTCAAACATTTAACTTTTAATCCATTTTGAGTTTATTCTTGTGTGTGGTGTAAGGTGATCTAGTTTTATTTTTTGTATATATCTGTCCCATTTTCCCAGCACCATTTATTGAAATCTTTAGCCCATTGTATGTTTTTGCCTCCTTTGTGAAATAATAATTGACTATAAAGGCGTTGGTTTATATCTGGGCTCCCTGTTCTGTTATCTTGATCTATATGTCAGTTCCAGTACTTTTTTGATGGAATCTTTATAGTTCTCTATTAATAGTATCATATCATCTGCAAATAATGACAGTTTTACTTCTTCCTTTCCAGTTTGGATGTCTTTGTTTCTCCTTCTTATCTGTTTACTGTGATTAGGACTTCCAGTGCTATGTTAAGAGTGATGAAAGCAGACACCCATCCCTGTCTTACTCCCGGTTGAAAGAGGAGCACTTGTAGTTCTTGCTTATTGAGTAGTTTAGTAGTAATTTTGATAAGGTTGTGGGAGGATATGAGTACCACATTTTCTTTCACTGCCAATCTTGACCAATCCTTATGATATTCTTAATAAAATTTTATTTTTTCTGGCTTACTGTATGATAAGAATACAGTATGTAATATACAAAATATGTGTTAATTGATCATTATTGGTAAAGCTTCTGATCAACAGTACACTATTAGTAGTCAGGATTTGGGGCGTCAAAAGTTATATGTGGATTGTCAGCTGTGCAGGGCTGGCACCCTTAATCCCTGCATTGTTCAAGGGTCAATTGTATATGTTCCATGAAGCCAAGAAACTTGTTATACTTGCTTATTGATGTATCTTAGTTTCAAGTATACAACATAATGATTCTGTATTTGCATATATTGTTAAATGATCACCACAATAAGTCTTGGAGCAGTACTTGTTAATAGGTTCTCAATAAATAATTTATTGAATGCATGATGAAAAGGGAAGAAACTGATGAGATTCACTGCTAAAATTGCCCAGTTGAAATTTTAAGGAGGAAATTTCTTTGTAGCAGGTATAATCATCAGATGGGGGAAGGCAATGAAAATGAAACTTGAAGAGAGTAATCATGATTTAGAAGAGACACACTGTAAGGAATGGAGGCAGAATAAATGAGGCAGAATGATGTTATGAATGTTATCAAGAGAATGGTTAAAATGATACAAAATATGAAGTGACTAAATCTTCCTACTATTTAATTCAGATAGTGAAACTGTTACTTCGTCATGGTGGAAATCCATTTCAAGCTAATAAACACGGAGAGCGTCCAGTGGATGTTGCAGAAACAGAGGAGTTGGAATTGCTACTAAAAAGAGAGGTGCCTTTATCTGATGATGATGAAAGTTACACAGGTTTGTTTCAGATAATCTGTATTCAACTGTTTGTTTGACATGATGTTTAGTAGGACATTTTACTTCTACTTTATAGTACATAAAATGTTTGAATACCTTAGAATAATGCTAACTAGCTAGTAAGACTGGTGAATTTAGTAACCTAGTTATTTGCTACATGTCCTCTGTGTAAATGGAGTCATGATGCCATTGCCCTATTTTCATGATTTTCCTCCCATAAATTGCTGATATTATATTCAAGCCCATTGTAGAACCTTTCCCCATTAATAGCTACCACAACTGCTCTTCTGATTTCTTTACATTCTTTCATAAATTAGAGATACACTAACCAAACCCTTTCTGTCTTTTCCTGGCATTAATGAATTGTCTTTACATTTTTAACTTTTGTCATTTAGGTGGTTGAACTCTGGTCATTGTTTAAAGGTAGGGGCACAGTTTCACAAACACAGTTTTTAAAAGGAAGAGCCAAAATAATATTTCAGAAAACTTTTGGTGTACTCAGAATTTTTTTAAAAAGCATAAACAGTTTAAAATATAACAGAAAAAACTTCCTTGTATTGAAGAAAATCTTTTGTGTACAGACTAGAAACGTTCACCATGTTTCAGGTAAAAATCCATTAAAAAGAATGTAGTGAGTTTCATAATTGACCATATGTCCAAAATATCTAAAGAATTCATAGGAACAGTTGAGTCATATTGCTATTATATTGTTATATGTAAGGGAATAAAAATCAAACCACACTCATTTAATCTCAGTCACTGCCCAAAGGCAATAGAATGACATCTATAGTTTTGAGGCAAAAAAGGTCTATGATATAAACATCTGTACTTATTTTCCTTAATTGAGGTAGAAGTGAACATTACATTAGTTTCAAGTATACAACATAATGATTCTGTATTTGCATATATTGTGAAATGATCACCACAATAAGTCTAGTTAACATCCATCATTATACATAGTTAAAATTATTTTCTTTTTCCTTGAGATGAGGACTTTTAAGATCTATTCTCTTAGCAACCTTCAAATATGCAATACAGTATTAATGGTAGTCACTATGCTGTAGATTACTGCCCCATAAATTATTTTATACTTAAGTTTATACCTTTGATGCTCTTCATCTGTTTTGCTCACTCCCACCATCCTCAACTCTAGCAACCACCAATCTGTTCTCTGTAACTGTGAGCTTACTTTTGTTTTTAGGTTTCACATATAAGTTAGAATATACAGTATTTGTCTTTCTCAGGCTGATTTATTTCACTTAGAATAATACCCGCTAGGTCAGCCGTGGGCAAACTACGACCCGCGGGCCAGGTTTGAAATGAATAAAACTATTGAAAAAAAAAACCGTACCCTTTTATGTAATGATGTTTACTTTGAATTTATATTAGTTCACACAAACACTCCATCCATGCTTTTTGTTCCGGCCCTCAGGTCCAGTTTAAGAACCCATTGTGGCCCTCGAGTCAAAAAGTTTGCCCACCCCTGCTCTAGGTTCATTCAGGCTGTTGCAAATGGCAAACTTTCATGGCTGAATATATTCCATTGTGTATATACTGTATACTACACCTTATCTATTCATTCATCTATGGATACTTAGGTTGTTTATCATATCTTGGCTATTGTAAATAATGCTGTTCTGAATATGTGGGTGCATATATCTTTTTAAATTAGTTTTTTGTTTCTTTGGATAAATAACCGAAATTGCTGTTTTCTATATGGCTATACCAGTTTAAATTTTGATCAGTAGTGCACCAGTTTTCTTTTATTTCACATTCTTACCACAACTTGTTATTTTTTGTCTTTTTTATAATTGTCACTCTAACAGGTATGAGATAATATCTGATTGTAGTTTTGATTTGCATTTCCCTGGTGCTTAATGATGTAGAGCATCTTTTATGTACCCATTGGCCATCTGTATGTCTTCTTTGGAAAAACGTCTATTGCGATCCTCTGCCAGTTTCTCAGTCATTGAAATCCTCTCTCCATTTTTCAATTGAATTGTTTGTTTGCTGTTGAGTTGAATGAATTCTTTATATATTTTAGATATTAACCCCTTATCATATATATGATTTGCAAATACTTTGTTCCATTCAGTACATTGCTTTTCATGCTATTGATGATGTCCTTTGTTATGCAGAAGTTAAAATCCCAATGTTTTATTATGAAAATGGTCAAAAATACTGCAAAGTTCAAAGAATTGTACAGTGAACACCATGTACCCACCAACTACATTTTACAGTTAACTTTTTGCTATAGTTCCTTTACTACATTATCACATACATCTCTCTCTACCCTTCAGTCTATCTTATTTATTTTTTATTTGTTAATTTATCTTTATTGTTGAAAGTATTATAGATGCTCTCCCCCTTTTTTTCCCTTTGACCCCCTTCACCCTGCACCCACCCCTCCCAGGCCTTCACCACACTATTGTCTGTGTCTGTGGGCTATGCATGTATGCATATAAGTTCCCCATTTAATCCATCTTAATTTTTGATGCATTTCAAAATAAGTTGCAGACCTCTAAATACTTTAGCATGCATTTTATTCATTAACTAGGTTCAATTTTTGTGTATGAATTTTTTAGGTAATATTTATATTTGAGAAATTAATTTTTTTATTTAATAAAACATTCTTTTAGTTTTGAGGAATTCATAGACCTATATAATTCAGTCTTATAAAGATACAGACTATATCATTCCAGCAAGTTTCTTTTTTTATTTTATTTTATTGTTTTCTTATGCTGCCCCTTCTTACTCAATCCCTGCCCCTACCTGATCATGTATACCTTTTATGGTAAATAGAGATTAGGCAGGAATCACTAATAGATAAATCTAGGTGGAATTTTTTTATGAAAAACTGGATATTTACATTGTCTTCTCCAGAGGACAATGTAAGAGAGGAAAGGATAAAAACCAATGGTTGTATAGTGGAGAAATCAAGCAGCACCTGAACTGTGATCAAAATTAACATCTTCACCCTTGGCTGGTTTGGTTCAGGGGTGGAGCATTGGCCCACGGACCAGAGGGTGGAGGGTTCAGGGTTCTATTCCTGGTCAAGGGCATGTACCTGGGTTGCAGGTTTGAGCTCAGCCATGGTCTGGGCTTGTGCAGGAGGCAACCAATCTGTGTGTCTCTCTCACATCAATGTTTCTCTCTCTGTCTCTCTCTCTCTCTGTCTCTCTCTCTCTCTCTCTCTCTCTCCCTCCCTCCCTCCCTCTCCCTGTTTTTCCCTCCCTATATTTCTCCCTTCCACTCTCCCTTAAAAAAAATCAGTGGAAAAAATATCCTCGGATGAAGATTAACAAATAAAAGAACAACAAAAAACAAACATCAAAGGAAAGACAAATGCACATCATGTATGTCCAGATATGATTTCATGAAAAGAGCACATTATCACTTTTGTGGCTTTCTGAGAATGCATAATTATGAGGAATGTTCTGGGTTTTTTCTTTTTAAGACTGGTGAAAGATTAAGAAATGGCAGTGTGTGCCGAAACCGGTTTGGCTCAGTGGATAGAGCGTCGGCCGGCGGACTGAAAGGTCCCGGGTTCGATTCCGGTCAAGGGCATGTACCTGGGTTGCGGGCACTTCCCCAGTGGGGGATGTGCAGGAGGCAGCTGGTCGATGTTACTCTCTCATCGATGTTTCTGACTCTCTATCTCTCTCCCTTCCTCTCTGTAAAAAATCAATAAAATATATTTAAAAAAAAAAAAAAGAAAAAGAAATGGCAGTGTCATGAAAAACTAAAAAGGCAATAGAAATGTTCCAGACAGAGATAGTAAATTAAAGGCAATACCTGTTCCCAGACTGGATCCTGTACTGGAGAGGGAAAATGATTATAAATAACATTATTAAATCATTTAACAAGGAATATGGACAGTAAATTAGTGTTGTATCATTGTAAATTTTGAAGTGGACAACTGTACTTTGTTGACAAGAGAATATCCTTATGTCTTAGGAAATACTTATTTCTTAGGAGTTACTCACTGAAGTATATAGGGGTAAAGAGCCATGATGTATATAATTTGACTTCATCTAGTTCAGGAAAAAAATATATACACATATTTGCATATATAGTGAAAGCAAATTATAAAGCAAGAGAATGAAAACATTAACAATGGGCAAATCTGGATAAAGAATATAAAATTTTTAGTAGTTTTTATTTTTTAATTTCTGTGAGTTTGAAATTATTTGCAAATAAAATTTCAAGTATATACAAATACATAAAATTGCCTTGCTTTGGCCATTGAAAAGATCTAAAAGCATTGACCCCACAATTCCAATAATCTTTCCTAGTGCCCAGATTATAATCTTGACATGCTTTCTACTAAAAGAAAGCCAAGGCTTTTTAGAAAAAAATAGGTGATTTTAAGTCTGGGATAGGAAATATATAAGATGAGCTGTCAACATCTTGTCATTGCTGATTACAAGGAAGCTATGAAAGATTACTATAAGGTTTTGTCAAAAGGCCTTAGGAGACAACTTAGATCAGTTTCCCATTGACCAAAGATGGGATAGTTTGAGCTTCAATAAGGCTATTAATAACAAATATTTGAAATTCATTAAATAAGTTTAAATCCATAGTCCATGGTCATAATTATTTTAATTAATCTATCATAAGAGAACCAATTTATTTTAAAAATTAGGCAGAAATAAAAGAAAATAATAAATTATTTATCTTTTCTTACATGAACTCTGTCACTGGGTAACCTCATTATAGGTGAGAAGTTTTTGGTTTTGGTCTTGGTTGTTTTTTAATATGTTTTTATTGATTTCAGAGAGAGGAAAGGAGAGGGAGGAGAGATATGGAAACATCAATGATGAGAGAATCATCAATTGGCTGTCTCCTACATGCTCCCTACTGGGGATCAAGTCCGAAACCCTGGCATGTGCCCTGACCAGGAATCAAACCATGACCTCCTGGTTCATGGGTTGACCCTCAACCAGTGAGCCACATCGGCTGGGTGAGAAGTGTTTTTTAAATAAGGTTAATGCAGGTAAAAAAGAAAAAAGTTTGACCATTTTGTAAACCACATATCAGTTAATATGTGTGAGCATTGAGCATCAACAGTTGCTAACATTAGATTTTTTAAAAAGAGGAGGAATAAAAGCATTGCATGCTCCCTGCTGAAAGAACACATTACACTACTATTCTTCACTCCTCAGGATCCAGCTGCCATTTTCAGAAAATACCAAAGTCAGAGGAACATGCTGCTGAACTCTGCACCAAGCAAAATCTAGACTATGGGAAACTCAAATGGCTTTGATTTTTCAAGAGATAAATTGTATGGGAATGAAAAAAGAAGAATCTGTAGGGAAAAAAATGTTAATGTTTAAAAGTCATATCAAAGCTGAAAAATAGGCAACACTAAAAAAACAATGTATTTAATAGGTGATTTATACTTCTCGGAGAAATTTGTACAAAATTTAGTTAAGATAAATGGCACATACAAGATCCAGAATATTTTTTAGAAAATATGTTTTTATTGATTTTAGAGAAGGAGGAAGGGAGAGGGATAGAGAGATAGAAACATCCATGAGGGAGAAATCTCAATCTGCTGTCTCCTATATGCCCCCTACTGGGGATGGAGCCGGAAACCTGGGCATATGCCCTGACCGGAATCAAAACAGTGACCTCTTGGTTTATGGGTCAACACTCAACCACTGAGCAACACTGGCTGGACAGGATATTTTTTTTAATTCAAAGAAATTCTTATGTTAAGGGGAAACCTAATACGTTGGGGGTTTTTTAATCCTTGCCTGAGGATATGTTTATGGATTTTAGGGAGAGAAGAAGAGAGAGAAACATCGATGTGAGAAAGATCTATCTGTTGCCTCCGTGTGTGCCCCAACTGGGGATTTGAACCCACAACCTTTTTGGTGTATGGGACAATGCTCCAACCAACTGAGCAACCCATCTGGGGTCTGCTAGGTTTTTTAATAGTTTTGAGAAGGGTCCAGCAATGGTGATAGTTCCTTTATTTTACTTAGGAAATGATTAGGACTTCTACTTAACTATCACATATCCAAAAGTGGGACTAATTATAAAATGAGGAGACCAGGGTTGGAAGGGTGAATAAAAAGACAAAAATATAACATTGGTTAAAGCAGTATTTATTAGTGGTAATGTTAACAAATGGAGCAACATCCCTTTTAGTATATGTTTTCACCTTCCAGTAAATGTAAATAAACTCCTTAAGTGTTTGGTACAAAGATATTGCTCAATAAATATTTGTTAAATTGGTGGAGAGTGGTTACTGGCCCTTAGGGATTTTTTAGAACTCTCCAGATTCCACAAATCCAAGAAATAACTGAACCTGTAAGCCAGGTTCATTCATTACTGAGACTGGAAAAGTTTGAGAAGACCTAGAATCAAACAACAGGAACGGTTCCTCCTGGTGCTTCAGCTGCTAACTGGCAGTCACAGGTGTGAAGGCCACTTTACCTTCTACCTCCAGCAGGAGGGCTGCCTGTTAGACTACTCCAATAAACTACTCATGTTTCAATGAGTTATCGACGAAAGACAACACTCCAAGAACCTAGAAACCTAAGAAAACAATCATTTGAACAAACAGAATGTTAACTCAGCTAAATAAAACTACCAGATCGTTCAGCAAACAAAAGAAATGAATACTTAAGAAAATTCAGTTATAGCTCAAAAGACTTTTTGGAGCTAATAAAAAAAACCAAAAAACATGATTATACAACCAGACAACACAGTGGATGAGTGAGAAATGATCATTGTTGGGACTTAAATTATTATTGGAAAATCAAGTAAAATAAGTCCTCACAATACAGCAATATTATAGAGAACGACTTCTTAAAGAAGATGAAAAATACTTAGAAAATAAATCAAGGAGACCTAACAGATCTAACGTGAATAATTTTTGTGGGAATTTAAAAGGCAAATAAAGGTGGAATATAGTCCACAATTACACAAATAGAAATTTTTCCCAAGCTGAAGAAAGCCTAAGTTTTAGTGGCAGATAAGATCCCAAGAAAACAGAAACATCAATCAGAAAGGATATATGCACCCCTATGTTCATAACAGCACAATTTACAATAGCTAAGATTTGGAAACAGCCTAAGTGCCCATCAGCAGATGAGTGGATTAGAAAACTGGTACATCTACACAATGGAATACTACGCTGCTGTAAAAAAAAGAAGGAATTCTTACCATTTGCAACAGCATGGATGGAACTAGAGATCATTATGCTTAGTGAAATAAGCCAGTCAGAGAAAGATAAACATCACATGATCTCACTCATTTGTGGGATATAATGAACAACATAAACTGATGAACAAAGATAGAATCAGAGTCATAGAAGCATCGAACAGACTGTCCAACCTATGAGGGAAGGTGGGGAGGGGAGTGAGGGATAAGAGGTCAACCAAAGGACTTGTATGCATGCATATGAACATAACCAATGGACACAGACGGGGGTTGAGGTCGGGGGATAAGTGAGGACATGCACTCGGGGGTGGGGGCAGGCGGGGAGAGGTCAGGGGGAAAAGGAGACATGTAATACTTTAAACAATAAAGAATTGAAATAAAAAAAAAATTAAATGCTTTAAAAAAATCAAACTTGCCAAACCGGTTTGGCTCAGTGGATGGAGCGTTGGCCTTCCGGTCAGGGGTGTGTGCCTTGGTTGCAGGCACATCCCCAGTGGGAGGTGTGCAGGAGGCAGCTGGTCAATGTTTCTCTCTCATCGATGTTTCTGGCTCTTTGTCCCTCTCCCTTCCTCTCTGTAGAAAATCAATGAAATATATTTAAAAAAATAAAAAAATCAAACTTGGAGAAAAAAACTCCTCTACCTGACTACGGTATTATTTACCTGTCAGGATAAAAGAAAAATCACTGTAGACATTAAGGATTTAAAGGTATATCAATATGTATATATTCTTATACATTTTAAAAGAAATAATGGAGGGAGGAGGTTAGATGGAGGAGGTGAAAAAAATGAAAGGATTAAGAAGTACAGATTGAAAATAGTTAGAAAATAGTCATGGGGATGTAAAGTACTGCATGAGGAATATAGTCAATAATCTATAATAATAAAAGCATAATATGCTAATTAGGCCAGACAGCCAAATGACCTTCCAGACAAAGCTGGGGCTGCGAGGGCCAAGCCCTTTGCATGAATTTCATGCACCGGGCCTCTAGTATGATAATAACTGTATATGGTGCCAGGTGGATACTGGAAGTACTGGCAGGAACATTTTGTAAGTATATGATTGTCTAACCACTGTGCTGTACACCTGAAACTAATCCTATATAATAAGAGAGGAATATGCTAATTAGCCATTATGCCCTGAGGTGTAACGACCAAGCACATCATGACCATATCACAGATCTGCAGGAGAGTGGGCCAGTAAGGTACTAGCGGGCTGTGGAGAGCTACAGGAGGGGGCAGGGAAGCAAGCTATGGGCGGGGGGCGGGGGGGGCGCAGGAGGAGCTACAGGAGGGTGGGGCAGCGTGCGGAGAGCTACAGGAGGGCAGCAGCGACCTACTGGCTACAAGTGGATGGCAGAGAGCTACAGGACGGGGCAGGGCAGCAAGCAAGCAGGAGGCAGAGAGCTACAGGAGAGGGCAGGGCAACAAGCTATAAGGAGGTGCAGGGGGAGCTACAGGAGGACGGCAGTGACCTACTGGTGCACAGATTCGTGTGCAGAGCTACTAGTGTAAAATAATATTGAATGTAAGCTGTCATTGAAAATTAAAAAAAAAATAATGGAAGAATAAACCAACAACTTATAAACTTGGTTACCTAATAGGAGAAAAGGGTAAATGGAGGTATGTGTGAATTGTTACAGTCTTGAAAAACAGTCTGACAACAGCTGGTGAAATACAAGAGCTCTTATCTTTTGAAGATACATGCTGAAATATTTCTAGATAAAATAACTTGAATGGGGATATGCTTCAAAATGATAAAGCAGTAGGATGAATAGAGAGTATGGATTGGCCAAAGATTGATGCCTATTGGAGCTGAGTAATGGGTACCTCGGGGTTCAGTATAACATAACATTCTGTCTACTATGTTGAGTTCAAAGTTTATTATAAAACATTTTTAAAGATACTTACACACTTTGAACTATCAGTCACTTCTGGGAATATCCAGTGTTTATTATAGCGCTGTTTTGACTAGTAAAAGCATAAATATATAGTCAGATAGGGCATTGGTTATATAAATTGATGTATATAGCCACACCATGGGTTATTGTACAACTATGAAAAAATATATTCTAATGCTATACCAGTTACTTGGAAGGATTTTCATAAGAAATTGACTTAAAAAATTAAGATGAATAATTACATCTAATTTTGTAAAATGAGCAATGTTATAAAAAGCAATATATATGTTCATATATGTACATATATTTGTGCAAAATTTTATAAGCATGGAGAAAATCCAGAAGCATGTATATCAGGCTGCTAATAAGGCATGTGTCAGGTGAGGGGTGGTGAGTGGCAGAGAAGGGGGTAATTTGGGTGGAAGGAAAGGAGCTGAACGCAATCATGTGATAATATTTTTGTATACATAAATATACAACTCAGCAGAATCTTCCCTTACCCTGCATCCCTGTTTATTTAACCCCTTATGCCCTTCCCTTCACAGTGAATCTTCTTAAAGTGCATTGTAGTACACTCTATTGAGTCTATGTTTACTAACGTCATTATTACTAACACTAGAAGCCCGGTGCATGAAAATTCGTGCACAGTCCGGGAGCCCTCAGGGGATGTCCTGCTGAGGGCTGGGGAGCGGGCCTAAGCCACAGTCTGACCTCCCTCTGCCAGAGGCAACCGGGCTGATCAGGGGAAGGCGCCGCCCCCATTATCCCGATGCTTCTGCCACTGTTGGCCCTCCTCAGCTCTTGCAGCCACTGCAACTAAACAGTCTAATTAGCATATTAGCATTTTATTAGTATAGATGATCTAACTGCCAGATCCCTTAACTGTCTTCTCGGTCTCTCTGTAGAATTTGACAGTGTTGACCATATTCTTCCTAAAATTCTGTCTTGGTTTCGAGACATAATTCTCTGGCTTTCATTTAGCTTTCCAGACTGTTTCTTTTCAGTTTCCTTCTAGAATCTCATCTTCATTTTTCCCCTCATTCCCTTCACATACTCCCATGTGTTGATTTTTCTGAAGATTTTACTTTCTGGACCCTCTTCTCTTACCACCCACACTTACATTCTCCCACCCACACTTATAGTTCTAACTGCCATCTATATGGTGAAGCCTTCTAAATATCTCTTTATTCCATACATTTCTCTTGAGCTTTCAAACCTATATATTTAGCTGCCCCTCTGGCTATTACCACTTAAGATTTCCACAGAAATCAGAGTACCTGAATGGAACTTGGTTCTCTATTTACACTCCTCTTGTGTTTTGTTTTTTTCTCTCAATGGTAATGTAAATCAGCTATACTTATGTCATATGCTTGATAATCATCCTAAACTCCTCTTCCTCCTTTTCCTTCAGCTCAATTATTTAGCGACTATTTTTGAGCACCCATTATGTGTTGGGCATTGTTTATGCACTGGAGATACAGCCTATTAAGAAAATGTAGATAATAACATAATTATCTACTAATCCCTGTCATTCCTACTTTCAAAGAATTTATAAGTCCATCTAGCAGTGACAAGCTGAAGGTCACTTGAACATCGTTGTGTAAAATGAGGATTATGATAGCTGAAATTACATTGGCTTCCATAAGAAAACAAGAAAATACGATTTGAAAAATAGAAATTTTATATGGTATGTTAATTTTTACATGTTTTGTGGCTACAAACTCTAATTCTGGTCTCTTTAGAAAGCAGTAGCTGTGGAAAGCAGCCTTATTATAAAACTTTCTTTTAAAAATCTGCAACAGATTTTTCCCATGGAAGAAGAAAGCTGTTTTATTTGAACTTACATATTTAATTAGAGTGGAACACGACCTTCTAGAACCTTTTTTGATTTTCATTTATTTTGATTATTTCATGTGTTCATTAGCTATCTGTTGATTTTTCAGAATATTTATTTTCTACATGGTGAAAGTGCCTGAATTATTGCTTGATCAAAGTCCTTCAAGGAATGATGCAAAAATCATCAGTAAGTATCTTACAAAGATTTTGGAGTTGCTAAAAAAGACTGATGAAAATACCCAAATTTATTGCTTAATTTACATGAGGTCCTTGTTAGACTTGACTTTATCAAACACCATCCAATCTAAATTCAGAATATGTTAATATTTAATAGAGAATTAACTGCCCAGAGATGTTTGTGTATAAAGTCTGATAGCATTGTTACCCATCTGGTATATCATGTCATCCATGTGACAGATACACTTTAAGTGTTGCAAAGTTAGAGAATAAGGTCAAGACTATGAATTTCAAAGAAGTTAATACATTTGGAGTAAATAAAGGGTGTTATATATGTAGCATTTAAGTGTGGTTTATTCCATTAGGCATTGCGCTATGCTTTATGACAGTGCTACTCAGAGTAGCTATTCCACAAACTATTGCTGTTTCTCATGATAAAGAACTTTTGCCAGAATGTAAATGTACTGCTTTCTTCATCAAAAAGGTAAAAATGCTAAAAAAAAAAAAAAAAAAAAAAAAAAAAAATTTAAATGTTAGCTGAACTCAGTGTTCTAGTGACTAATTAATTCCCATTTCTGGTACAAGATCCTATTTCATCATGGATTTGTAATAAACAATATGCAGACTGGCCTCAGTTCATGAGCTACACTGCATAGCAGTTTTATGTTGTGCATATCAGACATTTATGCTATTATTGCAGGAATACATGTCCTGGTTAATACAGCTTATTTGTTTACAAATGTGTGACACTTTTAAGTTTGCATAATTCTTTAGTCTTTTCCCCCCTTAACTTCTGCCCTTTTCCCATGGTTTCATTTCAGTTACATTCCTATACAGGAATTCCATTTAATAATAGTATTTGCTACAGACAATTGCTTCTTGCTATTCTGCTGAGAATTCAGTTATTCAGAGATTGTGCTCATAAAGCATAATTATGGTAGTAGAGATGAGGGTAACTCTGTGTCACGTAGTATCCCTGCCCATACTTTCAGACATTCATTAATTGCCAGAGTAGAGATTCTGTTAAAGTTTGCAGATTTTATTACTTAAACAGAGCTCTCAGTGTACAATGTTGAAAATGCCAGTCATTGTCAGAATTATTAACCTTTTTCTTATCTTACTTTGACTACTAATAATCTGGCCTTATTTATTAAGCAGCTGCTATAAACTTCCCTTACTTGCATACTTAAACTTAGGAAATGCTCAAATGCTCCATCATAATGAACAGACAAGCTACTTTTAGATACTGACATAAAATAGATTAGGAAACTGGTGCTTACTGAGAGCATCTGTGTGTCAAAAAATACACAAAATGACCAATATTTTGAAGCCTTATTTTCTTAATGTTAAAACAGTAAATTGTAACTATTTTAAATATATTGTCATAATTTATTAAATTCACTTCCTCAGTTTTATATTTCAGGAATTGTGAAATACAAGTGTTGATGCATGCATATATGGAACTATAACATTTAATAATTCAAGAGCTCCAAAAACCAATTATTTAAACCAAAATATACCATACATTTTTACTAAATGGATTATGTGATGTTAACAATTTATCCATAAGGAAGAAGAATCATCACCTTAAAAAGTTTTAAAGCAAACCAAACTTAGAAGTATAAAAACTACAGGAAGAAGTTACATAGGGTGTTTTTAGAGCATTAAAATCTATATCAGGGGTCCTCAAACTACCGCCCGCGGGCCACATGCGGCCCACTGAAAACATTTATCCAGCCCACTGGGTGTTTTTGTCACCGCTGCCTGTTGCTTAGCAGCCGACTAGTTTTTTTTTAAACTATAGTCCGGCCCTCCAACGGTCTGAGGGATAGTGAACTGGCCCCCTGTTTAAAAAGTTTGAGGACCCCTGATCTATATCATAATTGATCATTAGAAATTTAAACTTGATAGAGCATTTTATAGGGAAAGGAGTTTGTGTACTAGTGTATACCTAAAATTCAAGATTACTCCATTTAACATGTAAAAAACATTTTATCTTCTTGCTTTCCAAATGGCATTTTAAAATCAATTCCAGTGTCTATGTTAGATAACAGATTAGGCCTAGTATGAAAAATTATAATCCATTTATAACCCAAGAACCTTATTTAATTTAACTAGTGCTGTAAACAACTTATTTGATTAAATCTATTTCTCAACTTGTTGAGTAGCAACAAGCACCATGTTTGGTACTTATCACTTTTATTTTTCACATATCCCTGTGGTATCAGTACCTAGAAGAAATGAAAAGGCAGTTAAGTGTCTATGATGTGCAGAGAGGTAGCATACAGCATGGATAGACGATGAGATATTCTTTTATTTAATGACCAATTAAAAGAAATTCCATTATAGTGTTTTGCATTCTCTACTTTTTCTCCTCTGCTTTGTGATTTATGGTACATTTTTTTCTAAATATCTTAAACAAACCTGAATCTTAAACAAAACCTCTACATTTAACTTTTTTTGAAAGCTAATACTTTTAAATCAGATTGTATCATGTGTTTTATGTGTATTAATTATATCAACCTAGTTCCAAAGCTTAAGAATTTTTAATTCTAGGTGGAATGTTTTTTAAAGAGAAATGTCTATGTCAAATTTTGCTAAGTGGAGAAAAAGGGAAAGAAGTTAATGAATACCTAAATTACCATATATTGTAAACATTCACCCTTTATCAGTATAAAAATTATATAGTTCTATATTTTTTACATGCTTATATATCAGAAAAATAAATAGAAGATTGTGGTTGCATCTAAGATGTTCTTTGGATGTCTGCAAATTAATGTATGTCTTTACATTTTGTATGTTACATAAAACAGTAGGCTGCCAAGTATCTCTCTTTGAAATTAATATAAATATAGTAGTCAAGAAATTTCAAGTGTATTTGCCCAAAATATGTAAAACTGTTTATTGCAAATACCAAAACTAACGGGTTTTTCATTTAAGTATGTTAGCTTGATGGTTTTCCTTAAAAATTGAATTTCTACTGGTGCCTAGCAACTTAAAGTGAGTCTGTCACATAATTATAATAGTTGAGATATTGCTGAATATTTAAAACTAAAACTCTATAAAGGGTACATTTGGGCAGAACCCTTAAATAAAGAGATTTGAATTAAAAATATTAATTATATATGCATACATTTAAATGAGTTCGGCCTTAGCTATATCATCCTGCTTGCAGAAAAAAATGTTTTATCTAGTCATGGTTAAAAGGACCTCCATGTAATATCTATATTTATGATGGAATAGCTAAGACTGGGTGATTTTGTCAGTTTCCTTTAGTGACATCAAAATTTTTGTAGTGATACCACTATTATCAGAGGGGGATTGAATATCTTGGTAAATTTATATTTTATAGAATCAGCTTCTGTTACTGGTATTTTAGTAGAAAGACAGTGTAATAACTAATTGAGGGAGTATACAGAGTGCTGTTTTACTTTATTTTAATTCTTATGTAGATTTTCTTTTAGACAGTATTTTCAACTTATTATATTCTCTTCCCTCCCCAGCTTACCCCTAAATTAACTTAATTATCTACCTATATTTAGTATTATAGAAATAAAGTGAAAATATGTTCTTATATGGCATATTTATTTCCAACTAGATGTATAACTTCTCTTCTCTTACAAAATAAAATTAAAATACCTAATCTTTACTTAGGAAAATTGAGGTAAAGAAATGAAAATTTAGACGAGACTGTATAAAATTACCTAATATTATATTTCCCTATCTGTGAGCTACATTTCTCAATCATTTTAGGAATATGAAACCTATAAAGTTTTGTTTCTGAAAAATTCAAGTCTTTTTCTAATGTTACTTCTTTGCCTAAGTAACATAAATAAGTTATATTTGTATAATTCTTAAATATATTAGTTGTGTTAGTGAATTATTGCAGAGCAAAGGAACAACCTAAAATAGACATGAGAGGCCTGCAGCCATTGTGAAATATTCATCCCAATGAAACCCCAGAGATCCTCTGAAAGTAAGACTCAGCTTGTTCAGGTAACGGTCTTAGCAACAGGCTGAGATTAGAGAGAACCAGAGATCACTATGAACAGGCCTCTAACTCAAGGGTGAAGCCTGTTTTAAAGATTCTCCACAAAATGCTGAAGAAACTAGTTTCTCTCTCTATTAATATGAAAAGAAATCCAGATATTTTAGGAAAACCAACTGAATGAAAGACAAGAAGGGCCAAGGTGATCAAACAGAACCATTGATCCTGGAGAATGTAAATAATATAGGAAGCAGAAGGGTAAGTTATTCTCAGTATTTCTGGAGATTCTTGGTGGGAATTGATCCACTAACCATAATAACAAAAGGCTACTGTGAAAAATTAGACCAGGAAAATCCTTAGAATTAATAATAATTATAACTGCTGAAAGTAAATATTCTATATAGGACTAAAGAGTACACTGGGCATTGTTGAAGATCTGAGAGGTCTAAGAGAAGGGCAAAATATAAAACACTTTTTAAAAGACATTGGAAATATAAGAAAAATGATTTTAAAAAAACATAAAACCATACCCAGGATATATAGTATTTATCTTACAAAAATTAGTAAATAGAAAATATTTTTAAATTAAAGAAAGTGCCCTTTAACTGAAGAAAGACTTGTCTGTAGATCAAAGGGGAATGGTGTAAAAAAAAAAAAAAAAAAGAGGGGAGCAGGGGTAGGAAACCTCACATCTTGATAAATCACAACCTCAAGGATAAAAATTTTTTAAAATCCTACAAGCTTCCAGAAAACATGGTAATTAACCATACCCCCAACACACTTCCCATTGGCTAATCAGGGCGATATGCAAATTAACTGCCAAACAAGATGGCAGCCAGCAGCCAGGCAGCTGAAGCAAACAGGAGGCTTACTTGCTCCAGTGATGGAGGAAGCCAAGGTTCCCCGCCTGCCGCTCCCGGCCTCTGAGCTGCACTTTAAGAAACAATGTTGCAATTATCGAAGCTAAACAAACCCCAGAAACCTGCTTTCAGCCAGCCGGCCTTGGAGCTGGAGCTGCAACAGTGTTTCAATTATAGAAACCAAACCCAGATACCTGCTTTCAGCAGCCGAGACTCAGAGCTAAAGCCGGCTCTCAGTTCCAGTGACAGCCATAGAAGGTAAATAAATCCCAGAAGAAAAAAGAAAAAAAGGAGAGGTTGGGAGCTTCAGTCACCCACCAGTCTGAAAACGGCCCTCAGCCCCTCACCCAGAATGGCCAGGCACCCCAGTGGGAACCCCCCACCCTGAAGGGTGTGTGACCAGCTGCAAACAGCCATCATCCCCTCATCCAGGCTAGCCAGGCACCCAAGCCGGACCCCCACCCTGATCCGGGACACCCTTCAGGGCAAACCAGCCAGCCCCCACCCATGCACCAGGCCTCTATCCTATATAGTAAAAGGGTAATATGCATACTGACCCTAACAGCAGAAAGACTGGGAATGACTGGTCATTATGACACACACTGACCACCAGGGGACAGACACTCAATGCAGGAGCTGCCATCTGGTGGTCAGGGCACTCTCACATGGGAGGAGCTCTGCTCAGCCACAAGCCAGGCTGATGGCTGCCAGTGTAGCGGTGGTGGTGGGAGCCTCTCCTGCCTCCTCAGCAGTGCTAAGGATGTCCGACTGCAGTTTAGGCCTGCTCCCCCCTGGCAAATGGGCATCCCCCGAGGGCTGCCGGGCTTCCAGAGGGATGTCAGATTGCCATCTTAGGCCCAATCCCCTGGGGAGTGGGCCTAAGCCAGCAGGTGGTCATCCCCCGAGGGGTCCCAGACTGCGAGAGGGCACAGGCCGGGCTAAAGGACCCCTCCTCCCCCCCGAGTGCACAAATCTTTGTGCACTGGCCCTCTAGTCTATAATAATATAAGTGTAATATGCTAATTAGACCAGACATCCTTCCGGACGACCTTCCGGACGAAGCCGGGCTGTGAGGGAAGCCCGGGACCCAGGTGCCTGCCGGTGGTCGGGGAGAAGCCCGGATCCCGGGTGCCAGAGGGAAGCTGGTGCCAGCAGCCAGGGGAAGGAAGGCCTACTCTTGCACAAATTTCGTGCATTGGGCCTCTAGTCTATATATATAAAAGCCTAAGGGACCATATGGCAGGTAAACCAGTTGTTATAACGTGCACTGACCACCAGGGGCAGACGCTCAATGCAGGACCTGCCCCCTGGTGGTCAGTGCACTCTCCAAGGGGAGCGCCGCTCAGCCAGAAGCCAGGCTCACAGCTGGCGAGTGTAGAGACAGTGGCGGGAGCCTCTCCTGCCTCCACGGCAGCACTAAGGATGTCCGACTGACAGCTTAGGCCCGCTACCCCCGAATTTCCTGCACCGGGCCTCTAGTATCTACACTAATAAAAGAGAAAAATGGTAATTGGCGTACGACGATACCCTTTTCATTGGCTAATCAGGGCTATATGCAAATTAACTGCCAACTAAGATTGGCAGTTAACTGCCAATAAGATGGCGGTTAATTTGCATATGTAGGCACAATGCAGGGAGGCGAAAGGGAAAGCAGGAAGAAGCCCCCTGCCACTGACAGTGATCGGAAACCCAGAGGGGAGCTAAGAGTTGGGGGGCAGCCATGATCGGAGAATCAGGCGCCTTTGCCGCCCTGGCCAGTGATAGCAGGAAGTAGGGGTGGAGCCAGCGATGGGAGCTGGACACGGTCGAAGCTGGCAGTCCCGGGAGCTAGGGGTCCCTTGCCTGGGCCTAAAGCGGAGCCCACGATCGCGGGGCCGCTGCAGCTGCGGGTCCCCGCTGCCCGAGCTGGACGCCTCAGCCAGAGGCGTTAGGCCTGGGCAGGGGCGGAGCCTGCAACCGCGGGGAGCTGGGGGTCCCCTGCCCAAGCCTGACACCTCTGCCGGAGGCCTCAGGCCTGGTCAAGGGGCCGATCCGGTGATTGGTGATCGGAGGGTGATGAGGGTCAACTCCTCTAGCCGAGGCATCAGGCCTGGGCGGGGGGCTGAGCGGGGAATTGGGGGGATATGATGGTCCCCTTGCCCAGGCATGATTCCTGGGCCAGAGGCCTCAGGCCTGGGCGCGGGCCAGAGCCAGTGATCGGGGGGAGATGGGGGTCCCCTGTACAAGCCTGACACCTCTGGCGGAGGCGTCAGGCCTGGGCAAGGGGCCGATCCTGCGATTGGAGGGTGATGGGGGTCAACGCCTGAGGGCTCCCAGTATGTGAGAGGGGGCAGGGTGGGCAAAGGGACACTCCCCCCACGCACACCCAGTGCACGAATTTCGTGCACCGGGCCCCTAGTTTAAAATAAAGCTATTAGTGCCCTGGCTGACTGGCTTTGTTGGTTGGAATGTCATCTCATGCACCAAAACATTTGCAGGTTCAATTCCTGGCCAGGGCACATACTTTGGTTTCAGGTTCCATCTCCCATTGGGGCACATATGGTAGGCAACTGACCAATGTTTCTCTCCCTTTCTCTCTCTCTAAAAATCAATAAACATCCTTGGGTGAGGATTTTTTTTTTTTTAAGTTAAAATCTGTTGCATCTTTCAAATAGACAATACAGTATTATTAATTATAGTCACCATGCTGTACATTATATCTTCAGAGCTTTTCATCTTATCACTGGAAATTTGTACCCTTTGACCACTACCTATTTTCCCCTTACTGGACTTTTTTATTTTCTATAAATTGAATTGCTTTATAGTCATGAATGAGGTGTTTTTAATCTATGTTATTTCATGTACATATGGAATATATAAATCAAGGTATTGTGTATCTAAGACGTGAATATTTCAAGATCAAGCAAAGAATAGACAAATAGCACGTTTATATGTGAAATTCAACTGTAACCTCAGGTGGGTATGTTTAAAGCATTGTTACTGCTTTTTCTTTTTTGTTCAAAGCCTTTTATATGTAAACTAACAATAAACCTCATTTAATACCATACTTTATTTTAGATCCTAGATATTGTGGCAGAGTTGTTTATTTAATCATGAAATAAACATAGAAGTGGAAGGTATTTATTGAGGTCTTATGAATGATCACAAATTATGGCTTTATTTTCCTGGGTGTTTGTATAGTTCATCTTGACTACATTTAGTGTCTTTTATGTACTCAGAAGTAATATGGCATAATGGTTGTTAAGTACCAATTTTGGAGTTTAAAAAAAATTGGATTTGAAGACCTTGCTCTGCCACTTACTAACTGGTCAGGAAAATTTTTTTTAACATTATTACATAGTCATATTCTGGGCCTATAACAGTGATGGCAAACCTTTTGAACTCGGCGTGTCAGCATTTTGAAAAACCCTAACTTAACTCTGGTGCTGTGTCACATACAGAAATTTTTTGATATTTGCAACCATAGTAAAACAAAGACTTATATTTTTGATATTTATTTTATATATTTAAATGCCATTTAACAAAGAAAAATCAACCAAAAAAATGAGTTCGCGTGATACCGGTTCGCCATCACTGGCCTATAAGGTAGATACAAAGATGAATAAGACAACTTATAGACTTGCATGAATATGGTGTTCATTTTAAGCTTTTGCCAAGGATAATTTTCTTCCACATAAGTTGTAGAAACTCTTTTTAAATCATGACATAATGGGATTTTATTACAGTTAGCACATGAAATACAGTTTATGTAATTGTGTCCCCTCTTCACTATCTCCACTCCCATTTCCCTTCTCCCTTCTTTGAGGAATGCTAAAAAATATTTTATGCAAGTGGTCATCAATTATGACTAGTGCTTTTATTTATAAAAATATAAATTCCACCAGACATTAATATAAGAAAATTATTTCTTGGTTCTATTTCTTCTCTCCCCTCATTACCCTCCCTTTTCCCCTCCATGAAAAATCCATATTTGTATATATGCTTTTTGTTTACTTGAAAGACTAATGTTTTCCACTGCCCTCAGTCTAAAGGACCACTGCCTTCCATTGTAACCCTATAATAAGTGAAGTGCCTAGAGTTAGCTTGAATCTTCATGTCTTTAATCTTCTGGTACAAAGTTAACCAAATATGAGAAATTCTGGAATTCAACTTTGGCATTTTTAAATTAATGTGTGCTTTATTGAATAAGGCAGTATTTGATGGTAAACATATATTTTATTTAAATATCTTAATTTAATGATAACATTTTTCTCGGCAGTGAGTTAATATTTATCACATTCATGGTATGTGTCAGGATATGCTAGGCACATTACATTAATAAGTTCATTTAATCCTCACAATAACCCTATGAGTTAATCCCTCATAACAAATTACTGACCTATTAAGTGACAGAGCAAAGATTTGAACCTCGAGTTAATGGCAGAACCTGTATACATTCAGAGTCAGATGACTCTAATGTCAGCATATACCTGCAGTATGAATTTAGTGTGTGTTTATTTGACTTAATGATACCTGTTATGATGTATGCTGAGACTACAGCCTTCATTATATTTGAGTACTAGAGGCCCGGTGCACAAAAATTTGTGCACTCGGGTGGGGGGGGTCCCTCAGCCCAGCCTGTGCCCTCTCGCAGTCTGGGACCCCCTTGGGAGATAACGACCTGCTGGCTTAGGCCTGCTCCCGGGTGGCAGAGGGCAGGCCTAATCCCTAGGTGCAGCCCCTGGTCAGGCTCAGAGCAGGGCCAATTGGGGAGTTGGGGCGCCTTCCCCTGTCATGCACAGAGCAGGGCAGATTGGGAGGTTGCGATGCCACCCTCAGTCATGCTCAGGGTAGGGCCAATTGGGGGGTTGGGGCACCGCCCCCTGTCCCACTCAAGGCAGGGTCGATGGGGAGGTTGCGGCGCCACCCCCGTCACGCACAGAGCAGGGCCAATCGGGGTTGGAGTGCTGCCCCCTATCACGCACAGAGCAGGGCCGATCAGGGGGTTGGGGAGCTCCCCCCTGTCATGCACAGAGCAGGGTTGATCAGGGGATTGGGGAGCTCCCCCCTGTCACACACAGAGCAGGGCCCATCAGGGGGTTGGGGAGATCCCCCCTGTCATGCACAGAGCAGGCCCCATCAGGGGGTTGAGGAGCTCCCCCCTGTCACCCACAGAGCAGGGCCGATCAGGGGGTTGGGGCGCCGCCACTGTCACACTCAGGGCAGGGCCGATGGGGAGGTTATGGCTCTACCCCGTCACACACAGAGCAGGGCCCGTGGGGTGGGGGGGTTGGGACGCCGCATCCTGTCACACACAGAGCTGCAGGGCGATCAGGGGGTTAGGGAGCTCCCCCCATCAGGCACAGAGCAGGGCTGATCAGGAGGTTGGGGCGCCTTCCCCTGTCAGGAACAGAGCAGGGCCGATAGGGAGGTTGTGGCCTCGCCCCCTGTCACACACAGACCTGCAGGGTGATCAGGGGGTTTGGGCACTGCCCCCTGTCACACTGATCCCGGTTCCGGGAGGCCTCGCGGCTCCGCTGATCCCGGTGCTGGGAGGCATATTACCCTTTTACTATATAGAATAGAGGCCTGGTGCATGGGTGGGGGCTGGCTGGTTTGCCCTGAAGAGTGTCCTGGATCAGGGTGGGGGTCCCCACTGGGGTGCCTGGCCATCCTGGATGAGGGGATGATGGCTGTTTGCAGCTGGTCACACACCCTTCAGGGTGGGGGTCCCCACTGGGGTGCCTGGCCAGTCTGGGTGAGGGGCTGAGGGCTGTTTTCAGGCTGGGACTGAAGCTCCCAACTGCTCCTTTTTTTCTTTTTCTTTTTTTATTCTGGGCCAGCTTTAGCTCTGGCTCCAGCTCTGAGGCTTCAGCTGCTGAAAGCAGGTATCTGTTTTGTTTGGGTTCTATAATCGAAACAATGTATAACTCCAGCTCTGAGATCCGGGCCAGCTGAAAGCTGGTTTCTGGTATTTTGTTTAGCTTCTATATTTGTTACAATGTTTCTTAAACTGCAAGCTCAGAGGCCGGCAAGGCAGGCAGGGAACGCTGCAGTCCTCCGTCACTGAAGCAAGCAAGCCTCATGTTCAGTTTAAGCTGCCTGGCTGCCGACCGCCATCTTGGCTGGCAGTTAATTTGCATATCGCCCTGATTAGCCAATGGGAAGGGTAGCGGTCGTACGCCAATTACCATGTTTCTCTTTTATTAGATAGGGTAGTACCTTCTGTTGGGCAAAAGGGTTCTGAAAATGAAAGAAACTAGCTGGTGGGTTTTTTTGCTATAGAGCCTACCATTAACTAATTTAAAATCTTTGATGAAATGATATATGCTCATATATAATGTATTTCTGAAAATATTTTGCATCTTTCCTGATTTTGTTCAGAAAATTAGGAAAATTATATTTAAAACTATAGTATATGTATTTAAGGGTTTTCGTTTTATTCTGTACAAATGTTTTTACTTTTATTATAGAAACCTAATATATGCAAAAGTAGAAATAGTAGTATTGTAAGCCCACATATTTATTATTCAGTTTTAATAATTATCACCGTATGTTCAATCTTGTTTTGCCCCTCACAAGTCTACATACATTTTTCTACATTGTTAAATATCTATGATATTAAATAATTAGAGGCAATCCGAATGTCCTGTGAGTAGAAAAATCACTTTAAATGATTACATATTAATTCAAGGTAATACACTGCCCTTAAAAATAGTAATAAAGAAGCCGGGCGCAGTGGCGCGCGCCTGTAGTCCCAGCTACTCGGGAGGCTGAGGCTGGAGGATCGCTTGAGTCCAGGAGTTCTGGGCTGTAGTGCGCTATGCCGATCGGGTGTCTGCACTAAGTTCGGCATCAATATGGTGACCTCCCGGGAGCGGGGGACCACCAGGTTGCCTAAGGAGGGGTGAACCGGCCCAGGTCGGAGACGGAGCAGGTCAAAGCTCCCGTGCTGATCAGTAGTGGGATCGCGCCTGTGAATAGCCACTGCACTCCAGCCTGGGCAACATAGCGAGACCCCGTCTCTTAAAAAAAAAAAAAAAAAAGTAATAAAGAAATGTAACTTTAAAAGAAAATTTCTATGATCTGTTAAATGAAAAGAAAAATACATGAAATGGTATACATGCTGTAATTTGAGCTGCTTGTTTACACCCTTAAGTTCTACCTGAAATTTTTATATATCCTTTATACCTTAGTTTCAGTGCTATGTTTTTGAGAAGCCTGCTTTCATTCTCCAGTTCTCCCAAGCTGACTTTCCCAAGTACACCCTTTGGACCTAGTATCTACTGCCATTTTAGCAATTGGCAGATTATATTACTGTTAAGGGGCAGGATTAGGTTTTTTCATCTTTTCACCCCTATCTCCTAGCACTGTGTGCCTGGCAGAGCATAATTAATATTTAAGACTCATGCTTAGTGTAGAACTGATATTTTATGGGATATCCAAAGGAAAAAATTATTCCCAATTTCCAGTAAAACTAATCATTTGATGAGAAACAGAATATAAATAGAATAGTTATATATAAACATAAGAATTAAATCCTTGAAGACTGCAAGTATGGAAGTCCTTAAGAACAAATTATAATTAAGATGTTAACAGAAAAAAATAACATCTGCTGTATAAGTACATATTTTTGTATTCATTTAATCAAGGACCAAAATAAATACTCCCAAAATAGTTGTTCTTTTTTTGCAACATAAAGTTTTGTAGTTTGGTATTAAGTATTGCAATATTGGTAATTGGGAATGAAAAATTATATTTTTTTACATATGTATGAGTAGTTAAAATCCAAAAATGTTCTTTTTTTATGTCATGTGTCAGTATAACTATATCACTCATTGGCATTTAGTAATAATATTGTCTTAGAATATTACCATATCGTCTCCAAAAACAAGGTTGTGATCTGTCTAGATCTCCTCTATAGTAGTGCCCAGTAACTTTATAGATTCTCCGAAATACTTGTGGAATTTAATTTTCATGTGAAGCAAATATTTGAGAGCTAGATCACTTTAGAAGAAACAATATATTACAATAAACTTTTAATTCTTTTATTAAATACTTAGCAAATGAAGTTTTATCATATTTGGAATGATTTTTTGTATTCCCTTCCCTTGTCAGAGGCCTCAGTTTTTTTTTTTTTTTAGTTAGAGACCTGGATTTTGTTTTCAGTTAGAGGCCCATGTATGCAAAATACATTTCAGCTAAGAAAAGGTGCTTTCCCTGGCTGATGTGATTCAGTGGTTAGAGCATCAGCCCACACAAGGAAGGGTTGAGGGTTTGATTCCAAGTCAAGGGCATGTATCTGGGTTGCAGGTTCAATTCCTGGCCCCAGTCAGGGCATGTGCTGGAGGCAACCAATTCACCCGTTTCTCTCTCTCTCTCTCTCTCTCTCTCTCTCTCTCTCTCTCTCTCTCTCTCTCTCTCTCTCTGTTTTTCCCTCCCTTTCTCCATCCCTCCTTTCTTTCCTTCCTCTCTTTCTTTCCCCTTCCTCCTCGCCCTCCTTCCCTTCCACTCTCTCTAAAAATTAATGGGAAAAATACCCTTGGGTAAGGATTAACAAAAAATAGCTATGAAGTAGAATCTAGCAGTGCTTTGGCTATATTAATGCAAAAGTTTGGATGCAATTAAATTTTCACGCACTTAATATAAATATATACTTAAAAACAGGAGTTGAGCCTGTTATTTCCTTCATTGTACATATATATTATTATTATCAAGATTACTATAGATAAGAAAATTAAGAAATAGAGTATCCTTCTTCAGATTGTGTATTTATTTGTCATACTCTTGATTATGGGGATATAGTTCTTTTAATTTTTCTAATTTTTTAAAACTAGATAGTCATTTCTTGTATAGTCAAAATGATCTACTTTTACTTAAGTTACTGTCCTTTATGGGAACCACTTGATACCTTTATTAATAAAAATTCTGAAACATAAAACAATCTGTGATATTTACATAATTAAACCCTTTAAATCAGTGGTTTTTCATCTTTCTTTGCATCAAAGAATATTAAGTTAAATATCCTTTCCAGAAAAACAGTACATATATGTAAAATTTTTATATAACATTAGTAGTCAATATTTCCCCTGAAACCCAGTCCCCTGATTTATATTACATCTTTCTGACACATGTATTGTAAATTCAGTATATCATGTGCTTTTAGATATATTAAGGAATCCTATCCTGAAGTAGATTCTCTATAAAGCTTTTCCATGACACTAGCAGAGTTCTTACATGTTTTTTATTGCATTATTCACATGTAATTCTGAAATTTTTTTCTGAATTGTTTGAAATGTTTATTGTATATGCTATGGTTTTCTCGGTCTTATTTTTCTGACATTTGTCTTTCAACCAACAATAGATTTTTTTTTTCTTATTCTAGATTCTGAAGAGGCTCAGTCTGTAAATCCTTCCAGTGTTGATGAAAATATTGACTCTGAGACAGAGAAAGACTCTATCATCTGTGAAAGTAAACAAATAATTCCCAAAGCACCTCTTTCAACTGCCCTGGATGAGTATGAGTTCAAAGATGATGATGAAGAAGAAATAAATAAAATGATTGATGATAGGCATATTCTTAGGAAAGAGCTCCGAAAAGAGAATGAATCTGAAGTAGAAAAGAATAGCTTATTTGCAAAACAGGATAAAGCTTTCTACCCTAAATCATTTAAAAATAAAAAACAAAAGCCATCTAGGGTTTTGTATTCAAGTTCTGAAAGTTCAGATGAAGAAATTCTACAGAACAAAAAGGTTTCTACTCCATGCTCTATACCTGAAACATCAAATTCCGACACACAGACCAAAAAGGAATATGGAGTTTCAAATGAGCACAAACAGAAAGGTAAAGTTAAAAGAAAATTAAAGAACCAGAACAAAAATAAAGAGAACCAAGAGCTGAAGCAAGAAAAAGAGGGGAAAGAAAATACCAGAGCAACAAATTTGACAATTGCTACAGTAGATTGTTCAGAAAAGACAAGAGAGGAGGGGAATTTTCGGAAATCTTTTAGCCCTAAAGATGATACTTCATTACATTTATTTCATATTTCCAGTGGTAAATCTCCCAAACATTCTTGTGGACTAAGTGAAAAGCAGTCAACACCACTAAAACAAGAACACACTAAAAC
Source organism: Myotis daubentonii (assembly GCF_963259705.1). Classification (NCBI taxonomy): domain Eukaryota; kingdom Metazoa; phylum Chordata; class Mammalia; order Chiroptera; family Vespertilionidae; genus Myotis; species Myotis daubentonii. The sequence continues at coordinate 63,096,047 of NC_081847.1, forward strand.
ATGTTTATCACCAGGAAGTTCTGAAATGTTATTACAGCCTGATCTTGTTCGATATGATAATACAGAATCGGAATTCTTGCCAGAAAGTTCAAGTGTAAAATCTTGTAAGCATAAGGAAAAAAACAAACATCAGAAAGATTTCCACTTAGAATTTGGTGAAAAGTCAAATGCTAAAATAAAGGATGAAGACCATAGTTCAACATTTGAAAACTCAGATTGTACACTGAAAAAAATGGACAAAGAAGGTAAAACATTAAAAAAGCATAAATTGAAACATAAAGAGAGGGAAAAAGAAAAACATAAAAAGGAAATTGAAGGTGAAAAAGAAAAATACAAAAATAGGGATGGGGTTAAAGAGCTACAGCGGAGTGTTGAATTTGATAGAGAATTTTGGAAAGAGAATTTTTTTAAAAGTGATGAAACTGAAGATATATTTTTGAGTATAGAACATGACCCCCTAACAGAAAAAAAATCAAAATTGGAAAAAAATATAAAAGATGATAAATCAACCAAGGAAAAGCATGTCTCAAAAGAGAGGAACTTTAAAGAAGAACGAGAAAAGATTAAAAAGGAGAGTGAGAAATCATGTAAGGAGGAAAAAATAAAAGATTTAAAAGAAGAAAGAGAGAATATACCTATAGGTAAAGAAACAGAATTTAGTTCTTTAGGTATAAGTGCCAGTGAGGAATCTATAGGGTTACATTCAATGGAAAAGGAAATAGAAATTGAAAAACAAGAAAAGCACATAAAAGAAAGTAAGGAAAAATCTGACAGACGATTTCAAAGTAAAGAAAAGGACATTGAGAAAGCTGAAAGAAGAAATTCTGAAAAAGAGAAGAAAATAAAACATGAGCATAAGTCAGACAAAGACAAATTAGATCTTAGTGAATGTGTTGACAGAATAAAAGACAGAGACAAACTATATTCACATCATACAGAGAAATGTCATAAAGAAGGCGAGAAGATAAAAAATATTACTACTAAAAAACCTGATGACAGAGAGAAAAGTAGAGAAAAAACAGACAGGAGACATGACAAAGACAAACCTGAAAAAGAGAGGTACCTAGCAGAAAGCAAAGAAAAGCACATGATGGAGAAGAAAAGCAAGCAGTCAGATAATAGTGACTACACCAAATCAGAAAAAAGCAAAAATAAAGACAGGGAGGTAGATAAAAAGGAAAAATCTAGAGATAAAGAAAGTGTAAATATAAGTAATTCCAAACACTTCCAGGAAGAGAAGAGATCAAGTATAGCAGACAGTAGTAAAGCACAACAGGAAAAAACATCCCTTAAGGAAAAAACAAAAGATGAACCTTTCAAAACTGATGGAAAGGAAAAAGATAAAAAAGATAAAGACATAGACAGATACAAAGAAAGAGATAAACATAAGGATAAAATTCAACTGAATAGTTTATTCAAACTAAAATCTGAAGCAGATAAGCCCAAACCTAAGTTATCACCAGCATCAAAAGATACTCGACCTAAAGAAAAGAGGTTGGTAAATGATGATTTAATGCAGACAAGTTTTGAACGAATGCTAAGTCTTAAAGACCTAGAAATAGAGCAGTGGCACAAAAAACATAAGGAAAAAATAAAGCAAAAAGAAAAGGAACGGTTGAGAAATCGTAACTGTTTAGAACTTAAAGTAAAAGATAAAGAAAAAACAAAGCATACACTAGCTGAGTCCAAAAATAAAGCGCTTACTAGGTCAAAGAGTTCAGAGTTGACTGAGTCTTATACCAAGGAGAAACAGTCTAAAGATGCTGTAAGTAACAGATCACAATCTGTTGACACCAAAAATATAATGAATTTAGGGAAGTCATCTTTTGTCTCAGATAATAGCTTAAACAGATCTCCTAGATCAGAGAATGAAAAGCCAGGTCTCAGCTCCAGATCTGTATCCATGATTTCTGTTGCTAGTTCAGAAGACTCCTGTCATACTACAGTAACCACCCCAAGACCTCCAGTTGAGTATGACTCTGACTTTTTGTTAGAGGGTTCAGATTCCCAAATGTCCTTTTCCCAGTCACCTTTTCTGCCAATTGCCAAATCTCCTGCACTTCATGAAAAGGACTTCGATAGCCTAGCTGAACTGCCAGAGCGGATTAAACCACCATATACAAGCAGACTTCCAACATCCCATCTCCGATCATCTTCTGTAGAAGATGTTAAACTTGTTATAAATGAGGGGAGAGCAACTGTAGAAGTTCGAAGATGTAGCATGCCATCTGTCATTTGTGAACATACAAAACAATTCCAAACAACATCAGAAGAAAGCAATCAAAGTGGCTTAGCTTTGCCAAGAGATATTTGCCCTTCTCCCAAATCTGAGGTATCCTCAAATGTGCCTGAAAGAGAACTTTCAAATGTATCAAACATACATTCCAGTTTTGCCACCTCTCCAACTAGATCTATAAACAACAAATATATTTCAGCTGATATAAATGTTATCAAGAGTTCTGCTCCAGTGGGCACTTCGATGGACAGTCCTGTTCATTTAGAGCCATCTAATCAGGTTGGTGTGATCCAAAATAAATCATGGGAGATACATGTAGATAGACTGGACTCATTAAGCACCAGTGACTTCATCGGCCCAAATTCTAGTACTTCCGGTCAAGATTCTTCTGTTCAGGTTTTTTGTAATTCTGAAAACAAAATACTGAAAGAACAGAATACTGACTTTTTATGCCTGCACCAGACTGAACTGCCAGTAAACTCTTGTGCTCAGGATGCAGCATCCTTTCTACCTTCACAGCATCCAGGCTCTTTCCACAGCCAATCACTTTCAGATACTGAATCAATTTCTAAACATATGTCTTCATCATATGCTGCCAATCAAGATCCAGGTATTTTACAACATAAAAATGCAGTTCAGATTATCAGTACTGTTTTAGATACTGATAATGAATCTACAAAAGATACGGAGAATACTTTTGCCCTAACAGATGTTCAAAAGACAAATACCTTTGTTCCAGTATACTCTGAAAACTCTGTTCAAGAAGTATCACCAAATTTTGAGAAGGCTAATACTTTGCCTATATTACCATTAGAGAAGGACTTTAATGGAAGTGATTCCTCTTCCCAGCTAAATATACATTATGCATTTAGCAAACATATATATAAGTCTTCCAATAGCCATGACGTTGAAAATAGCACTTCTGATATTCAGGTTATTTCACACGAAAAAGAAAGCAAGCTGGAAAGTTTGGTTTTAACTCATTTGAATGATAAGTGTGATTCTGATTTATGTGAAATTCATGCAGGAATGCCAAAAGGAAACCTAAATGAACAAGATAATCCAAAGCTTTGTCTTGAAAGTGAAAAGTGTTTGCTTTCCATCGAAGAGGAAGAATCACAACAAAGCACTTTATCATGTCTGGAAAACCATTCACAGCAACCAGCTCAACCAGAAATGCATAAATATGGGCAATTAATTAAAGTAGAATTAGAAGAAAATGCTGAAGATGATAAAACTGAAAACCAAATTCCTCAGAGGATGACTAGAAACAAAGCAAATACAGTGGCTAATCAAAGCAAACAGATTTTTGCTAGTTGTACAATATTACCAGAAAAAGACAGTGAATCTTCATCTCCTAGAGGAAGAATAAGATTAACTGAAGAAGATGATCCTCAAGTTCACCACCCACGGAAAAGGAAAGTGTCACGTGTACCTCAGCCTGTGCAAGTGAGTCCCTCTTTACTACAAGCAAAAGAGAAAACTCAGCAATCTCTGGCAGCCATTGTAGATTCTCTGAAGCTAGATGAGATTCAGCCATACAGTTCAGAGAGAGCAAATCCATATTTTGAGTATTTGCACATAAGAAAAAAAATTGAAGAAAAGCGCAAATTGTTATGTAGTGTTATTCCTCAAGCACCTCAGTATTATGATGAATATGTGACATTTAATGGATCATATCTCTTGGATGGAAATCCCTTAAGCAAGATTTGCATTCCCACAGTAAGTAAGATTACTTGATATACATCTGCAATGCTGTATAATAGAAATAATAATGCAAGTCACATGGAGTTTTAAATTTTCTGGTAGCCTCATTTTAAAATGTAAAAATAAACTGGTAAATTAATTTTAATATTTAACCAGCTATATACATATTTCAAAATATAATCAATATGGACAAGTTATCATTGAGACAATCGATATTCTTTTTTTGTTATACTAAGTATTTGAAATCTGGTGTGCTGGTGTATCTACAGTACATCTCAATTTAAACTGCCCACATTTCAGTAAGTGGTCAGTAGCCATATGTGGTTAGTGGCTGCCTTATTGACCAACACTGAGCTATAGTATTTTGTTTCTTATTACCTGCTTTTCTTTCTGTCCCAAAGATATGTTTTTATTGCTTTAAAGGGTAATTCCTTTATACGTGCTTTTGATTCCATTCAGTCCACTCTTCTCTGGAACCTTCCTCTATTACAATATTTCTCACTAATATATTTTTCAATTTTCCTTCTACATTGGCCTATATCCCCCCATTTCGAACATATTTGAGTCTCCTTCATCCAAGGGAGAAAAAGTTATCCCTTGGTAACTCTGCCAGGTTGTCAAGCTCGCCCTCTCTTTCCTTTATTGCTGCACTCTTGGATAGTAGTCTGTGCCTCCTGTGTCCTCTGCATCACTTCCTGTTCCCCCTTGACTATTAGGTATTGGCAGAGGTCACCAGTGAGCTTGCAACTGCCAGATCCATTGGCCTCTTTCTTTTTCTTTCTACTTGACTTCAATTATTGACATTGTGACCATCTTGGTCTAAATCAAATTCTCCCTCTCCCACTCCCATCCTGGTTTTTTGGTGGCACTCTTTTCTAATTCCCTTGCCCCACTGATGAATCCTTTCTCTCTTTTAGTGTCTCCTCTACCCACCCTTTAAACATCAGAGTTCTCTAGGAATCAATTATTTTGTCAGCTTTTTGCCAGTGTGGTCTTACATATTGCTATGGTTTCAGTAATTTTTCATGTGCCAGTTAGTCCCAAAAAATTATTATTTAGCTACATATCATTTTTGTTGACCTCCAGAATCAAATATAGGTGCCTCCAGGCATCCTTACCTAAATGACTTTCCGATACCTGTCATAGGAAGTTAACTTGCACATAAGCTAACTATGGAATTGTGTGCGAGAGACTTATTAGTTAGTGCTATCAGGAACAATACCTATAAGTGTGTGAGGGAAGCCAAGTTGGGCAGAGCAAGAAATTAAACTGAAATGCAGTTGCAACAGTGACCTCAGCTGAAACCACAAGAGCTCTACAGGGATGGCCTTCCTGATAAGTAGCCTGCACTCAGAGAAGAAACATAACCTTGGCCAGGCCAACTCACTTCCCTGACAGGTAATTCTTATAGAGGTACTCCAGTGAGAGCTGTCAGCCAACACTCCTAGATGCTGGGGATGAGTGTCTTATTGCTGAAGCAGGCGGAAGGGGAGGATTTAACCATGCACCATGGCATTCACTCTGACCTCATACTTAACATAGACTATAAGGGATGATTTCTCTCTCCCTCAAAAACACATCTTTATCCATTAGTGATGATACCAAAGTAGAAACCTACCAGTCACCAAATTCTAACCATTCTACCTTAGGACTTTCTGCAGAATCTATACCTTCTTCTACCACTGCTCTGGCTTAGGGCGCTCATCATTATCTGTCATTTAGAACATTACAAGAATTTTTTCACCTTCTTTTTTTTTTTTTTTTTGAGAGAAACATTGATGTGAAAAAGAAACATCTATCGATTGGTTGCCTCCTGCATTCTCCCTGCCTGGGGATTGAATCCACAATCTGGATATATGCCCTGACTGGGAATTGAACCCACTACTTTCTAGTGTATGGGACAACTCTCCAACCAGCTGAGCCACACCGGCCAGAACTTTTTACTACTTTTTTCTCTTCATGTCTTTCTGCTGGAGCATTTTTTTTTGTTAAATTTATATTTCTTTAAAAAAAATAGAAAGCTATTTTTTTATGTAAAGATCTCAGCTGTGATTAGCTGACTTCCCATCTTCTACAGCTTAAAATCCATATCTAAGTATAGCACAACCATTCATTTCATATTCTGACCCCAATCTACCCATCTGGCTTCATTTTCTTACTGCTACTTCCAAACTCACCTACTACATCAGCCAATCTGAACTCTTCTATGGAAATCTCTTGTTCATTAGTTTTGGTAGTTTGGCACTGTTCTCCCTGCCTGAAATGTTGCTCTCTTCAGGTCCCCTTTGTTAAGCCTCTTTCATGCCTTTGTTCTAAGCTGTGATGTCACCCCTATATGAAATCTAGTCAAGGCAGAATTGCTTCTGTCTTCCTTATACTTCCCCTATAATATTGTAGGTAACTGTTTAGGTGTCTGTCTCTGTCTCTCAGTGATAATTTTATTAAGGGCTAGGGCACTATCTCTTGTAGAATAGTTCCAAGTTTATCTTCAGCCATGAATACACTCCTGATTTCTATAACCATGTTTCTAGCTGCTTCTAGACAACTGAATGCCCCACACTATCCTTAAAATCAGTATATCTAGCCCTATATCTAGTGTTTCTCAGTGGTTTAGAGCATCAGCCCACACACCAAAGAGTTGCGGGTTCGATTCCCAGTCAAGGGCACATTCCTGAATTGCAGATTGGATCCCTAGCCCTGGTCAGGGGGTGTGCAGGAGGCAACCAATTGATGTGTTTCTTTCACATTGATGGATCTCTCTCTCTCTCACTCTCTCTCTCCCTCCTTCCCTCCCTCCCTCCCTCCTGACACTCCTCTCTTCCTCTCTCTCTAAAACAAAAATATAAATGGAAAAAAATATCCTTGGAATGATTAACAAAAAAAGAAATCATATCTAATACCAAACTTGTCTTATCTCAGAAGTGCTCAGTGGAACATATTTTAAGAAAAGCTGGTTTACAGACTAGACTACAATCTTTATTACTTTGCCCCTGCTGATCTCTCTATCCTCATATCCATCATTCTTTCCTTCCTGTTATGTTCCTGGGACTCAAGCCTGCTTATAATTGCCTCCGAGCTCCATACTGTTTGTTTCATGCATTTGATTATACCATCCTCTCTTCTGGGAATTACCTCCCTCTTTTCTTTCTCTTTCCTTTTTCCTCACAACTCATTTCTCTTAACTCTTCTTTTAGGTTAAGGCTCAGGCATTACCCTCTGAAAGAAGCTTTCTCTGACACTCCAGCCTCAAAGGAATAGATACTTTTTCTCTGTGTTGCTTGAAAGAGGCCTGCATGATTGCAAACTACAATAGCACCAAACACTCCACTTAACTCTTCTTGTTATAAATTTAAAGTTTACAGGACATAGAAATCAAGCAAATGTATCATTGCAATTAGAGGCCAGCTCATTGAAAAATGATCAGCCCCCAAAAGTTATGTCTTGTATTTTCCATATTGATTCTACTAATTGAATCTGTATGTATTTAACAGGTTTTTCAGTCTTCCATAATTCCTGTAAACTGTTTACTGATTATAGAGTATTGATTAGATCCAGGTTTGATTCTTTGGCAAGAGCTTTTCATATATGGTGTTGTATAATTCCTTTTGTACATCATGAAACACACCATCTGTTTCTCTTAACCTTCAGAAAAGTCAAAAGAGTCAACTAAGTTAGTATACTGTGCCAAATATACTGAGCTATCCTACTTTGTCCTAATAATGCTGACAATATTATAAGCTGGGATGAGAGAGGAGGAAATATAGATTCTCTAAGGCAGCAGTTGCCAACCAGTGGTCTGAAAGTTTGGTGACCCCTGCTCTAAGGTATCTAGTGGAAGAATATTTAGGGTTTCAAACAGGTGAAATTGAAAAGTAATTGTATAATTGTTACTATATTATTTAATTCAGAGAACATCTGAATTTGTATCTTCATTTTAAGTTATCTACTAACAGGTTTTAATTTTATAAGTGTAGCCCATTATTATAAATAAAACCTAATGCTTTTAACTATTACATTTTTAAAATTAGATTACACCACCCCCCTCACTGTCAGATCCGCTCAAAGAGCTGTTTCGGCAACAGGAAGTTGTAAGGATGAAACTACGTTTGCAACACAGCATTGAGAGGGTAAGAGATGTTTACATTTATGCTAAGAAATAACTTTTAACAATATATTACAATGGCCTACAGTTTTTTATTAGTGAATTTTTCTTATTTAGGTCCATTTTGAGATACGGTTTGTTACCTTGTGCATATCTGATTAGATGGAGAATTTGTAAGCCTGTTTTAGGGTAGCTGCTCCCATGTTACAATTTATGTTCAGTATATTTTCAATTTGTAAAAATTTCTAATAATTTTCTCTTTTCAAAAAAATACTTTTACTGATTTTGGAGAGGGAGAGAGAGAGAGAGAAACATCAATGATGAGAAATAATCATTGATTGGCTGCCTTCTGCAAGCCCCACACTGGGGATTGAACCCATAACCCGGGCATGTGCGCTGAATGGAAATTGAACCATGACCTCCTGGTTTGCTCAACCACTGAGCCACACCAGCCAGGCTAATTTTCTTATTGAATTTGCAGAACTATAACAGTGAATTCCTAGTTGGACATTTGGATTTCCACATTTTAGAACTGTTGCTTGGTACCAGTTAGTTTAGTGCAAAATACTTACAGAGGCTGTGCTTACTGATCCTTACTTTAGTATTTCAGTTTCTAGTGGTTAGTCTTGGCATGAAATGACAGGGGGGAAAGCCTATATAATTATTTATAAAAATCATAAAAGGCCCTGGTCAGTGTGGTTCAATTTGTTGGAGCATCGTCCCATGCACCAGAAGGTCACAGGTTCAAACCCAGTTAAGGGGAGAGTACTGAGCTGGGGTTAGGGAGGTGTAACCAATTGATGTGTCTGTTTCACATTGCTATTTCTCTCTCACACACACCCTCTCTTTCTGAAATAAAAAAACACCTTCTTAATCTTTTGGGATGGTCAGGGACTTCTGCAAATGTGATATAACATAGTTATATACAAACAAAACCTTGTCTACAAGCCTTTGATTCATACATGATTAATTCCTGAGGGTAGAGCTTAATCTTTTTTGTGCCATGGACCCCTATAACAATCTGGTAAATATAAGCCCTTTTCTCAGAATAATGTTTTTGTAGGGGTTTTTTTCAGAATAATGTTTTAAAATTAATAAATTGATAGCATTACAGTGAGAACAAATAAAAGAAGGAAGCACTGATACAGAACTTTCAATGCATGACCCATGTCATTGAGCAGTAAGTTAGATCATATAACACATATATCAATAGTTTAACTATCAAGCACCTACTACAGAAGCCATGCTTTTTACAGACAGTTAAGAATTGTCATTTGAACTGTGCAACTTGCAGAATCTTGATAGTGAAAATGACTCTTTCTCCTTCGTATTGACCATCACACACTTTAGAATTGCATAATACTACCAAGCAATTTAAATGTCTGACCAATATGAAGACAAACAGCTTTATCATTTGTTGACTGAATAAACTACTGGCTACAGAATTGCTTGATAGTTGGGCGCTGTGTTGCACAATTTACACAGAAAGCTGCTGTCGTGTCATGAAGTCGCAGGTCTAATAACTATAAAATTTCAAAGAAGAAGTGAGTATAAAAATATGGGGGCAATATCTGCAACAACTGTAATATGAATTGAAAATATTTGTGATTTTTCTGTTGGGTTTTGTTTTTGTTTTTAATCCTCACCCAAGGATATTTTTTTTCCTTTGATTTTTTAGAAAGTGGAGGGGAGGGAGAAGAGAGAGAGATAGAGAAAGAGAGAAACATTAATTGGTTGCCTCTGTCATACACCCTAAGCAGGGATCAAATCTGCAACCCAGGTATGTGCCCTTGACTGGGAATTGGACCCACAATCCTTCGGTATGCAAGCTGATACTCTAACCACCGCACAGGGCTAGAATGGCTGTAATTTTAAAAGACAGATAGTGAGTATTGGCAAGGATGTGAAAAAATTGGAACCTTCATACATTGGTGGGGGAATATAAAATGGTACAACTGCTATTTAAGACAGTGTGGTAGTTCCTCGACAAGTTAAACGTAGAATTACTATGTCACCTAGCAGTTCTCTTATTTACCCAAGAGAAATAAAAACATACATTGAAACAAAAACTTAAGCATGAAGACTATACTTTCAGGGATCATTTCTATAGTTCGTTACAAAAACTTAAGCATGAAATATTCATAGCAGCATTATTCATGATATCCCAATGCTGGAAACCACCCAAAAGTTCGACAACTGATAAATGGATGAATAAAATGTGGTATATTCATACAATGGAATATTATTCAGCCATAAAAAGGAACAGTGTACTAATTAATACATGGTATGACATAGATGAATCTTGAAAACATGTGACATGAAAGAAGCCAGTTACAAAAGATCACATATTATATGATTCCATTTATATAAAGTGTTCAGAATAGATCAAATTCATAAAAGCGAGAAACCAAGATGGTGGCATAGGTAAACACCTGAAATTGCTGCCTCACACAACCACTTCAAAACTACAATTAAAAGACAAAATGGACATCATCCAGAACCACAGGAAGGCTGGCTGAGTGGAAATTCTACAACTAGAAGGAAAGAGAAAAGCACACTGAGACTCAGAGGAGGTGCAGAAGTAAAGTACAGAGGGACGGAGGCACACATGGAAAGGGCTGGCAACTGAGGACACTATTGTCTTTTTCAGTCGGGAGGGAAGAGGAGAAAACCAAGATGGCGGCATAGGTAAACACTGCAGTTAGCTGCCTCAAACAACCACTTCACAAATACAGCTAAAAGACGGAACGGACATCGCCCAGAACCACAGGAAGACTGGCTGAGGGGAAATTCTTCAACTAGAAGGAAAAAGAACAGCATACGAGACTGAGAGGAGGCGCAGTGCGGAAAATACAAAGGTGCAGAGGTACGCGCGGAGCAGGCTGGTAGCTGAGGGCGCAGTTGTCGTTTTCATTGTCGTTTTCAATCAGGAGGGAGTCTCAGATTCTGAGCTCCAGTTCTGGGTGAGTCTCTAGGGACCCAGACTAAAACGGGAGAAGCGGGACTGTCTGGCATCGGTCTGAATGCGAGGGCAGCTTTCTCTCCGAAGTTTGCAGCGGTTGCTGGGACTCTGAGAGGCAGAGCCTCTGGGGACGGGACTGAGAGCAGCCATAACTGCTCCCTCCACCTGCCCTGTTGATCCCCTGGGACCTGCCCCGCCCAAGCCCTGCACAGAGTCATTTGCCAAATAGCCTCAGGAAAAGGCTAGATTAGCACCTCCCTAGAGGACAGAAGTTTTCCCACTGCAGATACAGCTGATTCTCACAGCCAGTTGGCCTGGAGGTCAAATCCCCCTAGTATTAACTACAACAATCAAGGCTTAACTACAACAAGACTCCGCACAAAGACCACTAGGGGGTGCACCAAGAAAGCATAAAAAATGCGGAGACAAAGAAACAGGACAAAACTGTCAATGGAGGATATTGAGTTCAGAACCACACTTTTAAGGTCTCTCAAGAACTGTCTAGAAGCCGCCGATAAAGTTATTGAGATCTACAAGAAATCTAATGAGACCCTCGATGTTATGATAAAGAACCAACTAGAAATTAAGCATACACGGACTGAAATAACGAATATTATACAGACTCCCAACAGCAGACCAGAGGAGCACAAGAATCAAGGCAAAGATTTGAAATGCGAAGAAGCAAAAAACACCCAACCAGAAAAGCAAAATGAAAAAAGAATCCGAAAATACGAAGATAGTGTAAGGAGCCTCTGGGACAGCTTCAAGCGTACCAACATCAGAATTATAGGGGTGCCAGAAGATGAGAGAGAGCAAGATATTGAAAAACTATTTGAAGAAGTAATGACACACACCCTCCCCTACCTGGTGAAAGAAATAGACTTACAGGTCCAGGAAGCGCAGAGAACCCCAAACAAAAGGAATCCAAAGAGGACCACACCAAGACACATCATAATTAAAATGCCAAGAGCAAAAGACAAAGAGAGAATCTTAAAAGCAGCAAGAGAAACTAACTCAGTTACTTACAAGGGAATACCCATACGACTGTCAGCTGATTTCTCAACAGAAACTTTGCAGGCCAGAAGGGAGTGGCAAGAAATATTCAAAGTGATGAATACCAAGAACCTACAACCAAGATTACTTTATCCAGCAAAGCTATCATTCAGAATTGAAGGTCAGATAAAGAGCTTCACAGATAAGGAAAAGCTAAAGGAGTTCATCACCACCAAACCAGTATTATATGAAATGCTGAAAGGTATCCTTTAAGAAGAGGAAGAAGAAGAAAAAGGTAAAGATACTAATTATGAACAACAAATATGCATCTATCACCAAGTGAATCTAAGAATCAAGTGAATAAATCTGATGAACAGAATGAACTGGTGATTATAATAGAATCAGGGACATAGAAAGGGAATGGACTCACTATTCTTGGTGGGGAAAGGGGTGTGGGAGATGGGGGAAGAGACTGAAAAAAATTGTGCACCTAGGGATGAGGACAATGGGGGGGTAATGGCAGAGGGTGGGGTGGGAACTGGGTGGAGAGGAGCTATGGGGGGGGGGAAGAGGAACAAATGTAATAATCTGAACAATAAAGATTTACTAAAATAAAAAAAAAATAAAAAAAAACTCAGAAATTGAGAAAAAAAAACAAAAGAAATTAGAGCCACTCGGTTTAAAGAAAGAAAAAGAAATTGGGAGGGAGACACAAGCTCCCGACTGCTCTGAACTCCAGTTCCAGGCGAGTCTCTGGGGACCCAGACTCATGGGGAGAAACTGGACTGTCTGGCATTGGGTGGAACTCGGGGGCGGCTTTCTCTCAGAGGTGCTTGCAGCAATTACCACGGGACACTGAGACTGAGGGCCTCTTAGGGTAGGATTGAGGATCAGCCATAGCTGTTTGCTCTGCCCTGTTGATTCCCTGAGACCCGCCCACCCAAGCTGTGCACAGAGGCTTTTGCATATGAATGGGCTGGCCCTTTGCAATCTAAAATTACCTAGCAAACTGCAGCTGGGTCAGAGAGACCCAGAACATCCAAAAGAAGGTCCAAGGTCCCACAGCAGCTTGCATTGCTTCACAGCTGGCCCTCATCTGGGCACCTCCAAACCCCAAACAATGAAGGGGAATCTGAAGATCTCTCTGTAGCTCCTGCTGGGTAGCCTCAGGCAGAGGCTAAACTAGCACCTCTTTAGAGATCCAAGAGCCAGTGTACCCAGTGGTCAGAGTGGGACCATCCAGATTACAACTCCTCAGATCCATAAGGGACACACTCAGGGGGCAGACTCAAGTGAGCACCAAAGCCCCACTGAAGCAAGTCTTGCCCCAGAAGGGTGTCTCCAGCACATAAGTTCTCCCACCATAGACACAGCTGATTCTCACAGCCAATTGGCCTGGAGGTCAATTCCTCCCAGTGATACCAACAACAATCAAGGCTTAACTACAACAAGACTGTGCACACAGCCCACAAAGGGGTGCACCACGAGTGTCCACCTCAGGTAATTGGGGAGGCTGAGCCACTGGGCCCTATAGGACACCTAGCACACAAAGTCACTCTTATCAACACAGGGAAGCAGCCAAAATGCGGAGACAAAGAAACAGGTCACAAATGACAGAAATGGAGGAAAGCAAACTACTGGATATAGAGTTCAAAACCACGGTTATAAGGTTTTTCAAGAATTTTCTAGAAACTGCCGATAAATTTAGTGAGACCCTCGAGGATATGAAAAAGGACCAACTAGAAATTAAGCATACACTGACTGAAATAAAGAATACTATACAGAGATCCAACAGCAGACTAGAGGATCGCAAGAATCAAGTCAAAGATTTGAAATACAAAGAAGCAAAAAACACCCAACTGGAAAAACAGAAAAAAGAATCCAAAAATATGAAGATAGCGTAAGGAGCCTCTGGGACAACTTCAAGCATACCAACATCCAAATTATGGGGGTGCCAGAAGAAGAGAGAGAGCAAGATATTGAAAAACTATTTGAAGAAATAATGACAGAAAACGTCCCTTACCTGGTGAAAGAAATAGACTTACAAGTCCAGGAAGCGCAGAGAACCCCAAACAAAAGGAATCCAAAGATGACCACACCAAGACACATCCATTAAAATGCCAAGAGCAAAAGACAGAGAACCTTAAAAGCAGCAAGAGAAAAACAGTTACCTACAAGGGAGTACCCATACGATTGTCAGCTGATTTCTCAACCGAAACTATGCAGGCCAGAAGGGAGTGGCAAGAAATATTCAAAGTGATGAATAACAAGAACCTACAACCAAGATTACTTTACCCAGCAAAGCTATCATTCAGAATTGAAGGTCAGATAAAGAGTTTCACAGATAAGAAAAACCTAAAGGAATTCACCACCACCAAACCAGTATTATATGAAATGCTGAAAGGTATTCTTTAAGAAGAGGAAGGAGCCGAAACCGGTTTGGCTCAGTGGATAGAGCGTCGGCTTGCGGACTGAAGGGTCCCAGGTTCGATTCCAGTCAAGGGCATGTACCTGGGTTGCGGGCGCATCCCCAGTGGGAGATGTGCAGGAGGCAGCTGATCGATGTTTCTCTCTCATCGATGTTTCTAGCTCTCTATCTTTCTCCCTTCCTCTCTGTGAAAAATCAATAAAATATATTTTTTAAAAAAAAGAAGAGGAAGGAGAAGAAAAAGGTAAAGATAAAAATTATGAACAACAAATACACCTCTATCAACAAGTGAATCTAAAAATCAAGTGAGCTGAAACCGGTTTGGCTCAGTGGATAGAGCGTCGGCCTGCGGACTGAAGGGTCCCAGGTTCGATTCCAGTCAAGGGCATGTACCTGGGTTGCGGGCATATCCCCAGTAGGAGATGTGCAGGAGGCAGCTGATCGATGTTTCTCTCTCATTGATGTTTCTAACTCTCTATCTCTCTCCCTTCCTCTCTGTAAAAAATCAATAAAATATATTTAAAAAAATAAAAATAAAATAAAAATAAAAATCAAGTGAATAAAAAATCTGATGAACAGAATAAATAAACTGGTGAATATGATAGAATCAGGGGCATAGAAAGGGAGTGGACTGACAATTCTCAGGGTGAAGGGAGTAGGGGGAGTGTGGGAAGAGATTGGACAAAAATCATACACCTATGGATGAGGACATTGTGGGGGGGAGGGGTAAGGTCAGAGAGTGGAGTGGGAACTGGGTGGAAGGGAGCTATGGAGAGGGGAAAAAAGGAACAACTGTATTAATCTCAACAATAAAGATTTCTTTTTAAAAAATTCATAAAAGCAAAAATAGAGTTAATTGCCAGGGAAAGAGGGTAAATGGGGAGTAGCTTTGCTGATGGGTATGGGCTTCTTTTTGGAGTGATGAAAATGATCTGGAATTAGTGGTGATGATTAAACATCTTGTGAATAAACTAAAAGTCACCATTGTACACTGTACAAGATCATTTTTAAAAAGAGACTGCCAGTTTTTAAAAAAGAAAGTTTACTTACACTTTTCGAACACTAGTTCTCAAATTTCTCAAGCTTACTATAAAGAAAAAACTACTCTGAGATTAAAGTTCTTTAGCATATTTTAAGTGTTTTATATTTTACTTAAAAACAAGTAGTTAAAGAATTATTATTTTTTTAAAATTCTTTGTTCAACTAGGAAAAACTCATTGTATCCAATGAACAGGAAGTTCTACGAGTTCATTACAGAGCTGCAAGAACACTGGCAAATCAAACACTGCCATTTAGTGCGTGCACTGTTTTACTGGATGCAGAAGTCTACAGTGTACCACTGGATGCTCAGGTACAGTGCTCACTGAAACAGTTAGAATGTTCTTAATACAACTTGGGGGTTTTTGTAATGTATTTCCATTGAAGAAATTTGAATTCAACAATCAGTAAAGCTCAAATGAGAAAAACATTTTCTAAAGTCCTCTAATACACCAGTCGCCAACATTTCGGACCTCACAGACCACCAGTGGTCCACAGAACCACTGGTTGGCGACTGCTGCTCCAAAGGTTTCCTTAAACCAACGATCGCCAACCTTTCAGACCTCATGGACCACCAGTGGTCTGCGGACCACCGGTTGGCGACCACTGCTCTAATATAATACCATGTCTAATAATGTTTATAGCATAAAAGTTTATCCTATATAATAAAAGGCCAATATGGAAATGGTATAGAAAGGGAGTGGACTGACAATTCTCAGTTCAATTGCTTGCTGTGATGTGCCCTGACTACCAGGGGACGGCGTGGAACATAGTGGGCAATCAGCGGCGGTGGTGGGGCGCTGAGGGAGCAAGGGAAGGAGGAGGCAGGGAAGCTGATCAGCCTTGATCGTTGGCCAGGCCTAGGGACCCTACCTGAGCATAAATTTTGTGCACTGGGCCTCTAGTGTATTATATATACTAGAGGGGGTTCCCTCAGCCCAGCCTACACCCTCTCACAGTCCGGGAGCCCTTGGGGGATGTCCCCACAGGAAGCAGGCCTAAACCAGCAGTCGGACAACCTTAGCACTGCCGTGGAGGCAGGAGAGGCTCCTACCACTGCTCCTGCGCTCATCAGCTGTGAGCTTGGCGTCTGGCTGAGCGGCGCTCCCCCTGTGGGAGCACACTGACCACCAGGGGGCAGCTCCTGCATTGAGCATCTGCCCCAGGTGGTCAGTGCACATCATAGTGACCGGTCGTTCTGCCATTTGGTCAATTTGCATATTAGCCTTTTATTATATAGGATATAGGGATGGGCAAAAGTAGGTTTACAGTTGTTCATATGGAAAAATGTAATCTATAATAATAAAAGCATAATATGCTAATTAGACCGTACAGCGGAACAACCGTCAGATTACCATCCGGGACCACTCTATGACACCAACTGGCGCCAGGCCAGCCAAGGCGGTTGTGATGCAATTAGTCAGGGGCCCAGCCATCGCCTCACCCCACAATCGCTCCAAAGAGGGAGGCCCAGGCCACTGACCAGCTGCAGCGGGTGGGTGGGGCCTCCCTCTGCAAGGAAAGCCAGGTCCTGGGTGCCTGCCAGTGGCTGGAGGGAAGCCCAGGTCCTGGGTGCCAGAGGGAAGCCAATGCTGGCAGCTGGGGAAGGAAGGCCTACTCTTGCATGAATTTCGTGCATTGGGCCTCTAGTACAATAATAAATAATAATACAAGAATAAACTGTTCCATGTACTCACAACTGTAAACCTTCTTTTGTCCACCCCATATATAAGGATATACATATATCCTATCTAATAAAAATGGAATATGCAAATTGACTATCACACATCACAAAGATGGTAGCACCCATAGCCACAAGATGGTGGCACCCAGTCCCCTCAGCCCTGCTGGAATCCCCCAGTCCTTTCAGCTCAACTGGAGGAAGGGGCGGCAGGCGCACGGTGCGGCTCAGCCCTCCAGCCGGCCAGGGCCAGCTCAAGGTGCAGGCAAGCCTCAGATGTCAGCTGCCCAGCCGAGGCTCAGGTAACCAGGGCCAGCCGAGCCTTGCACTGCCAGCAGTGGCAGCAGCAGAGGTGTGATGGGGGCATCGCCTTCTCCTGATGGCCGGGTCGCCTCCCGCCCCTGAGGGCTCCCGGACTGTGAGCAGGCTGGGTTGAGGGAACCCCTCCAGTGCATGAATTTTCATACACCAGACCTCTGGTGTATGTATGTGTGTGTGTGTGTGTATGTCATAAACCTTTATACCATAAAAGTAGATAATTACAAAACAAATATGTGTTTAGGATAGTGTCCCTATAGGTAATTTATAATTTGGTTCTAAAGTGGATACTTATACATTCAGTCTGGCCTTCAAGCAGCTGGAAAGATACTGTAAGCTGGAAAATAGTACAGGCAGACCGAACCTCTAAGTTGCGACAGTGTTATAATAGGGCCAGGTTTTGTTTTGATCTTGGATGTCTTTCGAATAAATTAATACTCAGTAAGTCCTCACTTAACATAGTCAACAGGTTCTGCAACTTTAAGCAAAACAACATATAATGAAACTAGTATTACCATAGGCACATTGATAAACAAGGGTTAAGTTTCTATGGCATCTCATCAGCGTTAGAATGAAACACAGCACAGAACAAAATATTATTCAAAGGCCTACTATAATTGAAAAACTGTAGTTGTATCTTGAACAAAGTTTACTTCTGCATATGAATTACCTGAATTAGACATATCAGTTGTCAGTATATTTTTGTTTCATAAACCAGAATGAAATTCATGGGTCATAAGAGAATATAATGATTAAGATAAAAAGTGTAAACATGGACAATAAAATATCATAAAAAAAAAGAGTAGGAAATGCTGTTTTAAATTGGACAAGCTAGAAATACAAGGGATATAAAGTATATTACAGAGAAAGTTACTCATTTCTCTCTGGTTTTATTTTATTTTTTATTTTTCTCATGTGCTAAAAAGGACATTAAACAAAATAAGTAGCTTTCTAACTCTCTTAAGCCACCAACTGTTTTATTCAAATGAGAGCATTCAGAGGTAACAGAAACTATTATTAAAATGAATAATTGGATCGATCTTAGGAAAGAACTATTTGACCCTTAGGAAAATAGACATTTCTAGAAAGGACTTTACATAATTTTTCCAATTTTAAAGGATAGACTGAATAGTTTTTAATAAAGTTAAATGAACAGTTTAGCCCTCTTGCTAAAGGCCGGGCTCTAGACCATGTGGTATCTTGATGACTTTTTAAGTTTCATGCAATTACAGAGTCATGAATCAATTTTAGAACTTTATAAATCAAGCTATAAGGAAAGTCTCTGAGGATTTCTAGTTCAGAATGGTTAAGTAAACACATCTGTTTACTTTTTTTCCTCCCAAAACTCATTGAAATGACAAAGACATGTAAAATAGAAACAAATTCATAGGCAAACTGAAAGTAGAGATGGAAAGCCACTGGACCAGAACATTCAGACTTTTCTGCTGAAAGACAGATGAAAACATATTGATACTGAACAAATACAGCTTTATTGAGAAATCTATAGCCCCAGATGGGTTATAAAGAGAATTTCAAAAATAAGTGAAATTTCCAAGTAAACCTTAAGAATAACTATAAAATCACTGAAAAGGAGGATCAGTCTTAATAGTTAAATTAAATCTGCCTAATAATTAAAAGGCAAAGTAAATTCTTATTCTTAACACTAGATTGCCCAAGGAAGTCATTTTGACTGCTTTTTAATTTCAATTAGAAAAACAATTATGTATATAAGGACACAATGTCTTAGAATTTTGTGACTTTTTGTACAACATATAAATGCATTTATTAATAATTGTAGTTACCTCCCCCTCCTCCATTTCCGGTATATATATTTGTGTTATACCTATATTGCCCAAAAGCAGTCATTTTGACTGCTTGGGAAATTTTAGACTCATTATTGAATTGAGTAAATTTCTTATATGACCAGTTCGGCTCTGTATTGAAATAAGAGTTTTCATTTTTTTTCAATTACCGTCACATGATAACATACAAGTACATGATAAATTGTCGATACTTGATAAGTTGCAGTTGCTCAATAAGCTAAACTAGTACTTGTTATTCGAATCTTTATGCAGTGATACTTGTTCTAATAAGTTGTTTATTTTATTTCTTTTGCGCCCTAAATTCATGAAAGAAATGTCGAATAGAAGTGAGTTATTGGAAAAGCTAAGGAACATAAGTGAAGAGTGCTCCGATATTATTCTTTCACAATGCAGTCATTTTGACTGCTTTTGGGCAATATAGGTATATACAAAATTTCAGTCTTTCTAGTGTTAAGGAAAACTATAGAACCTATTACCCATCATTTTACAGCTGACTTTAGAGGAGAAGGTCTGAGTAACAGGTTTGTTTCATATGAGAATAGCCTCTGAGGAGCTAAGAAAAAAAATAAATATATCTTTCCTTAGTAAAGGCTTGGATCATTCATTAGCCTACTCTCTTACTACACTTCTTTCTTTTCAAAATAAACTTGTAATATTAAAAAGAGATTCAACAATAAAATGTAAAGTAGTCAAAACATCTTACTTGAGGACCAAGGAGGAAGTGATAATGGCTAAATATGTGAGTGTGAAGCTACCTGATGTGTGGATGTCATTTTGATAGCACTGGTAGTAATAGTAATAATTATAGCAAACTAGAGGCCCAGTGCACGACATTAGTGCACCGGGAGGGTGGGGGGATCCCTCAGCCTGGTCTGCACCCTCTCTCAGTCTGGGACCCCTCGGGGGATATCTGCCTGCTGGGGATTGTGCCTAAGCTGACAATCAGACATCCCTTTCATAGTCCAGGATCTCTTTCTTGCTCCTTACTGCCCACCTGCAGCGGAGGCAAGAAAGGCTCCTGCAACCGCCACTGCACTCACCAGCCATGAGCCTGGCTTCTGGCTGAGTGGCGCTCTCCCAGTGGGAGCACACTGACCACCAGGGGGCAGCTCCTGCGTTGAGCGTCTGCCCCTTGGTGGTCAGTGCATGTCATAGCGACCAGTCATTCCACCATTCAGTTGATTTGCATATTACACTTTTATTATATAGGATGTTTATTAGATTGAGTGCTTCCTGTATGTACAAGTGTTAAGAGACTCTTACATTCTTAAAAAAAAGATTAAAAGAGCTATTTTTATTCTGTTTTACAGAATTGAAAATTGAGAGAGTACATAATGAGTTCAAGATTACACAGTATGATACAAAGCTGACAGTTGAATATAGCCTACCTCAAAACTGATATATAAAATTTCATTATGAGCACTCCAAAATACTGGTCCTGTAAAAAAAAATATCTGCCTCAAAGGATTGTCCTCCACCTTAACACTTTTTCTCCCTACATTAATGTTGATGATAAACTTTAACATTAAATTAAATATGAAATAAGTTTTACTTTAAAAAGAATGTCACAGGCATAATACTTGATATGGCATGCCTTTTGGAGAAACATCTTTGACTCACAGAGCAATAGGATTCTATGTATTTAATAACTAAACCCAGCATCCTAAGAATTCTAATAACTACTCTGTCCACTCAATATGGAAATAAATGCTTTATCAAATTTTTAAAACATTCAGATAATATTTTATCCTTTTTCAAAATATATTTCCATCATTCCTTAAAAAATGGAATATAACATGAAAAGATATGACATAATAGATTTTAAAGTGGGTTTTGTATTTTATTATATTCAACTATATTTAATGTTCTCTTTCAGTCTGATGACAGTAAAACTTCTGTGAGGGATCGCTTTAATGCAAGACAGTTCATGTCTTGGTTACAAGATGTGGATGATAAATTTGACAAATTAAAGGTATGTATATTGAGAAGTTCAGTTTAAGTGGATACTTTCCCCTTCTCTTTTTTTTCATTTTTAAAAAAATATATATTTTATTGATTTTTTACAGAGAGGAAGGGAGAGGGATAGAGAATTAGAAACATCGATGAGAGAGAAACATCGATCAGCTGCCTCCTGCACACTCCCTACTGGGTATGTGCCCGCAACTAAGGCACATGCCCTTGACCAGAATCGAACCTGGGACCCTTCAGTCCGCAGGCCGATGACGCTCTATCCACTGAGCCAAACCGGTTAGGGCTCATTTTAACTTTAAAAAAAATGATTGATTTTTAGAAAGAGAGAGGAGCCGGGTATTGAGAGAGAAACATCAATTTGTTGTTCCATTTATTTATGCATTTATTGGTTGATTTTTGTATGTGCCCTGATCAGGGATCGAACTCACAACCTTGACGTATTGGGTAGACATGTTAACCAATTGAGGTACCTGGCCAGGCTGCTTCCCCCTTCACAAACAGATACTGCAGCTGTATTAGGAATGATTAGGAAAGGAAATACTGGTCACGAATCCTCACACTAGGTCACACTTGGAAAATAAAAGCCATATTATTCTTCAGGACCAGTGTAGAAAAATGAGTTTCTAATGGGGATCTTTATGTTTATTATCCAATATACAAGTCTGGTTATAGTTCTAACATATGAAAGAATGGGAAAACAATGAGAAATATATTTTACAAATCTATAAAGAAAAGTATTTAGTTTTAGATCTTCAGTACAAATCACTTCTCCTTAGATTTTCTTGATTCTTTTGTTAATTTGAAATCTCATTATTTGAAGCAACAGTTTTAAATATTAAGATGTGGGTGAAGTTGAAGACCCAGAAATAGTTGGCATATGGATACAGACAGGGTAAAACACTTACCCTGTATAACTCAAAAACTTTTTATACCTCTACTATGTCCCTGAAGTAAACAAAGCATATTTAATAGAATAATCGATTAACTTTTCTCTTCTATTTTAATAGACCTGTCTTTTAATGAGGCAACAACATGAAGCTGCAGCTTTAAATGCCGTTCAGAGATTAGAATGGCAGCTCAAACTCCAGGAACTTGATCCTGCCACCTATAAATCTATCAGCATTTATGAAATCCAGGAGTTTTATGTTCCCCTTGTTGATGTTAATGATGACTTTGAATTGACTCCTATATAGCAGCCATTACTTCCTCGTGTGTCATCTTAAACTGATGGAGACTCAAGAGTGTTATATTATGGAAAATTGCTTTTTGACAAAAATACTGGTATCATGCCTTTACAATTGTTGGTAAAGTTCAACTAAAATTGGTTATGTAGCAAACACTGTCATTTTATAAAAAAATGAAAAGAAATATTTTGGCTCTTGGGTCCAAACAGTTTCTAATTGAAAACTATTATTTATATCGGTGAAAGGTCATGATTACATTTGGCAGGCTGTGGTAGATATTAAAGTTGAGAATCTGCTAATGGCGCTGGAAGTTGTTAGCACTCTTAAGTAACGAAATAACCACTAGTATGCAAATCTTTTTCAAGTTTTATTAAAATATATCAGTAAACTAAAAGGTTCAATTCCTACCAAATAGTTTCTAATGTGGAAGCAAAACTTGGCACAAATTTTCTTCAGTTTATTATATTTGTAAATTGTACAGTTTTCTTTTCAAAAGTTTGATATTGTCTTTCTTTTTAATAACTTATTTTATACATATTGTGCAGATGTAAATCTTGTAATTAATGGTCAAAATGTATACAAAGGGATTGGTAGTCAAAACATGTACAAAGGAATAATTGTAAACCTGTTTTGTCTGATGTTTTATTGGACCAAAGTTGTAGTTTGTATGGAGTGTAGCAGTAGTGTGGTCAGATAGCAGAACTTTTAAGTAAGGCATGCATGTGTTTGAGTGAGCTTGTTTTTATCACCATAACTGTAAAGTTGTGACTTAGTTGTATTGCATGCTTTTTCCTATAATTTAACTCTCCATAAGTGATGCCTAAAGTAGTGTAAGGTATTCCATACTAATCTCCTGGCATAGTACCTATGACTTACTATGTTGGGTGTATTATTTAGAATTAGTCATACAAAGAAACAGCTCTTTTTTTCACCTCACAGTAGAGCTTATTCTCTCCTCCCACCCCCAAATGCCTTTGAATGAAAATTCTGAAATTGTAAATGTCTATTTTAATACTCAAGTATGATGAATCTGTGAATATATGTAAAATATGTTTAATAAATTTTATTGGTCATGTTAAATCATTGTAAAACTTTTTTACTTGCTAAAGCATAATGTTTTAAGCTTAATAACCTTTGCACTTTTAAAATAAAAACTGAGTACTCAAATGAAAAAAGAGATATTTGGTAGTCAAAATGAGTAAAAGAAACAGGCATATTCCAATTGATCTCTACAATGTTTATGAAAAATTCATTAATATGCTGTATTTTTTCCTTGTATCAAGATATGAAGCAAAATTTTCAGAATTTTATAATTAAGATTTGGTATGCTGTTTTTAATAAAATAATTAGCAATATACTTAGAAAAAGTCCAGCTCCTCCTATACCATGATACAGATTAAATATTCAGGAATATTTCTGATCTGAAACCTGCTGCTAAACTTATTAAACATTTTTGAAAGGAAAGTTAGGTTATGTGTAAAATTGATTATAAGTGTATGAGATTAAAATTTATAGAACTTTCCACAATACTTTCTTGAATTATAAAATAATACTGGGTGTTTTTTATTCTGATAGAGCAAAGTAAAAAGAATATATGAGAAAGTTTTTAAAATTCAGCTTGAAAGTTGGAAATTCCAGCTGATGGAAAAATTGAAGTTGTTGAGTGCAAAGGTACATATTAAGCTTAGGGATTTTTGAATTTTTACATCAATTTATATTTAAATTCATATTGTACTTGGCATGCGCAATAAAGAAGCACGTGTAAAAAATACACAGTGCAAGGACTTTAATATAGAGGTTGGATGTAGTAGTGTTTAGAAATTTAGATGAGATATTTTGGCCTTTTTTATTGGATAAATGGGGCCAAGAAAGGCAGGGTAGATTTTGAAGCACTGGTTTTGTTGAAGTTAAGTTTATTAAGTCTGGGAACATTAAAAGCTAATTTATAAAAAGCAATACTTTTTAATATGAAAAACTTAATGCAAATTTTGTGTATTCTTTTGCCTAAACAAAAAACAGATTTTTGAGCATTGAAGTCATAGAAAATATGAGAGGGTAAGTTTGTAAGCATTTTGTGCTGATGGTCCAACCTGAGAAGGGGGTGTAGGAGAACAGTTTGGCCAAACAGAACAAGCTGCAGAAGAGAAAAAGCACGCAGGAATCTGGCATGTTTTAGTCATCCCAGCTTTTTAGCATTAACCACAGTTCTCACCCTCTACAATGGTACCTCAAGTCGCTGGAGCATCTCTGCCATGATTCTGCTTGTGCAAATTTCCTTTGTAAAATGACAAAGCTAATCAGGTTAGCTTAAAAGAAAAGTGAATGCCTTTCCTGGAAACACTTAAGTAAGTAGCTAAGGGCTTATGATATTAAAAATATTCTGAAGCTCTGAAATGCTAGAAAAAACTTGGAATGTAGTATATATGCTTAAAAAGATTTAGGATCTGAAAGAGGAACAAAGGATGGTTAATTTAATCAGTGGTTTTTTTCTTAACTATTCAAATATCATGAACAAGATACTAAATTGTACCTAAGGATTTGTATTTCTTTAAATCTTGTTCTCAATCATATCTGTTTAATAAATGACTAGATATTTGTGCATGTTATTTAATAAAGAGTTATATTTTTATAGAAAAGTGAAATGTGTGCTAATTTTTTTTTTAATTTTCCACTCCCATATGACTCTACACCAAACACTAATATTTACCTGGGCAGCTAGCAAAATGGAAGAAATACTCATTTTGGGGAAACAAACAGCATCTGAAGAATTGGTCTTTCAAGTCTATTCAGTAATGAGATCTCAAAAATGAATTTTAAATGTTACACATGCTGCAAAACTTCATAACTGCAAAAACCTTATGGAAAGACCCCATGAAGCTCATTTTAATGGACTTATGAATTATACAATTATTCTAGAAATTGGGTACTGTACTAAATATTTTCCTTAGTTATCCAACCTGTGAGCAGTATTTTTTATTCTATGGTATCCTGACATAAAACCCCAAAACTTGATACAGAGGAACTTACCCATTTGAAACTCATGATACAGTTTTATCTTCTTGTATTTTAAAGAAAGCATTTTCATATTTTAAAAAAATATTCAAGACAAAAAAATTATTACAAGAGATACTAATCTTTGGAAAAGCTTGTTTGAAGTTTAATTGGTTAAAATACCTTGTAATTCATTTCTTAGTGGCTTCTTGGGACCATAGTTTCCTTTGTACCTAAAATGGTGATAGAAAACCTCCACCGAAGTAGTTATCCAAAAAAACAAAAATCAGAAAGTAAACTTAAGAAAACTACAAACTAACATTGGCCTTGAACATATTCATGTCTTAGTGACATTCAGTTAGGCAACAATTCCTTAATTAGGATAGAAAAAGTACAAACCATAAAAGAAAAAACTTGATAAATAGGACTTCATTAAAATTTAAAACGTTTTTTCTTTAAAATCACTTAAAATGAAAATGTAAGCCACACTGAGAGAAAAGATAGGTTAAAAACATATCTGGTCCTAGCCGGTTTGGCTCAGTGGATAGAGTGTCCGCCTGCAGACTGAAGGGTCCCGGGTTCTATTCCGGTCAAGGGCACATGCCCGGGTTTCGGCCTAGGTCCTCCGTAGGGGGCGTGCAGGAGGCAGCCGATCAGTAATTCTGATGATTGATGTTTCTATCCCTCTTACTTCCTCTCTGAAATAAATAAAAATATATATTTTTTAAATATAAAATATTTTATTCGGGAAAATGTAAAGATAAAGTTTTCAACTCAATAAGAAAACAATTAACATTTTACTAAAGAAGATATATGAATGGCAAGGAAAAAAACATAGCAAAGTGCTCAACATCATTAGTCATTAGGGAAATCAAATTAAAACCACCATGTTATACCAGTATCTACCAACTAGAATGGCTAAAATTGTTTAAAATACCAAGAATTGGAAAAACTGTTGAGCAACTAGAACTCTTCGATTGCTGGTAAAAATGCAAAATGCTACCACCATTTTGGATATCCATTTAGTAGTTTACAATATAAAAAATACACTTACTATAAAAAATGCCATCAATTTCACTCAAATATTTACCCAAAAGAGAGGATAACTTCGTATTAAAATAATTTTTTGTTAAATTTACTATTACCAAGTACTTTTTTAAATTTATTTTTATTGTTGATACTATTACAGATGTCCCCATTTTCTTCCCCTTTACCCACTTCAACCCAGCCCCTGCCTCACCTTCCCTCTGGCCATCTCCACACTGTTCTCTGTGTCTGGGTGTCATGCATATATGTTCTTTGGCTAATCCCTTCACTTTCATCCAGTAACCCTTCTCCCACCCCTCTGACAGCTGCCAGTCTGTCCCATGTATCCATGCTTCTTTTTCTATTTTGTTCACCAATTAATTTTGATAAGAGGATTCCACATATAAGGCATTTAAGACTGCTTCTAGCTTAAGACATTAGCACTAGGTCAGCATTTCCAAGGAGAAATACCTTGTGGGTCATAGTCCAATGGGCTCCAACTTAATCTTTCTGGAATCTTTTTTTAAAATATATTTTTATTGATTTCAGAGAGGAAGGGAAAAGGAGAGAGAGAGAAACATCAATGATGAGAATCATTGATAAGCTGCCTCCTGTAGCCCCCTACTGGGGATGGAGCCTGCAACCGGGCATGTGCCCTGACTGGGAATCCAACCGAGACCTTCTGGTTCATAGGTCCACCCTCAACCACTGAGCCACACCTGCAAATTCCCAGGGTTGTGGGAAGGAACTGAGTACAATTCTCCATTGCCTTTATCTACATGCTAGCTGTTGTTGAAATGAATTCACTTTCTTGAAATATGGGCTGCAATGAGTTCTGGCATCCTGCTTGCTAGGTCTGCCCTCTCCTACTGAGGCTTGGAGTGGTGCACTGTAGCCATTTGTGGAGCTGTCTGTCCGTCTTCTCCGCAGGCCAGTAAGCTTTTTCTTGACCTGCTCCTATGGCATGTCCTCACTTCTATTTACAATGCTAAGCACTGTGCCAGGCACTCCCTCAGGGCACAGCAGACTTTAGTGAGCTGCTGGAAGAAGGCTCTGCCCTGGGGGATCCTTATTCAGTCAGTCTCATGCAGATCCCAGAATGCTGGGGTCCAACCCCAGCAGGTCCAGGGGTCCCCAAAGGTGTGGACGGAGTCAGCGAAGAAGGAATGACACGGAGACAGCGTTCAGTTGATCAGCAGCCTAGCCAGGATCTCCAGCCAAGTTCTGGTTAGGATCTCCAGCCAAGTTCTGGTTCGGTTCTCTCACTAAGTTCTCCAGCCAGGTTCTCCAGATTCTCCAGGTTCTCCAGCCAAGTTCTGTCACCAGGTTCTCTAGCCAGGTTCTCCAGCCAGGTTCTATCCAGGTTCTCCTGCCAAGTTCTGTTGCCAGGTTCTGTCCAGGTTCTCCTGCGAGGTTCTGTAGCCAGGTTCTGTCCAGGATCTTTTGCCAGGTTCAGTCACCAGGTTCTAGTCAGGTTCTCTTGCCATGTTCTATCCAGGTTCTGTAGCCAGGTTCTGTCTCTAGGTTCTCCAGCCATGTTCTCTCGCTAGGTTCTGTCTCTAGGTTCTGTGGCCAGTTTCTATCCAGGATCTTTTGCCATGTTCTCTCCAGCGAAGTTCTTCTGTCTCTAGGTTCTGTGTCTAGGTTCTGTGTCCTGTTGTCTTGTTACATCTGTATTTATACCAGTTGATTCCAATCCTATCCATCTCTATTCCAAAGGTTAGGGCGTTTCTTATCTCCATTCCAGGGAGTAAAGATTATGTAGCTTAAGCATGATTGTTCGTAGTTAAAGTGATTAATTACCCGCCTGGCACTTAGTTAAGGGGTTTTATTCCCTCCCTAACTTCAGGGGAAAATCCTTACCTGGGGAAACAACCTTTCTCAGAGAGGTGACCTTGGTTAAAACACATAGTGCCAAGAAGGTGAGCAAACATTTTAAGAACAGAATGCCATATATGCCAGGTCCCTTGAAACAGCAAGGATGGACTGGCTCCCGGCACCAGAATCCTGTATTTTAACAACCCCGACCCCTGATGTCAAAGAACAAGGTCAGCTCCACTGATCACTCAGTGCCTCAGTCTTGCATCCCTCTAGTCCAGCGGTTCTCAACCTGTGGGTCGCGAACCCTTTGGGGGTCGAACGACCCTTTCACAGGGGTCGCCTAAATACATCCTGCATATTAGATAGTTACATTACAATTCATAACAGCAACATTACAGTTATGAACTAGCAACGAAAATAATTTTATGGTTGGGGGTCACCACAACATGAACTGTATTAAAGGGTGGCGGCATTAGGAAGGTTGAGAACCACTGCTCTAAGAGGACATGTAACAGCTAGCTGCCTCACAGGGTTGCTGTGAGGATTCAGGGAGCTCCGTTCCATGACTAGCACATAAGTGCAGAGAATGGGCCTGACAGTAGGGCCTGCGAAGCCTGATGTGGGGAAGGGAAGAGGGCTGAGAGAAAGCGCGCGGGGGCGCCAGAGTGGGTGTGTTCCTGGGGGCGGGGTCATGGCCCGGCGGGGGCGGGGCGGGGGCGGGGCCGAGGCCGGGGCCGAGGCCGGGGCGTGCGCTTTCCGGAGCGTCCTGAGCGTGAGAGACGTCTCCTGGCGGAGCTGGCGGTGGCGGGGAGCCGAGGGCGGGCGGAGGAGGAGAGGGAGGAGTGCTGAGCGGGCGGGCCTGTGCCTTTGAGGTGTCGGTAGCTCGCGGCGTCGCGCGGAGGGACTGCGCGGAGGCGCGGCCTGCCTCCCTCGCACAGCCCCGCAGCGCGTCCGAGCTGGGCCGAGCCGCCGGGGAGCCGGGCCAGGCCGCCCAGCGGTGCCGCGGCGCACGGTGAGCGGGAGCGGGCTGGCACTGGCGTCCGCGGCCGGGAGGGTCAGTGCCCCGAGCTCGGCCTCCGGAGGCCGTGCCCGCGGTGGGCTTCTCGGGAGCCGGGAGGAATGGGAGCGCTCGCGCGGCCGGAGCCCCGCCTCCGCGGAGGACAAAGTGGGGTACCGCCGCCGGGGGGTGCCGGGCGGCCCTGGCGCCACGACCCGCGGCCCCTCTGCGCCCCTTTTCCTGCACCGCTCGGGCCCGCGCTCCTGGCCTGGTCCTCCGCGCGCCGGGAGCTGGGGGCGAGGGCGAGGGCCTCCGCCGCCTTCCCCGGCGGCACAAAGGCGGCTGTCAGCGCCGGCTCCCCGGGCCACGCACGGTCGCCGGAGCCCGAGCAGCAGCTCAGGGCGGGCGGAGACCGTTGTGAGGGGGCTTGTTCTTAACTCAGAAAGACAGCAAGAAGCCGCGTAGATCATGCTGCTGCCTGCTTTGTGTACGCCCTGTTTACTCGAATGTCTTCCCAGTAAGATTTTGGGAGTAGGATGAAGACAACCCTAAGAGACGAAAAAATTAAAACCCCCTCTTTTGGTAGCTGTAGGATGAAAACTAGTTCTGGATAAAATCAGTTTCAGATACCTTCCTCGGCCTCCACTGGTGGCTCCAAAAGTCATTCCACTTGGTACGTGTTGTTAAATAATTTAGGTAATTGGGTTGCTAACGGTCTTTCAGAAAACCTGTGGCCTCGGGAGCAGTCAGCAGGGCTTTCTCTTTCAAAATTGAGTCATACTGGGTACGAAGCCTTCTATTCTTTCACCTTATTGTTTTTGCTTAATTTAATTGTACTTCGTAATACTTAGTATAAAAGTTTACGGTAATTATAAAGGCCCTATAAACGTACCTTTTATCCCTCTTACATCAGTAGTCATTTATTTTAATTGGTTCTATTGGGGGGGGGGGTTAACCTTAAGAAGTTATATCTTCGCTTTTTAAAAATTTTAATAGCCACATTGGTTGTTTAACCACTGTCAGAATTCGTCCTGGTTTTTTGGTTTTTTTTTTTTTTTCTTTCTTTGAAAGTGTGATATCATCTTAATGATTTTGAAGAATCTATGGTACCTGTGGTATAGAATCAAAAGAAGAGCTTCACATAATGCAGTTAATAATTTACCATCCCTTTGTTACTTGCTAAATTAGTTAAGGAATGACTGTCAACTCCTTTCTTTGAGCTGCTTCATTCTGATTATGTTAAGAAACAATGAAATAATCATCATTACTAGAATTATTTGCATTTAAGATCTTTGTTTTAATTCTAAGAATTAAAATATTGTTAAATGTTTTTAGATTAGAATACAATACTAATAGTTTTTATACCGGCATAAAGTTGAATAATAGGCCTAAAACTAAAGTTGAATAGTATCAGTGTAGTTTTAAAATTAGTTATTTGCTTGATATACTCTCAAGTTACTGATGACCTATAAATACCTACATATATCATATATATATATATATATATATATATATATATATATATATATATATATATATATATATATATATCTCCACTTTAACAGTCACTGTTTCTAGGTAGTCTGAGAAATTTATTCTAAATCTTTGAAGATGGCCAACAAGACATTATTATATAAAATTGTAGGGTGTTTTTTCATGCTTAATCTTTCATTGAGTGACCTTTAAATGATCACTCGAAAGTCTTCTAACACAATGAGTTTGGTTTATTTGTGTTGTTTTTCATTTTTGTATTTTGTTTTTACCCTAACACTTGCCTTTGAATTAAAGTTTTTTGTTTGTTATTTGTTTTGGTTTAGCTTCCTGGGAATTACTGATTGTCTTTGAAGAAACATGAAGTCACATTCTGTTGTTATGCTTACTCTAGCCATCTTGGTGTTCCTGACATGGATCCCTGTGTCCCTGAGTTGTAACAAAGCACTCTGTGCTAGTGATGTGAGCAAATGCCTCATTCAGGTAGGACTAAGAATATTATTATTAATATTAAAGTGTATTGTAGAGCAGAGATAGAGCACAGATATATAGATATAGAGTGTACAATTAATACAGTGTATTAGGTGAGAGATGAAGTACTGAGTTATGACAGACACAGTGGGCTGGGTTTTTGCCCCCTTAGTTCACTTGCGTACAAGCAAGGTTAGATTCAAGAGGTTTAGTACTAAAAATAATATCCAGCTTTATAAACATGCTGTTACAAGGTGATGAGCACTCTGTTCAGAGGAATTAAAGGGTTTCTCTTGTATACTCTAGTTTACATAGCAAAGAGACTAAATAACTATATTTAGGGGGGAAATTTAGCTAGTCAAATAATAGACAAATTGTACACTACACGCAATGTTGTTTATTCTATGTTGTCTATTCTATGTAAGAAATTACCTCCAAATGTAGCAACTTAATTTAGTAGACATTTATTATTTCATGCAGTTTCTTTTTCTTTTTTTAAATATATCTTTATTGATTTCAGAGAGGAAGGGAGAGGGAGAGATAGAAACATCAATGATGAGAGAGAATCATTGACTGGCTGCCTCCTGCATGCCCCCTTACGGGGGATCGAGCCCACAACCCAGGCATGTGCCCTTGACCAGAATCGAACCCTGGACCCTTCAGTCCGCAGGCCGATGCTCTATCCACTGAGCAAAACCAGCTAGGGCTCATGCAGTTTCTTAGGGTTGGGAATCTGGAGCAGTTGATCTGGGTGGTTTTGGCTTAGGGTTCCTTACAGGGTTGCAAGCAAGTTATCTGGGATTGGGAAATCAGCTTCCAAAATACATGATAATTAACTTTTTTAGTCATCAAAGCAAGCCTAGTGATGTAGCTACCACTGTCATTTTCTCATTTCAAGAGAAAAGTGAGGTTAAGTAATTTGGCTCGGTTCATGTAGCTAGTAAGCGGCTATAGAATGTGGGTCTGTGTTTGACTCCAAAGCCTGTGGCCTTTCCCCTAATCATACTGGTTATTACTCTTCATAAAGTTGTGTTCATTAGTGGTGAACTTAATGTCTTATATAGCTGTTCTCTCTTTTCCATCCTATTAGATCATCAGTAGTCTTATGCTCTTTGTGTGTGTTTATTAGCCTCCCTTCTAATTATTGGCTGTTGGCTAAGAAATTTAGTAACCACACATACTAGAATTCTATGTAAGTATGAGTCAGCTACCTCTTGGCTATAACCCTGACATAAGAGCAATTGTGTGTTTGTACTAGAAGTAATAAGGATTTTTATAGATTAGAGGCATTTTGTGCTTAATTCTGACAATTTGGTTCTTTTCATTAATAATTGAAATTCTAGGAAGCATGGCCTTTATGTGAGTGTAGTTTGCCACCATCTCAATTCTGTTCACTCTTACTTTGCATTTCAAACCAAAACATTTAATAGAAAAGTTTGTTAGTTCAGTGGTTGGTTTTTACTTTTTTTACTATGAACATTTTCAAGCACAAATAGAAGAGATGAGGGTATAATAAATAACAGTTACAATCAACAGTTACAGCAATTATTAACTCATGGTTACCCTTGTTTTATCTCTATTCCTCTACCCTGACCACTGCGGTTCTGTTTTAATTTCAAGCAAATCCATGATACTATTTTGCCATAAATCTAATACCCATCTCTTAATGATACAAACTCTTTAACACATAGCTATTAGCAATTTTAAAATTACCAGTAATTCTTTAATATCACCTAATTTTATACATGGAAGTTTTGATATGGCATGTCTGCTTAGGCTTATGCTTAATGAAAATTTTAGAGTCTGTACATTAATTCCAGCTTTGTGCTGTGGTCACATGGGGAATCTGTGCTCACTTCCCAGTTGTTTCAATGGAACTTCGTTGTTCATTAATAGAAATAAAGTCTCATAACAATTACTATATTCATGTTTAGGGGGAAATTCACTTAAATTCCAAATTATTTTTTGACTCTCAGAGGTATGTAATTTCCATTAGTTCAAATAATGAAAACTAGAACATTCCCTTTTCTTATTATTTTTATATATAATATCTTATTGAAACTCTTATTAATATGAGTCTGTGATCAATGTTCTTAGATTTTTTTAAACAGCTTTATTGAGATATATAATTCTAATATTATAAATTTCACTGATTTAAATGTATAATTCAAAGAATTTTGGTGTATTCAGAGTTATGCATCCATCACCACAATGTAATTTTAGAACATTTCCATCACACTAAAAAGAAACCTCATACCCATTAGCAGTCATTTCCCATTTCTTCTTCCCCACCTCTAGGCAACCAGTAATCTACTTTCTATGTCTCTGTATGCCTATTCTGTACATTTAATATGAATGGAATCATATAATATGTTGTCTTTTATGTCTATCTTATGTTATTGAATATAATGTTTTCAAGATTCATGCATGTTATAACAGGTATCAGCACTTCATTCTTTTATGGTCAAACTAGAGGCCCGGTGCACGAAATTCGTGCACTTGGTTGGGGGGCAGGGTCCCCCCAGCCTGGCCTGTGTCCTCTCACAGTGCAGGAGCCCTGCAATCAATCTCCCCAAAGAGGTAGGCTTCGCCCACCCATCTGGGGCTCCTCAATGGATTGCCCCAAAGACGTAGGTTGGAGCCGGGGGTCCCACCTCCATGCTGTGCATGCAGCGTCAAGTCCCCATCAACCCACATGCGCCTGCTGCACATGCAGCCTTCTGGTGATGGATCGTGATGGTGTGAGGGCATCATGGTGTGATGGTGTGAGGGTGTGATAACCATTTGCATATTAACTCTTTATTATATGATCAAATAACTTTCCACTGTATGGATATACCTACTTTAATTTATCTATTCATCAGTTGATGGGTGTTTGGATTGTTTATATTTTTTGGCTATGGTGAATAATGCTGCTGTGAATATTCATGTGTAAGTTTTTATGTGGATATGTTTGTATTTCTTTTGGGTATATACCCAGGAGTGAATTGCTGGGTCAGATTTTCTGTGTGTGTGTGTGTGTGTGTGTGTGTGTGTGTGTTAATCCTTACCTGAGGCTATTTTTCCCATTGATTTTTAGAGAGAGTGGTTGCTTCCTACACGCCCCTGACCCAGGGCTGGGGATTGAACCTGCAACCCAGGTATGTGCCTTTGACCAGGAATCAAACCTGTGACCCTTCATTTGGCAGTCCGATGCTCTAACCACTGAACCAAATCAGCCAGAGCTATATTCCATTTTTTGGATGTGCCACAATTCGTTTATCCATTCACCTATTAAGACTCATCTTCGTTGCTTCTAGGTTTGGGCAATTAAAAATAAAGCTTGCCTGGCTGGTGTGGCTTAGTGATTGAGCTTCAACCTAAGAATCAGGAGATCACAGTTCAATTCCTGGTCAGGGCACATGCCCGGGTTGCAGGTTTGATCCCCAGTGGAGGGCATGCAGGAGGCAGCCGATCAGTGATTCTCTCTCAATACTGACGCTTCTTTCTCCCTCTCCTTTCCTCTCTGAAATTAATAAAAGACATCCTATGTAATAAAGAGGTAATATGCAAATTGACCATCATACCCTCACACAAGATGGCCGCCACAAGATGGCCAGCAGGGGAAGGCAGTTAGGGATGACCAGGCCGGCAGGGGAGGGCAGTTGGGGATGACCAGACCTGCAGGGGAGGGCAGTTGGGGGGGACCAAGCCTGCAGGGGAGGGCAGTTAGGGGGGACCAGGCCTGTAGGGGAGGGCAGTTAAGGGGGACCGGGCCGGCAGGGGAGGGCAGGTGGGAGTAACCAGACTGGTAGTGGAGGGCAGTTGGTGGGGACCGGGCCTGCAAGGCAAGAGCAGTTGAGGGGAACCGGGCCGGCAGGGGAGGGCAGTTGGGAGCAACTGGGCCAGCAAGGGAGGGCAGTTAGGGACAATCGGGCTGGCAGGGGAGCAGTTAGGTGTCGATCAGGCTGGCAGGGGCATGGTTAGGTGGTGATCAGGCTGGCAGGCAGAAGCAGTTAGGGGCAATCAGGCAGGCAGGTGAGCAGTTGGGAGCCAGCAGTCCCGGATTGTGAGAAGGATGTCTGGCTGCTGGTTTAGGCCCAATCCGGGGCCTTAACCAGCAGTTGGACATCCCCCGATGGGTCCTGGATTGGAGAGGGTGCAGACTGGGCTGAGGCCCCACCCCCTACCCCAGTGCACGAACTTCGTGCACCGGGCCTCTAGTATAAAAATAAAGCTGCTACTATAGCTAAGATCTGGAAACAGCCCAAGTGCCTCATCAGTAGATGAGTGGATTAAAAAACCTTTGGTACATTTACACAGTGGAATACTACCCGTCTGTAAAAAAAGAGGATCTCTTACCCTTTGTGACAGACAGCATGGATGGACCTGGAGAGTATTATGATAAGTGAAATAAGCCAGTTAGAGAAAGACAAATATCACATAATCTCAGTTATATGTGAGATCTAATGAACAAAAATAGGTCCAGAGGCATGAATTCATGGCACAGAGGGTAGTCAGGTGGAGGGGATGGGAAGAGATTAACACTTTCATTTGTTTTTGAATGCACTCTTTTCTCATCAAGTATTTCTGAGGATACTTACCGGAAATTTATTCTGTTACCTGTATTTATATTTCTTCCAAGGTTATTTTTTCTTTTAACTTACATCTCTGGTATGGCAGGCCTTCCCCAATTTTTATTTAGTTGTCCATTATAGTTAAGAATGAGGCATTCAAAGCATGGTTGGGAGACTATATGTGGGTAGGGCTGACAGACACAGACTGGAGGGTTTCACTCGAGGGGCGGGGAAGCCCTTCTGCTCTGAGACTGGTCATTTTCCTGAGCAGAAGTTTTTGGCGTGTTTGTTTTGATCGGCTGGTTTTATTGCTGTGGTTGGAGTGGGCGGGTGGAAAGTAGATCCCTGTTCTTGTCTTTTGCTCTAGTGTGGAGGGTAGCCTAACAGGACTGATAGAAACTTGAACTTTGATGCCCTCTTCCATTCCTGTTTTCTTCAATTGAAGAACAGGTTGGCTATTGGTGTTTCATGTGCCAAGAATTGTTAAGTGGGGTCCTTGGATCTCTTAAAGGCTTATGGCATCTTCAGAATCAAAAATTGTATATGGCTGAAGCCGGTTTGGCTCAGTGGATAGAGCGTTGGCCTGCGGACTGAGAGGTCCCGGGTTCGATTCCGGTCAAGGGCATGTACCTGGGTTGCGGGCACATCCCCAGTGGGAGATGTGCAGGAGGCAACTGATCGATGTTTCTCTCTCATCGATGTTTCTGGCTCTCTATCCCTCTCCCTTCCTCTCTGTAAAAAATCAATAAAATATATTTAAAAAAAATTGTATATGTACAGTATGAAAAGGAAAAAAGTCCATAGCTTTCAGAAGGTTCTCAAGGTCGTTGTTGCTCTGAAAGATTAAGAATTGCCAGTGTGGTTCAGTTGGTTGGAGCATTGTCCCATACACCGAAAGGTTGTGGGTTCCATTCCTAGTCAGGGCACATTCCTGGATTGCAGGTTTAATCCCTGGTGGAGCGTGTCTCTCTCTGTGTGTCCCTTCCTGTCTCTCTAAAATCAATCAACATATCCTTGGGTGAGGATTAAAGAAATAAAAAAGAGCGTTAAGAATTGCTGGAGTTTTGCTTTCCATTGCACATAGTAAGTTATTAAAATTTTGCTTTTATATTCATCAAAGTACAAGGCATATTGACATTTTAGATGATAATAATAGCTTCTCTCCTTACACTTAGAGAACAAGAACATGTACAAAAATGGACATTGGAGAGTACTTTAGGAAAGGCAATGCTATTAAAGTTTAAAGAAAGATATTACTTCCTACATCTTAGAGGGAATTTAGATTTTCCTTTTGTTACTTTGGTTTGGTTTAAACAGCATCTGTAGTGTTGAAATGATGTACTGTGAGGATAAGCTAGAACATTTGTTTATATTGAGCTCTCTGCAACTCTTGAAATAACTAAATATAAAAAAATTTCCCTGGAAGCTCATAGTTATGTAAATATTTTTACCAGCGTGGCCACAAGCAGCACAGTCATTCCTGCCACTCCTACCAGTTGCTACAAATAAGGGTAGTCCCTACATAAATATTTATTTTGTGCTTCTGACAGGAAAGAAATCTAACTTTAAACATCAAAAAAGTAAAATTGTCGTCATGGTGTATTTCCTTGCTGATATAATGAGTGGTTTAGTTTTCCTATGTCAGGGAAAAAAAATGGTAATATAGGATTTTCTTTTTAACAAGATCTTTCTATTTTTTTCTTCTGCTGTGGGAAAAAAATATAAAATTTGGATCAATATTATGCTTTTACCTCAGAAATCTCAAGACCCATTTTTGTATTAAAAACTAAAAAAAAAAACCAAAACAAACAAAAAAAAACACCTAATTGACTTGTGAGTACTTTTGGCAAATATGTAGAGTCATATTTAGGGTGATGTAAACATTATATTTAATGAAAATATTCAAACTTAGGTTCAGAGATTGTTAATGTATTATTATTTTAGCTCTTTACTGGTTATCTGTGTATTTACTTAGCACTTTTTTTTTTAATATATTTTATTGATTTTACAGAGAGAAAGGGAGAGGGGTAGAGAGTTAAAAACATCGATGAGAGAGAAACATCTGTCAGCTGCCTACTGCACACCCCCTACTGGGTATATGCCCGCAACCAAGGTACATGCTCTTGACCGGAATCGAACCTGGGACCCTTGAGTCCGCAGGCCGATGCTCTATCTGCTGAGCCAAACCGGTTAGGGCTACTTAGCACTTTTATGCACTAAATCAACAGTCTGCTTTTTTATTCTAAAAACTTATTTAACTATTAAATAAATCTTAGATTTATTGGAATAAGTTGCGATATCAAAATAGTTTATTAATAATTATAATTTTAAATGTATTTTTGTCTTAGTTAAAAATATAAATAGTTCAGATAACTTAAGGACTTTCTTAATCACAGTAAACTAAAAAAAAAAATTAACTTTCTCTTCCTTTTTCCTTAATCAGTGCTAATTAAATCTACATTATTTTCTTGCTACATTATCTTGGTTTGTCACTAATACTAGTAATATTTGGTTTATAATATACAGTGTTTCCTTTTATCTCTTAAAAACATTACCTTATTTCTTACAGTGTTTTTTTCCTTTTCATTTTACTTCCTGCTCATAAAAGTTGTGGCTCTAACTCATTTTTGTCCTCTTTTGCTTTTGTTAACACCTCATGAAAATCTTTGAATTAATGTCCAAAAGTAATGAATTAGGCCTGATGTAATTTAAGAGAAGAATAAGTCATTGTTTCCCTTCAAATGTTTAATGCAGTTAGAATATCTGCTAAAATTTGTAAGTAGAGACAAACTTATTTTCACTGGCTTTTTCACTTTGTTAAATTATTATATTAAAACAAAAATTAGGATTTCATTGGAAGACATGGACATTTTCAAATATAAAACAGGGAGAAATTTTCAAGTATAAAATAGAAAAAATAAATAGTCAAATAATCCCCCATTAACCTATCACTCAACTTCAACAGTGA
Source organism: Myotis daubentonii (assembly GCF_963259705.1). NCBI lineage: Eukaryota > Metazoa > Chordata > Mammalia > Chiroptera > Vespertilionidae > Myotis > Myotis daubentonii. The sequence goes on from NC_081847.1 coordinate 63,134,811, forward strand.
TTCACAAATAGCCAGTCCAGTCTTATCTATACCTACCTCCACCTTACCCCAATGGGAGTATTTTAAAGAAATTTGTTGGGGAACTTATACAGTAAATTAAGGTTTAAAATTTTATTACTAGGTTTATGTAAGAAATGGGTGCCATTTGACATATGTTGGAAGTTCATGAACTCGTATGCTGATATATTTCACTGACAGAGAACACTACTGTTCCCCGTAGTGTTTCATTTAAGTTTATATTATTTTCAGAACAAAAGTTTACCAACCAGTTGGAATTTATAAAGAACAGCATGATAATAAGATTCAACTGACATATTTTTGTTCAGTTTGGTGAAAGTTTGTCTGATGGTCTCCTTAAAGAGTATTAATATGTCAAAATAGATTTGTTGTAACCTAGCATAATATCATTATGTTTATTCTTTTGAATAAAGGCTAATTGTTTGAAGATATGTTTTATATATTTTTAAATACCCATTTGATCTAAGAAAATGTGTAAATAATATCAGCATAGGTACAACCTAATGCTTCCTTGATTACTGATGCTTACGCAATATGCATTTACTAACTAGCTTTGTTCTTACATTCCCGGGGCCTTTTTTTTTTTTTCCTAATAAAGATATTATAAATATTTAGAGTTTGCTTAATTTAGTATTTAAGGACCTGTTTGTGTTTTTAGTGTATGTTTTCATAATTGTACAGACATTAATCTGGCTCTTAAGTCATACTACCCAAATAAATTAAATGTTTATTTGCCATTATAAAAATTTTTCATATTTTTAAAAAAATTACAGAATGCATAGGAATAGAAAAAAAGTAAATCATTCATAGTTATGTTTTACAAGCACAGATTACTCTTAATATTTCAATATAGTACTTTCCAGGTTTTAATTCTACGTTAAGGTGATTTTAACAACTGTATTATATATATTATAACTTTTCTGTTCAGTGTTTTTTATTAGCATTATTTTAAGCTTCTTTATAAAAAGAAAGTACAGTATTTATGTTAGTTAAAAGAAATATAGTTTTAGCTTAAAAATAAAATAGCCCTAACCGGTTTGATTCAGTGGATAGGGCGTTGGCTGTGGACTGAAGGGTCTGGGGTTTGATTCTGGCAAGGGCATTAATCTTGGTTGTGGGCTCATCCCCAGTGGGGGGCATGCAGAAGGCAGCTGATCAATGTTTCTCTCTCATTGATGTTTCTAATTCTCTATCCCTCCCTTCTCTCTGTAAAATCAACAAAATATATTTTTTAAAATAAATAAAATAGAGGAATATGTTTTCAGAGTTAGAACTATCTTCAGTATTGCTTTCTTTAATATTAGCTTACATTTAAATAGTGCTTTATATTTTTTAATTCTGGTTTATTAAAATAATAAATTTATGTACTATAGTATACCATTCTGGTCTTTCAAAGGTGAAATAAGGTGTTTCCTGATCTCCCAGTGCATGTTGGGGGGTCAGATTTATTGAGATATAATTACATACAATTTTCTCTTTTTTGGTATAGAGTTTTATGATTTTTGACAAGCATATGCTCTATAGTATACAGTCAAGAGAGGGAATATTTTAATCACTTTTACAAGTTACCTCGTGCTCCTCTGTAGTCAAAACTAGCCCCTCCACAGCCTCAGTGCCTGGCTACCACTGATTTGATTTTTGTCTCTATAGTTTCACTTTTTCCAGAATGTCATTTAAATAGAATCGTACAGTATGTAGCCTTTTGTTTTTCTCAGATTTCTTTCATCTAGTATAATGCTTTTTAGGTTCATCCACATTATTGTGTGTTTCAGGTATTTCTTTCCTTTGTATTGCTGAGTTGTAGTCTATTGTATGGCTGTACCATAATTTGTTCATTCGTTTACTGGTTGATGGACATTGGGTTGTTTCCAGTTTTTGGTGATAATGAATAAAGTTGATATATACTTTCACATATGGGTCTTTGTGTGAACATGTTTCATTTCTCTCAAGTAAATATCTACGAGAGGGATTGCTGAGTCACAAAAGCATTTTGATAGCCATTATCTCACTTGGAAACCAAAGTTTATAAGGGTAAACCCAACAATACCACTTCCTTTTTATGACTGACAAAATGAGACTCAGTGGTATATGTTGCAAATCAGATTCTTCCTCAATGTATTAATTTCCATCTCTAGCCTAGAAATTTGGAAGTTCATAAAATAAATTTTTACTCTTACAGTAGTCTTAGTCTTAGGTGAATGATAGTCCCCTCCCCCATTTATTTTGCATAGAGGATTAAGATCTCACCAGAACCTTGAATAACATTTTCTGTTAAAGTTTATTAAATAGTTATGATAAGCCTTAGCTGGTTTTTCTCTGTGGTTAGAGAGTCGGCCAGAAGACTGACAGATCCCAGGTTCGATTCTGGTCAAGGGCCTGTACCTTGGTTGCAGGCTTGATCCCCGGCCCGGTCGGGGCAGATGCGGGAAACAACCAATCAATGTGTCTCTCTCACATCAATGTTTCTCTGTCTCTCACCCTCCCTTCCACTCTCTCTAAAAATCAATGGGGAAAAGAAAAATCCTCGGGTGAGGATTAACTAAATAAATAAGTAAAACCTCTGTCTTTTGGCATTCAAAAATTTGAAATTCTATGTCATATTGTAGTTTTTTCTAATTAAAATGTAGTAAAATACATTTTTAAATGATTAGGCTCTTTCTCAAAACTTTACATCCTGCCAGATTTTCATTTCCTATAAGCTTTTTGAGGATCTTGCCGAATTCTCTAGATACCCGTGCTGGTAATATGGGATAGCCCAAATGTATAAACTTTTGTTTTCCATTTAGTATAACGTTTTTGTTTTTTCCATTATAAAATTATTGAACAGTGTGATTACCCAACTCTAAGGAACATTTAGTATAGCCCTTCACACAGAGAACAGATATCGTATTTCATTATTACGCTGGCTCTCACATGTAAGAGCAGTAGTAGTCAGAACAACTTTGAGTCAGACCTGTCTCAGAGCCTCACTAGGTGAACTCAAACGAATCAGTAACCCATTCCCTCCGCCTTTTCATCGGTACCAGCACCGTGAGCAACGGCCACACTTTTTCTGAGAATTGCAGACTAGGGAAGCAGGTGATATGGTCATTAACTGACTAAAGCAACAGAAGAATTAACCATTAAATTCCAACTCGCTGGTTTTGCAGCTCTTGACCAATGATACTTACTTTACCTTTACAAACAATGATTAAACTTGGGCAATAGCAGTTCTAATTGTATTCAGGTACTGAGAATGAATTATGTAATACTATTAATTAAACAACCTAAAGGATTATCTAAATTTAATTGTGGGCTCATTCTCTCTAAGAAATAACAATAATTATTGAAATGCTAAATTAATAAAAAAAATAAGTTTCATATATCTCATTCCAAAAACAGGCATATCAAACCAAAACTTGGGTCAAACCTTAGCCACTTACTAATTGAATGATATACAGATTTCATAACCTTCCTTGAAAAATCAAATAACTATCTTATTAGGACTCTTTGAGATTCAAGAGACTGCATTTAAAACACTTAATACATTGCCTGTTAGTGATAAAATAAAACCCTGTTAGGAACTTGGGGAGGTGGTGCAGTAAATAAATGGAAGCATTGAGTCAGTCTTTTTTGGACTACTGTGAACTTTGTGATCACATGTTCCATTCAACTGAGCAGTACTCAAGTTTAGTTATAGTGAGGTTAGTAAAACATATAAATAGTCAAATTTTCCAAATAGAAAATTCAACATCTCAACACAACCTTTTTTTAAAATTTAGTAAATGGGAGACTTTGAAATAATAGTAAAATGGAAGATAATGAAGTCTTTGAAGATAATGATATAGGGTGAGAACATGGGCAAGGTGTGCGTCAGGAACTTAAGTCCTATTATGCAGCCACTAAATTATGTTGACAGATTTTTATAATAGGGAATTGCTTTTTTTTTAGCATAGGACAGTATACAATCATTATTTTCTTAGAAATGCATAGGAATTTACCAAAATGGGAGGAATTTGGGTGTTTTTTCCTTGTATTCTAGTAAATATTTTTTAAAATATTTATAAATCAAATAAATATCTAAAAAATGTTAATGCATTACCTTTATCATGACTCTAGCCTCTTCCTGGTTATGGTAGATTTATTTATATCCTCACAACTAAAACAACTAGCGGAAAAGATTTCTTTTTAAGTGTCTTGGAAAGATTCTGCTGAACATTTTTAAATGGAGTAATTTTTTCTGTGATCCTTGATTCATCACAGAGAATTACATTTTGAGTTGTTTTGTATTTCCAATACTTAGGTTCAAAGCACTTTAGAAATGTGTTTTATATTTTGAAACATTCATCCTAACCACAGTTTGCTTGCTGTCAAAAAATTAAAGTATACTTTTTCAAATATGTTTATGACCAAATATTATTCAATAGTGTGATTTTAAAAGACATGTAAATTGAATAGGAAAGATGAATTACTTGGTGCACTACATGTGACTATTATAATTATTTACACATGGAAATTAATTGTTTCCATTTTTTCTTGACTTAATAGTCATAAAGCAAATGATTACTATATTTTTGCTCTCTTGATTTAAAGTTAGGTTTTTGAGATCCTAAATGTCATATGTTAAGTTTGCCTGGAATTTTCTCCTGAAAAGTGAGAAGTTAAATGTATTTTCGAAAACTGAAAAGCTACAAATGCTGTCGAAAAGGTTGGTGTGAGGATCTCGTTTTTCTTCTTTCCCAATCTCCTGAAAAGGATACTGCATTCGTTATGAAGAATAGAGATTTTTAAAATATGTTCTGAGGCTTATTTACTTGTAAAATTTCTTAGTTTATGTGATCAAATTTGTTTTCTTAAAGGTTTTTTCAGTCTTTAGTAAGATGGAAAGACAGAAAAATATTAGCTAACATGTTGTTACTTGGCATTCAACTAGTTTTAACAGTCATTTTAATAGTATGATAATAAAGTTTATATTTAAGTCATTTCCCCCATGTCTCAGCTTTCTGTAGTCTCTCACTTTGTATTCTATCAGTAAATTATAATCATTAAGTATATCACTACTATACATTATTCTGTCACACTGACATGTAAAAGTACAGGCATCTAGTAAGAGGGTGTGAAATAGATTTGAATCTTGAGGGCTGGGTAATCCAGGCAAGTTCAAGCATCCTTAATTTATTTTTATTTTTTAATTGATTTTTAGAGAGAGAGAGGAAAGGAAAGGGAGAGAGAGAAACATCCACTGATAGTAAAACATCAGTCGTCTGCCTCCTCCATGCCCCCTACCTGAAATGGATCCGACAACACAGGCATGTACCCTGACCAGGAATCAAACCAGCAACCTTTCAGTGCATGGGATGACGCTCGACCAACTGAGCCACACCAGCCAGGGCTCAAGCAACCTTTAGTCATAGTTTTAACCTTCCATTAGTTAGAGGTAATCTTAGGATATCACTCACCCTTTCATTCCAATTTAAAACACCTCACAAATACCTGACTTTAAAATAAAAGGCATAATGAATGCTTTACAAACTCAGTTTTTCTAATGGAAGCTATTAAATTGAAATTTATTTAAAAATTATTTAGCATAACATATTAATTCATTTAACAGGCTACCATTTGGAAATTGATAGAGAAAAAGGAGAAGCATATTCTTTGAATAAATTTGTTACTTTTCTAAATCATTTCTCCTGAGCTAAATAGGTAATGTAAATATAAACAACTAAAATAGTGAAGGGATATTTTCTATGTAAAATGTAAATTAAAATTTTAAAAGAACCTTTATTTCTTGTGACTAGGTGGCAATCTTTATAATACTAAAAACCAAAAGTATCCATATCCTTAACTCTGATGGTATTTTAAAAAAAAAAATATATGTATACTCAGAAAATGTTCTCTCATTCCAAAAACAGGACTGACAGGTTTTCATGGAGAAACAAGTCACAAAGATTACTTTTAGTGACTGTTTTTTCTAGATTTCCAAGTAAGTTTTAGCTTCTCTGAATCAAACATCACCAGTTTTGTGATGAGGCATCTGAAATTCTCACAAAATCTTTGCCCATTTAGTCCTCTTTCTCACAGACCTAGGAAAGTTACCTATACATGAAAAACAGCCCAACCCTACAGAATTCCACAGTATTAAAATATTCTAATTTGTACTTATTGTGTCTCAGATATACATTGACATCAAACTAATTAAATAGAGAATAGTACGAGTGTTGATTCGTGAAAGTGCTGTGTAACAGCTAGGGGACTTTTGGAGAAGAAAAATTAGGAATTACATGTCAGTGTTTATTATCAGTATGATTAAATATCAGTGACAAAAACATGTAATTTTAGAATGATGAAGTGACTCCAGTAGTATATAAATGTAATAAGATGAATTTAATAGGGATAAATATTATGTATTGTGTTTTAAGTTCTCATGACCCAGGGAAAGCCAAGTGGGCAATGGTGGCTACAGAATTTCCCTTTAAGTTGGGTTTGTTTAGGAGTGTCTGTCTGGTGTTAAGGGCTAAAGGAATTACCTGGAATCTTCAATTATGAAGCAAGCTGTATTAATTAGCTTTCACCACCTCAGAGTTTAGTGGTTTAAAACAATAATTATTTCTGGGGTCTTTGTTATTTCCATTGATCCATATGCTGGTTCTTGTGCCAGTACCAGGCTGTTTTGATGCAATAGATTTGTAATATAATTTTTTTAAATCTTTATTGTTCAAATTATTACAGTTCCCCTTTCCCCCCCCCATAGCTCCCCTCCACCCAGTTCCCACCCCACCCTCTGCCCTTACCCCCCCACTGTCCTCATCCATAGGTGTACCCTTTTTGTTGCCAGGTCATACACATGGAAAATGTAGCTGTTTCCATCTGCAACGTGTCCCTGTGTTTGGCCTCACAGGGACCATCTCAGCCTCACAGGGGCCGTCGCAGCCTCACATGGACCATCTCAGCCTCGCAGGGACCGTCTCAGCCTCGTGGGGGCCAGCGCAGCCTCTCGGGGCGCCGCATCCCACGTTGGGGGTGAAGGTGCGAGACAGAAGCTCCTCTCGCTGTCTCTCCTGCTGCTCCCTTGCGTATCACCAATGCTGGAAGTTTCTGAGAGCAGTCTGCAGGTGGTGGACATCATACTTTAACTAGTCAACACAAAGTTTGGCGTTCTGTCTTTTGTTGGGCGGCTTCTTGCTGGACCAAACCTCCAGGTGTTCTTGCTGGCTGAATTTCTGGTATGCTTGCTTGGATTTCGTTTTCTACTAAGTGCACAGACTGCTTGTCTGCTGTCTCCTGGCGTCCCATGTGAGACTGGATCAGGTGGACCTGTTTGTGCATTTGCTGGTACAGCGGTTCCATGTTGCCGGCCCAGCCGGGTCCGGTTCCGGCTTCCTCCGAACCTAATTCTGCTTCTTGAGTGTGTCCCTTATGGGTGCGAGGAGTTGAAATCTGCAGTTTGTTGGGTTAAGCTGCAAAAGCGCAGTTGGTTCCTTTTGTGCCACTAGCACAGCTTGGGCGGAGATGTAAATTGAGTAGGGTGGGGTCTCAGGGAGTCACCAGGGTGGAGCAAACAGCAATGGCGTCTCCGCGACTCCTTGCCACTCTGCTACTCCGTGTCTCTGCGTCCCCGAGTGCCAGCGAGCAGCTCCACAAGAAAGCTGCCCTTGCTTTCCGACCCACTGTAAGGCCGTCCCACCTCTCCCCGTAAGGGTCTGGTACCTCAGAATCCCGCCCCAACCAAGCTCAGTGAATTCAAGAGTTTGTAACCCCTTTCGATTGAAAAAAACCGTGCATCCAGTTGCAGCCCGCCTGGCGCGCAACTCCATACCTCTGTTCTTGGTGCCTCTGCATATCCTACTCAGTCTCGATGCTCTTCTTTCTTTCCTTCCAATTGTAGAACTTCCACTGGGCCAGCTTTCCCATGGTTCTGAATGATAGCTGTTTTGTCTTATAGTTGGTATTTTCAATGTTGTTGTGGGAGGCAGCACGCACAGGTCTGTACCTTACGTCGCCATCTTGGTTCTCCTGTAATATAATTTGATATCTGGTATTGTGATTCCTCTAATTTTGTTATTAAGATTGCTGTGGCTATTTAGGGTCTCTTTTGGTTCTATATAAATTTTTGGTATATTTATTCTAGATCTGTGAAGTATGCTCATGGTATTTTAAAAGGGATGTGTTGGAATCTATAGATTGCTGTGGATAATATGGACATTTTAATGATGTTAATTTTTCCAACCCATGAACATGGTATATACTTCCACCTGTTTTTATCTTCTTGTGTTTCTTTTTTCAGTGTTCTGTAGTTTCCCAAGTACAGGTCTTTTACCTCCTTGGTTAAGTTTATTCCAAGGTATCTTATTTTGTTGTTGTTGCAGTGGTAAATGGAGAGTGTTGGTTTTTAGTTTCTCTGAGAGTTCATTATTGGTGTACTAGAGGCCCGGTGCATGAAATTCGTGCACTTTGGGGGGGGGGAGTTCCTCAGCCCGGCCTTTGTCCTTTTGCAGTCAGACATCCTTAGCACTTCTGTGGAAGCGGGAGAGGCTCCCGCCACGGCCACTGCTCAGGGCTTCTGGCTGAGCTGCGCTCCCCGTGTGGGAGCACACTGACCACCAGGGGGCAGCTCCTGCATTAAGCGTCTGCCCCCTGGTGGTCAGTGGGCGTTATAGTGACCGGTTGTTCCGCAGTTTGGTCAATTTGCGTATTAGCCTATTATTATATAGGATAAAAATGCTATTGATTTCGGGATGCTAAATTTGTATTCTGCTACTTTGCTAAATTATTTATTAAATCTAGTAGTTTTTTGGTGGAGTCTTTAGGATTTTATATATACATCGCTTCTCGGCCTTTTGGCTAAGATCAAGTGTAGGATTTTATATATACAATATCATGTCATCTGTGAATAATAACAGTTTTACTTCCCGCTTTCCAATTTGAATGCCTTTTATTTTTTCTTTTTGTCTGCTTGCTGTGGCTAGAACTTCCAGCACTATGTAGAATAAGAGTGGTGAAAACAGGCATCCCTGTCTTGTAACTGTTCTTAAGAGAAATGCTTTTAGTTTTTGCCCACTGAGTATGATGTTGGCTGTAGGTTTTTCATATATGACCTTTATTATGTTGAGGTATGTTCCCTCTATTCCCACTTTGCTAAGAGTTTTTATCAAAAATGGGTGCTGGATTTTGTCGGGTGGAGAACTGAAGTTTTGTTTGAAAACAAACATTTTTTTCCATGAACTGAGGTTTTACTGTACAATGAGGTATCACTTCACACCTGCCAGAATGGCTACCATCAATAAATCAACAAATGACAAGTGCTGGCAAGGATGTGGAGATAAGAGAACCCTAGTACACTGCTAATGGGAATACATACTGATGGAGCTACTGTGCCACACTGACCAGGCATTATGATTCTCTCATCATTGATGTTTCTACCTCTCTCTCCCTCTTTTTCTTTCTTCTTTCTTTTTAAGGTATTTTTTAAAAATTATATGAAGAGTAGCCCTGACCGGTTTGGCTCAGTGGATAGAGCGTTGGCCTGTGGACTGAAAGGTCCTGGGTTCGATTCCGGTCAAGGGCATGTACCTTGGTTGCGGGCACATCCCCAGTAGGGAGTGTGCGGGAGGCAGCTGGTCGATGTTTCTCTCTCATCGATGTTTCTAACTCTCTATCCCTCTCCCTTCCTCTCTGTAAAAAAATCAATAAAATATAATTTTTTTAAAAAATTATATGAAGAGTAAATTACTATAAATGCAAATATTGTATGTTTTTTACTGTAAATAATCAACAATTTTAAATATAATTATTTGGAATTTTAAATTTGAACATCTATTTGTAGGAGCTCTGCCAGTGCCGACCTGGGGAAGGAAATTGTTCCTGCTGCAAGGAATGTATGCTGTGTCTTGGGACCCTCTGGGATGAGTGCTGTGATTGTGTTGGTAAGTTGACATGAAGTAAAGTTTCTTAATATTTCTTATCTGAGAGTCCTGACTGCAAGCAATTTTAAAGAACATAAATGTGTAGACTAGGGTGTGAATAAGATATAATAGGTAGCCCTTGCTAGTGTGGTTCAGTTGGTTGCGCATCGTTGTATGCACCAAAAGGTCAGAGCACATGCCCAGGTTGCAGGCTCAATCCCCAATGATGAGGGGCTTGCAGGAGGCAGTCATTCGATGTTTCTCTCTCACATTGATGTTTCTCTCTACCTCTCCCTTCCTCTCTCTCTCAAATCAATAAAAACATTTTTTTAAAAAACGTAATACGTATATAGAACATTATTTTATATTTGCTTTATTAGATGGTATTACATATAGGGTGGGGCAAAAGTAGGTTTACAGTTGTGAGTACATAAGAGTTTATTCTTGTATTTTATTATATTATTTTCCATATGAACAACTATAAACCTACTTTGCCTTACCCTGTTTATCTGTATTTTTATAGAAAATGGTTTTAGAGGAAATTAAAAGCTTATTCTTAGGAAGTAGGAATGGAGGAAAAATGGGATTTTTTTTTACTTTTTAATTTTTTTACACTGTTGAATTTTTTATAAGAAGCATGTCTTATAGTTGTAAATAAAAAATAAGTACTTAACATGTTAAAAAATACAGATTATCTTCCTTTATATAAGATTTCACTAAAAGACCCTTCAGAAACTAAAGTCTGTTTTTAAGGTTTTCTGAGGAACAGTCTACATAGTGTATTAAATAAAAAAATAGCAAGTTGCAAAAGTGTGTTTATGGAATACTATCATTTTTAGGTTGGTTGGTTGGTTTGTTTGTTTGTTTGTTTGATTTAGAAAGTGAGGAAAGGATGGAGAGATAGAAACAACGATCTCGGCTGCCTCCTGTATGCCCCTACTGGGGATCGCGCTCACAACCCGGACATGTGCCCTGACAAGGAATCAAACCAGGGACCTCTTGTTCATGGATCAATGCTCAACTACTGAACCACACTGGCCGGGCACCATTTGTGTTTTAGAAAGAAAGCTTAACATAGGCTGTTGCTAGAGAAATACTCATCATCCTCTCTCTGGTCAGTTAATTCTTTTCTGTCCTTAAAACTGAAGTTCAGGTGTCTCCTTATCTCAGGAACCTTCCTCATTTGACAGAGTTGGATCCTCTGTGCTCTTCAGATTGCTTCTGTTACGTGATGTTGTACGTGCTACTGTAATTGTTATTTTGCATGTCCTTTCTAATAGAATATGAACTTTTTAAGAACAGGGATGGTGTCATATTGACACCAAATTAATCTTGTAAAATTAATGTCTATTTTTATGAAAGTGGGATATACATACATATTTTAGATATATGCATACAATGCCAAAGTAAGGCTGTGTCATGCTTCTTTTTCTAATCCTTTGATCCTATGCCAGAGACAACCACTTTCATCTTTTCGGTATTGTATTTGTTCTATAATTCTAAATAATATCCTTATGTTGTTTTCGTGATTCTTTGATGTTAGAAACTATTGACTTCTTATTATGGTAGATGATGATTTAACTCTCTTTATCGCTTATCTTTCCAATATAGTTTTATCACTACTTCTAGTTAAATCAGTAATTTAACAACCCATTGAGTAAAATAGTATTACATACTAGTTTGATACATAATGGTGTAAACACTGATTGATTAAATGAATAATCCTAGTATTTGTCTTTTTGTATTGGAGTATACATACTGAGAGATTGCCTTTTCTTTCAGGCTTTGTGTTAATGTTTAAAATTTTGACTTTTATTTTTAATTTCCAAGAGCCCTTCTGTGAATGTCCCTTTTGGGGGACATACTGTTCTTGTGTTATATATCTTTCTGGGACTAATAATTACAGAGTTTTGTTGTTGTTAAAGTTTTCCTTCTACTCTTTGCCCTATTTCCATTTCCCCAAATGTCTGGTGATCCTGGGCCATCTATTCATATGTAAAACTTAGTCCCTTTTTTAAAAAAATTTGCTTCCCGAATTTGGGTGTCATCCTTGCACAGGGGCCATGCTAATCTTCTCTGTATCATTCCAATTTTAGTGTATGTGCTGCCGAAGTGAGCACAGGCTTGGTTACTTAGGGCGTGGAGTCTAGTTTGCCTCATTCTCAGGTGAGGGGAGGATGCGCTGGTTTGTTCACGGAGGAGCCCTCTCCGTCTCACTGTCTATTGATCTTTCCCTTCACGGTTGTGCAGCTTTTTCAGAGAAGAACCAGTGAGTTTCTTGCCTGGGGTGGAACTGGAGTGATTTGGCTGGCTGCAAATGTTCTGGGTTTCTGAGGGGCCATGTCAGCATACTGTCATTTACTCTTCTGTTTCTCTTCATCCTCATCTCCACTGTCTAGTTCAGGGCTTCTTTGGTTTAATTTTTGTAAAGAATAGCCCTCTCATCTCTTGTAGTTGTGGAGAAGGGAGACAGGGTCGTGGAAGCATAACTATTCTCAAATAAGCTTGCCTCTGCAATAATCCCTGGTGTCTCCAGCTCCTGAGTCTTCCCAGAAGTCCGTGGCTGCATTTGCCTGGGAGGGAGACTGCTGAACCCGATACATTTCGCTCTTATGTTCTTCCAAGGTGGAGTTGGTGTTTCAGTTTGTTCTTCCTCACTGTTTCGTAGTGAATTCTGAGAGAACCAGGACAGAAGTATCTTTTCCTCTGTGGTTTTAGATTAATCTTGGTATTTCTAACAGCTAGTATAGTATCTAGCACATAAAAGGTATTCCAGCACATAGAAGTGTTTTATGACTGTTAATAAATGAATTCTTAATGAATTATTCTCCCAAGATGAACAGTTTATTCTATGCATTTGATGGCTATAATTATTTTTTATTATGTCAGGTCAACTAAAAGAAGCTTTGAATTATTTTACATCAATAACTGTAAGTTAATATGTACAATGAAAGCAAAAAAGGAAATAAGCATATTAACCCCTAATATGCATATGTAAGCATTTAATTTAAACATGGATGCCAAACACACAAGTGCATTGCACTTATAGCATTGCTAAAATAACATGTGTGTGTGTGTGTGTGTGAGTGTGTTGTATGTGTGTGTATTTTAACCATCGCATAGTGGTAACAGTGCCATTCAACTTCTAGGAAAGGAGGTCTGTAATTCTTCTACTGAGTAAGAATAATTACACATGCTCATATCTCTACAATTTTAGAAGCAACTTGTGTTTTTCTGGGCTAGTTACCATTAAAAAAAATTATTGTCCTTTAAGGATTGAATACCAGTTTTAAATTTTGAGTGAGTTTATAATGTAACTTAATCTTTCATTTTAAATTCAGTTAATCTTTCTATTTTCTAGGATAAAATGTAAATATTTCAGTTTCTTTTGTACAGCAATACTCTTTCCCTTGTAGGCATTTCTCTTCGAATTTAGGCTTCTTTTGATGTCCTTTGCAAGCCTGTGGCCACTCCTCCCTTCTAAGTTGAAACAGTCCCCATACTTTTCATGGGTGGTGCACAGACCTCTGAAAGGCTCTAGAGTAGAGCCTTCCCTTCCTGTTTAACTGTGGGCTTTCAGCTCATATGTTGTCTACCAAGCTTTGTCCTCCAACTGCCTTGTACAAGAAAATTAGTTTCTCTTTTCTGACTTTGTCTTAAGTCAAGAGGAACCACTACAGCTCATTTTCATCCCTGCCATCCAATATATTCCTCAGATCCCATGGATTTTGGAACTTAGATCTCTACCACAGGTTTTTTGTTTGTTTGTTTGTTTGTTTTTTGTTTTGTTTTGGTGTAAAATGGGGACATCTGTAATAATGTAAACAATAAAAATAAAGTTAAAAGACAGAGAAATAGTATCAGAATTCTGTGTACTGAAAGGATTTGAAATGCTTGCCATTTCAATTGTTGCCATCTGTTTCCTGATTATTTGGCCTCCCTGACTGTCATATGCAGAGCCACTTTCTTTAAAGTTTTTAGTATGATTAGTATTTAAGTTTTGTTGTTGTGTGAAAATGCCACTAAGTAACAAACTATCTCAAGAAGATGATCATGAAAAGAAAGGAGAGCTCCAAAAATAAACTCTCTAGTCAACTAAAGAAAAGCTCTGTAACAGTGATAAACATCAGGATAATGGTCAGATGTTTTATTAACTGATTTAAACTGTGGGTGGTTAGTAATTCTCCATAGAAATTGACCCATTGTACATAATGAATATGGACAACTAAAGAATTTACAGAAATTTTAAAAGGTGACTCCTCCCTCCAGTAGGATAGCCCCCCGAAAAAATACAGAACTTAAAGAGTGCTTCAGGCAGGCTGTGGAGGGTGCCACAGAAGCTGTTACCTGGCACACATTTACTTCATGCTTATAGGTTTTAATGCAGTGTATTGAGAGTTAAATTAGAATCGTTTTTGACCTAAGTTAATTAAATGCAGAAAACTCCAAAACAGTTTTTTTTTTTAATGCAATGAAATCTGTAATGACCACTGGAGTTTCTTTGAAGTCTCAGCAGATGTTGAGTTAATTCTTCTGTTGAACTAAGTTGTTTGCCTTTTTATCTCTGATTACTAATTTTCATTAATTATAGAATCTGAAAGAATATACCATGCACATTTATATAAACAAATATTCTAAGTATTATTCAACTTATTATCAGAGAAGTGGACATGAAATCAGGCTGCATCATAATCTTGGCTCTATTCCTAGATTATATAACATTGGACAAATCATTTAATTTAACTGGGCATATTTCCTCCTTTATGAACATAGGAATCATATTTGATCATTTAATCCATGATTCTGTCACACAACCTAAATCATAAACGTTCAGGCATATTGAAAGATTTTACAAAGAGCACGCACACAACCTTGTTATCCTCGGTTCTGGCATATTCCTTCAACTAAAATGTAGAAAAGACATGAGATGGTTTTTCCTTCTAGGTTTATAAAATACAGGAATTTATAAATTTCATCTAACTTTTCAAACTTTTAATCTAGGAAAGAAGAAAAACTCCACTTTGACCTAATAGATGCTAAGCAAGAATGAAACATAATTTAGTCTTTAAAAGTATAATACTGCCTGGACTATGGGTCTCAGTTGGGCATTGGTTCCCAGTACGATTCCTGGTCAGGGTACATGCCAGGGTTGCAGGCTTGATCAGTGGTGGGGGGTGCAGGAGACCGCTGATAGATGTTTTGCACTCAGTTCGATGTTTCTCTAGCTCTCCCCTTCATTAAAAATCTTTTTTTAAAAATACAATATTCACAAAAGGAAGTCCAGAGAACTCTGTTCAGTGTTATTGCTACTATAAACAACCTACCCCAAAACATAGTGGTTTATAGTAATAATAATTTAATTAGCTCTCAAACCTGCATTTTGGCCATGGTTCTTTGGGGTAGCTCTTTTCTACTCCACATAGTGTCAGCTGGGACAGCTCAAAAGCTAGGTTTGGTTAAACAGCTCTCTCTTCTATAGCAAGATTCCTTTAAGAAGTTTCTATGGTCACCACTTCTTATTTTTTTCTGCCATTTTCTCTTTTTAAAAATACTTTTTAAAAGACGTCATTTTGAGATAATTTCAAATGTAGAGAAAATTTGCCAGAAGGGTAAAAAGACTCACTCACCTCTCACCCTGATTCCCCAGTTATTAACATTAATGAATTTGCTCCATTACTTAGTACCCCTGACTCTCTCCCTTTCCCTGCAGGCGCACACGCGCGCGCGCACACACACACACACACACACACACATTTATTGGCACACACCCCCATGACCATTCATCTCTTTTGAACATTTGGAAAGCAGGCTTGACCGATGATGTCCCATCATTACTCAATAATCCAGTCTGTATTTTCCAACAACAAGGACATTGTCCTACATAACTAGCATATAATCCTCCCAATCACAAACCCCATATATATTTTGCCAACCATTTCAACAGTATCTCTTGTTCCTTTCTGGTCCAGGATCTTTTCCATTTAGTTGTCTATCTCTTCAGACTTATTCAACTGAAGCATTCTCTTAGTCTTTCCCTTGATGGTTGAATGACTACAGACTATGTTACATAGGATGATCCTCAGTTTTGATCCACCTAATGTTGACTGATGATCATACTTAAGTCACACATTCTTGGCAACACTATCACTGAAATGAAGATATGCAGGACATTAAGGGACACACAACATCAAACTGTCCCATAACTGGCGATGCTAACCTTCATCTCCTGGTTACACTGGTGTCTGCCAGATTTTTCCACATTAATTAACCCCTTTGTAATCGATTAGTGTTGTGTAGAGTTATCCAAGAATACATCAATATGTTCCTCATCAAACCTCCACCCACTAGTCTTACCACCCATTGACAACTTCCATCTGAATCATACACTTCTATGATGGTTGCCAAATGATGATTTTCTATTTCAGCGGTTCTCAACCTGTGGGTCGCAACTCCTTTCGGGGTCAAACGACCCTTTCACAGGGGTCGCCTAAGACCATCGGAAAACACATATATAATTACATATTGTTTTGTGATTAATCACTATGCTTTCATTATGTTCAATTTGTAACAATGAAATTGGGGGTCACCACAACATGAGGAACTGTATTAAAGGGTCTCGGCATTAGGAAGGTTGAGAACCACTGTTCTATTTCCTTCGTTCCTTCCACATTTATCAGTTGGCACTCAAGTAAAAGGAAGAGCTTTCCATTCTCCTCCATGTCCTCATTCATTTATTTATAATATAAGGACTCATCAATTTCTATTTTATTCACAAAGTGGTAATCCATTTCTGTCATTACTTATTTTAGTGGTAAATTATTGATTTGGCCAGTGGGGGAGCCCCTTCTGGTTGCCTCCTGTGCTTTTAACATGTCCCACCCTTCTTTACTTTCTGGCACGCAAAGGGTCCATTTGTACTTTCCAGGATCCATCCCTAGAATCATTCTTTTCTCCAAGGGCTTCTGGTTCCTCTTAGTGGAGGATGGGTACTTAGAAAACAAGTATGGGCACTCAGTGTGCTTGATGCTCCTGATGTGTCATCTCTTCAGGTCCCTCTCAACTGCAACAAAAGCTAGAAAAATATGTATAATGCTAGACTTCACATAATTTTAATATGTTGGAGCTTCGATTGCAGGGCAATAACTAACAAGAGCTCAAGACATTACAATTAGTGAAAAGAGTAAACTTATTCTCTTTGCCCCTCCCACCCCCAGGTATGTGTAATCCTCGAAATTATAGCGACACGCCTCCCACTTCAAAGAGCACAGTGGAGGAGCTTCATGAGCCAATCCCTTCTCTCTTCCGGGCACTCACCGAAGGAGACACTCAGCTGAACTGGAACATCGTTTCCTTCCCTGTTGCTGAAGAACTTTCACATCACGAGAATCTGGTTTCATTTTTAGAGACTGTAAACCAGCCACACCACCAAAATGTGTCTGTTCCCAGCAATAATGTTCACGCACCTTATTCCAGTGACAAAGGTAATTATTGCCAACAGTTGACTTTTTCTATCCTGCCCCCTCACTTTCTGTGTGGTCTGTGAAGCCTATATTAAGGTTATCTTTTTAAAGTAGCTTTTTGGTTTTGAATTTGTGTACTCTTAAGTAAACTCTGGATTTTAACAACCACAAATCCCTGAGTAGATAAGGAGGCATGTCAAGCATATTGTCACAAGTCCTTCATACACGCAGTGATAGAGGCTATAGTAGGTGATAGAGACATGGTCCTAATTTTGATATTTGTTTTAGATTTTAATTATTCTTTTCATAAGATAGTAACAGAGATGCTTACTACAGTATTGCTAACCATCAGATAGCATTCAAACTGTCCTTAGAAATCAGGTTTTCATGATAGCCTTGGTACCACAAACGATGCCGGGTTATCAGCTAAATTTCCTTGTACAAGACGATATTACAGACATCTAATTTCCAGGTATAAATTAACCACATCCAGTTCTCCGTGAGTAATATTGGTCAGAAGGGAAACTAAAGGAAAGAATGACATATACAACTTTGAGAAACATATTAAAGAACATTTGTTAGGATAGGTCATACGTTTATTTTGGAATGAAAAAGGCACGTAACTTTTAAAGTCTATGATATTTTCAAATAAAAAGTTTTACAATTTTATTGTGGAAGAATAAGGCAATTATGAGAATTTCAGTCATTTCTCAAACTGTGAGGTGAATTATGCATAAACAGTATAATTTGTGCTGTGTGTGTGTGTGTGTGTGTGTGTGCGTGCATGTGTGTGCCTTCCATTTCAATCCTACCTGTCTAAAATAGTATGAACTTTGGCCATTGATAGTAAAGGCAAAACAGCAGTTGTTAATCATACACAAAGTAAGAATTCTTATTTCCTTTTAAGTTGAAGTACTCCATAAGACAAATTCTTATGGAAGATATCATAAATGAATGGAATGTGTCTTGCTACCATTTTCCCCATGATAATGTAAATAATCAACATAATAGATATTAAGTAATAATTCATAAAATTTTCTCAAAGGTTATTTAAATTCATGGAATAATAATCAGGAAGGTTATTATCCTTCAAGACAGAGCTAAAGTTTCTCCGCTGTGACACCTTCCCTAGATGCCCCTCCCCCCAGGTAGAGTGAGCCACTTCCTACTCCTCCCACATTTACAGTTTGATTTGTCATCAGTTAACTCATAGGCCTAACATTTTCTACTTAGTTTCTTGAATTCTCTGATTACCCTTTGGTTCCCTAATAGCTATTTCCTAGTAGATATTCAATAAATACTAGCAGAATAAATAACAAAGTGAGTTTGGTAGGCACCAATCACTTGGAGATTTAAATGCTCCCCCACCCGACCGGCTCACTGGTGACCCCTGTAGTTTGCCTGGTGTAGTGCTCTGCCAGTCCCCTCAGTTTCCCTCTTTAACCAGATCCCGTCTTCTGGAGCCAGTGTTGGTTCTACTATCTTCTGATGCGAGCTATCCACTGCAGTCAGACTTGCCTCCACTCCATCCCTCTGCACACTACACTCATCTCCTTGTGACTTTCCTTATTTTGTTACATGGTAGCTTTGCTTTTAATTCTTCCTAATACAAGTCCAGTTTGGGGCCATTAAGCCTTCCTTTATTATTCAGACCCCTGGTGATTTATCAGTTCTATAAATGGCTCTTTAAAATAACTTAGCCTTTAGTCATATACTTTCTATTAATGGTTTGTATTGTCCGTTATTTATTTATTTCAGATAAATAAATCCTCCTACCTAGGTAGTTATTTTGGGGTTTACCACCAGGAGAACTTAAATTGAAACAATCAAAAGTGGTTGCTTGGAAAGCAGGACTAGAAATTGTTAATAGTAAGAAAAGTATTTTCTCTTTTTTTTGAATCTGCAGTTCAACTTTTTATTTTAATAAAATCAGAATATGCACAACACGTACAATGCTAGCATCTAAAATAATACAATAAGCAATTACTAAAGCTACAGTGACTTGAGGTTCAATCCTTATATTCAGCAAGTTTAGATCCATTTTTACATTTTTGAAACCTTATAACTGAAAATATTGCTTACTGATAGAACTTACTCAAATGCTATTGCTGGTTGTACAAGTCCCTGATTATGCCAGTACAGCAAAGACAACCACATGTTTGAGGACTGCAGTGTTCCAGCCATTTCCTGGTGGAAAATACACACAACCAAACAAAACTCGCACAACAAACATCTGAGAATCTGGACACTACATATCAGTGTTTTGAAGTATTTCATTAATATCTTAAGACAAGTGTATCAAACCTTGGAATGATTTAATTTCAAGTCAGTTTAGCTTTTACTAACATCAGAAAGTTACGACTACACTGCCAATGCCCAGTCTGCTTAGTATGACTTAAGAGTTTAATAGCTAATGCTGAATTGTACCAAGCATTGCTAGTCATTCATCATCATTTGAATTACTTAAGTTTGTTTTATTTTATTATAAATTCTCTGTATAACTTTAGAATAGTATTCTTCAAACCTCTTTTAGCTGTAAAATTCTCTCATAGGAATTTTTATCAGAAATGTCCAGTTTAAAAGACACATGTTGTTAAGCCCAGTAATCTAACTTTCAGATCAAAGTCTGAAACCTAACAAAGTGACTAAGTAAGCCCTTTGCCTTCTTCAGCTGGGGTGGGAGACTCTGGCTTCCTTCTCCATGTAGTTAACAAATGAGATCTTTTTTCCTATACTTCATCTCTTGTTCTGTGCAGACTAGCAGTAAGAGAACTAAGATAAAATAACTGTTAATAACATCCAGCTAAGTACTAAAGCATTTTATTATTTCTTGCTCTGAAATATTAATTTTTATTTTTCAGAACACATGTGTACTGTGGTTTATTTTGATGACTGCATGTCCATACATCAATGTAAAATATCCTGTGAGTCCATGGGGGCATCCAAATATCGCTGGTTCCATAACGCCTGCTGCGAGTGTATTGGTCCAGAATGTATTGACTATGGTAGTAAAACTGTCAAATGTATGAACTGCATGTTTTAAAGAAAGCAAAGAAATGGAAACCAAAACAATTGAATCAAAAAGAAAGGTACGAAAAGCTATTCACTGATGTCTGCTGGTTGCATCAGAATGCCAGCAGGTTAAGAAGATGTGAAGAATTTGGACTGAGTTGCTTTTAAAGTATGTCAAATTCAGCAATGTTTTAAATTGTGATAACTGCTCATATTGATTTTACTGTCCACCAGCAATAAGCCCTTTCTCCTGTTTGTTTCCCATTAGAATACTGGGGATTCTAATGGGAAACAAACGTAAAAATACATGTAAACTTTGGTCACATGAGAAGCAATTGCACAGAGAATACTTGAAAGAGCTGAGGTTTCTAAAAGAAAGCCTGATGTCATTTTCTTCTAACATGCCAAAAACCTTTTGTGTTGGAAGTGTTAGAGCATGTTAGCATAAGTTATGATTTCTTCATGTACTACTAGGACACTGAGTTTTTATAGTTGTATGCCATTCTTTACTGTGCCTTGCTTATCTGTTCTATAAATAGTGTAGATACTCAATGCATTACCCTGAGAATTCATTAAAATTGCCATAAAAAGCTTAATTTCAAACCTTTTTATGTTGGTTTTAAAATTTAAAATTCTTACATAGTGGAATCCATCCTATAATACACATACTTTAGGGAAGGTTTCTCCTTCTCTTCCATCCCCCTGCCCAAAGTGCTGATGTAGGTAGTGAAGAATATTTATCAAGAATTTCAGGGCACACCCAGGAAGCCGCAGTAAATATACTGCTAGAATAAATCGTTAGGAAGTTCAAGCATTTCTCTCACTTAAGGTACCAGCTTAAAGAGCACTAGGAATGGGAAATGACTGCCAGGTCAGAGTACGAGAAGAGCAGCAAAGAAACAATTTGTCCCTTATACAGAAGGCGAAGTTGGAAGATGAAGCTGTGCTCAGGCAAAGCCTGAGCCCACTCGGCCTCAGCACACACAGCCACATTCTGCTATGGATGAGTGATAGGAGGGGCTAGAGAAGAGAACTCACGGGTATGAACTGGGAAGGTCGAAAATACTGGGGATTCTAACAGGAAACAAACGTAAAACTATTTACATTAATTATTTTGTTACTTTGTAATCTTTTTTTAGGTTTATATCTAGATCAAATGTCCTTATTAAACAAATATCATACAGTAGGAGGTTAAGATTTTGAAACAAAAAAATCTTTGTTCAAGATAATATAAACTTCAAATACACTACAGAACATTTTGTCAGCTTTTTATATAATGCTTCAATAAAGATAAGCTTAGCTACTATGTGCCCTTGCAATCTTCAAGCATCTAGAACATATTTATATTACAGAGACTCTTACCTTTACAAAGTTATTAATTTCTCAAATAGGACACATTTGAATTACGCATAACTTTTTAGGAATACCTTTGTATGTCTAATTACGCATAACTTTTTAGGAATACCTTTGTATGTATTTTACTACATAAAAATAGATGATGCTGTTAGACACTGTATTTGTATTCATTATCTGAACAGTAGTTAGTTATAAGATCATATGTAATACTATGAACTATCCTCATAAAGTTGGAAGCCTTAATATCTTTTCTGCTCTTTCAGATAACTCTAATGAATACTCAAGGTACTTTAGCTTTTTTAAAAGGTTGAAATTTAGATAATGAATTTAATAGGAAGACATTGGGGATATCCTTTTCTTACTTGTACCTAGAATGCCTCTGTTTAAAGTGCCTTGAAAACATTTTAGCTCCCTTTCTTCATTAATACCAAAAAAGGTGAAGGTTTTCTTGGACTTAAGAAAATTTTAAAGGAATCTGTAGCCTGTTGATTCATTCAACTTTGCAGTTTTTCAAAGTAATTTTACATTTATCTGTGAATAGAGGAATACTTCTGAATTTATTAACAACATGCTTAATGTTTTCTTAAATACAGTAACAAACGTTTTTAAACATACATTTATCATCTTTTTTAGGTCGTCATCATTAAATTTTTAAATGTACTTTATCTTTTTCCCCTTACATTGGGAAGATAATTTCTTGACCCATATTATGTTTTAACTGATTTTTCATATTCTTTCTCCCAATAGAAATTATCCCTAAATGTAATGCTTAATTTTTCTGGATTATGAAGGTGTTGAAACACAGAGTTCACCTGAAATATTCCATTTCAGGTTTTGAATAACAATATTTTTTTCAAATTAAAAGTATAACATTTGGGAAGCAAGTAGCACCACTAAAATGTAGACCTTCTATTACCATTCTAAGCACAATTCACTACCATACAGAAGCCCTGGTAAAAAAAATTTTTTCTTTTAAATGAAAAATTAGGTTGTTACCTTTTTTATGACTAGATTAAAAAACACTAAATTTTAAATCAGTAGGCATTATAAAAGCCATATATAAAAGGTTCTTTCCTATAGTAAAACATGTCCTTGCTAGCAGGTTTTTCTGCCCCATCTTCTCCTAATAACATCTAATTATTACTGAAATTATAGTGACACCAAATCAAATGGTAATTCAAATAAAGTAAGTCTTTGTTTACATAGAATGCTGTAAAGGAGAGGCCTTCATTTAGAAATATGATTTCCGAGGTTTCAGAAAACAAAAATTTATGAGATGTTAGACTATTTGAACAATTATTTATAAATCACAGTAGCATTAAAATGGAGAATAGAAATGAAACTTCTGAAAAATGAGGTAAACATATAAATAAGCCACATATTTAAAGTTTGTTTTTATTAATGCTTCTTTGAATATTTTTTAAATATATTCTGCATTCCCATGACCCTCTGTTTGTTGTATTTTACATGATCTACAACATACAAAATTATGTACTTTTTCCTTTGGTTGTCCCTATGAACAAAAAAGTATTTTAATAAAAAATTGAAATGAGTGTGTATATTTTGTAAACTTCAGCATAGAACATCAAAATAAGTTTGAGGTTTCTGTCTAGTGAAGT
Source organism: Myotis daubentonii (assembly GCF_963259705.1). Classification (NCBI taxonomy): domain Eukaryota; kingdom Metazoa; phylum Chordata; class Mammalia; order Chiroptera; family Vespertilionidae; genus Myotis; species Myotis daubentonii. Next base: position 63,158,157 of record NC_081847.1, read on the forward strand.
TATTGTTTAAGGTATCAGCCGAAGCATGTCCCCTTCTCTGGATGTCCCTACAGACTCTGTTGGAACAAAGGATCTGTAGCAGTTTGCTCTCTGCTTTTCAAAAATATGCTTTATTCCAACATGGCGCAACCTTTGAAATGAAATAACTGTTCTCCTTGCTCCGAAGGTCTTGTGATGCCAACTAGCCCCACAATTATCTGCTGGTTGGAAGTAGTTACAGAAAGATCACAGTAGGAAAATAGCTCCCAGCTCCTGTAGTCGTCCTCTCAGGGCGATATTAGAATTGGCCATTTCACAGAATCCACATTTTGACAGCCTAATGGGTAGGGGATCTAGGGACCAGAAAATTCAAGGAGACAAGATTACCAGCCTGAGTGACTTAAGGGTATGACAGATCTGACGAATTTGGGGGTGTAGAATTAGTTTCAAGAAAGATAGTACATTTGGTCAGGAAAGCTGTCTTTTCACTGAAGGTGTCCCCATGGCAGATTGTCTGTGGAGCCGAGAGGCAGAGGGTCAGCCTGGAGATGCAGAATTGAGAGGGCGTATCTCCAAGCTTGAAAAGTCAGCAGGACCCGACAGGGCCAGACAGGTGCACTGGCCTGGCCACACCTGGCATGTTTTGAGTTTCTAAGCTGCCAAACACGCTCTTAGCTGTGAGTGTTAGGAGTGATGACTCAGACGTTTAGATTTTTCCTAACCAATAAAAAAATAAATTAATCTCATTTATTTTACTTTGAACTCTGTGCTGGAAGGATGGAGTCAGCAATAATTCTAAGGTCTTTTGAAATGAGAACTCTCAGTGCAGAAGCAAAGAGAGAAGATTCCTGCCCTCCCGCACTGGCACTGTGACTCAGAGTGCAGCCTGGGAAAGTGCAGAGCCCCCGCCCGTCACTGGGACAGAAATCCCCTCACTTGACTGAAGGTAGCCACTGAAGTTAGACACAGTCACCACTGAAATGTCCTTAGGGCAGAAGTTGTGTTTCCGACCATCCTCACCCCTGTACTTGACGCTGCAGCAGAGAGATGGGTCTCAAATATTTGAGCAGGCAGTTAGTGCCCCAGCCCAGTTTCAGTCTGAGCACATAGCAAGGCCTTTTTGCTCCTTTACCTCAGAGGGTTTGAGTTACCCAGTAGGAAGTAGAAGCAGCACAGACAACCTGCCTTTTGGTGTATTTTTAAATATATTTTTATTGATTTCCGAGAGAAAGAAACATCAATGATGAGAGAGAATCAATTGGCTACCTCCCACATGCCCCCCACTGGAGGCATGTACCGTGACCTGGTTTATAGGTGGAGGCTCAGCCACTGAGCCATGCCTTTTGTTTTCCAGAAGCCTTGCCCGCTCTAAGGGATTTGGCTGGGGCAGGGAGAATGCAAGTGACTTTGGGGCCCTGAGAGAGAAAACTGGAAGTAGCATGGGTCTCCCAGACCCTGCAGCCTCAACCTGCCCTAGAAGAGGCTGAAGTTCTAAGACTTGCCCAGCAGCTCACGAGGAGACCTGGGTCCTGAGCCTACAGTTGCCTTTTTCTAGAGGTTTCAACCTGTGAATATTAGCAGCTCAGCTCAGCCCTCATTGTCGAGGGCCCCCCAAACTCTAGGATTATGTGAGACCCCAGTGAGATAGATGACAGATCCTCTCTCATGACAGACGTTGGGTGAGATTGTGCTCTGAGTCAGTTCTTAAGTTAAAGAAGATGATGAGGTGTGAAATATTGCACCCTTGAGTTTGCAGAATGGCAGCTCTAGTCCCTGCCACATCATCTCACACCACCTTCTCTCTTGTTCTCTCCATCCCCTTGCTTCTGGCTGTGCCCTTCTGCAGCACACCAAGTTCATTCCACCCTTGGGTTTTGCATGAGTTGTTACCTCTGCTCTGTATGCTTTTTATGCAGATTTTGGTTTCTGGTTCTAATTCAGGTCTCAGCTCAAATATTTCCATCACCATTTCTAAAGTAGCTGCCCCCCCCAAAAAATTAATAAATAATAAAGTAGCAGCCCCTTCCTTCGTCACTCCAATCCTTTTACCCTGTTTTATTTTTTTAACAGCAAGTAACTCTCCAAAAGTATTTCTCAGCCCAGTTGGTGTGGGTGAGTGGTTAAGCATCAACCTTTACTGCAGGAAGGGGGTCATGGTTCAGTTCCGGGTCAGGGCACATGCCCATAATTGCAGGCTGTCCCTGGAGTGGGTTATGCAGGAGACAGCTGATTAATGATTCTCTCTCATCATTGATGTTTCTGTCTCTCCCTCTCTCTTCCTTTCTGAAACCTTAGACACAGTTCCCCAGCACCCTAAAACGGCCGGCACAAACTGTTTTATGGATGAATGAGTGATAGCACATCCTAGCACACTTCTGCAACTCCTCAGCAGGCCTCTTCGGGCCCACCCACCAGGCCTACCTGAGACCTCTTCGTTTCACAGTCCAATTGCAGTCCCACTGAGCTGCGTCGGTCCTCCTGTAAATGCTGTTTCACCAGCCTGGGACACTTTTTCCCTCTGCGCCCTCGCCTTACCACTTTCACTGACTCACTCATAAAGGTCTCAAATCATTATTCTGGTCCTCTAAATCATTCCAAGGTTGAAAAACAGGTTCCTATTGAGCAAGCCAGTTAACTCACTTCTTATGACTGATTGAAAATGGATGGAGGCCAGATTAGAGGACAAGACTTGAGCCAAGATTTAGCCAGACATGCCCCCCAAAACAAGGCCTAAAGGAGGGCCTGCCCCTGGAGGAGTAGGACAAAATATATGTCCTTTATGGACAACTGACAAGAGGAAGAGCATGCCCATTTTCCTTCCCAAATTTATCAAGTTATTCGTTTGCCCCCACCCCAGGGGTGGGAAGTGGGGGCTGTGGCAATAAATATAGAGAGCAGAGAAAAGCCCAGTGGGACACTACATTATTTCCTACCCAGGAAGGAAACGTCAGGGTCAGGGGGAAAGTATTCTGAAACAAGTAGCCCCATAACCCAGGTCCTTTAGGTCCAAATTGTACACATTACGTACTTTTCCCAACTTCTCAGAGACGTCTACACATCCCACTGAGGTTAATAACAAAATTGGACTTTGCATATCTTTGACTATTAAGATAAGTTTTTGTCTTTTTCTCTACCCTTTGATGAAATCCTCAGGTATGGAAATGTCTTTAGGCAAAACTCAAGAGTTCTGAACCTGATGAGATCTTGTATCTTTTCATGTTCCAAAGATCATACAACTGTTTAATTTTATTTATTTTTTTAATTTAATTTAATTTTTTAAAAATATATTTTATTGATATTTTACAGAGAGGAAGGGAGAGGGATAGAGAGTTAAATATACCGATGAGAGAGAAACATCGATCAGCTGCCTCCTGCACACCCCCCACTGGGGATGTGCCCACAACCAAGGTACATGCCCTTGACCAGAATCGAACCTGGGACCCTTCAGTCCACAGGCCGACGCTCTATCCACTGAGCCAAACGGGTCAGGGCTCATACAACTGTTTTAAAATAATATCCTACTGAATTTGAGTTATCTCAAGATGATTTTGACTAACTAGTGGCACAACTTTGAGGTTTTTCTGTAGCTACAGATTTTTGCCAGAGTAGCATTCTGATGTGTTTCATTTCAGTGGTTAAACTTTTATGTCTCATTCCTTCCTGGTGGCCTCTTTTGTATACGTTTTACACTTTTGGAGTGTAAGCTTGTGTTCATCAGGACTCCTTGCCAGTCCAAGGTAGCCTGGATTGTGGATATATACTTTTGGAAAGAGTTTTTGTATCTGAAACTCCTCCAGGGGTTACCAACCCAGAAAACCTTGATGTGAATTTCCTGGTTTACAGGACTTAAGTATACATCAGTAGTAGACATCTGAACTCCAGAGCAACACGAAGGTGCATGATCATGAACTCTCAGGGAGACAGTTGCCTCATCCTTTGTTCTCCCATTGCCAGAGAAAGAATTATTTCCAGTCCATATTTTGGGGGACTCTTGAAAGGGTTCCAGCTTCCTGGGGGTGGAGAGTGGGGGTGGGCTTCTAAGCTATACTTCCTACATTGTATGGGCCTGTCCTTCATCCTGTTTTTTTCTTGCCAAATTAAGGTTCGAGTATCTTGGTTACTGAGATCAGCTAATACCCCCAAGGCAGGAGTAAGCACTGCACCAGTCTGGCTTTTAGCTTCAGAATCAGTTTTTTTGTTTCTGATCTGGAGAGCTGCCTTAAATAAAGGTCTGAACACATACTTTTCTTTCTTTTTTTTTTTTAAATATATTTTATTGATTTTTCACAGAGAGGAAGGGAGAGAGATAGAGAGAGTTAGAAACATCGATGAGAGAGAAACATCGATCAGCTGCCTCTTGCACATCCCCCACCGGGAATGTGCCCGCAACCCAGGTACATGCCCTTGACCGGAATCGAACCCGGGACCTCTCAGTCCGCAGGCTGATGCTCTATCCACTGAGCCAAACCGGTTTCGGCGTGAACACATACTTTTCAATATAAAAATTTACATATTAGCAAAGTTGAGGATTCTGAGAAGGATAGTGTCAAGAATTCAAATTTATAGTAGACATTAACTAGGGTAACTTCCTTCTCCCTGTGACCATGAGGTGGCCTCTTCTGTGTTGTAATTACCCAGCATTCCAGTCACAGCTGATTGACCCTGTGGTCAAGACACCTGACCTAAGTGAGGAAAGCCCACCTCTAGCTCAGGAATTTGAAAGTTGAAGACAGTGACCCAGAAACCCAGTCACATTTATGACACACTCTGGAGAGAAGTTCGACCAATGGAATTCTCTGGAGTTGACATGCTGCCCTTCCCAACTGAATACCTTTGATTCCAAGAGCTATCCCAACAGCCTTCCAGTTACATGCTTTATCTTGCTTAAGAATCTATTTCTGTTGCTTGCAACAATACTAATTTATTTTTTCTGCAAAAAGCTTTATTGTTTCATTTGGCCCAATGCATGGGACAGGGCTTCAGGGTGGTTAAAAGAATGGCTAGTAGTTTCAGGGAGAGGCTCAGGTAAAAGCCAGACACCAGGGGATGCAGAGGGGCCTCGCAAAAGCCTCTGGGCTCCAAAGGCTCCTAGCCGTGCTGGAGGGTGAGCCTTTCCAAGAGATACTCGCCCAGCCCAGCCTGGGGCCCGCAGCCTGCGGATGTGAGTCAGGTGTGGCCCATCTTCTTGATGAGTTTCACCTCCGCATCAGGAAGTGGTTCTGCAGGAAGTCACAGGATGAGGGGCTGCGCGGGTAGAACCCAGGGCCTGCAGCTCCAAAGGGCCTGGTTCAGGTGCCTCTCCAAGGCCAGGCGGCTGCCATGGCGTCCTGAGTTTTGCCCACTCGTCTTGGGGAGGCTTCAGCGCGTCCTGGAAGAGAAGGCGGCCACCGCGCTGGTTTTGCAGCTTTAAGAGACACTCAGCGCACCGCACTTCTTCCCCAACTCGCAGAAGTGGCCCCCGCCCTCGAGAGCCACATCATCGCAGTCAAAATAGAAGCCCAGAGAGAGGTAGGTGTAGGCCTGCAGATGCAGGCTGGGCAGGTGCTTGACCGCAGCCTCCACCTCGGTGGAATAATTCTGACGACTGTGGGAGCTCATGGTTGTTCGGCAATAGGATGTTAAGGTAGAAAAAACAAAAAACAACAATGGTATGTTGGCTGGTCTCAGAGGTGGTTCTGAAGGTGGTGACTGGATGAGAGGCTGGAGGGTGGTTGGAGGCTGGAAGAAGGGGTGTCCCTGGGTCTGTTCCGTCCAAACACTGTTAAAGCAAGAGACAGATCCGGGACACCAAGAACACTACAACAATACTATATTTTTTACAAAGTATATTTAAAATCAGGGTAGGGACATTCAACATGTGATAAGTGTTAGAGTAATTAAAACAGAGTGGCACTGACATAATAACATATCTATGGTACAAAGTCCAAAAAAGTCCCAAATGCATAAAATGTGAAGTATAGGATAAAGGTGGTGGGAACAACTGTCCAAGTCAGTCTGGGCTGCTCTAACAAATACCATAGACTGGATGGCAGAAACAGCATTTATTTTCTCACAGGCCTGCAGGCTGGGAAGTCTGAGGTCAGCATGCCAGTTTGGCCAGGTCCTTGCTGAGGGCGCTCTTCCTGATTATGTGCTCACAGGGTCTTGGTATGTGCACACAGCGGAAGAGATTCTCTGTTTCTTTCTTTTATAAGCTCCTCCTGGGAGCTCTAATCTCATCATATAAACCCATTTACCTCCCAATGGCCCCATCTCCAAACGCCATCACTTTGAGGATTAGGGCTTCAACATGTGAACTTTGGGGAAAACACATTCAATCCACAGCGTTAACCATCCAGAAGAGAATAAAACTGGAATAATACCTCACATCTTATTCCAAAAGATATTCCAGCCCTAACTGGTTTGGCTCAGTGGATAGAGCATCGGCCTACAGACTGAAGGGTCCCAGGTTTGGTTCCAGTCAAGGGCATGTACCTTGGTTGCGGGCACATCCCCAATAGGGGGTGTGCAAGAGGCAGCTGATCAATGTTTCTCTCTCATCGATGTTTCTAACTATCCCTCTTCCTCCCTCTCTGTAAAAAATTAATAAAATATATTTTTAAAAAAAGAAATTACATATCAATCAAAGATTTAAATAAAAAAACTTAAACTACAAAATTTCCCCCAGAAAAGAGAATTAATGTTTAATCTTAGCATAGGGCAGGCCTTTCTAATTATAATTAAAATTTTAAAAGCCAGTAAAGATTGATACATTTTACTACAAACCCAAAATTTGAATTTGGGAATTTAAAAAAAGACATCATAAACAATGATAAGATATGATAAAATGGGAAGATTTTTCTGATAAATCAGTAAGAAAAAAGAATAGCAACCTGATATAAAAATAGTTGAAAGTATATAAATGGACTATGCAAAGAACAGGAAATAACAATTACTATTAAAGGTTCTCAACCTCTCACAAAATTTAAGAAATGCAAATTAGAATATGAACACAAAATAAAAACATGGAAATAGCATTTTCATCTATCAAATTGACAGTGGTCAACATTTTTCACCTATGCAGTCGACAGTGTTAACCTATACAGAAGTGAGAGGCAACAAGAATATGTTGGAGATCCCAGGAATAGCTCCTCGGGAAGCACTGATTCAGGCAGAAACTCAAATAGTGTTCCAAATAGGAGGCAAAGGCAAGGGGTATTTATGAGAAAGGGAAGAGGAATAGTTAAATTGACAAAAGGGGAAAATTACAATAGAAGGAAGACATTTCTATGGATGCAGTAAGCTAGCAGTGATGTTAATCTAAAGAAAGTTTCTAATTTTCAGTCCATTAGTCATATCTGCTTTCTTATTATCTTTGCAAACAGTTGCTTAGAAAACAATGTTACTTTAGACTCAGTCCAAAGGTTATTTTGCCCAGTGTTTTTGTTGTTGTTCTTGTTAATCCTCACCTAAGGATATTTTTTCCATTGAGCTCTCAGAGAGAGTGGAAGGGAGGGGGGGGGGGGAGAGAGAGAGAGAAAGATAAACATCATGTGAGGGAGACACATCTCTTGATTGCCTCCCATGTGCGCCCTGACTAGGGCCAGAGGTTGAACCTGCAACCCAGGTGGGTGCCCTTGACTGAAATAGAACTTGCGACCCTTCAGTGCGCAGGCTGATATTTCAACCACTGAGCAACCCAGGCCAGGGCATTTTGCCCAGTTTTAACATTCCAAATCCAAAGACATGCAAGGTAACTCTTCTGGATGGCAGCTCCAACTCCATTTTAAAATGGCTCTGTTTACATTATTATTTTTTACAGCAGTGTTTAAAAAACCATAAACACTGAATATTGAGGAGGTTGTGGGAAACCAGTCATACATTATTTATGGGAATGCAATTTTCCACAACCCCTGGGGAAGGGATGGGTCCATTTGGCACTGGCCCAACTATTTCATGTCTGGAAACCTAGCCTACAGATATCACTCACACATGTGCTACAGGGCATCCACTCAGCATTAGTTGTCATGCAAAACATTGGCTCTAAGTGTCCAAAAGTAGCTGATGCACCATGGCACATTCTTATAATAGAATGCTGTGAAGAATAATGGATAATACCTAATATGCATTATTAACAGAAAAAAAAGTATAAAACTATAATATTCTACAATTTGTTTAACACGGAGAAAAAATTTATGTACATGTTTGCTTGTATACAAATAAAATATCTGGAAAGATTCACGAGAAAGTGAAAACACTGGCTGTCTCCAGGGAGGGGCACCCAGAGGCTGAGGGAGGAGGTAGGAAGGAGACGCCGTTCTACCCTTTTATACCTTTGAATTGTGAGCCATGAGAATGTTTTACTTTTCAAAAAATAATAACTAAAATTTAAATTTAAAGAAGACATCAACAGAAATATATTTTTTAAAAATATGTATTTTGGCCCTTGCTGGTTTGGCTCAGTAGATAGAGTGTCGGCCTGCAGACTGAAGGGTCCCAGGTTTGATTCCAGCCAAGGACACATGCCTGGGTTGCAGGCTTGATCCCCAGTGGGGGCGCGTGCAGGAGGCAGCCAATCAATGATTCTCTCTTATCATTGATGTTTCCATCCCTCTTTCCATCTCCCTCTCTAAAATCAATAAAAATATTTTAAAAAAAGAAGTATGTGTCTATTATAAAAAATATATGTATTTTGTAGCACCCCCCCCCCAAAATTTATTAGGTACCTACAGTCTCTAATAAAAATGTTAACATCAGATGGGGACAAAATGCTCACTGGGAGCTTGATTTTAACTGATCCTACACTGTGGATCTGGTCATGTCTTTGATGGACAATGACATATAGTCAGTTATCAAATTCTAATGAATAGTTTTTAAATAGGACCTAAGATTTGAGCGATATGATTTTAGCACAGAAGTCCTATGGTTTGCACCTTGTACTACCATGGGATTTACATCTTTGTCATTATAAAGGCGTTCAAGAGTATAAATTCAGTCCATAGCATTCATTGAAACAACTGCATTCCACTTCCTTAAACTAATCAGAACCAATAAAAACACCAGCAAGAAACTCCAAACATTGATTTTTAAATTCCACAGAATGACCTTTAAGAATAATGTATTTGTACCCGGCTGGCGTGGCTCAGTGGTCCCGGGTTCGATTCCTGGTCAGGGCACCTGCCAGGGTTGCAGGGTGTGCAGGAGACAGCCAAGCAATGATCCTCTCTCATCATGGATGTTTCTCTCTCTCGCTCCCTCTCACTTCCTCTCTGAAATTAAAAAAAAAAAAAATAGTTTTCAAAAAAGAATAATGTATTTTCTGATCACATAAAACACACTAACCAACAACTTTATCTGTTGCTACATTTGTAATCTTTAAAACAACTGCCTTCCAGGCTTTTCGACCTCCCCTGTTCCCCCTGTCCCCAAAATGGGGCCTCCTTCACATTATTGAGGTGGAATATCCTTGCTGTTGCTGGTTACAAAGAGCTCCATCCATTTGGGCAGGACCCAGCGCTGCGAGGGTGGGGAAGAGGAACACGAGAGTATACTCACTTAAGGTAACTGTTAATTTACAACAAACCTTGTCTATCAGAGTGTTTACAACTCTCCCCTCTTGTGAGTTGTTCTGAATAGACATTCCAGATTCCCTCCGAGGACCTTGCTGCTCAAGTGCAGAACTCAGAACAAAGAGCTGGTTGCAGAGGGGCCCGGAGCCCAGACTCTCAGGGGGTTCCCGGGCCAGGGGCAGGAGGCCAGGCATACTCCCGCTCCCGCAATGGAGCTATGCTCTTGAAAGCGCACGTTCTCTCATTGGTCAGGAGTTCTGGATGGCATTCGAGAGGTGCAGGTGCTCGGCAGCTCTGGAGGCGAAATTCAAACAGCAGATCCCCTCCCTCCCCTGCTGCCGCATAGAAGAGGTGCATGTCAGTGAACCTCGGGCTCACTCAGCACTTCTGCACCCACATCACCAAACATCGTGTCTTTTTGTCAGACTGCTCTTCTGTGTCTCTTGTTATCTAGGTAAGAAGAAAAAGAAACATTCACTGAAAGGGAGGGGCTCTATTTTTCATTTAACGCTTGATTTTCCTGATAATAATGGGTTCATAAAACAGATTGAAAAAGCACCAGCCCATAATGCAATCATTTGCAGATTCAGATTTTTCGGCTGGGAAACAGGAGCACCAAGCAGACAGGCCTGGCGGGTGAGGGCTGGGCCTTCTCTGAATGTTTCAAGCCCAAACTTGAAGCGGAGAGCCGCAGCAGCCCGAAGCAGGGCCAGGCAGGCTCTGCCACACGTGGGTGCAGGCGCTGCCGAGGGCACTGCAGGGCGGCGGCGCGTCTCCCGCGTGGAGCCACGTCCTTTCTCATTCCCACGTCAGTTGGTTAACAGGTTGTGCATATTATCTGTGTCGTGCGTGTTACCTGCGGCCAGTGGGGCAAGTGCACCTCAAATTTCCCCACTGACCACAGCACAGAGGGGCTACCTCGCAGTAACCCATGTCACCTTGCCAATTGGATCAGGGAGCACAGGTTTGCCAAAGCAGCCCAGTTGTCAGCGCTGGGCGATTCAGGAGGCTGGCACACACGAGGTGGGCCATGGCTATTCTTTCCTGGGCATTAGGACGGGAAGCTGCTGAAAGAATGGAGGTTAGCCGTGGGGACTTAGCGGAAAGAATCGCATGAGGAGGACCAGCGCAGCCCGGACGGCCCTGTGCAAGCCAACGTTGTGAAGGCACAGAAAATCCAAGTAGCAGCTGTGAGAAAGAAGATGCAGAAGATGGTGTGAGGGAGCTAGCTGGCCTGTGAAAATGGCAGAGAGAAACCCCCCCCCCCCGCCGACACCCCCCCACCACCACCACACACACACACTCCATAGCGCAGCTCATCCTCTAGACCTGCCCTGAGTCCAGAATGACCATCAGTCCAGGCGGTCCTGGCTGTTCCTGAATCCTTGTGTAGGTGCTTCCTGGCAACGAACCTCTGTTTTCTTGAGAAGTTTCTGTGAGTCTCTGTTTTTTATAGCCCCAGTTCCTAAGTCATGCAATGTTCTGCTGCTCTTTTTCTCTCTGCACACATCTATGAGCGTTTTCATATGAAACTGGATCATGAAATGCTATTCTTTTAACCGGACAATGTATTATGAGAATTCTAAATATTACTAACACTTTATAGAATTTCCTTGCAAGTTACTCAAACTTCTGAATAGCTATCATCACACAAAGTCCAACTTGCTGCCGTCCTACTAACAACATGTCATCTCGCACAGAAACCCACCGCAAAGTTGAGTGAAATTCTCTCCATTCCCCGGAGCCCCTCCAGCCTTCCCAGGGTATTGGTTGCCTTCCCAGGAAGTCCCCAGTGAGCTCTTGCAACAGTTCTCACTTTCGGGGTCCAAAACCAATTTTTATTTATTTTTATTTTTTTAAATATATTTTATTGATTTTTTTACAGAGAGCAAGGGAGCGAGATAGAGAGTTAGAAACATCAATCAGCTGCCTCTTGCACACTCCCTATTGGGGATGTGCCCACAACCAAAGTACATGCCCTTGACCAGAATCGAACCTGGGACCCTTCAGTCCGCAGGCCGAAGCTCTATCCACTGAGCCAAACCGGTTTCGGCCAAAACCAATTTTTAAATAGCAGAAACATATTGGAACTGTCAGAAGAACATAAAATGAACCCCCAAATGTATGAAGCATAACTTACAGGTCTATTTGTTCTGTGACATTTTAAAAATAGCAAATCTGGCCCTAGTTGGTTTGGCTCAGTGGATAGAGTGTTGGCCTGCGGACTAAAGTGTCCCAGGTTTGATTCCGGCCAAGGGCACATGCCTGGGTTGTGGGCTCGATTCCCCCTCAGTGGGGGACATGCAGGAGGCCGCCAATCAATGATTCTCTCTCATCATTGATGTTTCTATCTATCTCTCTCCTTTCCTCTCTGAAATCAATAAAAAGATACTCAAAATAGCAAATCTGTAATAATAATAAAAAAAACTGAAACAGAAAGTCTGAGCACTCTGGTATAACTCAAGTGAAGATGATTCTGCAATTGAACCGTCTCAGAGTGCTGCCAAAGAAAATGGGCCTGCCCGTCCCTGGGCTCAGTGTTGAGCGTCGACCTTTGAACCAGGAGGTCATGATTCAATTCCCGGTCAGGGAACATGCCCGGGTTGCGGGCTCAATCCCCAGTATGGGGCACAGGAGGCAGCTGATTGATGATTCTCTCTCATCATTGATGCTTCTCTCTCTCTCTCCCTTCCTCTCTGAAATCAATAAAAATATTTTTTAAAAGAAAAATGGGCCTTTCAGACAACATTTAGTCACCTTCAGCCCACAACTTTCATGCTACTTACGGCTTTAAATGTCCGCTCTTGGAGCATTTACAATGGCAGCTGCAGCCAGGAGGGCATTAGTGGCACTGCAGCCTGGACCTAAAGACCCAGGCCCTTTTACTAGTAGGTCTTGTACAAGCACCATCTGTCCCTGGGTCCCTCCGCAGCCTGTTCCTTGCACAAGCTGTGTGGTGGCCTCTCCCTCCGGCCCTTGCTGCCCCGGGCCCAGCTCCATCTCGGTCCCTGTGCTAAAGGATGTGAGGAGCTTGCTCTGTCACTGTTTCAGAGGTGCTTCCCGGGAGCTCTAATGGTTGAACACTGACCTGGGAGTTTCTAAGAAAAGTCCATTGTGCTTGACCGCTAGCTGTTCACTCTTGGTTGCCAGGAGCCTCCTTCATTTGCTTGACCTAAGAACACACACAGCCTCTGAGGACAGCTCTGTCCTTCCTGTTTCACAGTTTGGTTGTGAGGCTGTGCCATAGGGAGATGTCAGGGCCATGATACTGTCACCACCTGGCATGCAGTTTACACTGGTGCTCAACTGAGGTTTCTTCCTGTCCCTCCCCCTTCATAATTTCTCTAAGGTCATCCAGAAGAGGGAGGAAATTAAGAACCCAGAAGGCTATAATGCTGGCATTGTTCCAAGGCAATGTGTCTTAGATGAATGGCAGGGGAAAAAAGTTTTAAATGTTGCTCACTCCTCACAGTGTCTGAACCTGGAGTTACCTGTTAACCACCATCCTGGTGGTCACATAGGTTATACAACTGTCAAAACTTATTGGGCTGGCCCTGGCCCAGTGGATCAGTTGGTTGGAGCAGTGTGTGTGTGTGTGTGTGTGTGTGTGTGTGTGTGTGTGTGTGTGATTCCATTTTTTTAAAAATAATGCATACACATACATCTTTTTAAAAAACGTGAATAGAATCATATTGAATTGATTTTCCTGTCACTTGCTCTTTTCACTTACGCTACAGTGTTCCGTGTCAGTATATGTAGAGCTGTCTCATTCTTTTTAACGCATACTTCCTCTCTTTAAAAATTAGAAGGTGGTTGTGCTCTGTTTGTTTTGTTGTAGTTGATTTAAGATTAAGAGACTGGCGATGACAGAGTGACCTGGAAAGGGCTGGAGAGAGACTGGTAAGGCCACCTAACTGGGCGTGAAGAAGCCTTGCTATTAACTGGGATATGTCCTAAGGGGGTTGGGGCGGCACCAAATATTACTTGGCCTCAGCCTCTACATCTCTGCAAAGGAGGGTGGGAAAAGTTGGGGAAAATCCCCCCATTTGGACCTTTTGAAAGTATTTCCATTTCATCTAAGGTTTCCACAGCACAAGCCTATCATGCCTTCAAAGACACTTTAATGACATTAAATGGTTTTTTCTTCCTTTTATTTCTTTTCCTCCTTTTTGAAAGAATCAAAGACAAACTTCAAATCTTTTGAATGTCAAGTCATCCAGTTTTAAGCTTTTACATGTGTTGCCAAGGAAGAAATTCCCCGAGGCAAACGTCAAAATGATATTTGTGAAAGGGGAAAAAAATTAAAAATCTTATTTCAAATGTCAGTGGTCAGCAATATTCTTGAAATATGATCATAGTCTTTGAAAATCATCTGTCTTAACATGAATTGTCCCAAAATCACTATTGGGCTTTTGTTTCACAGAATGTTCAAATAACCTGAAATTTAATATTAACGGCAATTTATTTTTCATAAGAATGGCACTGAATCTTCTTAGCTTGCAGAAGTTAATGAAATGGGGCAGCACCCTGACCCTGGGGCAGGACTCAGGGCTGGGCGCCAAGCAGCTGTTCCTCCTGTGGGCCTGCCTCCCCACCGCGAGCTTCTGGGCAGCTTTGTTTTCCTCGCCCGCCCAAGAATTTACCTGTTTCAACAACTGCTCAGGCAGCAGAGGAGACCCATGAGCCTTAGACTGAGAGCTGAGATTTGACTCTTCCTTGTTAGTGCACAGGGGATTTCTCTTGGCAAAATGCAGATTTTAAATTGTAAAACTGTATTTCCAAATTCTCCTCACCAATGTGGGTGTATGGGAGGACCTGTGTCAATGGCTCATCCATCCCATAGAGTCTGAGGGAGGAAATGCTTGGGGGGCATTTCCCACTCCCGGCGAGGGAGCCCCTTGAGGAGATCTCAAAGCAGTGACTTCATAAATCAGAGGGGTAAAGGGCTTTGTTAGAAGATCGAGTTTAAAAAAAGAATACAGTAATGACGTTTTTAAAATTTCAGCCTTAAAACAGAAAGTTTAAGACACACAAATGCCTATCCAATGAGCAGATCAGATGAGCCAGCTCACATTTTGTTACTTGGGGAGGTCATCACTCAGACACAGCTGGCTCACTGAATGGGGTGGACCATTATATAGTTTTCATTCTATTACCCTTAGTTCTGTATCATTTAATTTAGTCTACATAAAGTGTGGAAGCCGAGTGAAAAGGAAACTCACTTAATGGGAGAAAATATTTGTAAATCATGTATCTGATAAGGGATTGATATCCAGAACATATAAAGAACGCCTAAAACTCAGTAACAAAACAACCAGATTAAAGTAGGCCAAGGTCTTGAATAGACTTTTCTCCAAAGAAGATATTCAAATTTTTTCCACCAGATCTGTAACATGTACTTATCTGAGCACAATTCTTACATAGCACATCAAATTCTTTCTGCTTCTTCAAAAATCAATGTAAGAAGAGAAAATATAGCCCTAACTGGTTTGACTCAATGGATAGAGCGTTGGCCTGCAGACTCAAGGGTCCCAGGTTCGATTCCGGTCAAGGGCATGTACGTTGGTTGCGGGCACATCCCCAGTAGGGGGATGTGCAAGAGGCAGCTGATCGATGTTTCTCTCTCATCGATGTTTCTAACTCTCTATCCTTCTCCCTTCCTTTCTGTAAAAAATTAATAAAATATATATTTAAAAAATAGAAAATGTAGTAAAAATAATCCAACTTGGCTTTTCACTTATGGAGAGAAAAAAAAGTCATCTGTTCATAATGTATGATTTCTGAACAAATAATATCAAATAGCAGTTCGAAATCTTCTCTATCTCCTCTTTTAGAAACTCAACAGAAAAATTATAAAAATAAACCAACTGGTGTTTTCTAACCAAAAACTACTTGCATTTAAGACAGCTGCTTTGATCTATTTTTGATGTCATAATGTAGTGCAGAAAATTTTAATCTAAATTTTTTTCTCATTTAAAATTTTATCCACATAATAGATGTAAATTACTTTTTTAAAAAAATCATGGACTACAGCAGGATTTGTGGAGAAAATCATCACATCTCTCACAATCCAGGCCTGCATTTTTCTATCTTTTGTTTCTCTAGTAGTTGCCTTCATAATTTTAAATAATGTGTTCATATCTCTACTTCTAGATTAGAAAGGTATTATCTAACAACTTTCTGCTTCAAGAGATGACTTCCATCCACACTGTTGCCCTTCTCTTCTCAATGTTTTTTTTTTTAATATTATGACGAAAGATATTTATTTAAATGCTTCATGGAAAGTTAAATTTATTTTATTTATTTTTAAATTAAATTTATTGGGATGACATTAGTTAATAGGACATACCGGTTTTAGGTGTGGATGTCTAATCACAAGATCTGTATATTGCACTGTGTGCCCACCCGCAAAGTCAAATCATCTTCCATCACCATATATCAGGCCCCTCTCACCCCCCCCCCCCCGGCCACTTCCCCAGACCCTTCCTTCTAGAAACCCCCACACTGCTGTTTGTGTCCAGGAGTTTCAGTTTTATATCCCACATATGAGTGAAATCATATGGTCCTTAGCTTTTTCTGCCTGACTTGTTTTACTTACCATAATGTTCTCAGCTTTTTATAGTTATTTTATTTTTAGTTATTTTTTAAACCTTTGTAACCTAAAATAATATACTTAGACCTCTATTTCTTGTCCAATTAATTTTATGCAATATTCTTTGCCTCTCCAGGATGTAACATTAGATTTCTCCAACCTTCATCTCTCAGCTTAGGTGTTTTAGTCTTCTGTGGATTGTCTGTAGATTAATTTTTAAAGTTCAAACCCGTTAAACAATATGTTCATTATTATCACTAGGTAGGTATTATTAACTGCATAATTTTTTAAAATATATGTGTATATTTTTATTGATTTCAGAGAGGAAGAGAGAGGGAGAGAGAGACAGAAACATCAATGATGAGAGAGAATCACTGATCGGCTGCCTCCTTCATGCTCCACACTGGGGATTGAGCCTGGAACCTGGGCATGTGCCCTGACTGGGCATCGAACAGTGACCTCCTGGTTAATGGGTCACCACTGAGCCATACTGGCTGGGCTGCATAGATTTTTTGTTTAATGCTAGGATTCTGTTTATTTCTGTACATGGTCAATGTCAGCACTCCAGTGTTACCTGAAAGAAGTGTTCCTAGAATCATAAGCAAAAAAGATCTTTTTTTCTAATACTCTACCAATCGCTCAAAATCATGTACTATCTAGATGGCTTCCTGTTTGAACCATGACTCTCTTGTACAACTTTCTGTTTTTCCTGAAGTTTTTAAGTGTCTTTCTGAGGTCTTGTAAAAAAAAAAAAAAAAAAAAAAGATAAAAGAAGAAAGAAACAAGCCTTCTTGATAATAGGCTTCTGGGTCAGTTTTACTCTTTCTTGTATCCCATGTCTTCCCCCCCCCCCTTTTTTTTCTCCATTCATCTCGCTGAAATATATCCTCAAGAATTTCCTTGAAAGGAATATGTGTGAGGTACATATACAGATTTTTGCATGTGTGCAAATCTTTACTTTGCTTTCTCATTTAATTGATGACAAATTGACTATATATAAACATTTTGTCAGGGTAGCTTGACTTACCACTTCTTGCTTCAAAATAAGTTTGTTTATTTTGGCACTTTCCTTTTTGCTGTTTATTTTCTTATATATCTGTGAATTCTTAGTTATTTATATTTACTCTCTGGCTAACTAGTCATGATTCTACCCTTCATGAAGGGTTGCCATGAATTACAAGATAGCAGCAGAGACTTTTACTAGTATTTTCATGCTTGTGGTGTAATGAATTGAATTACTTTTAATGTGATGGTATGATACAAACCACACTGTTGAATTAATACTGGCACATGTGCCCAGCCGGTGGATTTCAGTGGTTGAGCACTGACCTCTAAGGCAGGAGACAATAATTGGATTCATGGTCAGGGCACATGCCCAGGTTGGGAGCTCAAGCCCCAGTAGGGGGCGTGCAGGAGGCAGCCGATCAATGATTCTCTCTCGTCATTGATGTTTCTAGCTTCCTCTCCCTCTACCTTCCTCTCTGAAATCAGTAAAAATATATTTTAAAAAAATCTAATTTGGCTTTCTGTGTAATCAATTTAGAAATGTAAAATAATTATCAAAATTAATATACAGTCACTAAAATGTTTTTCTTATTGTGATACTTAAAATAAGTGCTCTATTATATACCTTGCAAATCTAACTATCTACCTATCTTCTAATAGTCCATGGGCTGATTTTAGAATTTATATGAAAATGAAAATGACCTGTATTATCCAAAGTAATTTTGAAAAAGTAGAACAAAATTTAAGAATTTACACTGTCTGACTTTAAGAATATTATTAAGCTATAGTAGTCAGTGTGGTACTGGTGTAATGACAGACAAGTCAATGGAACTGACTAGACATACATTTACAGTTATTTAATTTTTGACCAAAGCAGTTCAATGAAGAAAGGAAAGGTATTTCAATAAATGGTGCTGGATCAACCAGATATTCATATGGAAAACAAAACAAAACCTTTCATGTGTACCTCATCCTTACACAATAAATAATTCAAAATGTATCATAGACCTAGACTTAAGAGCTTAAATATAAAGCTTCCAGAAGAAAACATTTTAAAAAATATTTATGACTATGAAGTAGGCAAAGATTTCTTAGACAGGACCCAGAAAGTAGTAATCATAAAATAGTAAGTTGATAAATTAGACTTCAGCAAAATTGAAAAAAGCCTACTCGCTGATAGGCACACTTAAGATAAATAAGCAAACGAGAAGAAAACATTTGCAAAATACAGTATATATATTTAATAAAGGATGTGTATCCAGAATATAGAGAACTCTCATAACTCAATAATAAAACGACCACCCAAAAAGCTATTTTTTAAAGGCACAAGATTTGAATAGACATCTTACAAAGGAAAATGTACTAATGGCCAATAAGCAAATAGAAATGTCCAACATTGTTAATATATCAAAAAATGCAAATTAAACTATAATTAACTTGTCACTTCAACTAACCAGAATGGCTATAATTAAAAACACTGATGATACCAACATTGATAGAATTGAAATAACAAGAACTCTTAGACATTGTTGGTAGCTATAAAATGGTTCATCACTTTGGAAAAAAATTCTGATATTAGAGAAACATCTACCTTGTGACCAGCAATTCTACTCTTAGGATTTTACCCGGGAGAAATTAAAAACATGTTTACAGTCCTAGCTGTGAAGGGTCTCAGGTTCGATTCATGTCAAGGGCACATGTCTGGGTTTTGGGCTGGATCCCCAATAGGGGGCATGCAGGAGGCAGCTGATCAATGATTCTCTCTCATTATTGATGTTTCTAAATCTTTCTCCCTTTCCCTTTCTCTCTGAAATCAATAAAAAATATATTTTAAAAAAACATGTTCAGAAAAAGGCATGTATAAGAAGGTTTTGTTTAGGGACAGTTCTGCATGGGCCTCTGGTTTTTTGCATGTCTTGTGAGCAGAAGCACTGGGTGCCTGTGTTCTGAGCTGTTTGTATAAAGAAAACCTTGGAAGATCAAGATAATGTCTTTCTCCAGAGCAGTCATAAATGATTCAGGTTCCCTAAGATCAGGGTTTGTCTCCTGTCACATAACTGGGTGTAGCAGGTGTCACTTGGCTCTGTTACATCACCCTGTGGAACTGGGGCCTAGGGAACTGGAGCAAATACTGAAACTCTGGCTACCACTATTCCTATGAGCAATAAAACCCTTGGTGTCTGACTCAGGAGTCTGTGTGTCTTCTGCCAGCATCCATGAAACTGGCAGGTTACTTTGTTATCATGCACGAGATGAGGCATGAAACTTCGGACTCTGCATAGTTCTTGACCTGTTCATAGCAGCTTCACCCCCCACCCCCCTGCCCGCCCAAGTGGAAACAACCTAAATGTTCATCAATGGGATGAGATGAACTGTGATGTGGTACTTAATGATGGCATGCCACTCAGTAGTAGAAAGTAATGAACTACTGGAACCCACAACAAGAATGACTCTCCAAAACGGGAAGAAAGCGACCTTACACAAAATAGTACTAACTGTCTGACTGCACTTATATGACGTTCTCGAATAGGCACAACGGACCCGTTGTGTAACAAATGAGGCAGCAGGTGTTTCTTACTGAGGGTAAAGCTGGGGACTGACTAGAATAGGGCTTGAAGAAACTTTCTTGGGTGACGAAAATTTATCTAAGAGAACAGATTGTCAGCTGTCAGAGAGGAGGGGGGCTGTGGGGCCAGGTGAAAAAGGTGAAGGAATTAAGCAAAAACACAGACAACAGCATGGTGATTACCAAAGGGAAAAGGGGTACCTGGAGGTAGAAGAGGGTATAGAGCAGTGGTTCTCAACCTTCCTAGTGCCGCGACCCTTTAATACAGTTCCTCATGTTGTGGTGACTCCCAATCTCATTGTTACAAATTGAACATAATTAAAGCATAGTGATTAATCACAAAAACAATATGTAATTATATGTGTGTTTTCTGATGGTCTTAGGCGACCCCTGTGAAAGGGTCGTTCGACCCCCAAAGGGGTCACGACCCACAGGTTGAGAACCGCTGGTATAGAGGGATAAATGGTGATGGAAGGAGACTTGACTTGGGGTGGTAGATACACAGTACAATTTACAGATGATGTATTATAGAATCATACACCTGAAACGTATACAATTTAATTAAGCAATATCACCTCAAATAAATTCAGTAACAAAGAACTTTTGCATATGAAAAAAACTAGAAAATGTATCTATCTAGATAGGGGCTGGGTTGAGTGTTGCATATTTCTGAACCCAGAATGGTTCACTTAATATTTGTCTATTTCACTGTATGTAAATTTTACCTTAAATTAAAAAAAGAACTATAGAACAAATATTGCAAGCTGAAATGTGTAGGGATAAAGTGTACTCATGTCTGCAATTTAATTTGAAATGCATACAAAAATAATGCATACAAAAAATAAGATGAATTGATATATGTCTTTTTGAATTTATGACACAATTTTGATCAGATCTGTAATGCTTTTAATATTAAAATAAATATTATTTTTTGGAAAAAATATAATTAACTCTGTATCATAGTTCTCAGCAACACATTTTTTAAAAAATAGGTACTATTTGTTTTCAAGTTAAGAATTATATGAGTTTTTTGAGTGTCTTACTATCTATATCCCATGTGAGGATATTGAATTGGGTGACCACAGATGTCTTCAGTCCAATATTCTGCTTTTTGCTCTGTTTCCTGAGCAATGAAAATACAAATTACAGCTGCTTTCTTTCCAAACAGAAAGCATCATTATTTTTCTCCTTCATAATGCATCATTTTCATAAATAGTTCAAATAATACAGAGACAGTGAACACATTCTCATTCACATTCTGTCCAGATAACTAAGTTTGCTGTTTGCTGTCTATCAGGACATCTTTCATGCCAAAACATACAGATACACAGTACTTTTTAAAAAATATTTTTATTGATTTCAGAGAGGAAGGAAGAGGGAGAGAGAGATAGAAACATCAATGATGAGAGAGAATCATTGATTGGCTGCCTCCTGGGGATTGAGCCCGCAGCCCAGGCATGTGCCCTTGACCAAAATTGAACCTAGGATCCTTCAGTCTGCAGGCCTACACTCTATCCACCGAGCCAAACTGGCTCCGGGTACACAGTACTTTTTTTATAAGAAACATAGTATTCTATTGCAGTGGATGTATCATAATTGCTTTAATCAATCCCTTGTTGCTGGACCCCAATGTGTTCATTATTAAAAATAACGATAGTATAAATAGCCTTGTGTTTATTTGGCCTTAGGATAGCCTTGGAATAAGTTTTTGGATCACAGTTTATGCATACTTTAAATTTTGTTAGAAATCCTCCATTTCTCTCTTGTAAGGCCGTAGCAATTTATAGTCCCACCAACGTCAGCTTCTAGAAACCTGCAGCTCCTATCTTGCAAAGTAAAATATTTAACAAAGGAACTCTTAAATATTTACTAGGAGAAGACTTCTCATCCCCTACTTACCAAAGGCTCCTATTTCAATCAAAGACTCTCTAAAGATTATTTCAATTGATACTCTGTTGTAATTAGACCCACACATAAACTTCCCAGGGAGATGGCAACCCACCATATTTTTAAAAGTCTATGTAGATTTAAAAGCTTTCAACAGCCACTACAAGGAAATCCTTTTGATGGGGAACTTCAAAGCCTTGTTTTGGTTAAGGCTCTTTTCTTTTTGTTTCAACTTCAGTAAAAAGATGAAATACCTGATTCCTTTTCCTGAGAAGTAGATCTTCAGTCATTAAAGGCATGTCTCCACAAGCAGAGCTGCACCAGGGCCAGACCATAGGTAGGTCAGTGAACCAGAAATGCTACTGCTCCGTTCAACAACCCTGCAAAATTAGAGTGTGTCAGCTGTTGTCCAATCTAGCCAGGCAAGAGCTTAGAGAGGTTAGAAACTTGCCCAAGGTCACCTGTTACTAGTTAGTGACAAATCCAGACTCAGCCCAAAATCTATCTGACTTTGGGACTCATTTCGGTGCCTTGGTTCATATTTTCCCCAACTTCAAATAGGAGTTTTATTTTATTTTTATTGAGATAGAATTGACATATAACATTTGCCGGGAGCCGGTCCATCCTTGCTGTTTCAAGGGACCTGGCATATATGGCATACGGTTCTTAATATGTTTGCTCACCTTCTTGGCGCTGTGTTTTAACCAAAGTCACCTCTCCGAGAAAGGTTGAATCCCCAGGTAGGGATTTTCCCCTGAAGTTAGGGAGGGAATGAAACCCCTCAACTAAGTGCCAGGCGGGTAATTAATCCCTTTAACTACGAACAATCATGCTTAAACTACATAATCTTTTCTCCCTGGAATGGAGATAAGAAACGCCCTAACCTTTGTAATAGAGATTGACAGGATTAGAATCAACTGGTATAAATACAGATGCAACAAGACAACAACAGACAGAATTTAGAACACAGGACTTAGGAGACAGGGCTTGGAAGACAGGACCAAGAGAGACAGAGCCTAGGCACAGAACCTACACAGAACGTTCTCTAGAGACAGAAGAACTTCGCTGGCGAGAGCATGCCGGAGGATCCTGGAGAGGAACTGGCCTCGGAGCCTAGAGACAGAGCCTAGCGGGAGAACATGGCAAGGGATCCTGGACTGAACCTGACTACAGAGATTGGCAGGAGAACCTGACTGGAACCTGGACACTGAACCTGACTGGAGAGCCTGGACAGAACCTGGCTGGAGAACCTAGCGAGGGAACATGGCTACAGAACCTCGCTGGAGATCCGAAGCAGAACCTCTCTGGAGATCCGGGCTAGAGATCCTGGCTAGGCTGCTGATCAACTGAACCCTGTCTCCGTGTCATTCCTTCTTCGCCGACTCCGTCTACGCCTTTGGGGACCCCTGGACCTGCTGGGGTTGGACCCCGGCAACATTATCTTAGTTTTGGGTGTACAACATGATTCCATATTTGTATATATTGCAAAATGATCACCAAAAAAAGTCTAGGTAATATCCATCACCACACATAGTTACAATTTCTTAAAGAACTTTTAAGATTCATCATATTATTTTCTATAAGTGCCAGAACAACCTTACAAAGTAGTTAGCATTAGGACCATTTTTGCAAATGAAGTAAGAATAAATATGTTCATAGAGCAGAAGTTAGCAAAGCACCTCAACTTGCCTTTCCAAATAAAGAATTTTTGGAACACAGCCACACTCATTTGTTTATATGTTGTCTTTGGCTGCTTTTGCATTACAACAGCAGAGTTGAGTAGTTCTAACAGAGACCATATGGCCCCCCAAAACCTAACAACTTACTTTCTGGCCCTGTAATAAAAAGTCTGTTGCCTGGCCTATGGGACTCGGTGGTTGAACTTTGACCTGTGAACCAGGAGGTCATGGTTCAATTCCCGGTCAGGGAACATGCCCAGTTGTGGGCTCAATCCCCAGTGTGGGGCGTGCAGGAGGCAGCCAATCAATGATTCTCTCTCATCATTGATGTTTCTATCTCTTTCTCCCTTTCCCTTCCTCTCTGAAATCAATACAAGCATATCTTTAAAAAAAAGTTTGTTGATTCTGGCATATAGTAGAAATTAGAGCCAATAATCAAATTCCAAAAATTTGTGCCCCATTACTTAGTCTAATTATGCCTGCTCATTGTGTATACAGATTCTTGCAAAGTTTTTGACAGTATTCCTCTTATCCTTGTGGACACGTTAGAGTATTGTGGCCTGGATGACAGTATAGTTACATGTTAATTCTGTCTATACGTGAAGGTCATCTCACAGTCATCCCAACTGGACTTGCCCAGTCAGCCACATATATGTTTGATATATACAGTACTGGTAGTCCTCTCCCATTAGTGAGAAATACATTTCAAGACCCCCACTGAATGCCTGAAACTGCAGATAGTACCAAAGAACCCTATACACATTGTGCTTTTTCCTATGCATACATACCTATGATAGAGTTTAATTTATAAATTGGGCACAGCAAGGGATTAATAATAAATAATAATAATAAAATAGAACAATTATAACAATATACTGTAATAAAAGTTATGTGAATGGCTTTTGGGGTATAACTAAGTAAAATCGAACACAGGCACTGAGATACCACAACAGTCAATCTGATAACCGAGATGGCAACTAAGTGATTAAGGGGCAGGTTGTGTACACAGTGTGGGTACCCTGCACAAAGGGCTGAGTTACGTCCTGAGTCACGTCCTGGCAGATGGAGCAGGATTTCATTATGCTACTCAGAGCAGCATGCAATTTCAAACTTCTAAATGGTTTACTTCTGGAATTTTTAATATTTTCAGTTCACTGTTGACCGTAGGTAACTAAAACCACAAAAAATAAAACCATGGATAAAGGAGGACTACTGTAGTTATTTTGGTGGTTTCTTGGAGCTGAAGAAAGCCTTATCATGCTTTCTTTTGAGGAGGGGTTCGATAAGCTATTTCAAAAACTCAGAAGGAAAGGGGAAGTTTTAGAGATAATGCTATTTCAACTTCAGCAAGAAAGAGCAAGAAGAAAGAATTTGGCAGAAGTATAGACAAAAAATAAGTAAATCATTTTCCATCACCCCCTCACCCCACCAAACTTTGAGTCGCATCATTTAGCATAGCTTCATTGTTAATTTGAGTGATTGCAAAGAACATCCAAACACAATAATTAAACTGCATTCTAGTATTAACTATAAATTATTTGGTATAATCTGGGATTTGTATAAATATAGGGTTAAATCCAGGCAAACTGGCTCTAGAATCCATGATCTTAATCACTATGTGATATAAATATTTATTTAGCTGAAAGTAAACATACATTTAACTTAAATGTACAGTGCTTGGCACAGAATAGTCAAGTCTATGAGTAGCAGATGTTATTTCAAGTAGAGGAAGAAGACATATACAGTTGTAGGGTACACTATCTAAGAATATAAACTTGGTGTGTTTGTTACTACATGGAGAGAGTCTACCAGAAAATAAACTCAACACAAAGAAAGAAGGACCAAAAGATGGTAAGGAAGAATCCTGATGATGCATTTGAGGCCCAAGAACCAGCTGTGCCTGGAGTCAGTATCTTGGACTTGGTTATGTGTGCCAATAAATTCTCCTTTTTTTTTTTAATCCTCACCTGAGGACATGCTTAGAGAGAAGGGAGAGAGGGAAGGAGGGATGATGGAAAGCGAGGGAGAGAAAGAGAGGGAAACATCAATATGAGAGAGAAACATTGATGTGAGAGAGACACATCACTAGGCTGCCTTCTGTTTGCGGCCGACTAGGGATCAAACTTACAGCCCAGGTATGTGCCCTGACCGGAATCGAACTGGCAACCTTCTGGTGGACGAGATGATGATGCTCAACCAACTATGCCACTCCAGCTGGGCAAATTCTCCTTTTTTGTTTAAGCAAAATTGAATTGAATTTCCATCACTTGCTACTGAGAGTTTTAGCAGCTTTATTATACAAAAATTTATCAGGCATGTATTATGTGTCAGGCACTCTATCAATAATCAGAACGGTGAACACACTTATGATTTTTGTTCTTGGATTTGCTTTCACAGTGCTAGCCAATACCTGAAGCAGCTGGTTCAGAAAAAGGTGTCATTTCATGGTAATTTACAGATGCTTGGAGGGTAGACAATCATCTCCTCAGAAGCCAAGGAGATTCAAGAGTTCTTGTCATAGATTGCAAATAAATGACCACAGATTTTTGTGGGGTCTGTTTCTACATCCTGGGGTTTGGCTTGTGACATGCTCTGGCTAATGTGACATTAGTAAATGACATCCAAACATTTGAAATTTTGTGTGTAGAGCAGTGATTTTCAAACTTTTTCATCTCATGTAAACATAAACTAATTACTAAAATTCTGTGGCACACCAAAAAGTATATATTTTTTGCCAATCTGACAAAATAATATAATATTGATTCATTCACACCAACGGCTATTGTGTTGTTGGCTGTTGTTTTTTTTTATTTCACAGTCGAAGGCAGTGGTTCTCAATCTGTGGGTCGTGGCCCCTTTGGGGGTTGAACGACCCTTTCACAGGGATCGCCTAAGACCATCGGAAAACACATATATAATTATATATTGTTTTTGTGATTAATCACTATGCTTTAATTATGTTCAATTTGTAACAATGAAATTGGGGGTCACCACAACTTGAGGAACTGTATTAAAGAGTTGCGGCATTAGGAAGGTTGAGAACCACTGGTCTAAGGGAAAACAGGTCAGTGCCCCTAACTAGTCAGTTATTGCATGTTTTAAAAATTCTTGCAGTATACCAGTTGAAAATCGCTTGTGTAGAGGAATTGTTGGCCATGTCACATAGCCATAGCTGAAAGTCTCTTCCACAGTTTATTTTTATTTTTTTTAATATATTTTATTGATTTTTTACAGAGAGAAAGGGAGAGAGATAGAGAGAGCCAGAAACATTGATCAGCCGCCTCCTGCACATCTCCCACTGGGGATGTGCCCGCAACCCAGGCACATGCCCCTCACCGGAACCGAACCTGGGACCCCTCAGCCCGCAGGCTGATGCTCCTTCCACTGAGCCAAACCGGCTTCAGCCACAGTTTATTTTTAATATTAATTTGTATTCGACAGGACCTTGCAATGTCATGTAAAGAAATCCAACAGAATTAGGACGTTTAGAGTTTTGCATCACAGAAAACCCCCAATACAAGCCTGCTTAAACAACACAGGGCATGTATGACACCATTCTAAACAGTAGATATTAGTCTGTAGGCCAAACAGGTGAGGTCTGATAGTGCAGCTCTAGTGATGCCACCACACATTTGGTTCTTCTCTCTCCAGAACGCATTTGACAATATTGACTGCATCTGCAGGCTCTCTGGTGCCTGTCCCTTAAGCCCATTTCCTTCAGGCTTTCCTCTGGTAGGAGCAAAATGGTTGCACGTTTTTAGCCTTCATGTACTTACCCCACACCAGAAAAACAAGGGCACTGCAATTTACTGCACTCTTCAACTGAAGTCTCTGTGGGGCTCCTTGGTTCTGATTGGGTTACACGACCATCTCCGAAACGCTCAGCCACTCGAGGGTCTGGTTATGCTGCATGGCTTCAATTGGGAGGAATGAAGACTCAGGAGGCAAAAAACAAGTATGTTCTATAACCACACAAATTCGTCCTAAATAATAAAAAAACAAATGAACGTATCAGCTCACCCAGCTAGGCTCACATGCTCAAAGCACTTAAAGAAGAGCTATAAAAACCACGGCCTCTGAAACGGAAACCAGTTTTCATGCTGCCGGCTCTTGGTTTCTCTCCCTTCCCATTCACATCACCTGCCTCCACTCCCCCCCCACCACCCCCCCCACCCCCTTTGGCTTCATTCATTCCTACAGTAGACAGGCCTGTTTTTGTGATGAAGAACATGGCCAGCAGCTGTTACTGTTAGGCCTACAGGGCAATCCAATCCTTCAGGGCCAATAGTTAGCCTCCGGGCACAGGAGAACAAAAGACCAGGAAAAACTCGCTGGACACCAGGGCTACGACCATACAAGGAATGAAAACTGCCTGGAGGCACCTGATGGCACACCTGCATTCCTTTCCCATTCCAACCCACCAGCTCAGCCCCCAAACCCACCGAGGACAAGGTTCCCACCAGTGACTGCATTGAAGGATGAGACTCCAGCTCCTGGGAGCTGCCATCATTGACCCGATGTCCCCTTGGCTCCGTCCTGTGCAGCCCTTCCCTTCAAATATCCCATCCCCCACCCCCTTCCCTTAATTAAATTCAATTAAACCACCATCTGAGATGGCTATTTAGCCTCCCGGGGCACACCACCATGCCACCCATCCACCAGGTTCACCTTCCGGTACCTCAGTAGAAACCTTTCCCCCTTCCATGTCTACGCCCACATAACAATTTCAAGCAAGGGCTCAAAAAATGCCCCAACTTGAGTCAGTGTCTACCTTCGGCCCAGTTAGTGTTGCCAGAGGCAGAGAGTATGGGGACTTGCCCATCTTAGTCACCAGGCGACACTTTTGTTGCCAGCGGGAAAACCAGAAGGAAAACCAGAAAGCTCCGCACGCAGTCAGAAGACAGTATCTTGGTGTCTGATGGTGGGTGAAGGTCAGGCGGAGGGGGCTGGCTTCACGGGGTAGAAAATGCAGAGTACAAGGGAGAGACCTCCTGTGGGATCTGAGGGAGCTGATTTGGGAGGTGCCCTGCAAGATGGGTTACGGAGGTCTAATATGCAAGGAGGCGCTGAAGGGAGTATCGACCTAGGAATGGGAGGGGTTGGGAAGGACTATCTATCCCAAATCCTATTCCCCTCACCAGCTGCCAAACTTTATAAAACAGGAACATTTCAGAAGACCCCGGACTTCCAGCCCTGCAATAACAGAACAATTCCTTAAGACTTTATGAAGGACTTCCGGGGGAACTCCTTATTTCCACCCTTCCTCGAGATTCAGTTGTATTTGCAAGCTCAAGGTGCACTGCGCAATTCTGTTCTAACTCAGATGTTTCTTGGTAAATGTTGAACCAAAGAAGGTGGCGGGAGAGCAAACCCGACCCTTGTCAATACCGATTTTTAAAAGATGAATATTTCAATTGATTTCAGAGAGGGAGAGGGAGAGATTCATCAGTGAGAGAGAACTGATGAGCTGCCTCCTGCACGCCCCCTACTGGGGATCGAGCCCACAACCCGGGCCTGTGCCCTGGCCGGGCATGGAAACCAGACCCTTCAGTCCACAGGCCCACGCTCCAGCCCCTGAGCCAAACCCGCCTGGACTTTTTTTTTTTTTAGGAATTCTGAGGATGGTCCAGAGCTTCATGCCTTTCCTCACGGGCCCAGACGCTTTCTTTAACCAACAGCCCTCAGAGCAGGAGTCCTCGCCCCAAGCCAAAGCTGCCCCACCCAGCCCCAGGTCGGGAAGATGTCCCACCCAGGCGCAGGCTGGGCCGGCCTTCCAGGCTGGTTTAACTGGTTAGGACGGCTGAAGCCGCTGGCACAAAAGGCCTGCTCTTCGGTAGCTGAGGAACAGACTGGCCAGAGCGTGCAGAGGGAAGGTATGTCCTCTCTCAAGGCGCTGCCCCCAAACCAAGAGCAGCGGCGGTAGGTGTACGTCCCACCCAGTCCCCCAAGACCAGGAACTGCGCAGGCGCCTCGAGGGCACCAGCGCGGCGCGTTCTTTCGCGCGCTCCCTCAGTCTCCTCCGCAAGCTTTAGGGCCGCAGGGGGCGCGGTGCTTCCTGGGAGTTGTAGTGTGCTTCCTTCACAAAGGGCCCTCCTGTGGACTGGGCTCTGGGTTTCCGAGAACTACGCCTCCCGACGCACCTCGCGCGCGGGCACCGGGCGTGTGCCCAGGTCGGCCTTAGCCGTCAGCGCAGAGTGAAGGACCCGG
Source organism: Myotis daubentonii (assembly GCF_963259705.1). Classification (NCBI taxonomy): domain Eukaryota; kingdom Metazoa; phylum Chordata; class Mammalia; order Chiroptera; family Vespertilionidae; genus Myotis; species Myotis daubentonii. The sequence continues at coordinate 63,187,620 of NC_081847.1, forward strand.
GAAGCCGGCTGCGGCGGGAGGAGGGAATGCGCTTGCGCGCTGGGCCAGCCTGTCGCGTTCGTCCCAATCATTGTAAACAGGCGGAGGCAGGGCGGGGTGAGAATGGGGCGACCGAGGCCGGCCAGGGGCGCAGCGCAGGAGGAGGCTTCGGTGGCTGCGGCGGCAGCGTGAGCGCGAGGAGGCGGTGGCTGCGGCGCGGGTGGGCGGTCGCGCGGCGGCGGGCACAGGTTAGTGAGGGGCAGCGGTGGCGCGCAGGGGTCGCAGGGCGCCCCCCTCGCGTGCCCGGCGAGCCCTCTCCGCACCCGCCTGGCAGTAGCTTCTGTCAGGCAGCCTGCGGGGCTGGGCTGGATGGAGTTGGGGGTGGGGGGCGTGGCTGCCCCTAGTGCGGGTGCTTCCCAGGCTGGCTTTTCCTCCGATCTCGCCCTTTGCTGCGCGTGCCTCCCACTTCCCGGCCGGGCCTCCCTCGTGGCGGCCGCGTTTGTAATTTGGTGCTCGAGGTCTGGAGGAGCGCCGCCCGGAGCCCAGCCCCTCCCCCCGTGGGCTCCAGGCCTCAGGGCAGCTCTTGGGCACCTCGGCACGGGAGAGGGGCTCAGTCTTTTATGTAACTGTACTGTTTTCCAGTTGCACCCCGAATATTGGCCCGTGTCCAGTGCTTGCCCAGCGGACCGGAGGGGCTCCTGGTGTGTCCCACCGCCGGTGTAAGCAGTGGGGCTCCTCCGCGTGCTGCGGTCCTTAGTTCAGGGCTCGGTGGGAATGGACGGACAGATCTGGGGCCCAGACTTCCTTTCACAGCACATTCCCACCTGTGCTTTTGCCAAAATGCTGTTGTTGAGGTCAGCTGTTGTGTGTGTGTGTGTGTGTGTGTGTGTGTGTGTGTGTGTGTGTGTTTAATCGTTGTAAAACAGGTTTTACAAAATATTCCACACCCCAGTCCTGCCTGAAGTAATTATGCTGTTTCAAGTTCGGGAATTCATTACTACAGAGCCTCCCTCTTGAGCAAGCACCCTTATTTCCCCTAGGGCCTGATAGGATTCTTGAAGATGATTAAAATGTTAATTCGAGACGGCGTGCATGGGCGTACCAAAGAAGTCCGGCGCAGTGGTGGGGACAGCGCGTTCGAAAAGCTCTTCCCCAGATTTTTGTGTGGAGTGCAGTGGGCATGTCCGGTGCTGGAACACTTTAGTAGCATTCCATCGTTCCTGGCAGTCAGTCACAACATAGTTAGGTGGCGATAAGGAATAGGCCCGCTTTTGGTTTGGTGATCCCAGAGGCAGCACTTCCAAATGGGGCGGCGAATGAGAAAGTAACCTCACTTTCTGTGCGTGATCTCGGTGATTTGATAATTCCTTTCTGAGTATTTTCCCGAAGGTGAGTAATTGCTGTAAGCTGTATTGGCAGTCGGAGGGAATTAGTGGAGCGGTTCCCACTTTTCAGAGTGACCCATGGTTTCAGTGGGGTAGGCAAGTGTAACAGTAACCATAGAGAATTCTTTAAACAAAGTATCTTCAAGCAGTGGACCATAACTTAAATGCTTTCTCTTCAAAATAGTATTTCTCACTTTAGATCTTTTCAGGGACCGTTTATTCCCTAATTTAGAGAAAGAAGTGGTATCAGAAAATGCATAATAACTTTAATTTGTACAGTTGTATTTACACAGTTGTTTGCTTGTCCAGAAGAGATTGGGTCCTGGACATAACCTAAAAGTATGTTCTTTTTTGGAAGGGAGAGGGAAGAGAGAGAGAGAGAAACATCAGTGATGAGAAAGAATCATTGATCTGCTGCCTCCTGCACACCCCTACTGGGGATCGAGCCCACCACCCGGGCCTGTGCCCTTGACCGGAATCGAACCTGGGACCCTTCAGTCCTTAGGCCGATGCTCTATCCACTGAACCAAACTCGCTAAGGCTTTTTTTAAAAGAAAAATCACAATAGAAACTTGTGTTAGTATATGTGGAGAGAATAAGGGAAAATGTGGATCATTTAGTATGGAGGAATTACTGTGTAGCAGCTGCTGTACTAGGTGAAGAGGACTTGCAGAAGGAAAAGGCAGTGCCCCTGCCTTCAGAGTGGTAAGACTATCTCTTATTTGAATTGTCAACAAGTACAGTATGTTTTTAAGATTGCTTTAATTGTAGAAAGTATGGGGTACGGTGGTTGTAGAAAGGAGGAGGAGGTAGTGGTCAGTTTCTTAAGAGAAAAGAGATTGAGGAAGGGAGCAATAGTAAGGAAAAAGTATATTTAGGAGGGATGAAAACATTTAAGTATACAGGCATAGAAAGTACACAGACAGATGGGCATTTAGGTAGAAGGAACAGTGTGAGCCAAGAAGCACAGGAGTCTAAACTTACATAATGAATTGGATCTGCAAGTATAGCTAGAGAGAGTATAGGCTGGTGGCAAGACATGAAATTGGGGAGCTAGGCAGAACCAAATTATGGATAGTCTTGCATACAGTTGAAGTGATTTCAATTTTACTTTGTAAGTAAGTGGGGGTCATTGAGACAGGATAAACAAGAGAGGCTTAAGCCAGCACAGCCTGTTTTAACCACCTGCTGTGCGTTAAGTATTGTATCAGGTTCTTATACCTTAGGTCCTTAAACGTAGGCATAGGCATGACTGAAGGAAGAAAGGAACTTAAGACAGAGGGAAAGTTGGACTTGATGAGAGAGAGCATGGTACATTTTTACGAGTGGAAAGTTGCTCTCTATTGCTATAGCATCGGGTTTATTATAAGTTTTGGGTTTATGGTAAGTAGCAGAAGATGAGGCTGCACAGATAAATCCTCAAGTATCTGGCATTCTAAGGGTTCTAGAAATCTTTTCCTATAGATAGTAATAGAGTTTATGGATTTTAATCAGGGGAGAGTCATGATAAGGTTTTATTTAGAAAGATCATTCTTGGTATTGGAGAATATAAATTTCAGAAGGGATAAAGGGAAGATAAGGCAGCAGGCAGAAAGGCTGGTTAGAAGTTTTTGTAATAATTGAGGTGACAGATAAGGGCCTAAACAAAGGTAGTGTCAGTGGAGGAGACACAGTGGAATAGGTTAATACCACAAATATTTAGAAGGTAGGATTCATAGATTTGGGAAATGAGAAATAATAGGATAAGATGACTTGGATTTTAATTTGGGTGATTGAATAAACAATGGTAAAGTATACTGGGACAGAATTCTGGAAGGGGTCCAGATTTGGGGAGAAACAGTATTTTGCTTTTGAATATATTGAGTGGAAGTCATTTAGGAAGCATCCAGGTGGAAACCCCTGCTGTAGAGTTGGATGTGTGGGTTTAGAGTACAAGAGAGGTCTTGGTAAGATCATCATCAGGCTATGCATATTGTAAATGGTCGCTGAAGCCTTTGGTGACACTGCATAGGAAGAGCTTACTGATGGAGAATAGTTCTGGAAATAGGACATGGAGAAAAACAAAACAAAACATGTAAAGCCAGATAGAAGAAGAACTGGGAAAGGAAATGCCAAAGTGTTTCGAGTTGTGGAGAAACCATAAGAAAATGTCGTAGAAACCCAAATGGGATCATTTTAAAAGGAAGCTATACTTCATAACCAACTCCAGAAAAGATAAAAATTGAGAAAAGGAAGCTGTACTTCAAATGCTGTGAGAACTTTAGTTAAACAAGGATTATGAAGGTTCTATTGAATTTGATAATAGTTTTGTAGCATTCTACTTAATGCTAACAATTGGGAAAGAAGCTAGGTTTCCTTTAATTGGGGGGTCAGAGACAGAAAGCAAATGTAGACTACTTCAAGAATAAGCAAATCTTAGCTGTGAGGGGAAGACTAGAAGGAGGTATTAGAAGGGGGTAATAAAAGGTTAAAGGAGGGATTTTTAACATGGCAAAGACTTGAGACTGCTTTTTTCTAACAGTTTTGTTGATATATAATTAAGATAACATAAAATTTATTCTCTTAAAGTTTACAAATGACTCAGTGGACTGGTCATGTTTGATTCCAGGTCAGGGCACATGCCCAGGTTTTGGGCTCTGTCCCCAATAGGGGTCGTGCAAGAGGCAGCCAATCAATGATTCGTCTTCTGCTGCCTGCATCTCACTGCCAGGGGGAGTTAAAAGATAGTGAGATAAAGTTTAGTCTTCAAACATTATTTTACAACTACAGGACCGGTGCACGAATTACTGGGGTGGGGTGTGGGGCTCAGCCCAGCCTGCACTCTCTCCAATCCAGGACCCCTTGGGGGATGTCTGACTGCCAGTTTAGCCCTGATCCCAGGGAATCGGGGCCAATCAGGCAGTTGGACATCCCTCTCACAATCCGGCCGGCTGGCTCCCACTGCTTACCTGCCTGCCTGACTGATCACCCCTAACTGCCCCCCCCCCCCAAGCCTGATCACCCCTAACCACCACTGCCTGCCAACCTGATCGCCCCTTACTGCCCCCCCCCCCCCCCCCCCGGCCTGGTTGTTCTCTCTGATGTTTTTCTCCTCCCTTCTCTCTGAAATCAATATAAATGTATTTTTAAAAAATAAAGTTTACAATGCAGTGGTTTTTAGAATATTCACTGAGTTGTGCAGCCATCTCCACAATAAATTTTAGAACATTTTACTCCAAAAGAAAAACTTCTTATTCATTATCAGTCATTCACCATTCCCCTTCTCCCATCCACTAGCAACGACTAATCAACTTTCTGTCTCTCTGGAGTTGCCTACTCTGGACATTCACATAAATGGAATCATATATGTCAGTGATGGCGAACCTTTTGAGCTCGTCATGTCAGCATTTTGAAAAACCCTACCTTAACTCTGGTGCCGTGTCACATATAGAAATTTTTTTATATTTGCAACCATAGTAAAACAAAGATTTATATTTTTGATATTTTATATATTTACATGCCATTTAACAAAGAAAACTCAAAGAAAATGAGTTCACGTGTCACCTCTGACACGCGTGTCACAGGTTCGCCATCACTGATACATGTGATCATTTATGACCGACTTCCTTTCCTTAGCATAATGTTTCCAAGGTTCCTCCATATTGTAGCAGATAGCAGGACTTCATTTCTGTTTTTTGTTTTGTTTTGTTTTTTTTAATCCTCACTTGAGGGTGTATTTCCATTGATTTTTAGAGAGAGGAATAGAGAGAGAGAGATGTGAGAGAGAAACATCGAGGGATCAAACCTGCAACCTTTTGGTGTACTGGACAACGCTCCAACCAACCGAGCCACCTGGCCAGGGCTTATTTTCTTACACCTTCACCTGGTGTCCTGTAACTTTCAATAGTTTCCTTGTGTATTCTTTTGGGTTTCCTATATAAGGTCATGTCATTTGTGAATAGAGAGATATTTACTTCTTCCTTTCTAATATAAATACTATTTATTTATTTATTTATTTTCTTGCCTAATTGCCCTGACCAGAACCTTCAGTACAACATTGAATGGAAGTGGGAAGAGCAAACCTTGTTTTGTTCCTCATCTTAGGAGGAAAGCTTCTAATCTTTTACCATTAAGTCTGATGTTAACTATGGATTTTTCATTGATATCCTTTGCTAGTTTGAAGAAGTTCCTTTCTGTTCCTACTTTGGGCAGGACATAGCCAGATGGCATGAGATTTTATCACACTGCTCAGAATGATGTACAACTTAAAACTTATGAATTGTTTGTTTCTGGAGTTTTCCATTTAGTATTTTCAGACCACAGTTTACAGTGGGCAGCAAACCACAAAGCAAAACTGCGGATAAGGGGGAGACCGTTGTACTCCTCTGTTTCCCTCAAATTCAAGATAACCCCATGGCTCCTCTATGAGTTTGCTGACCAGTTGGTGCTCTGGGTGCCTCAGGGCATTGTTTTGGATCATGGACTGGATACTTTTAGCCAATTTCTATTGTAACTGGTGGTGTGCTTTTAAAAAGGTTAATAAATAAAGTTTTTTCTCCTCCTCCCCCACCCCTTAGTTAAGTTCTAATTTAAGATTTACTTGAGGATAGAGCCTGTGATTATGAAATGTGGCAGAAAAGAGGCCTGCCCTCCACCAAAGGATATATCATCCCTGTGAAAATAATGTTTCACTGGTAGGTACCAAATGGTATTTATTGTTTTTTATCAAAAAATTTTTTTTGTCTTCTGTATTAGAATGACTGCTAGTGATAACACTTTGGATTTTGTTAAAAGGCAAGAGTCCAATGTGGGTTTTTCCCCAATACTTAATATGCAAATATATTATTTTATTTGGGCAGCTATTTGTAGAACTGAATTTTTTCCTTTCCAGCCTTTCTAACCTTGTAGGCTGACGGTGGAATTATTTGTCTGCTAGGTTCAGTATGTTTTGGCTGCTTATTTTCTAGCACCTGACACTCTAATCCTTAAAGAGTTTGAATTTTCATTTTAAATAATAAACATAATCTGTGCTCTTTATATTTCGGTCTCATCTGGAGGTTGATTTTACATATTTTGTTATGCCAGTCTCCTAAAATAACTTGTTAAATTATTTTGTTTTCATGTTATTAATCATGTAATACTTGTCAGCATTAAAACGTATTTCATATTCATTATGAAGAACTTTAGAATTTCATATTTTTAAAACTGATTTTACAAACATGTCTTAGGCATGTTTTAATCAGTAACACTGAGAATGTTGGGAAGCTGAGTGAAAAACATTAATTCACTGTGTCATTCATTGAATTTCTGTGAGTGGCATATGGGATTCTAATTAAAAGTTTGGATAAGCACCTGGGGGTAGGGGAGAAACTAAAATAGATTAAATCTGATTATGTATAAGAAGGATACAGAAAAGAAATAATCTAAATTAAGAGTAAAATCTCTATTAAAGTACAGTCTTAAACAAATGTTAGGGGATATGAAGGGACTGATTATATAACTAAATTGGAAGACATTTGGTCTGTGAGGATGTGCATGAGAAATTACTGTCAAGGCTGTAAATGTGAATACTAGTTTACATTTTTACTGGGTACCAGCCATAAAACCTCAAACATATTATCATGGGAAAGATTTCACTATTCATGATGTGAAACCCTTTAACCCTAATCTGCTTTGTCTGAAGGATTATTTCTCTCCCATTTCAGTTTGTAAACTTAAAAATTTGAGAGAAAGCTCTATTTCTTTTATTAGATTTTAAAATAAGATTTGCAATGATCTTTTTTTGGTGAGAGATGGTTTTACTTTTTGTGTTTTAAATTTTTTCAGAGTAATTCGTGAGGATGGTTTAACCAATCAAATAGTACTGGAGCAGAAATACTGAGGCAGGCGGGAACTGCTGTCTTTAGAAAGGCCTGCTTGTGAGGTTGGCTCTTTGGCATCTGGGAACTTGACTGCTAAAGTTCCTTATCTATAAAACTTTCCTAAATGCGTAAGAGTGGCTCACTGTGCCTAAACCATTTATAAAAACAATGTGGTTTATGCTGAGTATCTGCTTTCTTTCTGGGAGTCTGGAATTTTGGTGCATGCTAGATGGAGCATGCCTACATGATCAGGCTCCACAAAGGCCTTGGCCTCTGAGCCTAAGGAGCGGCCCAGCAGACACTTAACACATGTTGTTACTGTTGCCGAGAGAATTCCTCTTACTCCTCTCTTTTCCTTTGCTGTTTCAGCTTTGTATCCTTTTATTGTAATAAATCTTAGCCATGAGTATGAGTATATACTGAGATATGGGAGTCCTTCTAGCAAATCACCTATCCTGGGGGTGGTTTTGAAGACCCCCAACATAGAACTAAAAGACTTAAAATGGAATGCTATGCCCTGCTCCATTCTTGTATCTCTCTCAGTCTTAGTTTTTTTTCTTGACTCTATTTCTTTTGGTATTTTCTTATTTCTAAATAATACACTTCAACTGCTAATTTTTAAGATACTGTTTTAGACATTGTCTATTAACTAGATATTATGGTAGATGAGAATTTAGGTCTCACGTACCCTTCCCCTAGTTTCTGCCTCAGTCCTCTGATAGAATCATGTGGGGCACATTGTTTGATTGGATCATTATTCATTGTTTTCATTATGATGATTAGAGAAATACTGTCTAATGTTGAGCCAGGCAGTAGACTACAATTTCATTTTCTCATCTACCTTTTTATTTTTCTTAGAGTTAATGGTTATTTTTATTTGCTATTTTAGTCTAGTCTTATGACAAGTTTATTCTAAATGCACCAATGGCTTTTTACCACATCTTACTATTCTTTTCCACATGGTCGGATGTGTATGTGTTTCCCATTGTCCCCTGGAGCTCTTTTTTCCTCAGGGTCAGTGTGAAATGTGTCACATTTTGGTGACAGGCCTGCTTTTTCTGGGGCTTCCTTTGCTGCTCTCCAGGGTTGCATTTCAGATAATCAGAATTTTTAAGAAAATGTATAGGAACTACATTCCTTGCCATGGTGTGGAAATGCCTTTATTCTACCTATATACTTGAATGGTTATTGGAACTAATTTTCTTTCAAAATTTTGAAGCTATTCCTTTATTGTTTTTAAGTTTCCAGTGTTTCTGTTGATAAGTTGGTCCTGGTCCTTTGTATGCAAGTTGTTTACCCTGTCCCAGATCCAGCAGGAATCTTAGTATCATCTTTCTATCCCTCATGCTCTGAAACCTCATGATGTGCTTTGCAGGGTACTAGTAGTCCCTTATGATCTGGACACTCTTGTCTTTTAATTCTGAGAAAAAAATTTTTCACACCATTTTAAGAAGAAAAATACTGCTTACAAAATTTGGCATTCTCAAATAGTATGTTAATACTGGTTAGTGTTTAGTATGGAATATATTAATGAGCTGTATTTGGATTCCCTGGTGGAGTTTTAGATTAGAGACTTTTAATTTACAGATGCTTTTTAAAAACCATAAAAATGAGATAAAGCTGTTTCTAGTGAATTTTAGCCTGGTAGTTATTAATAAAGAACATTTATAAAATATTTAATTTGTTTAACTTATAAGCCAGTTAAGCGGTTTGTTTTCTGGAATAGGCCTTTTTCTGTGTGTGTGTGTGTGTGTGTGTGTGTGTGTGTGTGTGATCTCAAATGTGTTCTCCAGGCCTTTTTGACTTGATTATTTTTCTTTTTCTTTCCTTTTAAAAAAAATATATATTTTATTGATTTTTTTACAGAGAGGAAGGGAGAGGGATAGAGAGTTAGAAATATCGATGGGAGAGAAACATCGATCAGCTGCCTCCTGCACACTCCCTACTGGGGATGTGTCCGCAACCAAGGTACATGCCCTTGACCGGAATCGAACCCAGGACCCTTCAGTCCGCAAGCCAACACTCTATCCACTGAGCCAAACCAGTTAGGCTTGATTATTTTTCTTATAGTGTCTTTTGATGTGCAGAGGTTTTTACTTTTGATAAAGTCCAATTTGACAAGTTTTAATTTTTTACTTAATGCTTTCTGGTCCTGTCTGGAAAATTCCTATCCCAAGGCCTCAAAAATATGGTTTATTTTGGAAGTCTTATGGTTTTTAGCTTTTAAGTTTTAGGTCAGTGATTTATCATTAATTACATCTTGTGTGTGATGTGAAGGAGAGGGCTGAGCTACTCTTTTTTTCCACATGGTTATTCAGCACCAGTGGTTGTAGTCTTTCCTTTCCTGCATGAATTCCTTTGGAATCATTGTTGAAAATCAGTTGATGCCCTGGTCAGGTAGTTCAATTGGTTAGAGCATTGTCCCAATATGCCAAGGTTTCGGGTTTGATCCTTGGTCAGGGCATGTACAAGAATCAACCAGTGAATGTGTAAATAAGTGGAACAACAAATCGATGTTTCTCTCTCTCTCTCTCAAATCAATCAGTTTTAAAAATTGAAAAAAATCAATTGACTATATACATGTGGGTCTCTTTCTGAATTTTCTTTTGTTCCATTAATATCATTACTTTGGCTTTAATAACTTTGTTCCTTTTCAAGATGGTTGTGGCTTTTTTAAGTTCTTTCCATTTCTAAAAAATTTAGTATCAGCTTGACAGTTTCTTTCAAAAAGATTAAAAAAAAACCTTATCTATATATATATAAAAGCCAAGTGACTGGAACACTGGAATGACAGGTCGCTATGAGGTGCACTGCCGTTGGCCAGCTGGCCCGATGGGGGGGAGGGGTGGCCAACCTCCCGCGGCCCCTCCCCCCTGCTGGCCCAATCAGCCTCTGTTGGGGTGGGCCAGCCGGACCCACCTATGCACGAATTTGTGCACTGGGCCTTTAGTTGACATATATATACTGCAAAATATACCCAGTGGAAAGTGTGGTTCTTTGTGTTTTGACAATTGTGTATACTTATGGAACCACTACTGCATTCATGATATAGAACATTTTACCGGTATCGTGCCAAAGACTCTGTCATGTTCCTTTGCATTCACTTTCCTAGCTGACCACATCTGGCCCAACAGTACCACTGATTGGCTTTCTATAGATTAGTTTTGCTTGTTCTGGAATTCCATATACATGAACTCATACAGTGTGAATTCTTTTGTGTCTGGAGTCTTTCCTCATTATTGCTTTTGAGACTCATCTATATTGTGTCTAACAGTAATTTGTTCCACTTTATTGCTGAGTAATATTCCATTTTAAGGATATATCATAATTTATGTTAACTATTTACTTTGTTGACATATATTTGGACTATTTTAAGTTTTTGTCTATTGTAAATAAAAGTACAATGAACTTTCCCTGACAAGTCTTTGGTTGTCTTAGACTTTCATTTCTCTTGAGTAAACATCTGGGAGTGGAATTTTTAGGTGAATAGTGTATATTAATTTTATAAGAAACTTAAGCAGCTTTCTGAAGTGCTTGTGCAATTTTACATTCCCATCAACAGTTGCTTCACATTCATATCAACACTTGGCATTGTCAGTGCTTTTAGTTTTAGTAATTCTAGTAGGTGTATAGGTATTTTGTTCTTTTAATTTGCATTCTTCTATGAGTAATGATATTGAGGATTGTTTTCATGTGTTTTTTTTGACTATATGTTTTATTGGGTGAAGTGTCCAGTCATATTTTTTGCTCATTGCGTTCTGAGTTGTCTTAACTGATTTATGTGATACATACATATATCTTACATATATAGTACAGATATATGTATCTTATAAATCAATGATATGTACACATATACATTTTTTCCCTGAAGAAATGAGTAGTCAGCTATATGTATTACAGGTATTTTAACCAAGTATGTGACTTGCCATTTGATTTTCCTAATTTAATTTTCTTTCAAAGAGTGGAGGCTTTAAATTGTGATGAAAACCAATTTATCAATATGTTCTATAGTTTGTGCTTTTAGTGTCCTAGCTGATGTACTCTTGCCTATATTTGTCTGCTTGTTCTATTGTTTACTGAGAGAGGAGTTCTGTAATAATGATAATTGGGGATTTGTCCCTTTATTTCTGTCAAAACTTGCTTCATATAGTTGAATCTGTTATTAGGCATGTACATAGGTAGAATTATGTCTGTTATGGTTTTGGGAATATCCTTTTTTATCTCAGACAATACTTCTAGTTACCTTTTTATGATATGTGCATGGTATATCTTTTCCCTTCATTTGCCTTTTAAAAAAATATATATTTTTATTGATTTCAGAGAGGAAGGGAGATAGAAACATCAATGATGAAAGAGAATCATTGATCGGCTGCCTCCTGCATGCCCCCCACTGGGGATCGAGCCCATAACCCTGGGGCTTGTGCCTTGACTGGAATCGAATTGGGACCTTTCAGTCTGCAGGCCAATGCTCTATCCACTGAGCCAAACTGGAACTCCCTTTATTTGCTTTTAACCATTCTGTATAGTAGTATTCTTAAAGCACATCTTGTGTAAACAACATATAGTTGAATCTTGTTTATTTCATTCAGTATGATTATCTCTGACTCTTAATTAGAATGCTTAGTCCATTGCATTTAATGTAATTATTGTCCCCCCCCACCACCTTTTTTTTTTTGTATTGCTTTCAGAGAGGAAGGGAGAGAGAGAGAGAGAGATAGAAACATCAGTGATGAGAGAGAATCATAGATCGGCTGCCTCCTGCACGCCTCTCTACTGGGGAGCAAGCCCAAAACCCCGGCATGTGCCCTGATTGGGAATCAAACTCCTGGTTCATAGGTTGAGTCTCAACCACTGAGCCATGCCAGCTGGGCTTAATTTGTTTTAAGAATTATAATTGTAGCTAAACATTGTTTTTGTATAGATATTAGTCATTCTTCTATGAGCTGCTTGTTCATATTCTTTGTATAGATCTCTTGATTTGTTTATATTTTAATTGATTTGCAAATTTTTTCCCATATTTGCTTGTTTTTTGACTTTATGATCAGAGGTTTATCAGTCTTGTTATTTATGGCTTATGGATTTTTTAAATTGCAAATTAACCTTAAAAGTGAGTGCAAAGAGAAACAAGTGATTCCAATAGTATTTCAATTGAATATCATGAGAACTAATGCAAGTAACTTATGAACACAGTACTTGACTATGATGTACCCTCCGTCTAAAGAAGAAAAAATGCAAACAAACCTTGACTTCTTATTAATGTTTATCCTTTGTAATGTCCATTCTTGTGAAACTATTTGTATTTTACGATTGAGCAAATGAGGTAATTGCAGTGCAAAATGAATAGTTATTATCAACACATGGACTGTTTGCAACATAGAACTACAGTTACTGATCTATAATTGTGTCAATTATTAAATATATAATTTTAACTATTGTAAATTTTGATACTGAACTATTCATGTGTAGGTATATAGTCTTTTTAATTTATTATTTATAGTTGTTTGGTCATAGCTTAAAGGAAAACAGTAATATTTTAAGATGGATAGTAATCTGTATTCTACTTTGAGTACTCTAACTTTGATTTTTATTTGGTTTATTTTTCTAATGCTTGAAGATCCCAGGGCTTCTAACTCTGAGAACTAAAATGTATGATGCGTGGAATGTAACTTGAGATGATAAAATGAAAGCATCTTTTTAAAGGAGGGTAATGAAAAAATACTTTTGATTTATAAATGCAAGGTTAATTGCCCTGTTGTGTGTGTGTGGTGCTTTGTGTTTTGATGGGCGTTTGATCACTCTGATGATCTTTTCCCCTCTGTGCAGGTGTAATGGATAGGTAACAGAGAAGCCCTCTGCACTGTATCAGGGAGGCAGAATGACCGAGTGCTTCCTGCCCCCGACCAGCAGCCCCAGTGAACATCGCAGGGTGGAGCATGGCAGTGGTCTTACCAGAACCCCCAGCTCTGAGGAAATCAGCCCTACTAAATTTCCTGGATTGTACCGCACTGGTGAGCCCTCGCCTCCCCATGACAGCCTCCATGAGCCTCCTGATATAGTGTCTGATGATGAAAAAGACTATGGGAAGAAAAAAGGAAAATTTAAGAAAAAAGAAAAAAGGAGTAAGTGCCATTTTTCTCTGTTTTTGATATATTTTAGATAAATGTCTACTCCAGTTATATGTACCTGGTGTCTTCTGGAAATATATCCAAAAACTTCTGTTTGACATTTATTGTTCTTTATTTTTCAAGGTCTCAATTTTTGTATACTAGAGTTATATTTTAGGGTCTTTCTCAAAGAATGCTGAATTTCCAGGAATGGTAAAGTTTTCTCGTAGAAGTATCTTAAAGTGGTCATTTTAATTAATGTATAAAAAGTACATATTGGAATTTTGCCCTTATAGAATTTTACTTTTTGGCTAAGTTGTGTAGGCAATGGGGGTACACATTATTGGAATTATGACAAAGCTATTAATTTGTTTTAAGTAAATGCCATGATGCATTTGTTTATAGTCACTATTTGGTAGGAAGGATGAATTGTTTAAGCATATATCTTTAGTACATTAAAAGCAAATCAAGTGAGTTTTTAAGTATTGCTTTGAGTTTCACAGTATTTTTCAGTTAATTTATTTTTGAGGCATAACATTCAGATAGAAGGCATAGATTGTGTACAACTTGATGAGTTATCACAGAACGGACACTCCTGTGCAGCTACCACAGGATCTGAAATGGAACATTATGAGCACCCTAGACATTCCCTTTACTGCCCTGCACCGGGGCTCTCCCACCATCCCGAAGGCACTCTTCTTTCAGCGTAGCTTGGTGCTGCCTGGTTTTGTACTTATGTAAAGGGAAGCAGATTTCCTTTTGTGTCTAGTTTCTGTTGCCCAATGTTATGTTTGTTAGATTCACCTGTGTTATTTCATGTGGCAGTAATTTGTTCATTTTTTATTGATGAATTTTGTTCCATTGTGTTATATACTAGAAATACTAGAATTTATCCATTCTGTTACTGGTCATTTGGATTATTTTCAGTGTGTGACTGTCACTAATTGTGCTTCTATAAACATCACTGTACATGGTTATGTATTTCTGTTGTGTACATGCCTGGGAATGGGATTGCTCACTCACAGGCATGCTTATTACAGGTAGATCCTGTAAAACAGTTTTCCACAGTGGTTTATCAGTTTACATTCCCACCATCAGCGTCCGAGAACTGAAGTTGCTGTGCATCATAGTTATGACCTTAAGATTTTTGTCATTCTGGTTGGTGTGGGGTTTGTGATATTTTAATTAGAAGGGTATTTATGAAAAACTTGAATCTTTTAAATAAAATAGCTAGTAAAGTAGCTAGTAAAGTATCTAAAAAGAAGAATAGGAGAGTTATAGGTATTAAAAAACAAAACAAAACTAGGATAACTGATATGATATAAAGTAATTGTCAATGTGTGTAAACTAGGGCTTCTGATGCAGGGAAGTGGGCTGATGGATTCGGCCACCATCTGGAGATTAGGGAGTTTCCTGATTTTGTCCTCCACCCAAATGAGACTTCAGTCTCTGATGCAGCCTTCAGAAGGAACTAAACAGTGACGGGAGAGCAAAGTTTGATAGAGGACTGACTGGAGCATCTAAATAGCAGTACAGTTCCTGTCATGGTTTGAACTTGACTCAATACAGGGACCAAATATGAGAAAAATCTAAGCTAAATAGAGTAAATTCAGATGACAAAAGAATGCTCTATTTTATAGGATTCTTTTCCTTAGCCTTCTGTGTAGAACTTTCTGGTGTATTTGTAATACTAAAATTCCACTTAAACACATACAATAAAACCATTTTTCACCACCTGCTAGTCAAGAATAACTAGCTCTCTCCGTGTTGCCCTCTTGTGGTCAGGAAATGTCATTGCAGCATCTCATTTTAGGTGAGAGGAAACCCATTTTTGTTAGGAGTGAGTACCCAGGAGGGATTGGCCATGATGTGAAAAGGTAGGTAGCTAGTGCCAGGTGGATTTTTTTTGTCCTGTATTTAAAAAGCACATGAACAGTTTGACATTAAACAAACATATAAGTTATACTCCCTGCATTTCTTTGGCAGCTGAAGGCTATGCTGCCTTTCAGGAGGATAGCTCTGGAGATGAAGCTGAAAGTCCTTCCAAAATGAAGAGATCCAAGGGAATCCATGTTTTCAAGAAGCCCAGCTTTTCTAAAAAGAAAGAGAAGGATTTTAAAATAAAAGAGAAACCCAAAGAGGAAAAACATAAAGAAGAAAAGCACAAAGAAGAAAAACATAAGGAGAAGAAGTCGAAAGACTTGACAGCAGCTGATGTTGTTAAACAATGGAAGGAAAAGAAGAAAAAGAAGAAGCCAATTCAGGAGCCAGAGGTGCCTCAGATTGATGTTCCAAATCTTAAACCCATTTTTGGAATTCCTTTGGCTGATGCAGCAGAGAGGACCATGATGTATGATGGCATTCGACTGCCGGCAGTTTTCCGTGAATGTGTAGATTATGTAGAGAAGTATGGCATGAAGTGTGAAGGCATCTACAGAGTTTCAGGTATTGGGGACACATTGGTGGTTTTTAAAAATTAGCTTCATTTTCTTTTTTTTATTTGTATCTTTTTAAATATATTTTATTGATATTTTACAGAGAGGAAGGGAGAGGGACAGAGAGTTAGAAACATCGATGAGAGAAAAATCGATCAGCTGCCTCCTGCACACACCCCACTGGGGATGTGCCCGCAACCAAGGTACATGCCCTTGACCGGAATCGAACCTGGGACCTTTCAGTCCACAGGCCGACGCTCTCTCCACTGAGCCAAACCGGTTACGGCTGTTTGTATCTTTTTTAAAAATTAAATTTATTGGGGTGACATTGGTTAATAAAAGCATATAGGTTTCAAGTGTACAATTCTGTGATATGTCATCTGTGTATTGCATCCATTTTTTCAAAGGAAGGACAAATATTAACTTGTGAGGAAAATTGTGACATGAGTCCTAAGACATTCATTTCCTTAATTCTTCCATTTGAGAAAAAATCCCTCACAGTGTGTGTGTGTGTGTGTGTGTGTGTGTGTGTGTGTGTGTGTGGTGTATTTTGGCAGTTTGATTTTTTTATGATTCTCCTTTTCATTAGGAGGATTTACACACATGAGTTGATTATAGCTTGTAGCAGCCAGGATTGAGTTAGTAATACACATTTAGAATATATAAAAAAATTAGACTTATTTTTCCCATTTAATTGGTTCATACACATTTCTAGAAGGTAGATTTGATATTTAAGTTTTATTGAAAAAGTGCAGGCATTTTTTTAAATTGGGGAAACCCTTTACATGATCTCAAAGATAATATACCATTTAAGAGTACTACTTTATAGAAAAAAAAACATTAAAAATTGAATACGACTTATTTATAACTCCTTAGCAACATAAAAATAAGCATTTAAATAAGTTTAAAATCTTGACTTTTAAGAATAATTTATGATGAATTGATTTTTAAAGAATTAAACAGTATTAAAACAAGCTGCTTCTCTCACATGGTTTTGGTAGGCATGAAAAAACTTTGGTTTTGGTGAAAGTTTCTCTGAAGAGTTTCTATAGCTTTGTTCAAAAAATTATTTTGTCTTTTCTCTTTACTTATTTTTGATGTCTGTGTTCTTTTGGGGAGACAAAGTTGCAGAACCCTTCATTTGTATATCAAAGCATTCAAATTGAGCCATTCCCATGGACTCTTGGAGGTCGAGCTCCTGCTCTGATCAATTTGTTATTTACCTTTTTAAGCTCTGGTAGTATGCTGCATTCAGCACACTGTACTACAGTTTAAGGCTGTGACTTTTTGTTTTTTGTTTTAATGCTAATATTGTTTTCTGCTGGAGATTTCTGATTCTCACTTATTCATATATAAGTTCCAGTTTTAAAATTTAAAATACATTAATATTTTGTATGTGCTCTTTCTCTACCTGGAATACTTTATTTGAATTGTCCAATTTTTAAAAGGAAAATATTTAAGAAAATAGGGATTATTTTCTAACTTTTCTGCCTCAAAATAAAGGTTATACAAAAATGAGATTCATAATACTTTCATCTTTGGAGTGACTGATTTTATTTTATCAGTGCTAGATAACGTACACATTGATTATCATGCCATAAAAGGTTTTCACATAAAATAAGGAATGCCAAAGCCCAGATGTCAGTGCTATAAGTTAAAATGCTGTTTAGACTAGATGACATTTTAGTATTCACATTTGCCATTACAGTTGCTCAGCCTTAAGTTGTTGTTGTTTCAAATAATTAGCCTAAAGTCTTAAGTATTAAAAAACAACAGAAAGCTACTTTGTATTCTTATGAGCAGTCACTGTCACGTTACTTAAATACAAATTGGATTTAAGACTTAAAAAACTTATGTAATGTTCGAAAAACATTCGTTTTCTGTGTCAGTGTTTCTTTCAGTCTAGTAAGAAAAGCAAAACCCAAATTTTAGAAACCCAAATTTTACCTTTTTTTTGTTCCAGATTAAGAAAATAAGTAAAGAATTAAAACTTAAAAATAAAAATTAGGTGGGGATTATTTAATGGAGAATAATTTTCAAAGAGTTTGTTTTGATAGTGAACTCACTGTTTGCATTTTACTTATAAAAATTGGAACATGCTTATATATACTGAGTTGTCATTTTATGTTGTCAGTCTTGTGACTATTTAGAAAAAGCAATTGGCTGCCCATGTAGAGCAAGACTTTATGCTTAGATTGTAGTTTAGTTTTTGCCTGAATTTTTGCCTACTTATCTTTAACTTTCAAAATAATATTTTCCTGAGTTGATTGGCATATTTGTTTAAAATGTCCGTGATTGCTATGACTCTTTTTCTGAATATTGAGTTTCTGTTATCATTTAACTTTTGGTAGAATTCACCCTCCAATTATAGTCTTCCCTATTATCTTGTTTACAGAGGAATTGTGTGAACCTTGTATAGATAAATACTTCATAATTAGAGATTTGTCATTGTCAGATTGGCTTTTCTTGTATGTCGCCCCAAGGGGTGGGCACAAGGGTAAATAAAGCTGTTTGATTTTTCTTCTTCTCGATATTCTCTTTTTCTCTGAATTTGAATGTTTTAAGGAATTAAATCAAAGGTGGATGAGCTGAAAGCAGCCTATGACAGAGAGGAGTCTCCAAATCTGGAAGAGTATGAGCCTAACACTGTAGCCAGTTTGCTGAAGCAGTATTTGCGAGACCTTCCGGAAAATCTGCTTACCAAAGAGCTTATGCCTCGCTTTGAAGAGGCTTGTGGGCGGAGCACAGAGAGTGAGAAAGTGCAGGAATTCCAACGCTTACTGAAAGAACTGCCAGAATGTAACTTTCTTCTGATTTCCTGGCTGATCGTGCACATGGACCATGTTATCGCAAAAGAACTGGAAACGAAAATGAATATACAGAACATTTCTATAGTGCTCAGCCCAACTGTTCAGGTACATGCGCCATGGGGGTGGGGGGGAACATTTTCATTGCTGAGTTGCATACAAGCAATTAACCAGCAAAAGTAGATAATGGTTTAGCCTGAATATTATTTTTTTCTTTCACAATGTGGACAATGTCAACACAGAGGATGATGAATGTATTTTCCCATTCGCTTGTAGCTATGTAATATGAATATTGTAGTCTTTGGTGTGGGTTTATAAACCAGTTCCTGATAATAGTGGTCTCTCATTAGAAGAGGAACCCATGCTACCTGCAATTACAGAGTTCATCCATAGAATTTCAACTATTTCTGCAAATAGTGTTATTGCTTAATTATATCACACACACATATCAGACTCATGCACAAAAGGATCTAGCATTTGCTTAGTTAGGGATTTAAGCTGAGGATTCCATTCATAAAGATAGGTCCTAGAGAAGCATTTCATAGAATCTTAATCTGAGAAGATTTCAGGGAATTGGGTAATGTGTTAATTGGTATCTCTTTATAACAAAAATATTTGGCCTTTTATTGCTGCTCACTTGGTGCTGGCATAGAGGATGTGTTTTCCTTTAATTAGATTTATTGACATTTTACTCAGGTCAAATACAAATGACAAAAAATCCGATAATGTTTATATTTTTTATTTTAAGCCTTTTGGGCCAATATACTGTATTATTATTAGTCATTGTCTAAGTACACTGTATAAGAGTGTATTTCCTTTTACTAAAGATTCTTTTATTGCTCATTGATTATACTTTGGAAGCAAAATGTTTCTCAAATTTCAATGTTATTCTTAGAATTTCAGAATTTGGTAAATATTACATTGTTATTTAATATTACTATAATAAGGATGATAGTATCATAGAAGATTCAAGTGTGCTGTAGGAGTAAGTTTTAGGTAGAAAGTAATTTCTTACTAGCTTTTCAGCCAACCTCATGTCCTGATCTAGCATATGAAACATCATATTTAAAAACCGGCCATGCAAATGTGCCCAGATGATATTGTTTCTGGAGGTCTCAGACTCTCAGTCCAGCTTTACAACTGCAAGTGCTCTTACTTTCTTCATATTCTTCAATAGATCCAGATGTTTGTGTTAAAAGGTCTCAAAATAACATAAGAAAGAAGGTAAGATTTTTAAAAAATCAGTTAATATTATAGTGCTAAGAAGAAATAAATCGGTTATCAGCTTCTGTATCCTTTTCTTTCCAGTTCCTTATGGTGATTAAGTACAGACTTAAGTCATATTTTTTCCATTCTCTTCTTTAAATTGTCTGCTAATTAGCAAAGCATGTCTAGTCACTATCGAGGAGAATTTTCATTCTTGTGTCCAGGATTAAAGGATGCACATGCAATAAATACAAATTAAATGAAACAAAACAATGTTAATAGTGTTCTTGCAATCCTTTTCTTTCTTTCCCCCCCCCCCCCTTAGATTAGCAATCGTGTCCTGTATGTGTTTTTCACACATGTGCAAGAGCTCTTTGGAAATGTGATACTAAAGCAAGTGACAAAACCTCTTCGCTGGTCTAACATGGCCACTATGCCCACACTGCCAGAGACCCAGGAGAGCATCAAGGAGGAGATCAGAAGACAGGTGTGTGAGCTCAGCCTGTGCGTTAGCCCTGAAAGAGCCTACCTTTGCTCTGACAGTTTTGGAGGCTGATGATGATGATAATGATGAAGAAGATGAACTGTTGTTCATAGAGTACTTTTTAAAGTATGTCTGAAGCTATGTTAGGCACATGTTATGGAGATAAGTCAATATCATGGAGAGAGCACAGGTTTTGAAATAAAAAACCTGGCTTTAAATTCTTCCTCTGCTTCAATTAACTGATGGATTTTAGGCAAATCGCTTAACCTTTTTAAGCTTCAGTTACCTCATTTTAAAATGGGGCCTCTCATAATTTGATGTGAAGATTACAATAAATGAAATAATGCATTAAAGACGCTCAGCATGGTTCTGGGAATGTCTTAGTCTAAAAATGTTAGCTTATCTAGATAAGATTGCTGTTATTGACCATATATTAAATATAAGAATACTGACAGCTATACTAATAAAAGGGTAATATGCTAATTAGGGCAGATGTCTTCCGGATAACCTTCCAAACGTCCTTTTGGACAAAGCTGCAGCGGCTGTGAGGGCTGAGGCGCGGCTGTGAAGGGCCCAGGCTCAGGTTGGCAATGGCAGCAGCAGTGGGTAATGGGGGCAGTGCCTTCCCCTGATCCTCCAGGTCATCTCCTGCAGAGGGAGGCCAGACTGCAGCTTAGGGAGGGGGCTGAGGCAGAGGCGGTTAGGGGCGATCAGGCCAGCAGGGGGGCAAGGTAGGAGCGATCAGGCTGGCAGGGGGGCAAGGTAGGGGCGATCAGGCTGGCAGGGGGGCAAGGTAGGGGGAATCAGGCCAGCAGAGGGGCAAGTTAGGGGCGATCAGGCCGGCAGGCAGAGGCAGTTAGCCTAAACCGGCAGTTGGGCATCTCCTGAGGGGTCCCAGATTGGAGAGGGTGCAGGCCGGGCTGAGGGACCTCTCCACACACCCCGTACACAAATTTTGTGCACTGGGCCTCTAGTTATAAATAACTTACTCTGTGTCACATGGTTACTAAGCTATAGAACCAGGACTTGACCCCATATCCTGTGCTTTTCCACTTGCTACTTTGATAGAAGAAAACAGCGCCATTTGGTTATATGTGTTTGCTTGGCAAGCTAAGAAACTCAGGACCAAATAAGAAACTTACATTTTATTATTATTACATCTTTTATTTGCATACACATTATCAAATCCTTGCTTCTTCCGTTCCATTGGCTCTGAGCTCCCTCATTTTTTAGTAGTTGATGATGTGTTGGGGGAAGGAATGTAAATAAACTACTATCGAGCTAATGTAAATAATGAGAACCCAATGCCTTGGCAAAACAAAGAAGAATGATTTTTTAGTCATATCCTTAAAAAATAATTTGTGCTGCTACTTCATTCCTTTAATGATTAAAAAATAGTGGAGCCCTGGCCCAGTAGCATCGTCCTGTATACCAAAAAGGTTGCAGGTTCAATCTTCAGTCAGGGCACACAGCTAGGTTGTGGGTTGGACCTCCCCCCTGTCAGGGCACCCACAGGAGGCAACCGATCAATGTTTCTCTCTTACATTGATGTTTCTCTCTTTCTCCCTTCCCCTCTCTCAAATCAGTAAACATCCCCTCAGGTGAGAATTTAAAAAAGAGAGAAAAGAAAAAACAGTTGATTCTACATCTTTAGAAATTGCATGGTTTTATTTTAAGGTGATAGGATGTGAATGATCAGAAGTGTGTGATTTATTGTTTTCTAGGAGTTTCTTTTGAATTGTTTACATCGAGATCTGCAGGGTGGGATAAAGGATTTATCTAAAGAAGAAAGATTATGGGAAGTACAAAGAATTTTGACAGCCCTCAAAAGAAAACTCAGAGAAGCTAAAAGACAAGTGAGTACATTTATTATTTTTGGTACATTATGTTTATAATAAAATATCAAAAGAATGTGCTAGGATCTTTCATATACTCTTTTAAGTTATTTTTTAAAAAAATACAATATACACACTTTTCTTGAAGCGAAGGTCCTGATGGGAAATTTATTTGTTTAGAAGTTCCCAGTTTTAAATTGCAGATTCTTCAGCTTGGCATCAGAGAAATGTTTCATTTGAACAAATTATTTTACTAAAAGATGTTTTGTCATTTCCTGGTTGGTTGTACCTATGAAGGGAGCTTCCTAAGCATGAGAAGCAGTTGGAGAGTGATACTTTTCACTGGGGAATTTGAGTCAGATATTTGGAAACACATGGAGGTACTAAGGATCAGGAGGTATTTTCTTTACCTAGGAATAGGAAGAGTGGCATGTGACTCCTGATAAGTGTGGGTACGTGAGTCAGACTTTGGATCCCCCCTGTAGTTTAGTGTATGTTGCTTGGCTCTGGGACTGAGTTTCCTAGCCACACCAAGGCTGAGTCGAAATTTCTCCACCATCTTACAACCCACATGCCAATTCAATGGAAGGATCCAAATAACACTACCAAGGAACATTAGCATTTTTCAGACTGGGAGAGCATGATTGCTGGTGGGTTGCCATTGTGGTTGTGCCAAAAGACAAAAGACAACCCAAGGACTTTTATTGCTTTGAGGCTAGAGATTTACATTTATGTGGAGGATAGCTTTGTCAGAAAAGAAACCCAATATCACATGTGGAATCTAAAGAACAAAATAAATGAACAAACAAAACAGAAACAGACTCATAGATGTAGAGAACAAACTGATGGTTGCCAGAAGGGAGGAGGTTGGGGGACTGGGTGAAAAAGGTGAAGGAATTAAGAAGTACAAATTGGCAGTTACATAGGAGTCATGGGGATGTATAGTATAGGGAATATAATCAGTAATATTGTAATGACTGTGTATGCTGCCAAGTGGGTACTTGAATTATCGGGGGATCACTTTGTAAATTATATAATCGTGTAATAACTATGCTGTACACCTGGAACTAATATGAAATAGTATTGAAAGTAAACTGTGATTGAAAAAGAGAAACATTCATGAATATTTTTACACATGAACCCCAGGACTAGCCGAAGCCCTCTGTGTATTTCTCTTCCTTCTTTTCTCCTGTTTACCAGATTATCTTATTTTTATTTTGCTTCCTATGCCTATTTTTATTGTTGTTATTCCCCTCATGATTCAACCTGGAATCAGGTTTTAGATGACCAGCCAATCCTCATGGTTGCAGTTGTTAACCAGGTAGCATTGTCCATGTCTTTAAATGAAGGGCCTCTGACTTAGAATAGAACTAATGTAGGTTTGGCTTTTATTTCTCTTGCTTCTACATATTTCTTGGATAAAGGAATCATGATTTAAACCAGAGTCAATGATAGAAAGGAATGGATTACCATTATCAGTTTTTCTTGATGCTAACTTACCATGCCTGCTCATTAATACACAAAATACTCAAAGATTCTATCAAGTGTTTTTCAACTTTAAGGAATAAATGACTTAAAGATAAAAGTAAATAATCCTATATAATAAAAGGGTAATATGCAAATTGACCCTAACAGACCGATCTGGTAACGGCCGCTCGCTATGACATACACTGACCACCTGGGGCAGATGCTCAACACAGGAGCTGCCCCCTGTTGGTCAGTGCGCTCCCACGGGGAGCTCTGCTGAGCCACAAGTTGGGCTGACAGCTGCGAGCACAGGGCTCCCAGGCTGCCAGAGGGATGTCTGACTGCCAGCTTAGGCCTGATCCCCCCAGGGGAGCTGGCCTAAGCTGGCAGGTGGACATCCCCCAAGGGCTCCTGGGCTATGAGAGGGCACAGGCTCGGCTAAGGGACCCCTCTGAGTGCATGAATTTTCATGCACTGAGCCTCTAGTTCATTATATTAACGGATTAAAAATAAGAAAAACCACAAAATCACATCAACAGAACAGAAAACCATTTGACAAAATCCAACACTTACTCATGGTAAAAAAAAAAAAAACACACAAAAAAAACCTCTCAGCAAACAACTTTCTTAACCTGATAAAAGGTGCATCTGTGAAAAATTCCATGACTAATGTGCTTAATAGTAAAACTCTAAATGCTTTCTCCTAAAATTGGGTGTATAAGGCAAGGATTTCTGCTCTGACCACTTGTACTCAACATCATACTGGAGGTTTGTTCAGGCCAGTGCAACAAAGCAAGAAAAAATAAAAAAGGATACAGATTGGAGAGAACTAAGTCTATGTATATGACATGATCACCTATCTATAAAATCCTAAGGAATCTATAAAAAACTAATAAGTGAGGCCCTGGCCTGGTAGCTCAGTGAGTTTTAGAGTGTCATCCCAATACACCAAGATTGTGGGTTCAGTCCCTGGTCGGGGCACATACAAGATTCAACCAAAGAATGCATAAGTAAGTGGAACAACAAATCAGTGTTTCTCTCTCCTCACCCTTCCTCTCAAAAATCAATCAATAAAACCCCCCAAAAACTAACAAGTGAATTTAGCAAAAGTTTTAGGATATAAGCAAAGTTGTAGGATATAAGATCAGATATACAACAGCCTATTGTATTTCTGTATATTAGCAGTGGACAATTAGATATTGAACCTAAATAGAAAAAAGTTCTAAATAACATAGAGCCCGTATATCTCAATATTGTTAAGATGTTGGTTTTCTCAAGTTGATCTGTGGATTCAATAAAAATCTAAACAGGTGGCTTTGTAGAAATTAACAAGTTCTTCTAAAATGTATATGGAAATACAAAAGACCTAGAGTAGCCTAAACAAAAACATTAGAGGACTTGCACTACCTGATTTTAAGACTTACTATGAAGCTACAGTAATCAAGGATAGACATATAGAATAGAATGTCATAAACAGACCCACACATATAAGGGCAATTAATTTTCAACAAAGATGACAATGCAGTGGGAGAAAAATTTTCTCTTCAAGAATTGGTGCTGAAACAATTGTATCTTTATATGCAAAAGAAGAACCTCTCATTAAAAACTAGAGGCCTGGTGCATGAAAATTTGTGCACGGGGGTGGGGAGGGTCCCTCAGCCAGGCCTGCCCCCCTCACAGCCCAGGAGCACTCAGAGGATGACCTACTGACAACTTAGGCCCGGAGGCTCCCTCTGTGGAAAGCCACTGGGTGATCAGGGGAAGGCACAGCCCCCATCACCCTGCTGCTGCTGCCACTGCTGGCCCTCGATCCTTGCCACTGGTGGGTGGGGGGCGACCTGGACCAGGCCAGCTGGAGGAGGGCCTGTGGGAGGTTGAGGCACAGCAGGTCACACCCTGTCCAGCCTCTGTAGAGGCGTGGCACTGGGACCGGCCTGAGCCGCGCCTCTGCGGCTGCCTCTGTGGCAGGGGCAGCACTGGAACCGGGATCACACAGCCCCTTCTCCCACTGCCTCTGCAGAAGGGACCGTGACGCTGGTCCAGCCTGCGCAGAGGACTCTCCTGCGCCAACTCTGAGAAATTAGCTGTGTCCCCACCTTCTCGTACGGCCCCACCCTCTCATGCGGCACCGGGCTCTCCCACGACCTCTGTGAAAGGGGCCACGGTGCGCTGCTGCCTCCTGCACTGCTGGCCCTCGGCCCTCGCAGCTGCTGTGGCTTTGTCTGGAAGAATGTCTGGTCTAATTAGCATATTACCCTTTTATTAGTATAGATCAGTGATGGCGAACCTATGACACGCGTGTCAGAGGTGACATGTGAACTCATTTTTTTGGTTGAGTTTTCTTTGTTAAATGGCATTTAAATATATAAAATAAATATCAAAAATATAAATCTTTTATTTTACTATGGTTGCAAATATCAAAAAATTTCTATATGTGACACGGTACCAGAGTTAAGTTAGGGTTTTTCAAAATGCTGACACGCTGAGCACAAAAGGTTCACCATCACTGGTATAGATGAATCATACACTAAGACAGCGGTTCTCAACCTGTGGGTCGCAACCCCTTTGGCAGCTGAACGACCCTTTCACAGGGGTCGCCTAAGACCATCCTGCATATCAGATATTTACATTGCGGTTCATAACAGTAACAACATTACAGTTATGAAATAGCAACGAAAATAATTTTATGGTTGGGTCACAACATGAGGAACTATATTTAAAGGACCAGAAAGTTGAGAACCACTGCACTAAGATCTAAAGAAAACTTCTAGGAGAAAACACAGATCTACTGACTTGCTTAGGTAGTGGTTTGTTAAATAGGACTCTAAAAGAAAAATTTGATAAATTACATTTCACCAAAATTTGAAAACTTCTAAAGACACTGTTAAGAAAGTGAATATACAAGCCAGAAGCTGTGTCAAAATGTTTGCCAAAAACACATATCTGATAGAGGACTTGAACAAAAATCTATTTTAAAAAACCCTCTTACAACTAAATAGGAAGACAAAACAGTTCATTTTTTTAAGATTTTATTTTTCTAGAGTAGTTTTAGGTTCACAGCAAAATGTGAGGAAGGTACAGAGAGTTTGCATATATTCCCTCCCAACACACATGTGTAGCCTCTGCCATGATCAGTATCCCTCACCAGAGTGGTGTATTTATTACATTAACAATTCAATTTTATATAGGCAAAAATTTGAATAGGCAGTTCACCAAAGATGATATACAGATGGCAAATAAGCATGTGCAAAGATGTTCAACATCGTTGGTTATTAAGGAAATAGAACTTAAAACCACAATGACATAACACTACACAACAACCAGAACGGCTAAAATAAAAAAACCAAGTGTTGACAAGAATGTGGAGCAACTGATACTCATATTGCTCTTGATAGTACAAAAATAGTACAGTAATTTTGGAAAACAGTTTGGCAGTTTCTTAGAGTTAAATGTATGATTGTCATATAACCCAGCAATCCCACTTCTGGTTATTTAAGAAAGCATGTACCCACACAGAGCTTTTACAAAATGTTCATGACAGTTCTAGTTATAATCGGTCAAAACTAGGAAGGACCCGGATGTCCATCAGCTGGTGAATGGATAAACAAATTGGGGTACATTCACATCATGGCATATTATTCAGCAAACTCCTGATACAAACAACAAAATAGAATTGTTAAAAACATTATGCCAGCTCTCTTTCGTACCGGCGCCGAGCCATGGGTATCTCTCGGGACAACTGGCACAAGCGCCGCAAGACGGGGGGCAAGAGGAAGCCCTGCCACAAGAAGCGGAAATATGAGCTGGGACGCCCTGCCGCCAGCGCTAAGATTGGACCCCGCGGCATACACACCGTCCGCGTGCGCGGCGGCGACCAGAAGTACCGGGCCCTGAGGCTGGACGTGGGCAACTTCTCCTGGGCCCCGAGTGTTGTACGCGCAAAACGAGGATTATTGATGTCTACAACGCATCCAACAACGAGCTGGCCCGCACCAAGACCCTAGCGAAGAACTGCATCGTGCTGGTTGACAGCACACCGGACCGACAGTGGTACAGTCCCACTTCGCACTGCCCCTGGGCCGCAGGAAGGGGGCCAAGCTGACTCCTGAAGAGGAAGAGATTTTGAACAAAATACGATCAAAGAAAATTCAGAAGAAATACAATGAGAGGAAAAAGAATGCCAAAATCAGCAGTCTTCTTGAGGAGCAGTTCCAGCAGGGAAGCTGCTTGCATGCATCGCTTCAAGACCAGGCCAGTGCTGCCGAGCAGATGGCTATGTGCTCGAGGGCAAGGAGCTGGAGTTCTATCTGAGGAAAATCAAGGCCCGGAAAGGCAAATAAGTCCTCTTCCCTTCTATCTTAGCCCGTGTAATAAAGGTGTTTATCCTAAAAAACAAAACAAAACAAAAAAAACATTATGCCAAGTGAAAGAAGCCAGATAAAACAGACTACTGATTGATTCAATTTATATGAAACTCAAGAAAAAGCAAAACTATAGCAGTGGGAAGCAGATCAGTGGTTGCCAGGGACAACAGATGGTGGAAGAACCCAAGGGTATTTTGTGTGGTGATAGAACGGTTCTATATTATGATTGTGGTGGTGGTTCCTTGGCTGTATACATTTGTTAAAACTAATTGAATTGTATGCTTAAAATCCCCCACCAAAAAAAGTACCACAGAAGACAATTTGTGTGAAAGGGTTCTGGAAATGGTGAGCACATTAACCAGAATTGCACATTTTCACACTGTAGCCACAGGTTAAGATCCACATGTTATTTTTCAATTAACATTTCCTGTTAACAAATGTCCATTTATCCAGATGGTTCCTCTGACTGTTAATGTTATTTTTTTCAATTCTAGGAAATGAGAAGGAAACGTCTAGAATGGTAATGGTGTGATTTGTTGAATATGTGTTACATATAGGCTGATCAGTTTTGTTTTTTTTCATTTGTATTACTTGTCAGGAGTGTGAAACCAAGATTGCACAAGAGATAGCCAGTCTTTCAAAAGAGGATGTTTCCAAAGAAGAAATGAATGAAAATGAAGAAGTTATAAATATTCTCCTTGCCCAGGTAAGTTAAACTCTTTTTCTCTGTTCTGCAAGCTTCCTTTTTAAAGAAAATTAAAATTGTATATATT
This sequence comes from Myotis daubentonii, assembly GCF_963259705.1. NCBI lineage: Eukaryota > Metazoa > Chordata > Mammalia > Chiroptera > Vespertilionidae > Myotis > Myotis daubentonii. The sequence continues at coordinate 63,216,299 of NC_081847.1, forward strand.
TAACGTATACAAAATGATGAGGTGGTAGACACAGTGAGATGGTTATTACAGTCAGGTTAATTAATATTATTGCCTCCTATTGTTAACTTTTTCTTTAGTGATGAGAGTACCTGAAATTTACTCTTAGTACATTTTCAATACTCAACACAGTATTACCCTATATAATAAAAGACTAATAATGCTAAGCGTCCAGTTGTCTGTTCAACCAATCAAAGTGTAATATGCCTGCCGGGGTCCAACCCCAGCGGGTCCAGGGGTCCCCAAAGGCGTGGACGGAGTCGGCGAAGAAGGAAGGACATGGAGACAGTGTTCAGTTGATCAGCATGGTTGGGTTCTCTTGCCTGGTTCTACTGCCAGGTTCTGTAGGTTCTGTCTTCTTGGCTCTGTTCTGAGTTCTGTCTCTCGCTGTCTTCTGAATTCTGTGTTCTAAGTTCTGTGTGTTTCTGTCTTGTTACGACTGTATTTATACCAGTTGATTCAATCCTATCAATCTCTATTACAAAGGTTAGGGCGTTTCTTATCTCCATTCCAGGGAGAAAAGATTATGTAGTTTAAGCATGATTGTTCGTAGTTAAAGGGATTAATTACCCGCCTGGCACTTAGTTGAGGGGTTTTATTCCCTCCCTAACTTCAGGGGAAAATCCCTACCTGGGGATTCAACCTTTCTCGGAGAGGTGACTTTGGTTAAAACACAGCGCCAAGAAGGTGAGCAAACATATTAAGAACCGTATGCCATATATGCCAGGTCCCTTGAAACAGCAAGGATGGACCGGCTCCCGGCATATGCTAAGGCCGCTCACTATGATGTGCACTGACGACCAGGGAGCAGACAGTCGACCGGTCAAACAATCACTGTGATGTGCACTGACCACCAGGGGGCAGATGCTCCAACTGGTAGGTTAGCTTGCTGCTGGGGTCCAGCCGATTGGAACTGAGCGAGGTGGGCCAGACATGCCCTTGAGTCCCTCCCTGGCTGGCCAACCTACTGTGTCATTCCCCGGCCCTGATCATGCACCGGTGGTGTCCCTTGGCCTGGCCTGCACCCTCTCACAATCTGGGACCCCTTGGGAGATGTTGGAGAGCCGGTTTCGGTCTGATCCCGCAGGCCAGGCTGAGGGACCCAACTGGTGCACGAATTCGTGCACCGGCCTCTAGTTAACTGTAGTTATCATATCTGCACATGAGGTCTCTAGACTTACTCATCCTATATAACTGCAACTTTGTATCCTTTGACCATCTCCCTATTTCCCCCACCCCTCAGAACCTTTCTACTCTATATTTCTTTGAGTTTTGACTTTTTTTTAGATTCCACATACTAGTATAAGTGAGATCATATAATAGTTGCCTTTCTCTGTCTGGCTTATTTTACTTAGCATGTCTTTTAGGTTCATTCATGTGGTCATAAATGGCAGGATTTCCTTCTTTGTCATGGCTGAATAATATTCCTCTGTGTATGTGTGTGTACACACCACTTCTTGATCCATTTATGTGTTGCTGATTGGGGTTTTTGGTAGTTTGATCTTATGAATAATGCTGAAGTGAATATGGGTGTGCATATATCTCTTCAGTATCTTGTTTTCATTTCCTTTGGATGTATATTTATAAATGGGATTACTGGAGTATGACTGTTCTATTTTTATTTTTTGAGGAACCTCCTGTTTTTCATAATGGCTGTACCAGTTTACATTCCCACCGACAGTGTACAGAGGTTCCTTTTTTCTGCATCATCATCTGTGTAAGGTGATATCTCATTGTGGTTTTGATTTGCATTTCCCTGATGATGCGTGGCATTGAACATGTTTTCATAAATCTGTTGGCCATTTGTATATCTTTTGAGATGTTAGGTCCTTTGCCCACTTTTTAATTGGGTTGTTTTCTTTCTATTGAGTTGTTTGAGTTCCTTATGTATTTTGGATGTAAAACCCTTATCACATGTATGGTTTTCAAATATATTCTATTTATAGGTTGTCTCTTCACTCTGTTGGGAAAAAAAAGCTTTGCTATGCAGAAACCTTTTATTTGATGCAATTCCATCTATTTTTATTTGTCGCCTGTGTTTTTGGGGTCCTATCTAAAAAAATTAATTGTCCACACCAATGTCAAGGAACTCTTTCCTATGTTTTCTTACAATAGTTTTATGGTTTCAGGTCTTAGATTGAAATTGTTAATCCATATTGAGTTGATTTTTTTTATATGGAGTGTGATAAGGGTCTGATTTCATTCTTTTGCATGAGGAAAACCAGATTACCAATATAATTTCTTGAAAAGATTGTTCTTTCCCCATTGGGTGTTCCTGGCACCTTAGTCAAAAATTAATTGATAATAAATGTGTGGATTTATTCCTGGGCTCTCTATTCTCCATTAGTCTAGATGTCTGGTTATATGCCAATGTCATAATGCTTTATTATAACTATGTAGTATATTTTGAAATCAGGTAGTGTGATGCCTCTAACTTTATTCATTTTGTTTAAAATTGCTTTGGCTTTTTGTGGTTCTGTATGAATTTTAGAATTTTTCTATTTCTGTGGAAAACACCATTGGAACTTTGATAGAGATTCATTGAATCTGTAGATTGCTTTGGGTAGTATGGGCATTTCAACAATATTATTTCTTCTGCCCTAACTGGTTTGGCTCAGTGGATCGAGTGTCGGCCAACAGACTGAAGGGTCCCAGGTTCGATTCCAGTCAAGGGCACATGCCTGGGTTGCGGGCTCGATCCCCAGTAGGGGGTGTGCAGGAGGCAGCCAATCAATGATTCTCTTTCATCGATGTTTCTCTCTCCCTCTCCCTTCCTCTCTGAAATTAATAAAAATATATTTTTAAAAAATATTTCTTCTGATCCATGAACATGAAACATTTTTCCCATTTGTATCTTCAAATTCTTTTATCAATGTTTAATAGTTTTCAGTGTCTAGGTATTTCACCTTGTTATATAAATTTATTCCAAGTATCTTTTGATACTATTGTAAATGGAATTGTTTTCTTAATGTATTTTTCAGATGGTTTGTTGTTAGTGATTCTGAATCCTGCAGCTTTATTCTTTATTTATTAGCTCTAACAATTATTTGGTGGAGTCTTTAAGGGTTTTCTTTCTTTTTTATAAACTTTCTTAAAAAAAAGTATTGATTTCAGAGAGAGGAAGGGAGAGGGAGAGTTAGAAACATTGATGAGAATCATTGATCGGGTCCCTCCTGCCTGCCCCCTACTGTGATTGACCCTACAAGCCAGGCACATGCCCTGTGAATTGAACCTGCAACCTCCTGGTGCATGGGATGACCCTCAACCATCTGTGCCACACCAGCCAGGCTTTAGGGTTTTCTACATATAAGATCATGACCATCTGCTTTTATTTTTATCAAATTTGGTTACCTTTTTTTTCTTATCATTTTGGCTAGGACTTCCAGTTGAATTTTGTCAACTGTTTTATTGCATCTATTGAGAGGATATGATTTTTATTCTTTATTCTGTAATGTGGAGCATCACATTTAATTATGTTGAGCCATCCTTGTATCCCAGAAATAAATTCCACTTGATTATTCCATCTGATCTTTTTTTTTTTTAATATATATTTTATTGATTTTTTACAGAGAGGGAGAGAGATAAAGAGTTAGAAACATCGATGAGAGAGAAACATTGATCAGCTGCCTCCTGCACATCTCCTACTGGGGATGTGCCCACAACCCAGGTACATGCCCTTGACCGGAATCGAACCTGGGACCTTTCAGTCCGCAGGCCGACGCTCTATCCACTGAGCCAAACCGATTTCGGCCATCTGATCTTTTTAATGTGGTGTTAGTATGTTGTTGAGAATTTTTGCAGGGATATTGGCTTGTAATTTTTTTTTTCTTAGTGTCATCGCCTGGCTCTTGGTATGAAGGTAATGTTGACCTTGTAAAATAAATTTAGGAGTGTTGCCTCCTCTTCAGTTTTCTGGAAGAGTTTGAGAAGGATTGACAGTACTTCTTTAAATGCTTGGTAGAATTCACCTGTGAAGCCCTGTCTTCTGGGTCTTTTTTGTTTGTTGGGAGATTTTTTATTACTGATTTAATCTCCTTATTCATTATTGGTCTGTTCAGATTTTCTGTTTTTTCATGATTCAGTCTTGGTAGATTTTATGTTTCAAGAACTTACCCATTTCTTCTAGGTTCTCCAATTTGTTTGTGTATAAATGTCCATAATAGTCTCTTATAACCCTTCGTGTTTCTGTGGTATCGTTTATAGTTTTATTCATCTGATAAGTTTTAGTATGTTATGTTTCCATTTTAATTTTTCTCAAGCTATTATTTTGATTTCTTCTCTGACTCATTGGTTATTCAGGAGTTGTACTGGTTATTGTATAATTTGAGAAGCTCATTTACAAAGGTGTAAGTTTTGTTTTTTTAATTTAATGTATTATTGATTTCAGACGGGAGGGGAGCGAGAAATAGAAACATCAATGATGAGAATCATTGACCGGCTGCCTCCTGCATGCCCCCTACTGGGGATCGAGCCTGCAACCCGGGCATACTAGTATGCCCTGACCCAGGAATTGAACCATAACCTCCTGGTTTGTTTGTTTTAGGTGGATGCTCAACCACTGAGTCACATCAACTGGGCCAAAGGTGTAGTCTTTTAACCAAACTTTATTTTGAGGTTTTAGACTCTTGTCTGCTGTTTGCCCTATCTTTATTCAGGGTGCGGCAAAAGTAGGTGTGTAGTTGTGAATATACGACAGTTTATTCTTGTACTATTGTTATTATTTACTAATTACTGTATTTCCCATATGAACAACTGCAGCCTATTTTTGCCCACCCCCTATGGTGTTTAAATGTTCAACTAGAGAAAACTATCTTCTACTGAATGATTATTGGACACTGTTCTAGATGCTTTACTTAATCTCATTTCATCTACATAGGTCGAATTATAAGTACTTCTCCTGATTTACAGATTAGTGGTACTTGTTTCATATTAATAATATTGGACTTTAATAACGATTTAAAATATATTCTTCCTGATATCACAAAGTTTGGGATCCTTGAAATGTACCATTACAGACAGTTGTTGCTAATAGCACTTTTTAGATATTCTGATTTTATTCTTTGCAGTGAAAGTCAATTGTTGATAAATTGTTTTATTTTTCATTCGTTGATTTGACCAATAGCCCTTGAGTGCCTATTCCAGGAATAGAGCTGAAGATGAGTCTCTCAAGTCAGCCTTAATCTGTTCTAGAAACTCCACGTTCACTAGTAATAAGGAATGAGGTCTAGGCTCTGACAATAGCCTGTTCCTCCAAAACTCATGTATTTGGGATACTGAAGCCTGTGAAGTTTTAGTTCTTTCCTGTCACTTCTGAAAAATACTTTGTTCTGCCTAACACATAACTCTTCTTCCCTGAAGTCCCAGGTTATGCTTTGATTTCGGAATTTTTCCATCTGATATTTCCTAGAAAATAAACATGTCTGTTTAGAAACATGTGGGGAATACTGCATATTACATCTCCAAGAGATTCCTCATGCATTTTGGGGGCCTTGAGTGGTTCACTTTAGAACTTGACCAGTGTCTTTAAGTTTAATCATAGGTACTTATCCTGTTGATACCTATTAGTTTGGGAAGAAATTCTGTAACAGGATGAGGGGATCCTGCCCTCAGGCATTCGCAGCACTGAGAGAGGTCCTGCCAGATAAGCTCTGGGGCTGGGGGCTGCCTTCCCTGCTTCGTGGAGACCCAGGCTGCAACTAGATTGGGGCTACCTCTGTACCCTCACCTCACGGTGCCCGAGCACCCTTGGCAGGCGCTAGAGTGGGCACTCTGAACTCCAAGGATCACATCTCTGGCCTCCATGAAAGGCCACCCTTGGGTGTACCCAGTGTGTGTGGTGTGTGGTGTGTGTGTGTGTGTGTTAGCAAAACTGTCCGTAACCCCTGCCAGGGCTGAGGGTGAAGAGGAGGTATTACTTCCCTCACCTAGAACCCCTCCAAAGAATCTTTTTAAATAAACGAGCTATTTAGGTTAAAAAAAAAATGCTTTAGACCTCTGCCTCTTAGCCCTCATTTCTATAGCCTTCCATCTGTTACCTCCTAAGTTTTGTCTGTGTTCTTTATGTTGAGAGGCTAGATCTTGGCCAGATAGGGATTTTCCCCCTTTGGTGAATCGGTCAGTTTTATTTATTTTTTAAATATATTTTTATTGATTTCAGAAAGGGAGTGGGGAGAGATAGAAACATCAATGATGAGAATCATTGATCGGCTGCCTCCTGCACTCCCCCTACTGGGGACGGAGCCAGTAACCCAGGCATGTGCCCTTGACTGGACTCGAAACTGGGACCCTTAAGTCCGCAGGCTGACGCTCTAGCCCAGTCGTGGGCAAACTACGGCCTGTGGGCCGGATCCGGCCCGTTTGAAATGAATAAAACTAAAAAAAAAAAAAAAAGACCGTACCCTTTTATGTAATGATGTTTACTTTGAATTTATATTAGTTCACACAAACACTCCATCCATGCTTTTGTTCTGGCCCTCCGGTCCAGTTTAAGAACCCATTGTGGCCCTCGAGTCAAAAAGTTTGCCCACCCCTGCCTAGCCACTGAGCCAAACCATCCAGGGCTGAATCGATCAGTCTTAGAAATCCATATTCTGTTAAAGCAGAATATTCACTGTTTGACAACATGTTATCTCTGGGGGCGTGGTTTAAGGAGGATGGTGGCTTGCGGTGAGATTTCTTCTGTAAACATCTTTCCTGCACAGGATCTGCTGTAGGTGATGCTGACAGCAGCTGTACATCTGGTTCTTCTTTTCTCAGTGACACTGTTGGAGGCCGGCTACCTGGGCCCCAAATACTCTCCCTTTATTGAGAAGTGGGGAGGCATTGAGAGGACTGGGAGGCAAACACTTGAACTTTGGCCTTGTGCCCAGTGTGCAAGCCCCACAGGAGCTTTGCAAAACGAGAACATGGACTCCTGAGTGGCATTTTATGTGTTGAGAAAAACTTAGTCATTCCTCCTTAGTAAACTAAGTAACTTAGTTTACCTTTTCTCAAAGGAGCCTTTTCTTGGCACTAAAGAAACAGGATATATTTTGGTTGTGCAGTACAGCAAGCTTTCCCATTACTAGTGTGTTATGTGTATGAGGCTAAGAATTCAAGACAACATAGGAGACCCCAAAAGAGTGACATATCTTACACTCCTACTCTCAAAGGTGTTCACCTTGATCATTATTTTAGGAGAATGAGATCCTGACTGAACAGGAGGAGCTTCTAGCCATGGAGCAGTTTCTCCGCCGACAGATTGCCTCAGAGAAAGAAGAGATCGAGCGCCTTAGAGCTGAGATTGCCGAAATTCAGAGGTAAAGGAGAGGCAAAGGATTTTGAAACTTCCCAGATGTTTATTTAAATATAAGCATAATGATTTCAGCTCTCAGACTTTCATATAAAAGAATTAAGCATGCAAAATTAATCACCCTAAGTTTCTTACTTATTAAATGTTAAAAATGGTGTTATATCAAGTAGACTTGTGAAAACCTGGCAAATCTAAAAGAAGGGAGGTAACAGACAAGCATACTTTCCTGGATCTCTCGCCCTTTAGTCGTCAGCAGCACGGCCGGAGTGAGACGGAGGAGTACTCCTCTGAGAGTGAGAGCGAGAGTGAAGATGAAGAGGAGCTTCAGATCATTCTGGAAGATTTACAGAGACAGAATGAAGAGCTAGAAGTGAGTTTTTTGGGGAAAATAACCAAAAATCACACTAACTTCTAGAAAGTTGTAGCAACTATGTATTTCCCCTTAGAATTTTTCTTCTCCTTGGTAACCAACTGGGGAGGCTGAGTAGAGATGAGTTTAGGTGAACGTTGACTGCTGGCCAAGCAGATGGCACAGGTGTGGCCTGGTCCGAGGTGGTGACTTTTCCTGACTGTAGAGTACCACACAGACCTCTCTCCCACTTGGGTTAAGCCTCACCTGACGGTGCCAGTTTGAGCAGCTTTGAGTGGTCTGGTCTGTGTTCACAGAGAAGGAGAACAGAAAAAGAAATGCTAATGCAAGAAGGAAAACCTCCTGGATCTCCCTCTGGGACAGTTTTCTCAGACCTTAACCTGTAAAGCAAGCAGCCGGACAGAGTGAACGTGGCACTAAAAACTGGGAGACAACTGTGCTATAAAACAAAGTAAATGATCCTGATCAGAATTTCCCTTCTTAACCCAAATAAAACATTGTCTCTAGATGTTTAATCTAAAGGTTCAAAGAGGCCATTCTCTTCTTAGAAAGGAAATATAAGAAAGTGAAACAGCTTTGTTTCCCTCATTCAGGTGCATTCAGCTCCTGGGGAAACCAGAACTTACCTACCTCATAGAAAATTAGATGAATTCCATACAAATCCACCACCCACAAAAGTCCTCTCCACAGAACCTGTGGACAGAGTTCATAGAGGCTGCCCAGCGAGGCTCAAAGTCAAGACACTCGCTATATAGCCAGGGGTGTGGTGGGAAAAGCAGAGCAGTGGTTGAGATCTAGGCCACCAGGTAGCTTCCATTCTTTAGAAAGATTGCATGTTGGCACCTTATTTTGTTTTCTTAACATTTTACAGATTATATTAAAAATCCTATGTAGGAAAATATATTCTAGGATTATAGTACTTGGGATCCAAAGACAATACTCTCATGATTTGAACAAGATAGTTAATATCTTTCATCCAGCAGACATCCAGGTCTGCCTTTTTAAACACTAGAAACCTTATTTAAATAATTGTTTTCTATTAGTACATTTGTCTTAACACATTACATACCGCATAGAAATTTTAAGACATACGCCAGGGACCGCACGTTTTTGGGCAAACTGCACGTTATTTAAATCATCATAATGCACTTTAGGTGTTGTTTTTCAATAATTATAACATTTTTATTTACAAATACAATTAAACAATTAAAGTTCCTAGTACTTTTTAAACGTATGGTACTGCGTAAAATATTTTCCTCTATGAAGAGGGACCAAACAAAATTTACATAAGTATCTAGATTCGCTCCTTTTTCCATGGGCGTGAAAAACGAGAACACTCATGAGCGGTCCTTAACAGATGGCGCACAAAACACGAGAAAACTCCTGAGCGGTACGAAATGTGTTAAGATACTCTTGTGTTTTGGAATAGAGTTTATATCTTGAATTTTTATGGGCCTCAGTTGCATATTCATGGTCATGTCTTTCACTTCACGACTAAATTGACTAAAACAAAAATAGATTCTTATGTAGGACTAGAGGCCTGTTGCACAAAGAGATTCGTGCAATAGGCCTTCCCTTCCCTTGGCTGCTGGCACCAGTTTTCCTCTGGCACCCGGGACTCAGGCCCTTCGCTCTGGCTGGGCTCCGGCCAGAACCCCCCCAAGCCGTCCGGCTTCACTGCTCCGCTGATCCCGGGGCCGGGAGGCCTCGCTGCTCGGCCGGCTTCAGGGCCGTTTGGCTTCGCTCCACCGCTTGGAGCCTACGTATGCAAATTAACCGCCATCTTTGTTGGTTAATTTGCATATCACCCTGATTAGCCAATGGGAAGTGTAGCGAAGGTACGGTCAATTACCCTTTTTGTCTTTTATTAGATAGGATACTCTTGCTAACTGTTCTCTGCTTGTGAATCATTGTCATTTTGAGAGAATGGTTCTTTTCTGTCATTCCTTAAGATAAAGAACAATCATTTGAATCAAGCAATCCATGAAGAGCGAGAGGCCATCATCGAATTGCGCGTGCAGCTCCGCCTGCTCCAGCTGCAACGAGCCAAGTCTGAGCCACAGGCACCGGAGGAAGAGGAGCCTGAGAGGCGTGGGGGTGCCGTCCAACCACCTAGAGACAGCGCCCCAGAGACAAAAGCAACTAAAGAGCAGCCAAAGGCAGGCAAGGAGCAGGCCAAGCCGTCCCCGAGCAGAGACAGGAAGGAGACACCCATCTGAGCATCCTGAGGTCATGGATCTCCCAACCTGTGCATCTTACTGTAATCCCGAGAGTCGGACTGGACAACTCTCTGCTGTACATTCTGTAAAGACACCTTTTCTTCCCAGAGACTCTTCCTTCTTACACACACACGCACACACACACACACGAACTTCTCTGCGTCAGGCTCAGGTTATGGGAGGAGAACACAGGGGACGCGCTGTAGGTTTACAGGGGACAGATGAGTTTTCCAGATAGCTTATTTTAAGATTAGTTTTCTTTGTTAACTTAAAATAACTATTTTAACCCTTGAGTGGCTTCTTTTTAAACCAAAAACCATCTTTGCTTTTTTATTATGGCAGAATCGGATCTCTCTCCCTCGTTTAAGGGGAGGAACCAAACAAGGCAAATACTGCTCCTGCCGTGTGGCTCACCCCCGTCTCACCCTCCAGGGTCACTGCTTACCTAGTCACTCTTGCTTGTGCCTTTTATACCTTTTTGGTGCAGATTATATCATGGGGAGCTGCCTCATAATTCCTGACTGGCCAGTATGGCTCTTACTGGGGTTACCTTTACTCACTCTTGTCACCCTCTCTTTCGACCGTCATAAAACACAATCCTTGCACCTGAGTCACCAGGATGGCCTGGCTGGTGGCAAACAGAGCTGCCTGTAAAGCTGGCCTGCCAGCCCTGGAGCAGCCTGGCTCAGCGTGAATGAGGCCACCTGACTCCTCTAGGTCCTCATTGCTATTGATGAGCAAATGCTCTTCACTGGGTTGGTCTGAGGTAGCCACCTGGACCTAAGGAATCCACACAAAGAATCTGTTTCTCAAACCAGAAATCTATGTTACTGAACTTCCATTACAAACAGAATGACTTTGATTGCTTGCTTGGGCTAGAATGTAAATGTCTCTTTGCCTGAATAAGCCATATATATGCTGTTAAACAAAAGTTCTCAATTATCCATATGTTTCAGTGAACTGCTGATGGACTCCCAATCGACAAGACTGAGCAATAGAAAAACAACTTTTCCTTTTAATGACAGCTGTGATCCCTGACTCCGTTTTCTTGCTTTTTGCCACTTCACTGGTGACCTGAGGGGTCTCTCAGGCACCTTTGTGCAGTCATGCTTTGTTCCGCCCAGATCAGTGGCACCCAAGAGGGAGGTCAGCTCATGGCTGTGAAGACCCACAGCCAAGGTGATGGAAACAACGCCCCAGGAGGCTCATCCTCCCCTCCTCCTAGTTAGTATTTATTTTCAGCACCTGTTTGATGCAGTTTTTTATCTTCTATCTATTGCACTGTTGTGACTTGTTGGCCATTATTTGATTTTTGTACGAAAAGAAAGCTTTGTTATAGAAATCAGCATAATATTTTTTTAAACCTGGAGAGAAGATACTATGGTGACTGAAAATATGATCAGGTGTCAAATATAAATGTATAAAAGCCTTCTTGCTGTCCTGTTGGTCATATTACATTCATTTTATATTTGCTGGCAATATTGGAGGTTTCTTTTTGTGTAAACTCTAATTTCTATCAAGGTATCATGGATTTTTAAAATTTAGTATTTCATTACAGTTGTCTCAGTGTTGATTAACTAATTTTTGCCAGGACCATTATTGATCAAGCAAATAAATTCAACAGCCATTTGAGAAAAAAATGCTTTTCATTTTTTTGTATACATTTTTTCTTTGAAATAATTGAGTAGGTTATGGCTGTCAAGGAGTTGGTTTGATATTTAAGGTCCTATAGTGAAAAAAATGTTCTCACACACATTGTGTTCCCTACCCAGTTACTTGGTCGCAAATGGAAGCAGCAGCTCTCTAATAAAGATGGCTAGCCAAACGGACAGTGGGGCCGCTGGAGCAGGCAGCCGCACATCCTGTGTGGGACCCTGTACCTGGCTGGCCCTCGCTGCTTCCCGGCACCTGCAGGAAAGCTGCCGCTGGATGTTCCTGGGCTTTGGGCTCAGCAGCTGGTGCTGCCACCCCAGCTCCCAGGTGAGTGAAATGCACATTAATGTGAGGCGCCATCCTAACCACTATTTTACTGTAGATGTTTAAAGACCAAAACAAAACAAAAAACACAGAAAGATCTCAGAATGACCACGTAAGACAGGTGGCAGCCCTACAATGTGACATGCACACACCACACCACACTGTTCCTATTCTCATTCTGCCTGAGCCCGAGAACTTTCTCGTCGGCTGGCACCGGCCTACTGTGAGGGGCCAGCCCGTACGCTGGCATCATTCATAGTTAAATGGCAGTTGCTGTGGCCTCTGGGAAATGGAGGAGTAAGCCAACGGAGTCCCTGTAAGAAGCCTCTCCCTTCCATTTCTGCTCTTCCTCAGGTCTGCCTAGGAAATGTTCCCTACACAACTTCTTTCCTCAGATTTTTGTGCCCAAATTTGTACTTTCTCAGACTAACACTGAAATACCTGATGACAGAGCCATGGGGGCTGAAGCATGGCATTCCCCAAGGCTGCATGGCAGCTGGACTCATTCCATGAGAAAACTGCAAGCAGTTCCTCGCGATTCCTCTCTCAAGACACTGCCCAATAGATGTTTTGTATCCAATTAATAACAGCTATTGGTATCATTAACAGTAAACACAGCTGATCAGACAGAGGAACAAGACACTGTGTTAGCCACAACAATCAGGCAAAAGAAAGAAAAGCCATCCAAATTGGAAAGAAAGAAAATTCACTATTTGCGATTACATGATTCTACATATAGGAAACCCTAAAGACTCCACCAAAGACTGTTAAAAACAATAAACAGCAAAGTCATAGGATACAAAATCAATGTACAAAAATTCTTTGTGTTCTATACTACCAATGAAACATCAGAAAGAAAAATGAAGAAAACAATCCAATTTAGAATTGCATAAAAAATGATAGCATACCTCTAATAAACTTAAGGGAAGTGAAGGCGAGACCTACCTGTATACTGAAAACTACAAGATGATGTTTAAAGAAAGTGAAGACACAAGGAAATGTAAAGATGTTCTGTGTTCATAGGTTGGTGGTGTTGAAATGGTCTTATTACATAAAAAACAATATACAAATTTAATGTAATCCCATTAATATGGCATTTTTCACAGAAATAGAACAAAAAAATCTTCAAATTTCTATGGAATCTCAAATAGCTCTGAATAACCAAAGCTACATTGAAGAAAAAAAGCAAAGCTAGAGGTATCATACTCCTTGGCTTCAAACTATTTTATGAAGCTACAGTAATAAAAACAGTATGGTTTTGGCAGAAAAAGACACCAATAAGAACAGAATTGCCCAGAAGCCTAAACCACACATATTAGTATATGCCAACTATATAAGGAGCCAAAAACATACACTGGAAAAAGGAAAGTTTCTTCAATAAATGGTGTTGGGAAAACTAGAAAGTCACATGCAAAAGAAGAAAATTAGATGCTAGTACTATGCATAAAAATTAATTCAAAATGGATTAAAGACTTCAACATAAGACCTGAAACAAAACACACAGAACAAAACATGGGCACTAAACCCGAGGGGTTTTTGTGAACTCCAAAGGCAAGGGAAGTAAAAGCAAAAATAAATGAATAGGACTACATCAAACTAACATACCTCCAATATGGGGCTAATATCCTAAATACATAAAGAACTCAACAACAACAAACCAACTATGGCTCGGTTGGAGTGTCCAATTAAAAAATGGGCAGAGGCCGAAACCGGTTTGGCTCAGTGGATAGAGCGTCGGCCTGTGGACTGAAAGGTACCAGGTTCGATTCCGGTCAAGGGCATGTACCTTGGTTGCAGGCACATCCCCAGTGGGGAGTGTGCAGGAGGCAGCTGGTTGATGTTTCTCTCTCATCGATGTTTCTGGCTCTCTATCTCTCTCCTTTCCTCTCTGTAAAAACTCAATATATTAAAAAAAAAATGGGCAGAGGATTTGAATTAGACATTTTCCCTAGGATAGGAAAAGAAGCTTATCATTCAAAGAGAGATACAAATAAAAATCACTATGAGATACTACCTTACACTTGTTAGAATGGCTGTTATCAATAAGGCCAACCATAAGTACTGGAGAGGATTTAAGGAAAAGGGAATCCTTATACACTGCTGGTAGGAATGTAAATTGGTGCAGTCACTATAGAAAACAGTATGGAGTTTCCTCAAAAATTGAAAATATAAGCTACTGCCCTGGCAGTGTGACTCGGTTGGGCATCACCCAGTGCACCGAAAGTTTGCCAATTTGATTCCTAGTCAGGGCGCTTGTCTGGATTGTCCGGGTTGTGGGCTAGATCCCTGGTAGGGGGTGTGCAGGAAGCAGCTAAGCAATGTTTCACTCTCACATGGATGTTTCTCCCTCTCTAAAAATCAATTTTAAAAATCTTTTAAGTGTGTGTGTGTGTGTATATATGTATATACACATACATACATATTCATACACTACTTTATGACCCAGTAATCCCTCTTCCTGGTTATCTACCCACAAAAATTGAAAACACTTATTTATAAAGACATATGTACACCTATGTTCATTGCAGCAATATTCACAATAGCCAAAACATGGAAACAACCTGTGTCTGACAGATGATTGAATAAAGATGTGGTACCATATATACAATGGAATACTACTCAGCTATAAAAAAGGTAAAATATTGCCAATTGGGCCAATATGGATGGATCTTCAGAGTATCATGCTAAGTGAAAAGAAGTCAGAAAAGGACAATTGTATGATTTCACTCATGTGGGATATTAAAAATATCAGATTGAACAGAATGGCAGAGGGGTGGAGGGAGGAAGATGAGGGTAAGCAGGATCAAATAGTGACGGAAAGAGACTTAACTTGGGATGGTGAGCACACAATCAAGTAGTCAGATGTCATAACGTTATACACCTGAAACAATGTTATTAACCAACTTTACCCCAATCAAAAAGAACAAAAAGACACCTAATCAGTATGAAAGAGTCTTATGGTAAAATCAGCTAAAATTACCAAGTAAAAGCTACAAATAACAAATCTTGCCAAATTTAAATCAACAAAACTTGACCTAAAAAATAAATACAATAGTACTGTAAAATGTCACAGGATAAAATCTAATAACTGAATGGAATATTTGTCAACGTTTTCAAGGAAAAGAATTCCTACTGAAAATAATTTCTGTAGGATAAAACTAAAAATAGTTTATTAATTCTCTATAGAAAATGGATTCAGGAATTAAACTGGCTTAATGGGCCCTGACCAGTGATGCTTAGTTGGTTGGAGTGTTGTTGGGGCACTTACCCAGGTTGCGGGTCCGATCCCTTGTAGGAATGCATACGGGAGGCAATCAATGTTTCTCTCCCTCTCCCTCCCTCCCTCTAAAATCAGTATCCTTGGGTGATTAAAAATAAAAATTGGCTTAATGGAATTCAGAAAATTCCTTCATCAAAAACATGTTACTGTTGCAATTTTTCTTTTTAATCCTCACCTGAGGACATGTTTAGAGAGAGGAAGGGAGGGAGGAGGGAGGGAAGAAAAGAGGGAGGGGGGAGAGGGGGGGGCATCGATGTGAGAAACATTTGATTAGTTGCTTTTTAAAAAAAATATGTATTGATTTCAGAGAGGAAGGGAGAAGGAGAGAGAGAAACATCAATGAGAGAGAATCATTGATCGGCTGCCTCCTGCACGCCCCCCACTGGGGATCAAGCCCGCAACCCAGGCATATGCCCTTGGCCGTAATCGAACCTGGGACCCTTCAATCCGCAGGCTGGTACTCTATCCACTCAGCCAAGCCGGCCAGGGCTGATGAGTTGCTTTCTGTATATGCCCCGAATGGGGCTCGAACCTGAAACCCAGGTATGTGAACTGACAAATTTGAGTAGTCAACTTTCTGTTATACAGGGTGACACAACCAACTGAGCCACTCTGGCTGGGCTGTTGGAATTTTTGTAAGGTCAAAATATTCCTACTCAAGGGATCACAAAACTACTGTTTGGAATTTCTGATGGAGGATCTGAAAGTTGGGTCTCCTTCCCCACTCTCCCCTAAAATGCCAACTGCTTTTCTAGTGGGAAGGAAATCCTACATGAACTTGTAGGCCCTGTCATGGGGCCTGGCCACTCTCCATGTGGGTCGCCCAGGGTGTCCATCCATGGGCTTAGTACAAGGCGCACTGGGTGCAATGAGCCCAGCCAGCCTTCTTCCCATTCCTCCCATTGGTGCCTCTCTTGTGGCCAGCTCCTCCCAGTGGCCCTACTAGATGTTCTACATCCAGCATGAGTTTATAAAAGCTTATAGCAGAAATTCAAAAATACAACAGAAACCACAGGCTTGCTTACGATTATTTCAGGCTCAACTTCTTTTCCTCTGGTTTGAGTGAGAGGATTATTCATCTTAAAGAGGCCATCTGCTTGGTTGAGTTGGGTCCTTCTTTTCCTCCCTTTCGTTCACTGCTTCTGTCTCCTGGAATGTACAGAAATGTTACCATACATGGGAAAGAGAATGTGTCCTGGAGCCTGGCACACAGTGCTCTTTCCTATATATAGGAGGTCAGTTTTAAGCTGTGCCACCCCCTTCTCGCAGCTCCCGCCTGCCCTGAGATGCATGTGCGCAGCATTGCTCCCCAACGCCCCCCAAATACACTACCACACATGGCTGGTGCTTCAAGCATTCCATGTTCCTCTGTAACGCTGACACTGGAGGGGATGTGAGATTCTGGACGTTTCCTCTGGTATAGTCAGCTTGCAGTGTGCAGGGAGCTTCTCTTCCAGATAGAAAGTGGGACCTGGACCAAGGAGTCTGAGAATAGTCAGCACCCACAGTGCACCCGTGCCTGCCCAGCAGACTAAGCATCACCCAGAGCAATGTTCCCCGACAGTATGCCGGCAGCCTGGGCAGCTCTTAGGGCATTAACAAGGTGGCGCTCTCAGGAACTCAGCACCTGCCTGGGTCACTCTAGAAAACTGACAGTTGGCCCGGTCAGTGTCGCTCAGTGATTGAGCATTACCCCATGTATCAAGAGGTCACTGGTTCGACTCCTGGTCAGGGCATGTGCCCAAGTTGGGCTCGATCCCTGGTGGGGGCATGCAGGAGGCAGCCGATAGATCTTCATGTTTATCTCTTCCTCTTTCTTCCCCCCTCTCTAAAAATCAGTAAAAACTTATAAAAACAACAACTCAACAGTGGTCTGGCTCACAGAAATACCCCCAAGACTTGGCAAAAAGGTGACCCCCAAGCCACTCCACCCGGCAAAGAGGAAGTCTGCTGGTTTAGTGAGGGATACTCTGAAAGCTCACAAAACTTTCCCCCAGACAAGAGGAAGGGCAGCAGACAGCACTCAGTGTGCCATGACCTAGGAGTCAGGCAGGGTGGGGAGACAGGGACTTGTGTGGTTGACACACCTGGCAATGGGCTGAGAAAAATGTAGTTTTCCTCTTCACCTTGGTTATTCAAAAGTCCTGAGATACCAGAATATCTTCTGAGATCAGCCACCAGTGTTAAGTCCCTCCAAGGACAGAATTATTGCCACTCTATTCATTTATCTATTGTGAAGTTAATAGTTTGAGTATGAATTCTTTTGCAGTTTTGTTTTTGCTTCTGGGAGGATTTCAAAGAACTGCTGAATCATTAATTTTTTAGCTTTGCTTGCTTGCTTTTATAACTGCCTCTGGAAGCCCATTTTTTCCCCCTTGGAAGATCTGTGTAACAAAGACTGCACAGTAGACAGGCTCCAGGAATTGGGTGCCATTGACCTAACACACCTGCTGAGAGACAAGACACCTCGACCAGCCCCAGCGAGCACAGCGCTCAGGATGCCTCTGCCACCTGCCAAGCGTGGAACCCAGCCCGGGGGCATGAGCCGATGTCAAAGAAATTACTAAACTAGTTAAAAGACATATTTTTAATCTAGTTTTCCCATTTTATACTAAATCATTAATACAGGTCACAAATTGCATTTATTCGCAGACATCTATAAAACAATCAAAACTGTATATCTCTCTCTATACAGATCTTATTAATAAATTTTATTTGGACAAGAGAACTTGTGCCACAACAGTTTTAAACAGCATGATTAAAGACTGCAGCACTCCTAAGAGTGTCACAGGTATGTACAGTATGGGAAGGAAAAGATGCACCTCAGGGCTGATCATGATCCAGTTAGAAACACCCGACACACAGTATACGTGCTAATATATGTCATTCAGGTCATGACCAGCATGAAAAAATTCAGGACATAGATAACTCGGCACACGTAAATGCGTACAGCAATATGCTGCATTTATGAGTTAAAATCATAGTCTACTTTAGTGTTACCATCAAGCCCTTATGAGAAATTAAAAAATCTCCTTTCCCATTTACACACGTCAAAAACTATTCACACTTAGGGCTGGACTGGGCGGCTAGTCACAGGCGCACAGGTCCTTGCCTGTGTGGAAACAGTGAGGCTAATACTGAAGGTCTCTCTCGTGTCCTGGCTCACAGCCGCCGTCTGGCTATAATTCCATCTATCGGTCATTAAATAAAACCAGGGGAAGAAACGCAGGTCTCTGGGAATCTTGTCCCTTCCATAAGGAAAATGCTCTGCAATTCAAGTTTCATTCAGTCAGGAAGACAGAAGGCTTTAAGGCTTCGGTGACAATTACAATCCTCTGAGAAATTATTTTCCCTTAAAGTCAAGATAAGATAATAGTGTTTACTGTACTTTCTCTTGACTCTTAAAATCCCTGGTGTCGGTGTAAGCAACTTGCATCTGCAATTAAGTCTGCAAGAGAGGAAGGTCTCTTTTCATCCTCAAAGTGTCCAGCTCACACGCATGTGGAGCACGTGTCGAACCTCGGCTTCCTAGGAAGTGGGAAAGACACCGAGGCTGAAGCATGCTAGTAGGTTGAGGAAGCTGTGCTCATAGCATCTTCAGAAATTTTGGTGCTGGCAGGGTGGATGCTTGCAAAGTACTTGACGTCACTGTCATGATCCATCTGAAGAGCCATGATGGTTTGTTCCACAGCCTCCTGGTGACAGCTGGCCGAGGTTAGGAAATAATCTGGAGACAAGTGCAGATTGCAAACAAAATCAGTCTAACTTTCAGTTTTGATAAGCACAAGTATACAAAGTACTTAATCATTATAAAACAGGATTTTCTACAAGTATAAACACAAGCTATATTGAATTATAAACAGTAATCCAAATTGATTTTATATTAAAAATTCCCCATGCGTAAGAGAATTATCAGATATAATTTGACTAAATCTCGTCTCATGATGTTCAATGGCAGTGAAGCTAATAAATACATAAAAACTTATGTGTTACAGCTAATTAGCTCAGTAAAAGGAACACTTCCAAAATTCCAAACATATACTGAAAACCAGTCTTCTCTAGCTGTTTTATTGTAATTGCTATTTTAAAAAATTAAATGAATTCCAAAGGAGAAAAAAGCAATATTAATTTACCCATATTCTTTGAAGTCTATTAAAAACGTCTTTCTGCCCTAACCGGTTTGGCTCAGTGATAGAGCGTCGGCCTGCAGACTCAAGGGTCCCAGGTTCGATTCCGGTCAAGGGCATGTACCTTGGTTGCAGGCACATCCCCAGTGGGGAGTGTGCAGGAGGCAGCTGATCCATGTTTCTCAATCATCGATGTTTCTAACTCTCTATCCCTCTCCCTTCTTCTCTGTAAAAAATCAATAAAATACTTAAAAAGCAAACAAACAAAAAAACCGTCTTTCTATGATTCATTCATGAGTTCATGCATTGAAATGATATTTGAGACATTTTGGGGGATTGTAAGAAATAAAACAACCTGAATCTCGAGGAGTTATAATTTGCATCAAAGTAAATAATACGGGGCATATGTCTTCTGCGTAAGAATGAAAATGAGGAGGAAACACAAACATGCCTCCTGGGCCCCAAACAACATAACAGATGTCAAGAGGGTGGGGATGGCGCTCCAAGGGCAGTGACTTTTCAGTCATAAGTGAATGTGCAATATTCAAACTAGTAAGTTTTAAATTATAAAAAGTTCACTAGCAGGGCAATAATTAAAGGTCCCTTTCGTCGCCCTTATCTGTTCACATAGTCTATGAATCTCCTCCCCGCCACAGACACTTTTCCTAAGAGTCGTGTACCCACCTTTTTCTAGTAGAGTTTGTCGTAGTGTCTTCGCAAGGAGCACTCTAACATTTGGAACCCTATCGTTTGCTAAGGTTAGCAAATGTGGCATCAGATGCACAGCGAACTGTTCCATGGGAAGGCAATCATCTTCAATGACAGTCTGGGGAAAGGCAGTAACTGCTTTAGAGTTGCAAATTTAGTTAGTCTACTTAAGCCATAATACTAGCTAAGAAAAGTCTTTTAATAACAATTGCTACAGATTTTAAACCAATATTCCAGGCACTTGTCAACTCAAAACAAAAATGACATTATTAAACCCCCACTGAGACAGTTTTTCAACTGCTCCACAGACCTGGAGGGTTCTCGGTCACATTCATTCTCACACCGCGCCCTGCTCCACAGACCCCGAGTGCCCTCTTGGGGACAGCTTTACAAAGAGCTCAGCGGACTTTATAAATGATTGGTGAACCAGGCAGATACCCAACCGAGGAATAGGGGATCCTATAATCAGCCAGGTGGCAAAGTTCTGTCCTTCAAGAATAAAGAGGGTGTTGAGAGAGATAAAGAGTAAAAGAATAAAACCTAGTTCTAGATTTAAAAAAAAAAGTGTCACAAATGGCCGAGTCTTTGCTTACCTGGCAGACAAAGACAAAGGCTTGACGACCTGACCACTTGGGACATCTACCAAAATTTTCTACAAGCTCATGGATGAGGTCCACGCCAAATGTCGGTGGTGTCGCCAGGTGCAGCTTCTTCACCATCTCACTGACCTAGGAGAGAGAACATGGAGAAGTGAGGAATAACTTTGTTTTATGATCTTATTAAATACTTTGCTGACCTAAAATTATAAAAATCTTAAAACATACCAACTTGTAGGAAATCCAACGAACAGAAGAGACTTTATCTGCACATAGATTCAGAGCAATGGGGCGTAAATAATCATAAACATCTCTGGCACTGTATAACTCTAGGAGTAAGATCAGCTGTCTACAAAAGTGAGTTATAAAAATACAGTTACAATTTTAAAACAAGACGAATGAAAACAGGTTGATCATCTGAATAATTTGTAATACTGGATATTTGTAAGATGGACACAGGCAAAGACTAATAATTAACCTGGTCTCTCATGCAGAGCATCACCTCCTGTCTCTGTATGGCTATGTCTGCAAAGCATTCCCTAGTATGTTCAATTGGAACACAAAACACATTTTTCTCATAGTAACTGTTTAGAATGTGCTGAGAAACCTCCATCTACAATCAATTATGTAAATAAGAGAGTTCTAGCCCAGCTAGCTTGGCTCAGTGGTTGAGGGATGACCTATAAACCAGGAGGTCAAGACTCAATTCCCAGTCAGGGTACATGCCCGGATTGGGGGCTCGATCCCCAGTGTGGGATGTGCAGGAGGCAGCCGATCAATGATTCTCTCTCATCATTGATGTTTCTCTCTCTCTCTACCTCTCCCTTCCTCTCTGAAAATAAAAAAATATTTTTAAAAAAGTTTTGTTTGTAAATAAATACATAAATGAGAGTTCTATCAGTGTACTTACTTATTAAGTACAGCTTCTGAGGCAATGATACATTTACTAGGGATAACATAGTAAGTGGTCCTCTACCAACTTTCCCATTACGTCTGATGGGAACTAAGGACTAGCAGCATTCATCAGGCTAATTTGAGTAGATGCAACAATGCTCATGAAGAAATAACTTGAATATGAATAAGAATTTTGCCTTTCAGATTTTATGTTTAATATTATTTACATTTGTAATCAGCAGGAAGTGAATTGTGGTCATGGTTTCAGTAACCAGATGTCAATCATGGTCCAAAAATATTAAATGGAAAATTCCAGGATTAAGAAAACCGTAAGTTTTAAATTGCACACCGTTCTGAGTAGTGTGATGAAATCTCAAGTAATCCTGTTCCTGCCTGCCTGGGACTGAATCATCCCTTTGTCAGCATCTCCCCACTGCACACCCTGCCCACCTGCTGGCCACTCAGGAGCTGAGTCTCACACTGCCTGCTGAGGCATCACAGAGCCTGTTGGGTTCAAGGGACCCTAACTTAATTACTGGTCCCAACGCACAAGAGCAGTGATGCTGGCAAATCGGATCTGCCAAGGAGAAGCTGTTAAGTGTTTCCTTTAAGTGAAAGAGTGAAAGTTCTTGATTTAATAAGAAAAAAAAATTGTATGCTGAGGTTAAGATCTATAATAAGAACAAATCTACCTGTGAATAAATCTTAAAGACATTATGCTGAGTGAAGAAGCCAGACACAAAAAGCCACATGTTATATAGTTCTGTATATAAAATGCTCAGAACAGGCGAATCCAGAGACAGAAGTAGGTTAGTGACTGCTAGAGGATGGGTGGGCGTGGAGATGGGTGAAGGTTTCCTTCTGAGATGATGAAATGGTCTAGCATTAGAGAGTGGTAATGGCAGTATAATACTATCAACATACTATACGTCATCAATTGCAACTTTGGTTATGTGTATTTTACCACAATTAAAAAGAGAGAGAGGGAGAGAGAGAAACAGACTAAAAATAAATAAATAAAAGCAAAGAAAATTCCCTGCATTACAAGAAATGTTAAAGAGCAGGATACCAGACAGAAAATTGGATCTACACGAAGTAATGAACCCAGAAACGCTAAAATAAATACACACCCTTCCAAAACATAGTCTAATAAACTGTCAGAACTTACTCAGCCAGTTCAGCTCGAAAACGCCAATTTCTACTATTATCTGTCACCAAAAACTCCTGAAGTTGATAAAGATATTCTCTTCTTTTGTCAATATGAAGAAGCTGAAATAACAACAACAACAAATTCACTAGGACAAAGCACAGACATTACTTCTTTTACCAGACTGCTTAAAAATGACTATAAATGATATGGTTCATTTTTTACAGGAGAATACATTCAGTAAATACATTTAACGGTCTTAAAAATAGGTATTAGGTTCTTTTCCCTGATAATCCCATTTACCTTTACCTTTAAGAGTCATTATCCTCTTTTCAAAGGTTTGTTTCTTGATCCAGCAAGTGACTTCCACTGAACTCTACAGTACCATAGCATAGCTTTATTACAGCACATCTACTTTATTCACATGACACCTTCATTATCATGAACTCTCTGAAGACAGAAATTATGTTCTTATTCACATATATATGCCCAGCAGATGGCACTATGATGGCACATAACAGGTGTTCAATAAATACAGGGTGGTGGCAAAAGTAGGCTTATTGTTGTTCATATAGAAAAAAATAATTTAACCTATATAATAAAAGCTTAATATGCAAATCAACTGAATGGCAGAACGACTGGTCACTATGATGCGCACTGACCACGAGGGGGCAGACTCTTACAGACTCTTAACACAGGAGCTGCCCCCAGCCCGCAGGCCCCAGGCCAGCCAAGGCAGGTGCCAGCAGGGGGCCCCCGAGCATCCCCCTGGTCGCCCCACAGAGGGAGGCCACCGGCAGTGGCAGCGGGGGGCAGGGCTGGCGCCAAGCCGGCCAAGGTGGGTGGCAGCAAGGGCCCCCCCGATCACCAGCCCATTGCCCCCAAAATAGGCCCTGATCGCTGGTCAGGCCTAGGGACTCTACCCGTGCACAAATTTTGTGCACCGGGCCTCTAGTATAAGAATAAACTGTTTTGTGTACTCACAACTGTAAACCTACTTTTGCCCCACCCTTTCCTGATAGTTGCTCTACAAATATTTAAAAGTAGGTTTATAGTCAACATGGGGGGAATCCTAAAATTTTATATAAATAGAAGCAAATAAACATAAGTGTACATAAATAGATAAGAATCACAGAGTGAACTTAGTACTCTGACCATACATCTTCATGGGATATGTTCTAAGAATAGAAAGTGCTGAAGGAAATCTTCAACATGACTTAGTTGATTTCATGTTGCAATTATTACTAGTGGAGTAATTCTGAAACTACTGCATATATGTGGTGGAACTGAAAAAAATTACTAAATATATTAACGTTATTAACAAAAGTTTTTACCATGAAAAAAAAAATAAAGTGGAAAAAGTTATTAGACTAGAAGTAGAGATAACAATATCAAATTAGTCAAATTTAACGTTCAAAACAAATGATAAAAATGGATTATGTTACATTACATAAAAAAGTAATTCTAGAGATCACACAAATACTAAAATATTTCCAAAAAGGGTAAGGAAAAAAAAAAAGGTTATCTTTACATGAGAAAGGCAATTAATAAGTGTAGAAGGAATTATAAAAACAGAAAATCGGTATTTTACAGCCAACACAGTACCAACTGATTCAGGCAAGAACCTTATTGAGATGCATGGATGAAAAAAGCACTGGGTGAAAGATTTGGGGAAAAAGATGTTCAAAGTTTGGAAGATCACCTCATCAAGAAGCTACTAATCACAAAGGTGAAAGGTTGTTTTACAATGGAGGAAGTGAGCCGAAACTACCAGAACCAAGTGACGGGACTCAGCGTCACCAGTAATCACAAGAGCTAACATCATGTTAGGCCTGATATGATGCATTCAGAAAACTCCTGCTGACCTACACAGATGGGTAATATTCCTGCAAAGGAAACCTGTTTAACCTGAATCTAATTGTGTAACAGCAATCAGACAATTTCAAATTGAGGGGCATTCTGCAAAACAACTGGCGTGGCCTCTTCAAAAATGCCAATTTCATTAAAAACAAAAAGTCAGGGGAACTATTCTAGATTTCAGGGGGGCTAAAGATACATGATATTTAAATTCAATATGCAATTCTTTTTTATTTTTTTAAATATATTCCATTGATTTTTTACAGAGAGGAAGGGAGAGAGATAGAGAGTTAGAAACATCGATGAGAGAGAAACATCGATCAGCTGCCTCCTGCACATCTCCCACTGGGGATGTGCCCGCAACCCCGGTACATGCCCTTGGCCGGAAGTGAACCTGGGACCCTTCAGTCCGCAGGCCGACGCTCTATCCACTGAGCCAAACCGGTTTCGGCCAATATGCAATTCTTAATTGGATTCTGAATTGAGGGAAAAATAGCCACGAAGGACATTAATTAGGAAAATTAGAAAAATTTCAGTATAATCTGTATAAAATACAACAACATGGTATCAGTGTTTTTTAAAAAGTAGGATTACAAGGTAATTCCTCAAACCTTAGAACTACAATAAAACCATACACAAAACAGGGCTGTTGGTTGCCAAAGCGGGGGGAAGTTGGGGGGCTGACTGGGTGAAAAAGGTGAGGGGATTAAGAAGTACAAATTTAGAGTTACAAAACAGTCATGGGATATAAAGTACAGCATAGAGAATACAGTCAATAATCCTATCTAATAAAAGACAAAAAGGGTAATTAACCGTACCTCTGCTACGCTTCCCATTGGCTAATCAGCGAGATATGAAAATTAACTGCCAACCAAGATGGTGGCCGGCAGCCACGCAGGTGAAGCAAGCAGGAGGTTTGCTTGCTCCAGTGATGGAGGAAGCCAAGGTTCCATGCCTGCCGCGGCCTGGCTCTGAGCCCGAAAGCAACAAAGTTTCAATTACAGAAGCTAAACAAACCCTAGATACCTGCTTTCAGCCAGCCGCGGCCTCAGAGCTGGGAGCGCAGTGAAGGCAACAGTTTCAATTATAGAAGGTAAATAAATCCCAGAACAAAAAAAGAAAAGAAAAAAAGGAGAGGTTGGGAGCTTCAGTTGCAGGCCAACCTGAAAATGGCCCTCAGCCCCTCACCCAGACTGGCTAGGCACCCCAGTGGGGACCCCCACCCTGAAGGGGGTGTGACCAGCTGCAAACAGCCATCAGCCCCTTACCCAGGCTGGCCAGGCACCCCAGCAGGACCCCCACCCTGATCCGGGACAACCTTCAGGGCAAACCAGCCGGCCCCCACACGTACACCAGGCCTCTATCCTATATAGTAAAAGGATAATATGCAAACTGACCCTAACAGCAGAAAGACTGGGAATGACTGGTCACTATGACACACACTCACCACCAGGGGGCAGACGCTCAATGCAGGAGCTGCCCTCTGGTGGTCAGTGCGCTCCCACATGGGGGAGCTCTGCTCAGCCACAAGCCAGGCTGATGGCTGCCAGTACAGCGGTGGTGGTGGGAGCCTCTCCTGCCTCCTCAGCAGCACTAAGGATGTCCCACTGCAGTTTAGGCCTGCTCCCTGCTAGCAAGTGGACATCCCCTGAGGCCTGCTGGGCTGCCAGAGGGATGTCTGATTGCCAGCTTAGGCCCAATCCTCCAGGGAACAGGCCTAAGGCAGCAGGTGGTCATCCCCTGAGGGGTCCCAGACTGCAAGAAGGCACAGGCCGGGCTGAGGGGACATCCCCCACCCCCCCGAGTGCACAAATTTTTGTGCACTGGGCCTCTAGTATTGTAATAACTATGTATGTCAGTAATTTTCAACCTTTTTCATCTCATGGCACACACAAATTAATTACTACGATTCTGCAGCACATCAAAAAATAGATTTTGTGCCAATATGACAAAAAAATGAGTATAATTTTGATTCATTCACATTAGATGACTATTGTGTTGGCTACTGTCATTTTTTTATTTGACAATATAAGGCAGTGGTTCTCAACCTGTGGGTCGCGACCCCTTTGGGGGGTCAAACGACCATTTCACAGGGGTCGCCTAAGACCATCGGAAAACACATATATAATTACATATTGTTTTTGTGAGTAATCACTATGCTTTAATTATGTTCAATTTGTAACAATGAAAATACATCCTACATATCAGATATTTACATTACGATGCATAACAGTAGCAAAATTACAGTTATGAAGTAGCAACAAAAATAATTTTATGGTTGGGGGTTACCACAACATGAGGAACTATATTAAAGGGTAGCGGCATTAGGAAGGTTGAGAACCACTGATCTAAGGGAAAAGAGGTCAGTGCCCTTGACCAAATAGTCAGGTATTTGCATGTTTTAAAAATTCTTTGTGGCACACTGGTTGAAAATTGCTGCTTATGTGGCTAGGTGGGTACTGGAAATACTGGGGGAACACTTTATGAAGTATTTGATTGTCTAACCACTATGCTATACACCTGAGACTAATAAAATTTATATTGACTATAAACTGTAATTGAAAAAATTTTTTTAAAAAGAACTACGAGAGTGCCAATTTCAAGGCTAAAGTCTAACAACAGTATGCCAGTATCAAGCAATTTGTAAAGTTAGGGCTGTTCACCTCAGACACCAAGTTCCCACATCAAAGGAGTGAGGACTAAGGTTAAATTCTTCTGAAACACCCATAAAACCTTAAAACTTAATGTTAATGAAAATCTTTTACACATATTTAATTCATTAATTTTGAAAAAGTACAAATATTTATAAACATGTTCTGACATCTTTAAAAATGAAATTTAGTGTATTTATTTAAAATGGATTTTAGAGACAGGAAGTGGAGAGGGAGAGAGGAGAGAGAGAGAAACATTGATATAAGAAACATCGATTGGTTGCCTCTGCACTTGCCCTGACCTGGAGGACTAACCCACAACCCAGGGATGTGCCCTGACTGGGAATTGATTTCACCACCTACTGGTGTATGGGACGACACTCCAACCAACTGAGCCACACTGATCAGGGCAGCGCATTTTTTTTTTTAATTAAAAATTAAAATGACACCAGCAAAAATGATTAGAATGGTATTTTTTTTTTTTTTTTAAGTCACAGCTCACCAACTCCTGGATGCATTTTCGTCTATAAAACGTACAGAAACTGATCTTGGTAGTAGCAGGAAATTAATATTTTAGATTTACAGTGGAATTTCAGTGTGTTTTTATGCAAAAGAATTTAAAGTTACCTTCAAAAAATCATGCAAGTGTTTAAGGACACCTATCCTTACTTCATCGAGGTCTTTTAAAAATCCATTAAAAATTGGAACCAGATCTATAGCTGTCAATTGATCTCCGAGAATAACTGCAAGCTCATGGATGGAGAAGGCTAAAGTTCTTCGAACTTTCCACTGCAGAAATAAAAATAATTGCATTAGTAAGCTAAATACAAAGTACTTAGTACTTTAACTTTTAGACAACACGGTAGTTCCCCCTTATCGGCAGTTACGCTTTCTAAGGTCTCAGTTCCTCTGGAAAACTGTGGCAGAGGAAGCTAAGTCAACAAAGCCCATGAGCCACAAAAAGTGATAGATATCCAGACACATTACCAACGGTCAATGTTTCACACTCTGTCTCTTTCCAAGGGTGTGGTGGTGTGTGGTGCAGAGAAGAGCATGCACGCACACATTGTTAACCTTCTCCCACCTGTACAGCGAAGCTAATAGCACTCCAAGCTCAAAACTCCGCAGTGTCAATAATACTACAGTTCTATCAAGGTTTTTAAATAGAAGCATTTATAACACTGCTTCTATGGAGAAAACGAGATCCTATAGTTTTAAGAATTAATCTACACATAAATTTTAGATAATAACACATTTATAAATTAGGAACTTAGACATGTCAGATGTGATCATTTCTAATACTTTAGATAAAAAAGAAGTCACCAAACTGTGGAACTTGAACAATGTAAAAAGAAAGGTCTTTGGTTCAAGCTCTTCTGCACATAATTCCTATAATACCAAGTACCTGCTAGAACATGAACAGAAATTCTATTGGGTTTTGAAGGGCAACACACTGTGCCTTCTATATGCACATGCTGTTAATGCCTTGGCTCTTTTACTCACCTGCATGTCTGATGCCAGAGTCTCGTAAGTCTCTCTTAGGCAGTGCCAGTTCTGCCTGCCAAGGGTCAGGGCCACGCCTGGAAGGCTGTATGCACAGTGCTTAGCAATTTCAGTGTCGACTGTCTGTGCACGAGAGGGGTCAGTCATAGATAAATACTGATCTAATAGAGCCTGAGGCACAACGTCCTAATGAAGAGACAGGACAGGGATGCATTTTGAGCAGTTTAGATATAAGTTAGGTGAACTTACTTTTAAATATATGAATTTAACATAGCATTTAAAATAGTAAAGAAAAAACAATCTGAAATTTTCAGTTATATAACTGAAAAGAAACATGCTGTATAAATAAAAGCAACTCTAGAGGAAAAACAATGAATAAGATCTTAAAACAGAAAACAGCTTAAAGGACAATTAGAATTGATTTCTAAATTTAAAAGAAATATTAAAAATATGACCAGCACCTTTCAATGTTAGCAAAGATTATAAAGGTTGATGTAACCTAGTGAATGTGGTTACAGGTACTTTTATACACTATTACCAACATGTATTTTAAAAAAAACAAACACCACCACCTGCCTTCAGATGGAAATTTACCAATTATCTATGAAAAGTTAAAGTGTATACACAGCTAGCCATTTATAGAAATGTGAGACAAAGAAGAATGTATATACAATCTTGGTTATGTACGTATAATATAGCTTTGGAAGGATATACAAAAGAAAGGTGAAATTGGTTCGTTTGGGGGAAGCAAAATGGATGGTGTAGGAGAAACACTGGGAAGAAAAAAATCACTGAATGCCTTTGTACCTTTTAAATTTTGAACTATGTAAACTTATCTACTTTTAAAAAATAAATTAAAATGGAAATAAATTCATTAAAAGAATGGGACAATCTGCATGTACTGACTTGAAAATATCTCCAATATGTGGTAAAAGCATACTTAAAAGACTGTGAACATTTTTAAAAGACCGATTCCATTTTTAATAAACAGAACCTACAAAAATAAAGTATACCATTTGACCTAGGAAATCCACTTATAATAAGATTTATAGCCTTAGCTGGTTTGGCTCAGTGGATAGAGCATCACCCTGCAGACTGAAGGGTCCCGGACTTAATTCCAGTCAAGGGCACATGCCCGGGTTGTGGGCTCGATCCCCAGTAGGGGACATGCAGGAGGCAGCCAATCAATGATTCTCTCTCATCATAGATGTTTCTCTCTTTCTCCCTTCCTCTCTGAAATCAATAAAAATATATATTTTTAAAAAAGGTTTATAGTCCTAGAAGGAAATAACATGCATAATCATGATGAATGTAACACCGCTTATAATATGACAGTGCAATGAGACCTGGAAGCATGTGAGGGACTACTGAAGTTATAGCACCTGCTCCCAATGGAGTCCTTATGTGCTCAAATGGAAAGATCTCCAAGATACAACTAAAAAAAAAAAAAAAAGAAAAAGAAACAAAAGGCAAGACATAAACTATCATGTTCTGATGATTCCATAAACATATTTTCCCACATTTAAAATCTCTATAACTGGAGTGCCACTTGTTATTGATGGCACTTTATTAAGTCCCCCTCCCTTTTTTTCATGTTTTCATCTCTAAAATCAAGCTGTATCTTAGAATTCTTGGCAACTTAGGCATGATGAACTTCGTATGATGGTATGATTCTATTTTTCTTCGAAAAACAGAAAAGGATACATATATACCCACAATATTTATATATCCACAATAAATTTATGAAGGAATACAGAAGAAATTGTGATTATTCTGAATGAAAAATGGGATAAGAGGTGTGAGTAGAGAAAGATTTTTGCTTATATTTTATTCTTATTTGAATTTTCTTATTGAAAGCATGGGGGCAAACTGTAATCCAGTTTCATTCTCTTGCATGTGGCTTTCCAGTTTTCCCAGCACCATTTATTGAAGAGACTATCTTTACTCCATTGTGTGTTTCTGGCTTTGTCAAAAATCATTTGTCCATATACATGTGGTTTTATAGCTGGGCTCTCTATTCTGTTCACTGATCTGTGTGTCTGTTTCCCTGCCAATACCATGCTGTTTTGATTATCATAGCTCTGTAGTATAATTTGAAGTCAGGTAGTGTGATACCTCCAGCTTTGTTCTTTTTTTCTCAGGACTGTTTTGGCTATTCGGGGTCTTTTGTGGTTCCATACAAATCTGATGATTTCTCATTCTATTTCTTTAATAAGTGACATTGGGATTTGGATGGGGATTGCATTAAGTATGTATTTTGCTTTGGACAATATGGCCATTTCAACTATGTTGATTCTTCCAATCCATGAACATGGAATACTTTTCCATTTTGTTGTCTTTTTCAATCGCTTTTAATAATGCTTTTAATTTTCAGTACATAGGTCTTTCATATTCTTCATTGATTCCTAGGTATTTTATTTTCTTGGTTGCAACTGTAAAAAGAATTGTCTTTCTCTGAAGTTTTGTTGTTAATATTCAGGAAGGCATGGATTTTTGCACATTGGCTTTGTATCCTGCAACTTGACTGTAATAGTTTTTTGGTGGAGTCTTTAGGGTTCTCTCCCTCTATAGAATCATGTCATCTGCAACAAGTGACAGTTTGACATTTTCCTTCCCTATTTGAATGCCTTTTGTTTCTTTCTCTTGCCTTATTGCTCTGGCTAGGACGTCCAGAACTATGTTGAATAACAGTGGTGAGAGTGGACATCCTTGTCTTATACCTGATCTTAGAGGAAAAGCTTTCAGTTTTTCCCCATTGAGTATGATATTAGCTGAGGTACTTTATGATATTATGTTGAGGTACTTTCCTTCTATTCCTATTTTACTGAGTGTTTAATCATAAATGGATGTTGCATTTTATCAAATGCTTTTTCTGCATCTATTGATAAGACCATATGATTTTTATCCTTTCTTTTGTTAATGTGGTGTATTACACTGATTAATTTGCATATGTTGAACCATCCTTGTGTCCTTGAAATAAATCCCACTTGATCGTTACATACTATTTTTCTGATGTACTGTTGTGTTCTACTTGCTCGTATTTTGTTTAGGATTTCTGCATCTGTATTCATCAGAGATACTGGTCTGTAGTTTTCTTTTTTGTGTGTTACCTTTGCCAGGTTTTGGTATCAGGGTTATATTGGCCTCATAAAATGTGTTAGGAAGTACTGCCTCTTAAGTTTTTGGAAGAGTTTGAGGAGGATAAGTTTTAAGTCTTCTTTGAATGGTAGAATTCACTGACTAAGCCATCTGATCCTGGACTTTTGTTTTGGGGAGGCTTTTGATGGTTGTTTCAATTTTCTTATTACTGATCAGTTTACATAGAAGAAAATATATGTACCAAATTTATAAACCTTGGTCACAAAGAACATTCTATGAACTTGACCTCAAAGGCAAGGGAAGTAAAGGCAAAAATAAATGAATGGGACTATATCAAACTAAAAAGCTTCTGCACAGCAAAGAAACTGACAACAAAATAGAGAGGCAGGCAGCCAGGTAGGAGATAATATTTGCAAACAGTAGCTCTGACAAAGGTTTAATTTCCAAAATATATAAACAACTCAGAAAACTCAACAACAAACAAACAAACAAACCCAATCAAAAAGTGGGTAGAGGACCTGAAAATATACCTCTCCCAAGAAGACATATGAACAGCCAATAGAAGAAAAGATGTTCAAACTTACTAGCAATTAGGGAAACGCAAACCAAAACTAAAATGAGATACCACCTCACACCTATTAAAGTGGCTATTATGAACAAGATAAGTACTAGCAAGTGTTGGAGAGGTGTGGAAAAAAGGGAATCCTCATTTACTGCTGGTAGGAATGGACTGATACATCTACTATAGAAAACAGGATGGAGGCTCTTAATAAAATTAAGAATAGAGCTACCTACCATATGACCCAGCAATCCCTTTCCTGGGTATATACCCCAAAAAACTTGAAAACATGTATTTGCAAAGATAAATGCACCCCTATGTTCACTGCAGCATTATTCAGTGGCCAAGACATGGGAACAACCAAAGTGTCCTGCAATAGAGGACTGGATAAAGATGTGGTACATATACACAGTGTAAGACTACTCAGCCATAACAAAGGATGAAATACTGCCATTTGCCACAATATGGGTGGACCTTGAAAATATTATGCTAAGTGAAATCAGTCAAAAAAAGCTAAGAACCATATAATTTCACTCATATGTGGGACATAAAACTAAAACTCGTGAACACAAACTGCAGTGTGGTGGTTGCCAAAGGGAAGGGGATCCTAATATATGGTGACAGGAGAGGGTCCTAATATTTGATGACAGGAGAAAATTTGACTTTGGATGGTGGGCACAAGGTGCAACATACAGATCTTGTCACAAAGAAATCCATACCTGAAACCTATATGATCATATTAACCAATGTCACCCCAATACATTTAATAAAAAAAGAAAAAAGAAAGCATGCTATATTAGTCTTAATTTTTAAAACAGAACAAATTCAGTGAAAAGTAGCTTTAAAAGAGGAATTAACAACAGCCACACCGAAGAAAGCACCTTTGTCACTTACTTGTACTTTAGGTCTTCTTTCCTCATCAGGGCTGAAACTACTACTAGTGCTCAAGTCTGAGTCATTATGAATATAACGAAGGGTGGAGTCCATGTTCTGTTAGGAAAAAATATTTACTTAAAAAGTTGAACTGTCTATAAGTTTCCTTCATCTAAACTATCTTACCTTTGAGACTGCCAAAGATATAAATACATATAAGTTCTTCATGTTTTTAAAAGTTTATAAATATACATAAGGCTTCATTAAGAACTTCCCCTGCCTTAAATCAAACTTGCTGAATAGGATGCTACATGTATGAAAAAGAATTTCAGAATAAAAGTAATTAAACATTTAGAATTAATTTTGAAATGTCCCAAATACTTAAAATTAGCTTGTTTATAAAATAGTACATAGAGGATTTGGGATGTCATATGAAGTTCTTCCACTGTTTCTAGTCTTGGCTATTTCTAATTTCACAAATACACATTTTTAACAGTAAAAAAAACCCACACACAAAACAACCCCA
This sequence comes from Myotis daubentonii, assembly GCF_963259705.1. Classification (NCBI taxonomy): domain Eukaryota; kingdom Metazoa; phylum Chordata; class Mammalia; order Chiroptera; family Vespertilionidae; genus Myotis; species Myotis daubentonii. The sequence continues at coordinate 63,249,994 of NC_081847.1, forward strand.
AAATAAAAAGAACACCTTCCAAAATGCAAAGATAGCATAGTATTCAAATCTCCAATGATAATCGTGGTTAGGGATTCATTCTGAACCAACTATATTATACAAAATTTCTAATATACTAGATGTCATCAACCAAAAAACAAAACAGAAATCCACTAAAGTTTAAAAACCCTCTTGCCATCCCCACTGTGTGTACGTAGGTACTCTTGCCTGAGCTTTTCATTCAACCTACTCTGTCTGTGACCATTTGATTCTGGCATTCAGGGGTGTAGTTCTTCTCTGTTTATAAAAACAAGGGATCAGAAATACTGATACCAAATGATGCTGGCTTGGTGGGATGTGGTAGGAAATTAAGGAAGGATCATATAGAACAGCTCCAAGTATACAGCAAAAATGATGCTAGGAACAGTACCCACCCTCACACTCCAGAGTCCAGATAATGCCACTGGCCCTCCGCAACATGGCCTCAAGTCCTGATCTTCTGCTCAGAATACTGTGTTGCTTGCTGCAGTGAAATGGTCCGATCAGAAACAAAGCACCTCTCCAAAAAAAAAAGGGAAGAGTTAATTATTCTTGATAAAGGGCTTTGTTTCCAGTAAGACTATTTCACTGCAGTAAGCTACATTAACATTGAAGCTACTAAAATGGTCATGTAGACAGGATTAGGATTTACTTTCTAAGCACTGAACATATCACCAGTCACAGATAGGATGTGGTGACATTTACTTTTACTTTATGCAAAAGGTAGAGCTAAGAAAATCAGCAACAAACAGAATATACTAACTAGAAAGTGATTAGCTACAACTATTCCCCAACGAAACACTTCTAATTCAAACTACTCTCACTTGATAAACACTTTACTGAGTTTGTTACCTCAACAGCATCGCTGATTAAAGGCACGGAGGCATCATGATTTATTTTACAGTTTGGTTGCTCACTGACACACAGTTCATCTTGCACATCACTTCTCTTTTCTGTATCGCTGGCCTCTTCATGAGCATCCAGATTGGAAGCTCGCAGCGCAGCAGACAGCACGTCCACTTGTGCTATAGGCAGAATAGGGAAATGATAATAAGTGGCAGAATTACAATGAAATGTGTACTTTTTGACACTGCCACCAAAAAGCTGGAAAAAAAAGCCTCTACGTGGTAAATCATTAGTCCTTCAAGAGAAAAAGTAGAAAACTAATATGCTTTCATGAGATTAAAAATGCTTATCCACTACTGTACATTATTCTGCGTTAGTATGAAAAGAGAAATGCTATCTAGTTTTGGAGGTACCTCCAGTTTATTAAAAGGAGTCAATTTCAGTGTGAGTTAACTATGTTTGGGTAGTGCATAAATCGAACTTATAAGACTTACTTATTAAGCTATTTTAGCAGAAGAGCAGTCACTTTACAAACCCTGCCAACATAAAACAATCGCAATTACAAAGATTTTTGTTGCAGTTACATTTAAACATCTATCTTGTTCCAGTTTATTTTTCTCTAATTCTTTTTGAAAATGAAATCAATGACTTGCCCCAAACACAGATCCCAAATGAGTACTGTCTTGTTTACAACAAACCAAACTGACAACTTACCAAGTTCTTAAATCTGGCAAGTAGCACTAAGTTTTGAGTTATACCTTCTTTATGAAAGTGACTCAAAACTGAGATAAATCATTTTTTTCTGACCATGACTGCCAAAAGTGCCCAGTTCTTTCATTGGGCCTAAACTGGAAAGAAATCTGTATTTTGTGAGCTTGGGCCATTTTTCCTTTTGTAGTCTATGAACCTAGCTGTGGTAAATCAAGCTGATATCAATAATTCTACTTGGGCACTGCTGAAATTCAATCCTGAATCAGCTTGGCAATCCCAAATGTCCTGGACAAAAACAGAAAAGCCGCAAATTCCCTGGGTAAGTATTTTGGAAAAGAGGATCTCTTACACCTACTTCATATTTTACTACTTCCCTTTTTGGCCTTTCATGTAGGATCTATTTCTGTTATAACTAAGAAAGGGCTTTCTTTTTCTGAAAAGGAATATCTCATTATTGTCCATGGAAACATTTAAAATTTTTGCTCAAAAACTTACAAGGAAGTTAAAAATCATCAATGCTTCAAGGAAGGTGAGTTAAACTGGGAAGCAAGGGCTGCTTTAAAATTTTAAAAAACCTAAGTCTTGCTCCCCCCTCAACCCCCAACCCCCCCATGACATGCCCCACCCAACAGTGATAAGGGGAAAGAACAAGTGGCACAGAAGCTTATAAAGCTGAAGTTTAGCCACTGGTCAGAATTTAGTTTCCAATTTTGGCTTAAAGTTCTGCCCTTCCAAAAAGTAAACATTTTCTGCAATTTGCCACGATGGCAGATTAGAAAAGAAAAAACATCCAAAACTAAGGTATATGCCTTTAAAAACTCAAAACACCTCCTAACATACAGAAAATTAAGGCATAGTAAATTTTAATTAACTATGAAATTAACATGGATTAAAAATGGCCTCAGATTTCAATGAAATCAAATGCTTAAGAATTCTGTAACCAAAGCAGAAAATCCCTAGCACTGCCTAGCTATGTTTTACGATAGGCCATTAGACACAGGCAGTTAATGTATTGTCCCAACCTTCTGTGCTCTCTGAGGCTGGGATTTTTGTCTGGTTTGTTGCTGCTATATATTTAGTAACTAGGGGAGTATCAGGAACATAGTATGTGCTCAATAAGTAATGATAAAATAAATAAATAAATAAATAAATAAATAAATAAATAAATAAATAAATGGCTATGTTGTAAAAGTTATTCTTATAAACAGAAAGAACATGATAAATTTAAAACTTTTTGGTAATTGAATTTTTTTAAAGCTATGCTTTTACTGATTTTTAGAAACAGAGGAAGGGAAAGTGACAGAGAGATAGAAACATTGATGAGAGAGGAACTTCATCAATCGGCTGCCTCCTGCACGACCCCTAGTGGGGATCGAGCCCGCAACCCAGGCATGTGCCCTGACCAGGTGACTGGGAATAGATCTGGTGACCTCTTGGTTCATGGGTTGACACTCAATTGCTGAGCCACACCGGTGGGGCAAGAACATGACAAATTTAAAACATGGTAGGTTTAAAAGGTAAATCAGAAAGAGAACTGATTAAATCACAATATAGTATTTGTGTTGAAACCTCTCAATTACAGCTTGTAAATTTACAATACAATTTTAAGCCAAACATGATAAGTATTAGCCATCTTCTGAAATGCAGAGTCATACACTGAAGCTTATATGTACATGTAGGTCTTTTTAAAAAGCAAACTATACATATCATTTTTAGCTTGTTAAAAAAATTAAAGTAGCTATTCAATATTTCAGTATTTGTTAAGTACCTACTGCATGTCAGAAAACTAGAAGGTACTGTAGTAAACACAGCGAGAATTCCCAGAACAGGCTTACAGCCTTTTTCCATAAAAATGGAGTGTAAGAAAAACAAAGTATAAAAGTTATTGAAGTTTGATCAACTGAATAAAACTTAAGTTGTTAAATGATAATGAAATTTATTTAAACAAAAAGCTGAAAGCTGTGAAGACAAACATTTATCAAGAGTTGACTATCCTCAGCTATGAGCATCCTTCGTTTTAGGTGTAATTCTCTGTGTCTCAATTTTCCTCATCTGGGGGTGGAAGAGTGTAGAGAAATGGAGGGAGAATACAAAGACAAGATTTTGGTGAATATTCTAATTTATCAAACAAAACAAAACTTGATGATGTAGTTCTTGTTACATCAAGTTGTAGTAAAATGCAGAATGCTGGTTCAACAGGGTAAATAGAATCAACAACAGAAGCCACAATTGAGGAATGAACAAAGAAACGACAGGTCGCTATGATGCACACTGACCACCAGGGGGCAGACGCTCAATGCAGAAGCTGCCCCCTGGTAGTCAGTGTGCTCCCATAGGAGGAGCACCGCTCAGCCAGAAGCCACTGCCCATTACACTAAGGATGTCAGCAGGGAGCAGGTGTAAGCTGTCATTCGGACATCCCCCAAGGGCTCCTGGACTGAAAGAGGGCGCAGGCCGGGCTGAGGGACCCCACTTCAAGGGCACAAATTTCATGCACTGGGCCTTTAGTGTTTTCATAAAAAATAATCTACCAGGAGAGATAAAAAATAGGATATGCTATTGAAAATATTCACTCCTCGGCTATTGCTTTTGTTTCAGAATATAACAAAAAGGAATGAACTACTGATACATGAAACAAGGATAAATCTCAAACACATTATGTTAAGTGACAGAGTAAAAAAGTTACTGCTTGATTCTATGTATGTGGCATTCTACAAAAAGCAAGATCATAGGGACAGAAAACAGATTAGAGGTGGTCAGAGGCTGGGCATGGAAGAAAGGACTGACTATAAAGGGGGACAAAGAATGTTCTGGTGATGAAACTGTTTTGTATCTTGACTGAGGTGGTGGTCACACACAACTCTATGTGTTTGTCGAATCTCACAGAACTGTCCACTCAAGAGGCCAAATTTTACTGATATAAATTATGTCCCAATAAACCTAAAAAAGAATGAAACTGACCATTTTCCAATTAAATTAACTTTGAACAATCAAGGATATGAATTTGCCTTTAATCAAATCATTTTCCTCCAAATGTAAAATTATAATAGAAAATCATTTAAAAATCATGATATATTAAAGCCAAATAAAGATAACTGCTAACTTAACCACCAGAATGCAATTTTCAAAGTTTGAACACAAGGTTTTGTATGTTTTAGAAGGATACTGAAGGTTATCGTTTTAGCTGCTTTAAAAGTGGGTATTTACTAACATTGAGCAAAACAATAGTTTATAAATTTTAGCTTTTAGAACAAGGCCAAAAAATATCCACAAAAAGATATACGTTCTAAAGACCTCTAATTATAGGATTTGTCAAAATTGTTTTAAATAGCATCTCAGATTTCACCGAGTACAGTTATGAGTCATCAGGAAGCCTCAGTCTTCAAAGGGGCAGGAAGATAACATCTGCTCAGGTTCTGCCCTGCTCACTTCCCAAGCCTCAGCAAGTAGAACAGGACTGCGTCAGGACATCTGGTTCCCACACACTGGGAACACATATTCCACTTAATGAGAGGCAACTTTTGATTTGAACACAGAACAACTTTATGGCTGCATTCACAAGGAAATAATGTGATAAATGTGTAATCCAATGGAAAAAAGTCGAAACTGAGAAAGTAAGCTAATTGACTCTTATAGACAGACGTCTACAGCTCTCAAAACACATCATATTCCACAGAAAAATAGGTTATTTTTGTCAGCTATTAATAACGCATGGTCCTTCCTTTAAAAACTCTGCGTCCTCTGCTATTTTATGAAAAAGCTAATGAGACCTAGAGCAAAATAGTTAAGGCAGGACAATATTTAAAACCGTAAATGTAAAACACTGTTTGAATGATTGTGAAAATTTTAGAGATTTATGAATCAACAAATCTGTAAATACTAGTTAGGAACACAGTGATGAGCTTATCTAAATGAAATTACCTAAAAATATTGTAGTTATCAAGACAAGACATGATGACAATGATCAAATTTTTAAGAAGGCATTTTTTATTTTTTCTGGAAAAAAGGTAAGCAAACACTTTATACCAACTTTAGAATAAAGAACTTGATTAAATATTCCATACCTCTAACATCCGGATCATCAATATGCGGCTCTAGATTTTCTATCATTTCTTCAAGTTCCTTTCTGGTGGCCATAGTGATGTTTGAAGAACCTGGTATGGTTGCTTCAGGTGTTTCTTCTGGTCTCTCTGGGTTGAGTTTATTCCCAGAGCCCTGCTCAAGTTCTATATCTAGATCTATTTCAGGAAGAGGAGTCCTCCAGAAATGGAAAGAGTTGTATAATTCCTGATCTAAGAGAGCAGAATCTTGTGAACTGGTGCCAACCTCTGGCCGTAATGTAGATTTGGAGTTACCAGGTTTTTTATCATTTTCATTACTAGCTGCTTCCTGATGAGAGTCTGAGGACAAAGTACAAAGTAAAGAACTGTCCATTGGAACACTTATTTCACCTGGAGATTTCCTAGTTGTTTCAGTATGATCTTCCATGTTTTCCAGTTTGACACTGGAATTACTAATACTGGGATCTGAAGGAACATCCTCTGGCCTGATTTGTACATCCTCTGGGACTTCTTGATCTCTGATCCTTTTATTGTTTCATTTGGGGGGAAAAAATGAAAGTATAAAAATAATTACTGAAAAAAAATCAATGACAGATACTACATAAAGCATTTAAATGAGCTAAATATTACGAAGTACAGAGTATCCATACATATTGAGTAATTTGCATAAATTACTGATAATGCTTCTTTTTCCATCAGTTGTTCTGTGTTCAGAGATGTAAACATGTGTTAAGCCTAAGTCTAGATATTAAAGCATTAGATATTAGTTGGAGGCAATAACATTTAAGAATCCTGGAATCCTACAATACCATGATAATTTCAATAATTAATAAAAAATAGTAGGAAGGTAAAGTCCTACAATGCATTTTAAGATAGACACATTTTTAAAGTTACTTGATTTTTAGGATTATGGCACTGCCACTCTGCTCCAATGACATAGTGAGAAGCTGAGAATTAAAACCTATTTGCTTACATTAAAAAGAAAAGAAAGCTTGACTGGCGTGGCTTAGTGGTTGAGTGTTGACCTATGAACCAAAAGGTCATGATTCAATTCCTGGTTAGGCATATGCCCGGGTTCAATCCCCAATCTTGGGTGTTCAGGAGGCAGCCGATCAATGATTTTCTCTCTCATTGATGTATCTATATCTCTCCCTCTCCCTTCCTCTCTAAAATCAATTTTAAAAATTAATATTTAAAAAATAAAAAAACCTCTACACAGCATTACAAAAGATTTTATTTACTATCTCAGAAAATATATAGAAATCCACTCAAGTGTTTTAAGTTATTTTTATTTCTTCCAGCTCTTTTCACTTTCCAGCTCTACTCCGATAGGTTTTAACCAAAATGGAGCCATGACTTAATTGATAAAGACAGATGGTACAAATTCCTAAAGACCACAGATTATCGCCATTCATTATGTAAATTAAAGCACTACATTAATGTTTATCCCCTACATTTCATTAGACTCGATTAAATTTACTAATATATACTGAGCACCTACTAGGAACCAGAAATAAAATGGATATTGAGGATTCATATGTGAAATGTAGATGTTATTCATGAGACTATAATTAGAAGCAAATAGAAAAAAAAGAACTTATAAGCAAATAATTGTCAGGTAGCATGGTAAATATATAAGTATGCACAATGAACACAGGAGATAGAAATGAGAGTTGAAATTAAAAGGCTTCAGAGGAAATGATATAAGTTGTATTTAGAAGAACCAATAAATGTTTATGAGGCTAAGGGGAAGAAAATGTATGGAAAGAAGAAACAGCATATGCAAAGATAAGGGTGATAAAGGTGGTAGAACACATTCATAAAAGAGCAATGAGTTTATTATGGCTAAAAGAAGGAAATGATAGATGACAAGGATGAAAAACTTTGCACAAATCACTATATTCCATACTAAATACCTCTGGAATTTATCGTATGGGCTATAGGAAATAAGGTAGGAATTAAGAGACTTACATTTTTAGATGTTATTTTTGAAAGACCATTCTGGAAGCAGTACAGAAAATTGGTTGGAGGTGAGACAAGAGGCAGGAAACAGAGAGTAGGTGATAGGCAGTGATGACTTTCTGAATGAAGGCACTGTATTTGGGGTTACAGTAGAAGTAAACACATTCAATGATGACAAAACCAATAGGACTTGTTCATTTACTGCATGCTGGAGAAACAAAGGGAGGTATCTGGGAAGATATCCAGATTTCTGGCTAGAGCAACAGATTAGATACTGGTAGCACCAACTAAAAGTGGAAAATGCAAGAACAATTCAATGAGAAAGCTAATGAGTTCCAGTTTGGACAGACTGAGTTAGGTGTCTATGTCAAAGGTGGTGGTGATGTCCATGGGAAACTGGTCAGACACTGGAGACAGATTGGGAGGTCATCAAGTCAGAGGGACATGTGTAGGGCTTAGATGTAAGGCAAGAAATATGAATGAAGGAAAACACAGCAGTCACACAGAATAACACAGAGTGAAGGCATTTTTCTTATATAAGGGATAGTAAAGATGAGTATATTTTAGGCTTAAAGAAAGGGTTTTAAGAGATGAGGGAACTGGGGACATAGGAGAATGATGAAATAATGATAAAGCAATAAGAATATGGGCTCAAGAACACAGATGGATAGATGAAGAGAAAACTCTAAGAAACATGAGAGAAGGATGGATATGTAGGTAATTTGTAAAATGAGTATGTATGTGTGTGTGTGGGGGGGGATTAAAATTGTTTCCATGAAACATTATGTGCCTTTACATGCACACAATGAAAGATATTAAACCGCAGGCCTGCCAGAACTATGCAAAAGTGGAAGGTGACGTTAACAACTATGTAAATCCCATACATGTTTAATAGTCAACCATACACAATCTCATGAAAGTATCACCTTTCCTCTGATGTGGCTTTATCTAATAGCAATGTTCACATTATCAGAAACACTTTTAAAAAACACATAATTATTTTTAAAAAGTTTTAAAATAGAGATAAAAATATCTAATAAGTCATCTGAAAATATGACAGAGACATTTTAAATTCTGGTGTTGCCCTCACATTCTTCCCCCCCCCCCCTTCCACTCTTATTAACTGTAAAATATATAGTATGCACACATAATAAAATTCTGTTACAACTGTGAAAAGATTGAATTGCAAATTCTTAGATACTTATCCTAGTATTGGCACTACATTAATCTAAAACTCCAAGCCTTTTAAGGACTCACATTCCTCATGTACTCCTTATTCATAAAAATGAGGAACTGGCTTAGATGGCTTATAAGATCCTTTCCCTCTCCAAAGGAGTTCTTAAAGCTAGTGCTATTATGCAAAACAAATGTCTTCTATATGTGTATGAATTATGTAATATTTTCCAATTATGTTGTTCTTATTAAAATATATTTTTTCTTTTGTTTTAAAAAACATTAGTGGCTCACCAATGTGGCTCACTGATTGTCGACCTATGAATGAGGAGGTCTCAGTTTGATTCTTGATCTGGGCACATACCTGGGTTGTGGGCTCAATCCCCAGTCGGGGACATGCAGGAGGCAGCCAATCCATGATTCTCTCTCATCATTGATGATTTTACCTCTCTCTTCTTCTCCCTTCCTCTCTCTGAAATCAATAAAAACATTTTAAAAAAATTAAAAAAAAAAGAACATTAGTGGAATAATTGGTAAAATCTGAATAAAGTCTTTAGATTAAGACGACAGTATTGTATCTACACTAATTTCTTAATTTTGGTAATTAGACTGTGTGGTTATATTAATGTCTATGTTTTGAGGAAATACACAGTAAAATATTTAAGAAAGTAAAAAAAGTAAAACAGTTTTCACATGTCTAAAATTTATTCTCAAAAACTCAGAAAAAAGGAATAATAAAGCAAATATGGTAAAATGTTGACATGTGGAGAATCTGAGTAAAGGGTATATGGAATTCTCTTTTATTTTTGCAATTTTTCTGATATGCAAACTAAATTTTAAAAATTATAGTAACAAGGTATTGTTTTGTGGGGGTAGGGAGCAAATGAGTAAAACTTGTAATACTTCAACTATTATCTGATGAATTTTAGAAAGTTCCATTTAAAATATACAAAAAGAATGCAATTAAGTATATAAAACTATTCCAAGGGCATGAAGTTCCTTGATCATTATTTTTACCTTAGCAGTCAAATTAAGTTTTAATATTAAAATTAATTAAGAATATTAAATTTTGCCATGGCTGCTGCTCGATCCCTGATTGGGGTACATGTAAGAGGCAGCAAATTGATGTTTCTCTCTCTCTCTCCCCCCACTGCCCCTTACTCTTTCTTTAAAATCAATAAAAACACATTTTTAAAAAAGGAATACTACATTTTAATATTCTTAGCCTAAAAAAACAAAAAGAACAGCCAAGTAATTCTACTTGACTAATGTAAAATTACTAGTTTGTACAGTTTTTAAAAGAAAAAAAAAAGATTTCCTAGTATTAAATTTTGGGAAGAATTATACATGTATGAACTATAGTTGCTTCAAATTGTCAAAAAATAAAAGTTCTCTAAATACAGATTTTCCTGCCTCGCTGGAGTGGCTCAGTGGTTGAGCCTCAACCTATGAACCTGGAGGTCATGGTTTGATTCCCAGTCAGGGCACATGCCCCAGGTTGAGGGCTCTATCCCCAGTAGGGGTTGTGCAGGAGGCAACCAATCAATGATTCTCTCTCATCACTATAATGTTTCTATCTCTCTCCCCTTCCTCTCTGAAATCAACAAAAACATATTAAAAATAATAATAAATACAGATTTTTCCTAGAACTGGATAAGAGTCAATGCAAGATCAAGCTGCTAGATGCCAAAATTCTGATATTCTGAATTATCGGACTTCGAAATGCCATTATACAAGCAAACATTTCTTGAAAATTGAGGAGACATGATTCTGCATAATGAGAATTATTTCCCAAGAGATCGTAGGCAATAAGAGCACCAGAGAGTAAGCCAGAAATTTCTCTCAAAAAGAACCTTAAGTTTCCTTTAGTTTATGATTAATATTTGCAGAGTTCCTGACTAGAGACCGTGGGCCTAGAAAATGAGTACCTGTACCCGTTTTTCAAGGAGAAAATGACCTATAGAACATCTGGTTAAAGAAACACTGTATCCTGAGATAAAAGCAAACAGCACTCTCCAAGATACATCTTCCAAGTGCTGTGAATTAAATAAATGAAGTTTTAACTGTGAAATATTTCCGAATTTGTACCAATAACAATATTACTTTCACATAGTTGGCATTAACCTAAACTGACAAAAACTAGTGTAAGTGGCTCATCATTTAAGGATTTTTAAAATTAAATATACTTCCTTATAATAAGTCACTCAAAATTTATTACGTGCCAACTATGTGCCAGACCAAAAGAAGGTGTTAAGAGTACGAAGATAAAAAAAAAAACCACATTGCTACGCAGGATGGACTTGTAGTCTATTAGATGACATACAGAAATACACAATTAAAAAGATAGGGGTGTGTAAGAGACTGGGAGGAGGGTGGAAAGGGGGGGATGGGAGATATTTGTAATACTATCAACAATAAAAAATACATTTAAAATTGAAAGAAAAAAAAGACCTGACGAAAAATTATTCTCATTCTAGTCCTACTGACAGCCAAGATGCAAAAGCTATGAATTTCCTGAAAAAATGCAGGGATATATTCTTGGAGGTAGTGAGTCTAGAGACAGCAAACACACTGACACTGACTGTGTTAAATAAGGTACAAATGAACAGCAGGGCTTCCCAGAAAGAAAGCATCGAGAACCATAAGAACAATGTGTTCAAAGAATAATGTAATCGTTGGTTTGACATAATTTAGAAATGCAAGTTTGAAAATAGTCTTCTAAAGTAGCTTTTACTAACACCTTCAAAGAACCATTGAAATAGCCTACTCTGGGGTGAATGAAAGATAAAGTTAGATGTTTATAATTAATAAATTCTTCAAACACTGTTAAATGATAGCAAATGTTTCCAGGGTCAGAAGAAACAATACATAATAAGTAGTAATGGAAATACATTGCCAAAACCTTATTTTGTAACATAGTTGAGAAATCTGAATTCTAGGAAACTGAGAGGACCGTGAGAACAGGTATCAAGTTCTCTATATACAGTAGCTGGTTATTAGTAGGTGCTCAATTAATTTTTGCTCAATCAATCCTAAATAATAAAACATCAGTTTAAAACAAAAGCCAGTGCAGTATTTAAGAGAGGGCAAACAAATTAATGGTTATGAGATTAATAATATATAGGACGACTCTTTTTGAAGCTAGGAAGTAAAACTATACAAAAGTTTTTACAATGTTTTTAACAAACTTCCTTAGTCAGGAATTCTTTCTTCTCTCCCTTACACCATTAACACATTTCAATAAAGTTATATAAAGTAGTGAAAATCCAATATTACAAATAGTATTGGCTTGACATTAAGACATACCTCAAAATACAATGGAAGAGAAATTAAGGTTTGTAGCTAAAAGATAACTTCCTTTAAATAGCTCTTCCAATAATGTCCAATACTGGCAGTGAGCAAAACTATTGGCCGTGATAGCCACAGCAACTATTTTTGCCAATGAAGTTTTATTGATACAGAGCCAAGCCCATCTGTTTAGGTACTGCCTATGGCTGCTACACACTGCAAAGGCAGAACTGAGTAGTTGTGACAGAGACTGAAAACATTTGGCCTTTACAGAAAGTTTCCTTATCCCTATGTTATGCAATTTTCTGTAAATTTTTATTTTCACTTACTAGACTGTCTCCAGTTTTAAAAATAAATAAGTTACATCATAGCCTTTGTACAATTAGATAGGGAAAATACATACTGACTTTAAAAATGAAAAGCAGATAACATCCCCCACCCCCAATCAGTATTTTTGTCAAATTCCTTGCAGCAGCTGTTTTCGAAAGAACTGATTGTGCTTGCTAGGAAGGCAGGTTTAGGGTGATTTTTCTTCCTTTACAAAAAACAGTACCTCAGGTTTGTTTGGCTATTCAGCAGGACAGTAGGAGAACAGGCAAAAAGGTAAAACAAGGCAGCAGAGAAGAAAGGAAGAACTGCCAAATCAAAACACCAAGAAAGCAAATATCACAGTATCAAGACCTACAGAAGAAAATGTCCATTAGCATTATGACAAGGGAGGGACAAAGCACTATGGTAACTCAAGCATTATAGTAGGGGCTGTTTCAAAAACAGGTATTCAATTATTTCAAATGTACACCTGCAAAAATTTGAGCTTAATTCCCATGCACTAAGCAATGTTTGAATTGTTTTTTCCCTAAGTATGTAATATAATTTTAAAAAACTAAAACTTAATTAAATTCTTTAAATGCAAAAATTTTAAAATAAAAATGAGTTGTCCTCTAAGTTTCATTTAAAAACCTGTTGCCCTATTAGTTTAATACACTTAAAATTGATATTCTAGTTACTAAGTACAGAAATTCGGTGCTAATCCTTAGAATACTTTCCTCCTCAACTGAAATTACTATCATCATTCTGTAGACAGAGAATCCAAGATCCACAATTAAATAACTGATTGGAAGGAAAAATAATAGTAAGAAATGAACTATATACTAAAATATATACCTAAGTTAGGATTTATTCCTTAAAAAACCAAACCCTTTAAGTTGTACAACCATTACCTCATATATTCTAAATGTCAACAGATTATTTCCTGGGTAATAATTTATTAAGTAAACTTATTCCAAACTACTATTGAATCCATCATTTATAGTTTTCCATGTGACTAGCTTCAAACTAAGTGTGTCACGTGCATCTTCATTTACTCATTTAATATACAAGCAACCAAAACGTTTAACAAATGTATTTAAAACCAGAACTATAAAAATATTTACCAATTTGTATAATCAAGAGAAACAGAAAATTCTCCAAAAAGAACTTATTATAAAATAGTGAAAATGAAAAAGAAAATGTTCCCAAGCAGTAAAACTGGAAGCAAAGTTTTAAAAATTTATACCTATTTTTGTCTTCTACTGACGTATTTTCTGAACTTTTGCTTTCTTCTTTAAAATACTGGCCTGAGCTTGATGGATTAGCAAAAGTAGATATGAAAGGTCCCAGAGACTGAAAAGCTGCTTGGCGAACCTAGAAGAAAAGAAAAACAGTCATGAAACATAAAATATGGGATTATTAACAATCTACTTTCCACATACTTAATGAAGTATGTTTAAGATAATAATAAAGTTTTCCTAAAAGAAACACAGATTCAGAACTATAAATCATTCCTCAGCTAGATTTAAAGTTCTTTATACACTACTTTCTTTTTTATCCTGGCTTGAATATTTAAACCATGAGAGTATGAATATGAGATCCTATAAAACATTTATATGGAACAAAACTAAAGAAAGTCCTGTTGTGTTCTCAGGAACAATAAGAACAAATAAAATCAAGATGCCAAACAGAAAATATAAAGCTGTAAAGTCCACAAAATGTGATAAATCTGTTTAATGTTTTAGGATAGGAAAGACTGTAATTTATTCACTACAAGGAAGCAAGGCAGATGTATGGGAACTATACATGCTCATCAGGAATACAATATTGACTTAAAATATTTTTCACAAAACTCTGGAAGCATATATTACTGTTATCAATAAATGTCTCAAGTAGGAGAACTGAAAAGGTTATAGAATTATACTTCATACTGTGTTCCTGTATTATGTCTGTAAATATGATTAAAAACCACAAGCATTTGTAAAGGAGATGTTCATGGGAGGAAATAGAAGGATGGAGGTATATCAATATAACTTATACAAGGTGAAGAAAAGAGAATAGGAAGAAAATAAACACGATCTCAGAATAATGCGAGACACCATTTAAGCACACCAACGTATGTGTAAATGGGAATACCAGAAGAAGAGAGAAGACAAAATATTTGAAGAAATAGATAATATGGATAGACCTATAACAAGTGAAGAGATTAAACTGGTAATAAAAAAGACTATACCCACAAAGAAAAGCCCAGGCCCAGATGGCTTGGCTTCACTCCTGAATTCTATTAAACATTTAACATTTAAAAGAGAATTATTACCAATTCTTCCCAAACCATAGAAGACTAGGAAACACTTCCCAACTTGTTCTATGGGGCCATTATTACCCTGATAGCAAAAATAATAAAAAGCCATAGAAGAAAAAACTACAGACCATTACCTCATATCAACACTAATAAAAGAGAAAAATGGTAATTGGCGTACGAGCTACGCTTTTCATTGGCTAATCAGGGCTATATGCAAATTAACTGCCAACTAAGATTGGCAGTTAACTGCCAACAAGATGGCGGTTAATTTGCATATGTAGGCACAATGCAGGGAGGCGAAAGGGAAAGCAGGAAGAAGCCCCCTGCCACTGACAGTGATCGGAAACCCAGGGGGGAGCTAAGAGCTGGGGGGCAGGGCAAAGGTGGCCCTGGGGCCCAGCCATGATCGGAGAATCAGGTGCCTTTTCCGCCCTGGCCAGTGATAGCAGGAAGTAGGGGTGGAGCCAGCGATGGGAGCTGGGCACGGTCGAAGCTGGCAGTCCCAGGAGCTAGGGGTCCCTTGCCTGGGCCTAAAGCGGAGCCCACGATCGTGGGGCCGCTGCAGCTGCAGGTCTCCGCTGCCCGGGCCGGACGCCTAGGCCAGAGGCGTCAGGCCTGGGCAAGGGGCCGATCCTGCGATTGGAGGGTGATGGGGGTCAACGCCTGAGGGCTCCCAGTATGTGAGAGGGGGCAGGCTGGGCTGAGGGACACTCCCCCCCCACACACACCCAGTGCACGAATTTCGTGCACCGGGCCCCTAGTATGAATATAAAAATCCTTAACAGAATACTAGCAAAATCCAACATATAAAGAATTATTACACTATGCCCAAGTGAGACATGCCAGATATTAAAGGTTAGTGTACAAGGGTAGGGAACCTTTTTTCTGCCAAGGGCCATACAAAATTATCAACTTAAACATTAGCCTGCATATTTGGTCACCCCTAATGCCTTGGTAGGGCCAGACCAAATGATTTCGTGGGCCTTATATAACCTGTGGGCCAGATGTTCCCCACCCCTGCTTAAAACCTGAAAATCAATAGACTACATCATAGCAATGGAATGAACATGTTTTATATTTGAACAGAAAGTTTGTCCAGTTTAAAAAAAGTAAGTTAATACAGCTGTCTATCTATTGTCTATTCCTAGAATGAACAATAACATGCCTTAAATAACAAATTATTACTTGAATTATGAACTCCAAATCATGTTTTCTGTAAAATGTATTATTTACAAAAATAGTAATTAAAACAAAAACCTACCCAACGTGAAGGATCACTGATCAAATTAATAAATAGTGCTGATAATTTAGTCCGTCGGATTTCTTGACATGTTGCACATGAAACCGCCATGAAGCATTCAGCACAAGCTTTCCGGACTCCCCATACGTTATCAGAACAAAGTTGAAAAAACCTAGGTAGCTATGCAAGGACAGTGTTTCGTTAGGCAGACAAACAGAGTGCAATACAGGCACACCTCATTTTATTGTGCTTCACTCTGGCAACCCTGCATGAAGCAAGTCTATTGCCACCATTTTTTCATCAGACTCAGACGATGGCTAGCATTTTTTAGGAATAAAGTATTTTTTTTTAATTTAAATTAATCCCCACCCAAGGATATTTTTCCCATTGATTTTTAGAGAGTGGAAGGAAAGGAGGGAGGTTGGGAGGGAGAGAGAGAAATAGAAACATTCATGTGAAAGAGACACATCGACAGTTGTCTCCCACATGCACCCTGACTGGTGCCAGGGATCAAACTTGCAACCCTCAGACAGGGAATTGAACAAACGACCCTCTGGTGTGCGGTCTGATGCTCCAATCACTGAACAACACAACACTGGCCAGGGCACAATAAAGTATTTTTAAATTAAGGTATGTACATTTTTTTTTTAGATATAATGCTATTGCACATTTAATGGACCACAGTATAATATAAACATAATTTTTATATGTACTGGGAAACCAAAAAATTCACGTGACTCTCTTTACTGTGACATTTACTTTATTGTGGAGGTATGGAACCAAACTCACAATATCTCTGAAGTATTTGTGTAGTTTTATTTCATTTTCTACTTTTACAGTGTTTTAAAGTATTCGATTCTATTTTATTTATTTTATTTTATTTTTTTAAAAATATATTTTATTGATTTTTTACAGAGAGGAAGGGAGAGAGAGAGTTAGAAACATCGATGAGAGAGAAACATCGATCAGCTGCCTCCTGCACACCTCCTACTGGGGATGTGCCCGCAACCCAGGTACATGCCCTTGACCGGAATCGAACCTGGGACCTTTCAGTCCGCAGGCCGATGCTCTATCCACTGAGCCAAACCGGTTTCGGCTAAAGTATTCGATTTTAACAAAATTTAGAAGACCTGTTTAGCATTAATTAATACTCAGTAATTTTAAATGAAATACATCTAATTCATAAACTATTGGCTATGAAAAAACAAAATACTTGCAACAAATATAGCTTAAGTGTTGTTTTTCAAGAGCTTATACCTAAACTTATTTTGCATAACAAATGTTTTCAGAAACTCTCAAAGTATGTTAACTTGTACATTAAGTATATATATTTTATGAATTAACTATCTAAAAAGAACCAGCTGTTGATTTGTCACTGAAAGACTTGAGGATTGCTAATAAAGATTAATTTGAATAAATAAGAATTGATTTGTTTAATAAAAATGAGAAAGGTAAAAATTGATCGATGGTCCTTACACATACTTGCTTTTTTTTTTGGTTAATCGTTACCCAAGGATATTTTTTTTTTCCCATTGATTTTTTTAGAGAGTGGAAGAGAGGAAGGGATGAAGAGGGGACGAAAGAGAGAGAAAGGAAGAGAGAGAGAGAGAGAGAGAGAGAGAGAGAGAGAGAGAGAGAGAGAGAGAGAGAGAGAGAAACATGATGTGAGAGATACATGGATTGGTTGCCTCCTGAATGTGCCCTGACCAGAGCTGGGGATTGAACCTGCAACCCAGGTACACGCCCATGACCAGGAATCGAACCCAAGATCCTTTGGTATGTGGGCCGATGCTCTAACCACTGAACCACCAGCCAGGGTCATATTTGCATTTTTAACAAACTGTCTTTATAAAAGCACAGTTCAGATTACAGAAATTTAAACTCCTAAACTCAAAGTCCTACTCCCTTCTGGTTTATATTTGTGAAATTGTATTAATAAAATCTGGGAGGAAATGTATACACTTTAAACTTTATGTGCTATTTTGTAATGCACTACTTACTCCTTTATTACTCCTTTGTTTCTGTAATACTTACCAGCATTTCTTCAGTAGCTTGCTGGCCAACTACACTGCAGATATCTCCAAAGTTGGCAGCACAGACCTGACAACAAAAGCATTATTGACATTTCAAAGTATATAAGGTTATAAAAATAACCCTTTATTTTTATTTTTTTAATTTGCATTTTCTTAATTGATTTTTTTTGTTTTTAGAGAGAGAGGGAGGAAGAGAAAGAGAGTCAGAAACACTGATGAGAGAGAAACATTAATCAGCTGCCTCCTGCATGCTTCCTACTGGGGATCTAGCCTGCAACCCCGGCATGTGTCCTGATGGGGAATCTAACCAGTGACCACTTTGTGCGTGGGACAACGCTCAACCAACTGAGCACACTGGCTGGGCTAAAAATAATCTAAATTTCACACGTAAACACTAGAACCAAGTGTTCTTAAGCAAACAAACAAAAAAACAAACAAACAAGACTAAAAAAATACCTTTCGAACATGAAACATTCTGCAATCACAGCACATCTCACAAAACCTAGGCAGGATAAGACGCTCTGTAATGTCCTTCCCAACCATGGGAGCCATTTTGCACATTATCTAAAATAAATAAGAACAAAAATACACTGAAAATATCTTTAAACAAGGCTTTCCCAGTTAGTTTGCTAACTTATTAGAAGCATATAATTTAAGAATATATAATATATGATATGGCATCATTATACCATTACAAAAAATCTTATCTGAGTTGAAGACAGAAAAATAGATAGTAATCACCAATAAAATCAGTTAGTAGTTACTAAATGCACAGTAAACCTAGAGGAAATCATTAAAACTTCATTTTCGTCTACAGTTTCACAATCTTATTAATCATTTTTCCTGATAACTTTAAAAGCAGTAAAACCCTACATTTTCTCAGTAAGAAAATAAATGTTGACTATTTAATTTAGTGGGAAAGAGTATCTATAAGAAGGATCTGGGTTTAGTGTATCTATATTACTAAGAAAGACTGAACAGAGGCAGTCCTTACTTTATAAAGTACTATTTTAAATGAAACTTGTGCATACTGGAACGACATCCTTACTCTGCAAAGCCTAGGTTCCAGGGAAGGCAAGGACACAGTTCCGACACGCACATGTGTCAATTAATGCAGTGGTAGGCAAAGTGAGGATGAACTGTTTGAAAACCAGCCCAACATTCTTTAAATAAATTTGCCCCACAGTTGATATAGAAAGATTTCTGATGATTTCTCATCGTTTATCTATTCATCTATTCTACCTACTCCCAGCCATGCAAATAAGACAAATAAAAGGCATACAGATTGGAAAGAAAGCTCTACTCATATGTGACACAGTTGTCTGCATAGAAAATTCCACAGAATCTACAAAGAAGTCACTAGAACAAATAAACGAATTTACAAAGTTTGCAGGATACAAACATGTCAGAATACAAAAATCATATGCATTTCTGTAAGTGAGCAATGAACAAGTGGAAACATCCTTAGAACTGGGGATAACACCTAAACCCCACAGCCAGTTTTGTTATTTGACTCTATGCTGTTTCTAAGAATTTCCAAGCCCTAAGTTAAAGATCCAAAGTTATACTGTACCACTGATCTACAAATATTTATTAGAATAAATTATTCCCCAGGTAGAGAACAGCTGGGAAGTGAGGGAATGAAAAACATGACAAAATAAATGTAAACCAATTGTAAGAGCATCACAAGTTTCATCCAGTGCTGTGTATAGTCTTTTTACTGTCATTACAATATTTTACTGTTATTATATCCTATCACAAATTATAGCAGAGCAAGTTAAACTCTGCTCATACAAACCAACAATGATGCTGAAATTGATTTCCCTTCATGAGGAACTTGTGGGGGAAAAAATCTATGTTTTAGAACCTGACAGAGGTGGTGGATGTACAACATTATGAAAATGCTAAATGTTATTCAACTGTACACCTTAAATGGCTAATTGTACACTATGTGAATTTCACTTCAATAAAAATGGGATTACTGGGAAAAAAGTATCTAAACCTTAACCTGTACCAGAGTATCTAACCTTATTAACTGGTACTTGAGTATCCTATCTAATAAAAGAGAAACATGGTAATTAGCCGTACGGCCGCTACCCTTCCCATTGGCTAATCAGTAAGATATGCAAATTAACTGCCAACCAAGATGGCGGCCGGCAGCCAGGCAGCTGACGCAAACAGGGAAGCTTGTTTGCTTCAGTGACGGAGGAAGCCAAGCTTCCCTGCCTGCCTTGCCCGCCTCTCAGCTGCACTCTAAGCAACATTGTAACAAATATAGAAGCTAAACAAAACCCCGGGCTTCCGCCAGCAGGACCGCAACATTGTTTCAAATACAGAAGGTAAACAAAGGCCAGAAACCTGCTTTCAGCAGTGGAGGTCTCATAACTGGAGCCGAGCCTCAGAGCTAAAGCTGGCCCAGAATGAAAAAAAAAGGAAAAAAGGGAGCGTTGGGAGCTTCAGTCACCTGCCAGCATGAAAACAGCCCTCAGCCCCTCACCCAGGCTGGCCAGGCACCCAAGCGGGACCCCCACCCTGAAGGGGGTGTGACCAGCTGCAAACAGCCATCATCCCCTCACCCAGGCTGGCCAGGCACCCCAGTGGGGACCCCCACCCTGATCCAGGACACCCTTCAGGGCAAACCAGCCGGCCCCCACCCGTGCACCAGGCTTCTATCCTATATAGTAAAAAGGTAATATGCCTCCCAGCACCGGGATCAGTGTGATAGGGGGCAGCGCCCAAACCCCGATTGCCCTGCGGCTCTGTGTGTGACAGGGGGCGGGGCCACAACCTCCCTATCTGCCCTGCTCTGTTCGTGACAGGGGGGAGCTCCTCAACCCCCTGATCAGCCCTGCTCTGTGCATGACAGGGGGGAGCTGAGCTCCCCAACCCCCTGATCGCCCTGCAGCTCTGTGTGTGACAAGGTGCGGCGCCCCAACCGCCCCTATCGGCCCTGCCCTGAGTGTGACAGTGGCTGCGCCCCAACCCCCTGATCTGCCCTGCTCTGTGTGTGACAGGGGGCGGTGCCCCAACCCCCCCCCCCCCATCGGCCCTGCTCTGTGCGTGACAGGGGGGAGCTCCTCAACCCCCTGATCGGCCCTGCTCTGTGTGTGACAGGGTACGGAGCCCCAACCCCCCGATGGGCCCTGCTCTGTGCATGATAGGGGGCAGCACCCAAACCCCCTGATCGGCCCTGCTCTGTGCGTGACAGGGGGTGGCGCTGCAATCTCCCTATCGACCCTGCCTTGAGTGTGACAGGGGGCGGTGCCCCAACCCCCCAATTGGCCCTACCTTGAGCATGACTGAGGGTGGCATTGCAACCTCCCGATCCTCCCTGCTCTGTGCATGACAGGGGGCGGTGCCCCAACTCCCCAATCGGCCCTGCTCTGAGCCCAACCAGGGGCTGCACCTAGGGATTGGGCCTGCCCTCTGCCACCCGGGAGCAGGCCTAAGCCAGCAGGTCATTATCTCCCGTGGTGTCCCAGACTGCGAGAGGGCACAGGCCGGGCTGAGGGACACCCCCCCCCCGGGGTGCACAAATTTTTGTGCACCGGGCCTCTAGTATAAAAATAACAAAATCAAGAAATTTCTAAGGGAAATGGACTAGAAAGATGATCAAATTCATCCTACTAATGTTTCAGAAGTACCATAAAATTTTGGTTTGATTTTTTTTATATCAACAAAGATGTTTATTATTTTATTTTAGGTTTAAATAGTAAACTCTATTCCAAACAGATTTGAATAAATTTTCAGGTGAATTTATCAGTTTCCTAATTTATGATCAGAATTCTTACTATCTCAACTCAGGAACCATAGATGTGAAGTGCAACAGATATTACTATATATTCTAATTCATACCCTATTTTTTATGGTTCTCTGTAAAAATATTTGTTAACCATGTTTAAAAAACCCAGAAAATTTACTATTATGCTTGACTTTATTATGTGCATAATGAATTAGTATCTGTATATCATTAATAACCATAATTTACATCAAGTAAAATTACTTGCTTGACTACCCTTCCCCCAAAGACCATAGTATCAAGGGCAGGATCCAAGTATTACTATTTTTTTCCTACTGTGCTTACACAATGCCTAGAAAAGTGTTCAACAGCAATTAAAGGGATTCAAATGTTTCTTTATTCAATACAGTTGTTTTTAACTGCATTTTTTTTTCTCCCATCTTATTTTTCCATTTTGACATAATAATATCTTACAGTTACTTATTTTCCTGCTGTATATCTTGCTTGAGCCCAGTGACAGAACCATCTAATTTCCAGTTGCTTGGCACAATATGGGGCCCACCAAAAATACACTTCTTTTCTTGTAAGTCTGTATCTCCTTGTAGCCAGTCATTCTATTTCAAATTCTAATTATTTGTGGCTACTTTGATGCCTAATATATGTATAAACCCTATAGCACATAATGTAGCATAGTATTTATTGAGCACCTTCTAATTAGTCAATATAGGACTAATTTTTACCTAAATTTAAAAAATTACATTCTACTTACAGCCACAGCTTCTGTCTTCACATCGTCATTGCTATCTGGGGCAGTTAGCTCTATGAGGACAGGGCACACTTTGGTCTCCACATCAAATCGCTCAATTAACTCTTGCTCCAACAGAGCCAGCAAAGCTGCCTGACTTGTTTTTCTTACCTAGGAAAAAATTATCAGTATATGGTAAACAAAGTACAGACATGACATAGCAAAGTACATACATGATGTAACTCTATTACTTGACTTTACAAAACTGAAGACTTCTCATCTCAACTAGTAAAACCATGCAAATAAAAACGATGGCTATTTTCTTCAAGTACTGCAGAGATAGAACCTGGTAGATTGTGTTATAACAGAAGTGGAACAAAGAAGCCATCTTGTAAAATGTCTCACAAAGAAACTCTCTGAGGGACACCTATGTGGGAGCCAAGTGACCAAGTGAGGATGCAGCTAGGCGGCATTGTCTATAATAGCATTAAGGAGACCTAGATTTGCCAAATTCTCAACACAGCTTGTCTAAGACAAATGGTCTTTTGTAAAACAGAACAACAGTGGCAAACAGGAAAAAATATTTAAATGAACAGATCGTTCTACATATATCATACTAGATAAATTTCCATTAAGAACATGTAAATGGCACTCTCACCTGATTATTCTGATCTGCGAGATATCTAACCACAATAGGTAGTAAGTATTTGGAAAAAGCATATGGGATTGAAGGCCGGTTTTCTTGACAAAACAATGCAATATGAGGCACCTGTTCCATCAGCTCTGCTCTCACAGTTGGTTCTATTGAAATGATAAAAATGTGAGCAAACATTCCCCACAATAATAAAATCTTTGCCTGGGCTTGAGAGTATTTAGGAAAGGTTTACTTTCATTCTCATTATAAAAGGTCTTACAAGATGTTCTCTAACTCTGCAATCCTTTACACAATCATATACTGGTACAGGTCAACCCTATGAGTTAAAGGAGGACCTTACCCCCAACCCAAGCTTGTATCTTCATAGTATGCACTTAGAATGCAATCATTTCCTATAGTGACTGAATGAGTTTATTCATTACCTACATTGTGCCATACTGTGCTAAAGATTAAGTATCCAAGTCACATCAACTATAATATGGTATTATCTATAAGCTCTATTAAAAACCTCCTCGGGCCCTAGCCAGTGTGGCTCAATGGATAGAGCATTAGCCCTCGGACTGAAGGGTGCTAGGTTCGATTCCAATCAAGGGCACATACCTCTGTTTCAGGCTGGATCCTCGGGCCCAATCGATGTGTCTCTCTCACATCGATGTTCTCCCCCCCCCCCCCAATTCCACTCTCTCTAAATATCAATGGGAAAATATCCTCAAGTGAGGTTTAGCAAAAAAAAATAATACAAAAAATAAAAAAATAAAAACCTCCTCAGACAAGTCATAAGAACTGGCTTCTAATTTAAGTTTAGTCAATGAATGGAGGATTTCTAGTTAGACTTAACTAAGACTAAAAAGGTATGTGATATTAAAGGAGACTATTAAAAGATTTTTTTTACAAAACCAAAAAGTCCTGAAAAGACCCAAGTATATATGGCATATTTAAATATGACAAATATGGCATTTCAAATCTCTGGGTTTCAAAAGAATGAACTATCCAATAAATAATGGTAAGAAAATAAGCTCGCCCTAACCGGTTTGGCTCAGTGGATAGAGCATCAGCCTGCGGACTCAAGAAAATAAGCTAGTTATATCAGAAAAAAAGATTCCTATACTGCACACCTCACATTAATTCTAGGTAAATTTAAGACTCAAAAGGTGTGTTTATTTTTAGATCAAAAGCAATGAAAGACAATATTTTTAGTGGGAAGCCCTTTCAAGGTGAACAAATCCAAAATCAACTAAATACCAGCACATTTCACTTTATAAAGGCTTCATTATAGGCAACAGATGCTACATACTGAATCAAAAGGCAAAACCGCCTAGAACAAAATAATGTACAATAAAATATTAATAACTAAATATACCTCGAACCCATTGTTCAAATGAATACAAGAAAGAAAATGAATAGACAATTCATAGAAGAGATGCAAGTGACTGACAAACACACAGACATGATGGATTATCAATATAAGTCATTACATCAGACCTAATTAGAACTTTGGCACCTATTACTAATATTATTAAAGTTACCTAAAGGTAATTATGCATGAATACGTCCAGAAGAGTTTTGGATTTCAACATTCAGAAATTAATAACACATTTACTATATAAAATCATAAAAATATAAATGCTAAATTTAGGGGAACAAAAAATCATGATAAAATAAGGCAGAACAAAGGTTTAAGGATTCTAAGCTCCTAATTTGATGTTTGGATTTTAATAACAGGTTTTTACTTTCTTGCTACTAATAGGTTAGACAATTTACCTAGGAAAATTTTTAAAGAAATTTCTTATTACACTAAGTTTTTCATTAGTTTTAAAAACACAAATTTGGTAAATGAAAACTTTCTCTGCATTAACATATACCTGAATCATCAGCTAATCTGCTAATTCTTTCCAAAACAGCAATACAATCTCTTTCATCATCGCAGACTTCCCTCAATGTATCCAGCAAACTCCGGGCCACCATTTGTCTACGCACACACAAAAAAATTACATAGTGTTCAGTGGCATCAATAGTTAACATTCAGAATTTCAAAAGGCAGAATCTACATAGTTTCAAAGAAATTTTTTCATTATACATTTAATAGCATATATTAAGTCCCTAATTCCTTTAGTGATATATGCCATCATGGATTTTATTTTAACAAGATGAAATTGAATATTCACTAAAATATTTTTCATCTTTACCTAACTGATTTAACAAATTTCTAAAGTCACTGAAAATTCACATCAGTAATTTTCAAGTACAACAGTGGGAAAATTTATTCATTCATTATATAAAACATCTTTACATATTTTTACTAAATGACTTTTATACATCTATACTCAAAAAATATTTAAGCAAATACTTTCAGATTTCCCAGAAAAGTCTGATACAGGTGGTCTTATGACCATAAGAGAAACAATGCATTAGAAAGAGTGTTATCTTAGTCACTTGCATATTACAATTCCCTTGAACATCTTCTGGCATAAGGTAGGTATACAACATCATCTGCTGAAAGAGTAAGGTACTCCTTAGGAATTTCTTTATATGAATATCAAAATTATGTCTAATAGCAAAAAGCAACGGTTTCTCTTTCTTTTCTTTTTTATTTTGCCAAAAAGCAAAGAAAGAGTGCTGTATGCTTTCTAGGATCAAGGAACAAACAACTATAAAAGAGGCCGTGGCTATGATTATTAAGAGAACTTGGAGACTCAGACTGCTCATGTTAATAATACCTACTTTAAACTGGGTAATTTTATTTTCCCTCCTGAAATTAATGTAATAAAAACCATCCTTCCATTTCTACTTTAGTGAAAAAAATATGCACATACCTGTTAAATACGTTCTCACTTGCAGCATACTTGTCCAATCTCCCCAGTGGCGTCAACATTTCATCTTGTGAGACAAAGTCCAGGGCTGAAGGTATAATAATCACATCAGACTCTGAGCTGTAGTCATCCACACCAACTATCAGAGACATCAGAAATACTCCTTATAATACTCTGAAACTAAAAAGCACCCCTTGCCTGTCTGAAGCAGCTTAAGCAAAACTGCCCTTTATGAGTCTGGAATGGTACAAAGAATCACAAGAGAATCTTAGAATCAATTCAGAAGCCACGAACAACAGAAGGATGCTTTCTCTCTTTTTTTTTTTATTACAGGTATGTTCTAAATTGCCTCTAGAAACATAGGAGTCAAGAGGCTGTAGAAACTCAGTATGGTGTGATCACAGAACAGTGATCAGAAAAGAGTAATCACAGAGACCTGAGAACTTACACATTCAATTAGAACACAACTTGTCCTATACAATAAAAAGGTAATATGCAAATCGACCGAATGGCGGCACAATCAGTCGCTATCACACACACTGACCACCAGGGGGCAGACACTCAATGTAGGAGCTGCCCCCTGGTGTTCAGTGCGCTCCACAGAGGGAGCACTGCTCAGCCAGAAGCTAGGCTCACGGCTGGTGAGCACAGCGGTGGTGGCAGCGCTAAGCCGTCAGTTGGACATCCCCCGAGGGCTCCCAGACTGCTAAAGGGCGCAGGTGGATGAGGGGAACCCCCCCCAAGTGCACAAATGTAGTGCACCAGGCCTCTAGTAAATAAATAAAATGTCAAACACTGATAGTTAATTCTGGAATGCAGTCAGAGAAAAACATTATACACAGAAGAGAAAGACAAGAATTACAGCAAATTTCTCATCCGAAACAATACAAGCCAGAAGACTGAAAGAAAAATCAGTGTCAACCTCCAACTCTATATACCCTGTAAATAGAAATCTTTCTAATATCTTTGAAATTCATATCGTTCAATGCAAAGGTGAAATAAAGGGTTTTTTCAGGCATACAAAAACTGACAGATATTATCACCAGCAGACCAGCATTATAAGATTAAAGAAAGTACTTCAAGAAAAAAATTATACCAGATGGAAATCTGGATTTACAACAAAGAAATGAAGAGCAACAGAAATGGTAAGTATATGGGTAAATACAAAGGCCTTCTTATTTTAAAAAATCTCTTTAAAGGATAATTAACTGATTAAAGCAAAAAATCCTATCTAATAAAAGAGAAACATGGTAATTAGTGTACGACCGCTACCCTTCCCACTGGCTAATCAGGGAGATATGCAAATTAACTGCCAGCCAAGATGGCGGCCTGCAGCCAGGCAGCTTAAAGCGAACATGAGGCTTGCTTGCTTCAGTGACGGAGGACTCCAACGTTCCCCGCCTGCCGCTGCAGGCCTCTGAGCTGCAACTCTAAGCAACTACGTTACAAATATAGAAGCTGAACAAAACCCCAGAAACCTGCTTTAGTCCGTCAGGCTTCAGCCAGCAGGATCGCAACATTGTTTCAAATACAGAAGGTAAACAAAGGCCAGAAACCTGCTTTCAGCAGCGGAGGCCTAAGAGCTGGAGCCAAGCTTCAAAGCTAA
Organism: Myotis daubentonii; assembly: GCF_963259705.1. Taxonomy (NCBI): domain Eukaryota; kingdom Metazoa; phylum Chordata; class Mammalia; order Chiroptera; family Vespertilionidae; genus Myotis; species Myotis daubentonii. The sequence goes on from NC_081847.1 coordinate 63,277,492, forward strand.
AGCTGGCCCAGAATAAATAAATAAAAAAAAGAGCGGTTGGGAGCTTCAGTCACCCACCAGCCTGAAAACAGCCCTCAGCCCCTCACCCAGACTGGCCAGGCACCTCAGTGGGGACCCCCACCCTGAAGGGTGTGTGACCAGCTGCAAACAGCCATCATCCCCTCACCCAGGCTGGCCAGGCACCCCAGTGGGGACCCCCACCCTGATCCAGGACACCCTTCAGGGCAAACCAGCCGGTCCTCACCCATGCACCAGGCCTCTATCCTATATAGTAAAAGGGTAATATGCCTCCCAGCACCAGGATCAGCGGAGCCGAGAGGCCTCCCGGCACTGGGATCAGCGTGACAGGGGGCAGCGCCCAAACCCCCTGATCGCCCTGCGGCTCTGTGTGTGACAGGGGGCGGGGCCACAACCTCCCTATCCGCCCTGCTCTGTTCGTGACCGGGGAAGGCGCCCCAACCCCCTAATCAGCCCTGCTCTGTGCCTGATAGGGGGAGCTCCCCAACCCCGATTGCCCTGCGGCTCTGTGTGTGACAGGGTGCGGCGCCCCAACCCCCTGATCGGCCCTGCTCTGTGTGTGACGGGGTAGAGCCATAACCTCCCCATCAGCCCTGCCCTGAGTGTGAGAATGGCGGCGCCCCAACCCCCAACCCATGGGCCCTGCTCTGTGTGTGATGGGGTACAGCCATAACCTCCCCATCGGCCCTGCCCTGAGTGTGACAGTGGCGGCGCCCCAACCCCCTGTTCGGCCCTGCTCTGTGGGTGATAGAGGGTGGTGCCCCAACCCCCTGATCTGCCCTGCTCTGTGTGTGACAGGGGGCGGTGCCCCAACTCCCCTATTGGCCCTACTCTGTGAGTGACAGGGGGGAGCTCCTCAACCCCCTGATGGGCCCTGCTCTGTGCGTGACAGGGGGCTGCGCCCCAACCCCCGATTGGCCCTGCTCTGTCCGTGACAGGGTATGGAGCCCCAACCCCCCTGATGGGACCTGCTCTGTGTGTGACAGGGGGCAGTGCCCCAACCCCCTGATGGGCCCTGCTCTGTGCGTGACAGGGGATGGCGCCGCTACCTCCCCATCAACCCTGCCTTGAGTGTGACAGGGGGCGGTGCCCCAACCCCCCAATCGGCCCTACCCTGAGCATGACTGAGGGTGGCATCGCAACCTCCCAATCCACCCTGCTCTGTGCATGACAGGGGGCGGCGCCCCAACTCCCCAATTGGTCTTGCTCTGAGCCCAACCAGGGGCTGCACCTAGGGATTGGGCCTGCCCTCTGCCACCCGGGAGAAGGCCTAAGCCAGCAGGTCGTTATCTCCCGAGGGGTCCCAGACTGAGAGAGGGCACAGGCCGGGCTGAGGGACCCCTCTGCCCGCCCCCCCCCCCGAGTGCACAAATTTTTGTGCACCGGGCCTCTAGTATGTACTATAAAATAAAAAGATTAAAAATGTACTGTGAGTGCCCAGCCCTCAGGGGTTGCGCATCAACCTGTGAACCAAGAGGTCACTGGTTCCATTCCATCAGGACACATGCTTGGGTTTCAGGCTCGATCCCCTGTAGGGGGTGTGCAGGAGGCAACTGATCAATGAGTCTCTCTCATCATTGATGTTTCTCTTTCCCTCTCTCTCTCTCTCTCTCTCTCTCTCTCTCTCTCTCTCTCTCTCTCTTTCTCTCTCCCCCCCTTCCTTCCTCTCTGAAATCAATTAAAAAAAAAAAGATTCAGAAAAATGTATACATTACATTGTGTGTATATAAATTATTATAGAGAAAAATAGAGAAAACTGGCAAAATGCTAATAATGGCTGAATGTTTTGTGTAGGGCTGAAAGTTTTCAAAGTAACAGTTTAGTTTAAAATAAATTATTTCATTATTTGACTGCAAGTTAGGTTTATGTCCTTATTTAGTGTGGCCAGAAAAATTAAGATTCATCTCACCCAGCAAGTATGCAATAAAGGCCTACTGTGTGCTGGACACTGTGATGGTTAAAGAATAAAAATGTTACAGACCTTGAACTTACCACAGTATAGTGCAGGATCGGCAACCTGTGTTCAACAGGTTAAACTAGCCCATGTCTGTTTTTGTAAATAAAGTTTATTGGAAGACAGCTATGCTCATTCATTTATGTATTGTCTATGACTGCTTTTGATACCTTGGTAATAACTTGGCTATTACTTAACAGGAAAGGAGTAAAGGGAAGCCTAAGTAATATAGGCATGCCTTTTATACAGCTTTGCTAATTTAACACTTTACAAGTCTTTTCCCCATTGATACATGGGGGAAGGGACTGTACAACAGACCCATGCCCAGTAAGGTCTTAGTGACATGGAAAGGTGCTTGTCTTCAGTCACACCTGGAAGCAAGTCAGTGGCCAGAACAGGCGTGGCCACTGAAAGGGCATGAAATCTGAATAAACTCCCGAACAAAGAAAGTTTGCTCCCTAGGCCAGTGATGGCGAACCTTTTGAGCTCGGCGTGTCAGCATTTTGAAAAACCCTAACTTAACTCTGGTGCCGTGTCATATATAGACATTTTTTGATATTTGCAACCATAGTAAAACAAAGATTTATATTTTTGATATTTATTTTATATATTTAAATGTCATTTAACAAAGAAAAATCAACCAAAAAAATGAGTTCGCGTGTCACCTCTGACACGCGGGTCATAGGTTCGCCATCATTGCCTAGGCTCTTGGCTCTCTCTCTTGCTGTTTGCACCTAACTCCTATTGCAGTGGGGCACACACATTGTGTGGGCCATGTGGATTCCACATAATACACGAATGGAATTTAATTAGCCTGATGCCAAACTGGGCCCGGCTGCAACATGGAACAGAAGCTTTGGATACTGGCCTTGCTTTTGGCTCTACTGGAACTCAGTTGTGCCTTTTTCAGGACTGGTTTAAGGGGCATGGGACTTTACAACCTGAGCACTGTAACACCAGGCCAATAAAAACCATTCATTCTCCCATGTGATTATTAGAAAATTCACTTTCTAAAGATATTGTAAGAACCCTGCTCCCACAAGCGATGGAGAAATTTGTTTCTCCAGTAACACTTTCACCTTACACTGGCAGATCTAAGTAGGTACAACAAACAGCACATGACCCACAAAACCTAAAATATTTACTATTGGGCCCTTTCAGAAATTTTCCAGCACTGGTCTAATGATGTAGCAGAAATGCAATTAAGTCACTGCTTAGGGACAAAAATTTAATAACAAAAAAGAAAAACAAATCTGAAGGACCTTATAGCCTTAAGCAAACAGGTATGTCAAGTTTCAATTTGTACTTCGTGGAAATATGTTTATCAGAAACCTTCCCTACAAATATAAATATTAAATGTTTACAAAATCCTGACAAATGATCTAATGGTACTGTTGTAATTTAACCTAGTTATGCATAACTGCAAAGGAGTAAAGGGAAGGTCAAATATTTTGGGGATGCCATTAGTACAATTTTGTCAAGAAGCTGCAGTTTAGATACATGCCCAATAAAGCCTGGGTGAAATAGGGACGGTACTTGTCTATCAGTCATACCTGGGAATAGGTGATTGGCCAGAGTAGGCATGGCCACTGCAATTATGGGAAGATTTAAGATATTTAATCTCCTAAACAAAGTTCTCGCTCTTGGCTCTTTTGCCTCTTGCTCTCCTGGTTGCAGGACACTTCATGCTCACACCATGTGGACCCTCCACACAACTGACTAATGGACTACAACTAGCCTGATGCTACACCAGACCCAGCTCCACCATGGAACGGAAACCCTGGACTCTGGCTCTGCTTCTAGCTCTACTGAATCCCCAGCTGCACGTCTTCCAGGACTGGATTAAGGAAAATGGGACTTTGGAAACCGAGAGATGTAATTCCACCCAAATAAAAATCACTCATACTCCTGTGTGAGTCTCAGAAAATTCTTTTTCAAGAGCTATCATAAGAACCCTACACCTACTAGCAAAGGAGAAAGATGATCCATGCATTTCTCCAATGAAACTTTTACATGTATGCAATTGTCCTATAGCATGTTTAATCTCAATTAATTTAAGCAAGAATAATTTGCTAAAGTTCATTCTATGACTATTTCAAAAAACATTTCCCTAAAGTATACACATAAATAAGATATCAGTGTATTTATCTGCTTTCCAATTAGCTACCAAAATCAATTCTTTCTTTTTTATTTTTTACATTGTCCATCAAACCTTTATTCCATTTATTTAGTAAGCATATCACTTCCTTAATTCCAAAACTAGCTACATAATGTTGTGCAATAAGAATGCATTTATATGCTTTACACTGGAATTATTCACTTATATTTGTACTTAAATCCAAAGTAGCACCAGTAGTGTTTCTAGTTCATTCTGAACTCCCTAAGACCTGAGTTCACTTGTTCTAAAGATACTAAAAGATTCAAATTGAGTTTGTCAGGCTTGAATTCATATATAATTTTAAGGATGAGTATTATAAGCAACAACAGACTCTATGTCATATTAATCCACTTTTTCTGTCTTCCTTGTCTAGTGAGATAAAGATCTTTTGAACTAACTCTGGTGTCAAGTCACTGACATGCACTACACTAATTCTCTATTCACATGATCCATCTGCCTTTAAAATGTATTCATGTTCTTTCAAACTGAAGCCTTATTTTCCTCCCCACCCAGGTAAATGTAACCTTTCCTATGTTTTTCTGTTTTTAAAGTTCTATAAATCCCATATTATTAAGTGCCCACCCACATAATCCAAAGAGTTGAACAATAGTAATGTTAAGGAAATGGAGATCTAATTCTAAGAAGAAAAATCTCTGAATTCGCATAGAATAATTTTAAACTTCTCTTTTGGAATCTCCTTTGCAAATTCACCCTTGATTGTTAGTTTCCCTGAGTCTAGTCCAGTGGTCGGCAAACTGCAGCTCGCTAGCCACATGCGACTCTTTGGTCCCTTGAGTGTGGCTCGTCCACAAAATACCACGTGCGGGCACGCATGTACAGTGGGACTGAAACTTTGTGGCCCATGGGCACAAGTCGGTATTTTGTGGAAGAGCCACACTCAAGGGGCCAAAGAGCCGCATGTGGCTCGCGAGCCGCAGTTTGCCAACCACTGGTCTAGTCTGAGGCCCTTTATTCCTAAGTGTACACTCCTTTCCTAAGTAGTTTTACGAAGGCCATGGATTCACTCATCACATGTACACAAGTTAACTTACACTGAAGATCATGCTTTCTAAACAGTATTTGACAATCTGAGAAATATGTAGCTTATCAAAGCACTTGCATACGTGGATCTCCCATACATTATAGCTGTGTTGCTTGTTCCCTTCAGCGAGTAAACATTTTTCTTATAATCTATTAACCCAATTACTTTGGTTAGTAATTCTTTTTCCCCCCCAGTTAATCCAAATATAAAATCTGAGCTACTGCAGGTCCAAATTACCACCAACCCCCAATAAAGTCTTGAATTTATTTGAAGTCTGGAAGTTATTTCTACCAAAAACTACGCTGATAAATTTTAAATTACTCTTATAGGTGTAAAAATTATTTTTATCAAATCTTGACTTTGAATATAAATTCAAAGCAGTATATAAATTTGAATATAAATTAAGCAGTAAGATTTTGAAGTGACTACCTAGTGACAGGTTCAGCCCTGGCCAGTTTGGCTCAGTGGACAGAGCATTGGCCTATGGACTGAAAGGGTCCCAGGTTCGATTCTGGTCAAGGGCAAAAACCTTGGTTGTAAACTCAATCCCTGGCCCTGGTCAGGGCACGTGCAGGAGGCAACTAATCAACGTGTCTCTCTCTCATTGATGTTTCTCTCTGTCTCTCCCCCTCCCTTCCACTCTATCTAAAAATCAATGGAAAAATATCCTTAGGTGAGGATTAATAGCAATAAAAGACCCACCAGATCACATCAATGTTCTTAGCCACTTTTTTAAAAATTGAATTTACTGGGGTGACATTGGTTCATTCTTACCCACTTTTACTCCAATGACCGGTTCCCTCATACATGAGTGCTTTAAAACAAAGAAAAGAATATATTTTGCTTTTAACATTCTCATAACAGACAGGAGCTACTGAGGATAAAAAGTATTTTACTCAGCAAATACTTAAAGAACAGGCTATTACCTTTATATACTCTGGAATCTTCAGGAGATTAAATGAGCCAAATACATTGTAATGTAAGGGAAGCCAAAATTGGAAGGCAGTAAGAGCACAGTAATAAATAAAGTAGTAAATAAAATAATAGATATTGTGTCACATTTTAATTTAACCTACCACTTTCAAGTTTGGTGACTGAGCAAATGAACTGTTAGATAAGCCTTATGAAGTACAACTTTTGTAAACTTGTGGGACTACATAGCTCTCAGGGGAATATTATAAGTAAGGTTATAGCACAATGTCCAACATACAGTATGACAGTAAGTGGTAATTTTTTACATAATTACTTTTAATATTTTTTATTGATTTTTACAAAGAGAGGGAGAAAGAGAAACATTAAAGTGAGAGCAAAACATCAATTGGCTGCCTCCTGCATACCCTCTACTAGGGATTGAGCCTGCAACCTGGGCATGTGCCCTCACCAGGAATCGAGCCAGCAACCTTTTGGTGCACAGGAAGACACTCAACCAACTGAGCCATACCAGCCACGGCAATAAATGGTAATTTAAACAACAACAACAAAAATCCAGAAATGCCTCCCATCTTCTTTTTGCAGCAAGTTAAAGAGCTATGTTAGATGGTACCCAGGAAAAGAATATTAAAACCTGTAAGGTCCAAGTTATACTCTAGCTTCTGCCAACATTTCACCTTTATGTCTGTGACATATTGGGCCTAAACTTTCTCATGTTTAACATTAAAAAAATTAATATATTAATCTATCCTCCAGTTTTTGATTTCAGTAATTCTGAGATAACTGGCTCACCAAAGGTATAGCACAACTCCAATTTTAAAGTTTATGTGATCCTATAGAATGATATAACAAACCAATATAACATTAAACTTTTGTTTACCAATATTCCTTTGTTAGCATTAAGGCTGACCCAAAAAGGTGAAATGTACTTTAACAAGATAAAAATAAGCAAGGTTTTGCTTCTCTTAATCTGGTGATCAATATTAAAATGAAAATGGGTTTAGTAATTATACAGATGTGCTTTACTACAGTAAAACTAGCGAGGCAAATGTCTAAAGAATTTAATCATTTAAACCATAAATCATAAGTTCATAAATTACTGCATCTTACCATAACCTTAGAAGTCCTACTGTTTATAGATTGGAACATGACACTTCCAAGTATATCCCTTGTGAAATATTTATAGTTAAAATAAAATAACACCTGGGATGTATTTAGAGTACTCTAGCTACCTCTTCCCTCACTCTGCCAGAAGTTCAGATGTTATAGGAAGGGATAGATGAAAGATAAAGCTAAGTAGTGGGTATACTGAGTATATGTTGATTCATTGGCTTTTGTGTGTATTTGAAATTTCGCACTGAAAAATTCACAATATCTACTTTAAAAAGTCAACATAATTCATTTTAAACTTATAAAACAAACATCATAGATGCAGAAAAAGCAATGACAAAATCCAACATCCATTCCTAATTTCAAGAAAGCTGTCAGTAAATTCAGGGAACTTTCTCAATCTGATAAAGGGCATCTGTAAAAACAGTAAGTTGAATATCAAATTCAAAACTTTTGCTCTTTGAAATACACTGTTATGGCAAAGAAAAGACAAATCACAGACTGGAAAATATTTGCAAATCACGACAATGAAAAGACAAGTCACAGATTGGAAAATATTTGCAAGTCACAAGAGGAGACTTGTATCTGGAATATATAAAGAATTATCAAAACTTAATAGGAAAACAATCTACACTAATAAAAGAGAAACATGGTAATTGGCGTACGACCGCTACCCTTTTCATTGGCTAATCAGCAAGATATGCAAATTAACTGGCAGCCAGGCAGCTTGAAACTAACATGAGGCTTGCTTGCCTCAGTGACGGAGGAAACCAACGTTCCCCGCCTGCAGCTGCAGGCCTCTGAGCCTGCAGTTTCAAACATTGTAACAAATACCGCCGGACTTCAGCCAGCAGATTCGCAACATTGTATGCAAAGGCCAGAAACCTACTTTCAGGAGCAGAGGCCTAAGAGCTGGAGCCAAGCCTCAAGCTAAAGCTGGCCCAGAATTAAAAAAAAAAAAAGGAAAAAAGGAGCGTTTGGGAGTTCAGTCACCCCCAGCCTGAAAACAGCCCTCAGCCCCTCACCCAGAATGGCCAGGCACCCCAGGGGGGACCCCCACCCTGAAGGGGGTGTGACCAGCTGCAAACAGCCATCATCCCCTCACCCAGGCTGGCCAGGCACCCCAGTGGGGACCCCCACCCTGATCCAGGGCACCCTTCAGGGCAAACGAGCTGGCACCCACCCATGCACCAGGCCTCTACCCTATATAGTAAAAGGGTAATATGCCTCCCAGCACCGGGATCAGCGGAGCCACGAGGCCTTCCGGCACCGGGATCAGCATGACAGGGGGCAGCGCTCAAACCCCCTGATCGGCCCTGCTGTGTGTGTGACAGGGTGCGGCACCCCAATCCCCCCACCCCCCCCGGGCCCTGCTCTGTGTGTGACGGGGTAGAGCCATAACCTCCCCATCAGCCCTGCCCTGAGTGTGACAGTGGCGGCGCCCCAACCCCCTGATCGGCCCTGCTCTGTGGGTGATAGAGGGCGGCACCCCAACCCCCCCCACCCCCCCACGGGCCCTGCTCTATGTGTGATGGGGTAGAGCCATAGCCTCCCCATCAGCCCTGCCCTGAGTGTGACAGTGGCGGTGCCCCAATCCCGATTGGCCCTGCTCTGTGGGTGATAGAGGGTGGCGCCCCAACCCACTGACCTGCCCTGCTCTGTGTGTGACAGGGGACGGTGCCCCAACTCCCCTATCGGACCTACTCTGTGAGTGACAGGGGGGAGCTCCTCAACCCCCTGATGGGCCCTGCTCTGTGCGTGACAGGAGGGAGCTCCCCAACCCCCTGATGGGCCCTGCTCTGTGCATGACAGGGTACGGAGCCCCAACCCCCCTGATGGACCCTGTTCTGTGTGTGACAGGGGTCAGTGCCCCAACCCCCGGATTGGCCCAGCTCTGTGCGTGACAGGGGGTCGCGCCGCAACCTCCCCATTGACCCTGCCTTGAGTGTGACGGGGGTGGTGCTCCAACCCCCCAATCGGCCCTGCTCTGAGCCCGACCAGGGGCTGCACCTAGGGATTGGGCCTGCCCTCTGCCACCCGGGAGCAGGCCTAAGCCAGCAGGTCGTTATCTCCTGAGGGGTCCCAGACTGCTAGAGGGCACTGGCCAGGCTGAGGGACCCCCCCTTCCCCCGGAGTGCACAAATTTTTGTGCACCGGGCCTCTAGTTAACCCAATAAAAAAATGGGCAAAAGATCTAAACACTTCACCAAAAAAGATATATAGATAGTAAATGAACACATGAAAAGACGAGCAATATTAGTCAATAAGGAAATGCAAATTCAAACTACAGAAAAAACACACACCACTACACATTTAACCAGTTAACTGCCATGATATTTTGAATTTAATTTAAAAAGGTCCACCTCTTGCGTCTATCAACGTTTATGATATACAAATGGTTAATAGAATGGCTAAAATAAAGACAGCTCACACCAAGTGCTAACAATGGTGTGGAGCACCTGGGACTCTTAAACATTGCTGGTGGAAGTGTAACATGGTACAACCACTTTGAAAAAGTTTTGCAGTTTCTTAAAAAGATAATCAGCCATTTCACTCTTAGGTATATACCTAAGAGAAAGAGTATATATATTCACACAAAGAATGCTTATAGCAGCTTTATTTTTAATAGACCAAAACTGGAAACAATCCTAAAGTCCATTAACATTTTAAAGACAGAAAACAGCTGAGAGCCCTAACCAGTTTGGCTCAGTGGATATAGTGTCGGCCTGTGGACTGAAGGGTCCCAGGTTCGATTCCAGTCAGGGGCATGTACCTTGGTTGTGGGTGCATCCCCAGTGGGGGGTGTGCAGGAGGCAGCTGATCAATGTTTCTCTCTCATCGATGTTTCTGACTCTCTATCCCTCTCTTTCTCTCCATAAAAAACCAATGAAATACATTTAGAAAACAGCTGAGAAAAGCAACTTGCTCAAGATCACACAATGAATGAGCAGCAAGGGTCAGAATTTGAACCCAGGTCTGAAGATTTACAAAGCCCACTGCTCCTTCCCCCTACACAAAACTTTCCTGGGACATATTTCAGAATTATAGAATGATAAATGCTCAATTATCAACCAAACTGACATAAAGTAGGCCAGAAAACAAGTCTGCTTCTAAATCTAAGGGGATAAGGAGCTAAGACTTGACGTAGGAGAGTCAGGGGATAGCTTTGGAGAAAGGAAATCTTAGGTGATGGGCCAGAAAGATCAGTACAAAAACACCTTCTTAGAAGTTATAGGGAATGCAGGCCTTTCAACCTCCTTAGTCAAAATTCCATAGATGTGCCACCTCACTCTTCTCCCTAAAACATTAAATTATGTTTATTTTTCAGCTCTGGTCAGGTAGCTCAGTTGATTAAGGAGTCATCCTGATGTGCTAAGGTTGAGGGTTTGATTCCTGGTCAGGGCATATACAAGAATCAACCAATGGGCTGGCCGGTGTGGCTCAGTTGGTTCAGTGTTGTCCCCTGCACCAAGGGGTCGCTGGTTCAGTTCCCGGTCGGGGCGCATGCCTGGGTTGCAGGCTTGGTCCCCAGTGGGACCAAGCAGGAGGCACCCAATTGATGATCGATGTTTCTCTTTCATTGATGCTTCTGTTTTTTGTTTTTCTTTCATTGATGTTTCTCTCTCTCTCCCTCTCCCTTCCTCTCTCCCCAAAAAACAAACAAAAAAATCAATAAAAACATTAAAAAAACAAACACAATCAACCAATGAATGTATAAGTAAAACAAATTGATGTTTTTCTTTCTCTCTTCCGCCCTTTCTCTCTTTCTAAAATCAATCAATAAAAATTTTTTAAAATTAGGTTTATTTTCAGATCCAAGCTAACAGCAAAACACCCTAATTTAAGTTTAGGGACTGCCCACCATGTAGCTGATGGCAAAAATTGTTTGCCACCAAGAAGGAAAAATCCAAAATTCCAAAATATAAGGCAAACATAAGAGTGTAGTAATAATAGTTTAATAAATATAAATTCTTTATTTTGATGAGAAGACGAACTGAGATAAAAGGACCAGAAATAAAATAAACCAGTGATCAAACATATGTAGCAGACGAATGAACTTTATTTAATAAGAGGTATTTATCTTTCATAAGCAGGAAGAATAAACAAAAACCTGTGTATTTAGATGGGTTGGTTTGTGTGCAGCTACAATCCCAGGCAGCCAACATGTATATTTTTACAAAGGGTTTCCCCTGCTTTTTCCTTGTGTTTTAAAAAAAGTCTACACGGGGAATTGTTACTCAAGGCATCATTAACTGATTCTATACACATGTGGGTATCATTAAAACCATCTTAAGCAATCTTTTCCTGGATATCAAGTATATTCAATCTAAATAAAGATTTCTCCTGTCCAGTCTTGTTGGTAGCAATTAAAACATGCTACCAAGTCCCATGACTCACTTTTCCAAATCCCCATTTAACATTTATAAATATCATGACTTCCAAGGGCACCTTCCTAGGATTTATGACTGATTCCCTGGCTCCAGCACTTCCCCAGGTGGCAAGGATTTAAGGAAGTTTATCAAAACTAGTTTCAGGTTTTTAAAAGTAGTTAGAGTGCAGTATAGGCAGTTACACCCAATTAGTTGTGATTCATGCTAAAGATTCCAAAGCTTAAAGAAATATGGAAAATTCTGTGGTATGGCATATTCCATAATATAGCTCCCAAAGCTCTTTAACATCATGCTAATTACAGCTGAAAGAAAAGTTAACATAAAAATGAAATAAGCTATATTATATCCAACATCCATTCTAATTATCTCTAAATTAAACCACACGCAGCATACTAGATTACTCTTCAAGGGTATTTTAAACATGGTTCAAACAAACTGCCTATGTAAGAAACTTGGGCTGCTCGATGTTATAAACTGGGCAATAAACTCTTCTTAAAAGAGACAATATTTAAAATACAATATTTTAGAATCAGGAAGCCTAGCTTAAAATTCTGGCTGGTACTTAGGAATTTTCCCCAAGAAAATAGTTTAGTCCCTTTGCCTATCAGTTTACTTATTTAATTAATATCAGAATACTACAGCCTACACACCACAGGGCTACTATGAATAGTCTGTTTATGAAAGCTACTACAAAATATTCAGTGTTGTACCATTCTTTTAAAATATTCTTCAATGTATTCTTTTCTTAAAATGTAAATTTTAATCAAACTCCTTCAATGAAATTATTTTTATAAGCATTAACTTGTCAAATCTTACTGTATCTCTTTTTAAAATGTCTATTTTTGATTGATTTGAGAGAGAAAGGGAGAAAGAGGGGGAAAAAAATACTCACTTGTTGTTCTACTTATTTATGCATTCTTTGATTGATTCTTGTATGTGCCCTGTCCAGGGATCAAACTGGCAACCTTGTATTGGGAAGACACTCTGATGAACTGAGCAACCTGGCCAGGGCAAATCTTACTATATTTTAAGTCTATCTTACCTCTTTTAGAAATCTAGCAACTGTTGGAAAACTGACAATAAAAATTTTAAATATCTTGCCCTGGCTGGTGTGGCTCAGTTAGTTGGGTGTTGTCCTGTGCACTGAAAAGTTGCTGGTCCCATTCCTGGTCAGGGCACATGCTTGGGTTTGGGGCTTGATTCACCCCGGTATGGTACAGGGCATGTAGGAAGCTGCCAATCAATGTTCCTCTCACATAAATGTTTCTCTCTTCTCCCTTCCTTTCTCTAAAAATCAATAATCTATCCTTTAAAAAAGAAATTTAAAATATCTTTCTCTGAAAGTCTACCTGTTATTTCACATTGCTTCCCATTATTCAAGGAACAAAAAGCGTTTACCCAACTCTGAAGTCACCTATTCCAATGGAATCACTGGCTTGCTTTCACTTTGAAATTCAAAGTATGTTTCATGTGCAGTACTGAAAGTATTACTTTTAAACTAAAACACATTTTTATTGCATTATTTTCCTGAAATTAATACCTAATGATAATTTTATTTACTTAACTTGATGATATTTTTATATGTAAATACAGGTTGGGGCAAAAATAGGTTTAAAGTTGTTCATGTGAAAAATACAATAATTAATACATAATAATACAAAAATAAACTCTGGATTTCATGTACTCACAATTATAATCCTATTTTTGTCCCACCCTGTACAATGCACCATTTTTTACATACTAGAACTTTGTTTCTTTTTCTCCCTTGGGATATCAGTCAAGACAGTCTTCGACTAACTCTTTTACCTATTCCACCCACTTTTCTACTGACTCTATACATAGACTTTAGGGCTTAAAATAAAACAAATCAAAACAAAAGACCTGAGACTCTTACCAAGGTCTGGCAATTCACTCCTACTCGAGATACAGACCCTACCTAGGTCCTCTCCTAGTCTCCACAGCTGCAGATTACCAGCACAATAGCATTTATCCTCTCTTCTGCCTTAGTCTAGGTCCTGGAGGTGGTTCTGCATTTAGGAAAAACAATCAAGACTGTAGAGCTTGGCTAGAAAATAATTTCTTCCCATCCTCAAGGCCAACTCAGACCTAGCTTGGAAGAAGTGGCAGGACCTGGTGCACAAGTACTCTGGAGGCCGGCCTCCATACCAGTCTTGCCTGAGACAGAAAGTGGGCTCATAAGATAGAGCCTAGTTGTAAGGGGAGCCCAAGCTCCATTCTTGTGGACATCTCTGGTTCTCTACCTTCTCCAGATTCTCCAGGATGTGACAAGCTTTTTCATCCCCTTACCAAACATCTTGCCCTCGATCTAGGCACCATGGGCAAATTTCTCTCATTCTTTCTCCCCTCAAAATAGAAGGCAAATGGTTCTTCAACTGGCCATATATTCAAAGACCCCTTGTTTCTGAATATTCTGGGTAAAGGTATTGTCAGGGTAGGGAGCTCTCCCTGGGATGTGTCACCCTGGCATAAAGGTTATTTTGAGCTGCAAACAATTAAAGCCCAACTAACTCAGGAAGTGTTTTTTTTGTGTGTTTGTTTTATAACCTCCCCCTTTTCTTCTCTAAGGGATTCAGATGGAAAAACCTGCTTCAGAAAGGGAACTCTAGGATTACCACTTTAGCATATATAAATTGTGGTTGACAGAAAGGATCTGTGAAAAAATCTGTTCCCTAGATTTCCCTCTGTCCTGTTGTCTCTGAGTAGCATAACAAGAATGCATTTGCTACTTTCTCAGTACCTATGAGTTGCCCTTACCCACTTCACCTTTGTCCAAAATGACATCTATACCCCATTCTGCCTCATTGTCTTTGGAATTTTTATGCTTATGAAAAAATGCACATGTGAAAATCTGATTTTCTCCTGTTGATCTGCTGTATGTTGTTTTACTTATTCGACCAGCCAGAAGAAACAACGGAGTAAGGCAAAGTTTCCAGGGCTATGATAGTATCACCTATAAAAACTAACAACTGAGAACAATAAACAATTATTTTAATAAAGTCTCCAATGAAATTATACATATGCAAATAAACTATCTGTGCCTTCAAATGTCTAGCATTTTATCCTAAATTAAAACACACTGGAAACTAACAGAACCTTTAAAAAATTAACTGTAAGCATTAAAAGCACTTGTAAATATATATTAATTCTATAGCGTAATACTCAACCATCAGTATTTTCTTTTCTGCTCTCTTTTAAGCTTCCTTATACTTTATTTATAATGAACATAGAATAGGCACTATTTACCAGGTACTGTTATTATTATTTTTTTTTAGAGAGAGGGGAAGGGAGAGAGAAACATCAGGCATCGATGTGAAAGAATAACATGACTGGTTGCCTCCCATTCGGAGATTGAAGCCGAAACCCGAGTATGTGTCCTGACTGGGAACTGAACCCACAACCTTTCAGTACACAGGACAACACTCCAACCAACTGAACCACTTGGCCAGGGCTACCAGGAACTATTCTAAGTGCTTTACATGCATTCATTTACATACGGCACTGAACAACTCAAGAAGGTATGTAACATTTATAGGCTATTTACAAATAACAAATCTTAGGCACAGACAGGTTGAGTTACAGGAGTCTGTCCAAAATGACAATGCCAAGATTGGAACAAAGCAGTCTGGCTCTAGCATCTTGTCTATTAACTACTGTACTATGTTGCCTCTGACGCCTTCACTATCACACTTACATTAAAATTGCTTATAAACCACTAGAGGGCAATGGACTGTGACCATCCTTTGCACAGCTATATCCTCAGGACGGCGCAGAAGTCTTGAGGCTCATGAATAAATCATTGTTGAGTTCTTCACAGGTATGCTTTCCCCTCTAGACTATGTTCCCTAGGGTCAGACAAGACAAAAGTGATACTGCAGCTCATCCTGTAAGAGTGCATGGCACATAAATGAAAATAAATTAATATGCAGAAGTTCTTGCTCCAGACGTTCCTAAATCTCTGCTGAATGAATACATCTTCTATTTACAAAGTCTTGAAGCAAAATACAAGAATGACAAGCCCCTGTTTCGAGACAACCACCAGATGCACCTCTCTAAAACTAACTTTGCAAGAAATCAACAGCTGCCTTAAATAACATTATAAACTCACTCATAGGCAGGTTAGTGGACTAAGGTAAAACATTAAGTGAAATATAAAAACTGTCTACTATATGAGGACGGCTCCCTTTAAGAGCTTTTTACTTAAGAAAAAATAAAAAAGGCCAAACAAAAACAAATCCATACTCAGCAAAAGGTAAGTTTGAATATGGTTCAATTACTTTAAAAACAATCCCTCTTTTTATAGAATCCTTCTAAATAGCGAATTCCCCTTAATTCACTCAAAAAACAGAAAACACACACACACCCCAGGAATTTAAACATTAAGCTTGGTTTGGGCAAGGAAAACCATAATAGACAATACTAAGGATGAATTACATTGTATTTAAATGAGCGATTTCAAACTGTAGCCATCTCGGAATGACTTATCCAAGTAAATCCGAGCATCCGGCGGGCTTTTCCTCTCGCTACATCAGAAATCCCACCACGGTCATCACGTCCACTCGGAGCAAACCCCCAAGCACCTTCCCATGGGAAACGCACAAGTCCTTCCTGACGCTATTCTGGAAACAAGGTCCAAGTTTTTCTTTCTTCCACAAAAGAACCAATTCTTTTAAAACTTCCCATCTCAAGGAAAAGCTGACAATGTAGTATGTGCGGAGGGCTGGGTAATGTGCGAACATCTGCATTCAAGAAACTCGCCCTCCGAACAGTCGTTCCTGCCGGGGCCACACGACCTTCCAACCGCCCCCGGGGCCGCAGGGGCCGCGGCCGCGGAGCGACGCCCAGGTGAGCGGCCCCCAGCCGGCCGGCCAGGGGGACGGCGCGGGGCCCTGCACCCCGCGGGCAGCTCCCGGGAAAAACACCTCCTCCATCACAGCCTCTTCCTTCCTCGGGAGGGCCGAGGGGAGGGGTGCCCCCGGAAGGCACTCCATGGAGGAACACGCACCCCAAATTCCGACTTCAAATGTCTGCCTGCTAGTTTCTCCTTCCAAAACGGGCCGCCGGGCGCTCCCGAGCCCCCTGAGATGCGAGCGGGGTGGGCGCTGGGGCAGAGCCCGAGCTGAAGCGCCCCGCGGGGCACCGCTCTCCCCCGGCGGCAGAGGGGGCGCCCCATGTCCTCCAGGAAGCGCCATGCTCCCCCCAAGCCGCGACCCCGGCCGGCCCCGGGCCACGCCTCGCCGCGCCCGTCCCCCCGCCGGGCCGGGCCCAGGCCGCCGCCGCCCGCCCTTCCTCCCGGCCGCTCCCCGCGGGCCGCCGGCGACGGCGACAGCGGGCGGCGCACTCACATCCGTCCGCGTCCTCTTGCAGGTCCTCCTGGAGCAGCGAGAGGTCTGCGCCGGGGAGAAAAGAAAGGCCCAGTTAGCGCCCCGCGACCCGGCGCGCCTCCCGGCCACCCGCCCGCCGGCCCCGCGGCGCCTGCCCGCGCCGGGACCCCGCGCCGGCCTCGGCCCCACACGGGGCGGCGGCGAACGGGCGGACGCGGGGAGGGGAGGCGCCGCCGCCGCCGCCGCCGCCGCGCCGCGCCGCCCGGAGAACTGGGGGCCACGTACCCGCCATCTTGTGATCGCCCCCTCCTCCTCGGTCTCCCGGGGATCCGGGGCTACATGGAGCGGCGCGAGCCGGGGAGCCGGTGGACGCGCGCGGGAGGGGCGGCGAGGAGGAGGGACGGGCCGGCGGGGGCGCGCGCGCGGGGCGGGCCGAGGGCCCGGGACTGGGCCGCGGGCGGAGCGGCTCCCGGACGCCGGGGGTGGGCGGGCGCCGCGGGCCCTGGGCCTCGCCCCGCCTCGCCTCGCCTCGCCTCGCCCGTCCGCTCCGGGCAGCCCCGGGGCGGCCGGCGCTCCCTCTTCCCGCCTCCCTCGCTCCCGGCCCGGCCCCGCGGCGCGCGCTCACACCCTCGGCCGGAGGCGCCCTCACGCCGAGCTGCGGCCGGCCCGGGACCCTGCGGCTGGTGGCCGGAGCCGGGCAGGGCCCCCCGCGGCCCGACCCGCTTTATTGGGTCACGGCGTCGTCGGCCGCAGCCCTTCTCCGCGGGCGGGCCGGCGTTCGCTGCCCCGCGCCCCCTCCCCGGGTGGCACGTACGTGGGCGGCGATCCGAGGCCTGGCGGAGGCCGAGGGTCCCACCCTCCCGGCGGAGGAAGCGCCGCCCCCCGCGCGCCGGGGCCCGTGGGAAGCGGCTGGTAACAAAGCCCTGGGCCCGGCCGCCTGGTCTCGGGGGGACCGAGGCAGCTGGGTCAGCCGGCTCGCCCGTCCCCCGTGCCCCCCACCCCCGCGCGGTTCAGGCTGAGACGCAGGCCACGGCCCGGCGCCCGGCTGGTCGGGAACCGGCCCAGCGGAAACCCTCCAGCCGGCGGCAGGCCTGCGCTCGGGTCTTTACGCGGCCATCGACTGAGCGGGCGGGCGGCCCGTTGTGAAAGGAGGGACGATCACCGCCGCTCGGGATCATCGGGGTGAACGAGGAATGCCAGGAGCCTAGCACAGCACCGGGCATGTCGGCGGCGCTCCGGGAACCGGCCTGCGATGATGATTTCTCCCTTTAAGTAGCAGGTGCTCACCTGAGTGCCGGATCACAGTTTATCCTCCCCCTTTTCGCGTGTGTGTGACGGATGAGCTCAGGCTCCCAAGCACGGAGTGAGCGATCAGCCTAGGTCTGCTGGCTCCATTTCACACGTTCCTCTCGCCCCCTCCCGTTCTACTCAAGGCCTCCGACAGGGTCATCTCTTCAAGTGCAGAACGAAACAAGGACTGGTTTCAGCGACACCACTCTGGGGGTCCGGTCTCTTGAGCAGGAGAGGGAATTCTAAATAGTTCATCAGCTTGTTCCTCCCTGCATTGTGGCTTTCACCAATGAAGGCTCAGTCTAAGGCAGCGGTTCTCAACCTGTGGGTCGCGACCCCTTTGGCGGTTGAACGACCCTTTCACAGGGGTCGCCTAAGACCATCCTGCGTATCAGATATTTACATGACGATTCATAACAGTAGCAACATGACAGTTATGGAGTAGCAACGAAAATAATTTTATGGTTGGGTCACAACATGAGGAACTGTATTTAAAGGGCCAGAAGGTGGAGAACCACTGGAAGGAATCAGATCTCCTGAAGTTCATAATTCTGTGTCATAAAACGGGTTCTATATATAGCTATTCCCAAAACTTCCCTATCAGATATGGAACACAATGTATAGTAAATATTAAACTTCTAAGAGTAATAAAGATTGGGATACAATCCATAATTCCAGGTGTATGTCTAATTTTGTCAAATATAGAATAATTAAAAGCAAAGGCTAAAAGCCGTCATCAATTTCTCTCCTTCCCTTGATAAATGCCCTTACATGAATTCTGCTTAAAATAAAACACCAACTCTCAAAATGATGCGTTAGAAATCCACGAACTATCGACAGAAACCGGTCCCAATTTATTCAATCTGTGACAGTTTTGCTGTGATACTTGTCTTGTTGACACCTACCACTTTAGCAATTCTGGGTGGAAGGAGGGGGGAATAGGATTTGGCGCCTTTAAATGGTGATCTTTAAACAACAGAATTTACCGAGCGCCAACTATTCAGCTAATGGACATCCAAAGACAAAACTATCTGAGTGATCTACCCAGTATAATTTTCAGTGATCATGATAAAATAAATAGAGGTTGTGTACCAAATGCTAGCCTGGGGTACATGACGACTACCTGTCTCTGGTAGCTAGACCTCAGTAAATTTTATCTCAGTATTCTCTGGGAAGGCAGCAGAGGAGGAGGGCCTGTGCAACGTCGCCTGTGTTGTTATAAAGCTATGCATTTGGTTATCATCTTACCTCCATTATATGCCTCAGTAGTTTCCTTTAGTCAGTATTGTTTTTAGACATTTCAGTGGTTCAGCACAAGTACATATTTTTTTACATTTAATTTTCTCTCATTCTCTACTCCTTCCTCAAAATAAGATCAATGGTTTTTAAACCAGTATTCTATGAAATGTACTGTTTCCTCCTTATGAAAATTATATGTAAACAATAGCAATCATTATTCTATGTACCCTTACTCCAATTTCACTTACAGTCTAGAGTCGACCATGGATACCAGAAGCTGTGTGGTCAGAACACAACACAATGAATTCTTAACCTGCTCTGCCCCTGACAATAGATGTAGTGTTGCAGGTCAGCTTTTAAAAAAGTATTATCCAAATCTGTGTCTATTAAGGCCTGAATTTTGGGAAGAATAAGTCCTCTTCCAAATGATAGTGAAAACTTTCACACTAGTGAAATATTTCCTTTATTTCACCAATGATACTTGAAAATTAACTAATTTGGTTCTTCAAACACAAACATAATAAATATCATGGGGGAGGGGGGAGAAACCAAGATGGCGACATAGGTAAACACTGGAGTTTGCTGCCTCAAACAACCACTTCAAAAATACAACTAAAAGACACAACGGACATCATCCAGAACCACAGGAAAGCTGGCTGAGTGGAAATACTACAACTTCAAGGAAAGAGAAAAGCATACTGAGACTCAGAGGAGGCGCAGTGCTGAAATAAAATACTAAGGTGCGGAGTTCATGCGGAGCGGGCTGGCGGCTGAGGGCGCGGTTGTTGTTTTCAATCGGGAGGGAGTCTCAGGCTCTGAGCTCCAGTTCCCGGCGAGTCTCTAGGGATCCAGACTCATACAGGAGAAGCGGGACTGTCTGGCACCTATCAGAACTCAAGGGCAGCTTTCTCTCCAAGGGGCTTGCAGCGATTGCCGGGACATTGAGAAGCAGAGCCTCTGAGGGCAGGACTGAGAGCAGCCAAAACTGCTAGCCCCGCCCTGTTGATCCCGTGGGACCCGTCCCGCCAAGCCCTGCAGGGAGGCTTTTGCTGGATAGCCTAAGGCAGAGACTAGATTAGCACCTCCCTAGAGATCCAGGAGCCAATGTACCCAGAGGTCAGAGTGGGACCATCCAGTTTACAGCTCCGTGGAACAATAAAGGACACACTTGGGGCAGACTTAGTGAGCACCAAGCCCCATTGAAGCAAGTCTTGCCCCAGAGGGGTGTCTCCAGCACAGAAGTTCTCCCACTGCAGACACAGCTGATTCTTACAGCCAGTTGGCCTAGAGGTCAATTCCTTCCAGTGATCCTACAACAATCAAGGCTTAACTACAACAAGACTGTGCACAAAGACCACAAGGGGGTGTACCAAGAGTGTCCTCCTCAGGTAATTGGGGAGGCTGAACCACTGGGCCCTAGAGGACACTTAGCACAGAAAACCACTTTATCAACACAGGGAAGCATAAAAAATGCAGAGACAAAGAAAAAGGACACAAATGACAGAAATGGAGGAAAGCAAGCTACTGGATATAGAGTTCAAAACCACACTTTTAAGGTTTTTCAAGAATTTACTAGAAACTGCCGATAAACTTAATGAGATCTACAAGAAATCTAATGAGACCCTCGAGGCTGTGATAAAGGACCAACTAGAAATTAAGCATACACTGACTGAAATAAAGAATATTATACAGACTCCCAACAGCAGAGTAGAGGATTGCAAGAATCAAGTCAACTATTTGAAATACGAAGAAGCAAAAAACACCCAACCAGAAAAGCAAAATGAAAAAAGAATCCAAAAATACAAAGATAGTGTAAGGAGCCTCTGGGACAGCTTCAAGCGTACCAACATCCGAATTATAGGGGTGCCAGAAGATGGGAGAGAGCAAGGTATTGAAAACCTATTTGAAGAAATAATGACAGAAAACTTCCCCTACCTCATGAAAGAAATAGACTTACAAGTCCAGGAAGCGCAGAGAACCCCAAACAAAAGGAATCCAAAGAGGACCACACCAAGACACATCATCATTAAAATGCCAAGAGCAAAAGACAAAGAGAGAATCTTAAAAGCAGCAAGAGAAAGAAACTCAGTTACCTACAAGGGAATACCCATATGACTGTCAGCTGATTTCTCAACAGAAACTTTGCAGGCCAGAAGGGAGTGGCAAGAAATATTCAAAGTGATGAATGCCAAGAACCTACAATCAAGATTACTTTATCCAGCAAAGCTATCATTCAGAATTGAAGGTCAGATAAAGAGCTTCACAGATAAGAAAAAGCTAAAGGAGTTCATCACCACCAAACTAGTATTATATGAAATGCTGAAAGGTATCCTTTAAGAAGAGGAAGAGGAAGAAAAAGGTAAAGATACAAATTATGAACAACAAATACACATCTATCAACAAGTGAATCTGAAAATCAAGTGAATAATCTGATGAACAGAATGAACTAGTGATTATAATAGAATCAGGGGCATAGAAAGGAAGTGGACTGGCTATTCTTGGGAGGGAAAGGGGTGAGGGGGATGCGGGAAGAGACTGGACAAAAATCGTGCACCTATGGATGAGGACAGTGGGTGGGGAGTGAGGGAGGAGGGTGGGGTGGGAACTGGGTGGAGGGGAGTTATGGGGGGGAAAAAAGAGGAACAAATGTAATAATCTGAACAATAAAGATTTAATTAAAAATATAAATAAATAAAATAAATAAATATCATGGGGAAAATATTGACAATAAACAAAACCTACCTGGCATTGCTTGATGCTACCCCATTTATTAATGTTTATATTGATAATGTAACCATTTACTTTTTTCTTCAGAATGATCATTCCTGAACCTGAAAGTACATAAAGGCAGATTATCAGTTATTGTTTTGAGTAATAAAAATGAATCATTCTGAAAATGAAGAAATTCAATAAAAATGCTTTTTAAACAAAATTTTAACCTTTCAGCCTAGCTGGTGTGGCTCGGTGGTTGAGCGTCGACCCATGAACCAGGAGGTCATGGTTCAATTCAGGGCACATGTCCAGGTTGTGGGCTTGATCCCCAGTAGGGGGCATGCAGGAGGCAGCCCATTGCTAATTCTCATCATTGATGTTTCTATGTTTCTCTCTCTCTCTCTCTCTTTTCTCTCTCTCTCTCTCCCTCTCCCTTCTTCTCTCTGAAATCAATAAAAACTTTTTTAAAAAAAAAAACAAACACATTTTATTCACCTTGTTTTTTTATTTATTTTTTGAGACAGGTTGATGGACATCCCTCACAGAGTGTCATTCCAAAGTAAAAAGAACACAGAGTCCTTTTTATTTTTAATGTATTGCCAATCTTTTACTTGAACCCTCCTGTATACTTTTTTTGGTATATTTTATAAAGGGAACTATTTGTGTGAAATTTGTCTTATCTTTCCTTCCTATGTGTTTTCTAGTCCCTTTTAAAGCTTCATGTCAAGGTGACATTCCAAGCCCTAGCTAGTTTGGCTGAGTGGATAGAGTGTCGACCTGCAGACTGAAGGGTCCCAGGTTTGATTCCCGTCAAGGGTACATGCCTGTGGTGCGGGCTGGATCCCCAGTGAGGGCCATGCAGAAGGCAGCCAATCAATGATTCTCTTTCATCATTGATGTTTCAATCTCTCTCTCCCTTACCCTTCCTCTCTGAAATCAATAAAAACATATTTTTAAATGTTAAAAATCAACATACAATAAATTCATAATGAACTGTCTTTAATCCAAATAGATACATTAAAGTATAAAAACAGTTGGAAAAAGAGGAATATTAGAGAAAAAGTAGGTACCCCAAATATATTTTGTTTCTTCTAATAAACTTAAAAATAGATGCCACAAGAACACTTACAGGAAAACAATTTCTTATAGATTTGATCCCATAGAAACTCAACATTAAAACTGAAGAGGACCAACCAGCTGATGTGGTTCAGTAGTTGAGCATCAACCTATGAAACAGGAGGTCACTGTTCAATTCCCAGTCAGAGCATATGCCTGGGTTGCAGGCTTAATTCCCAGTAGGAGGAGTGCAGGAAGCCGCTCTCGTCATTGATGTTTCTCTCTCTCTTTCCCTCTCCCTTTCTCTCTGAAACCAATAAAAATATATATTTTTTAAAACACTGAAGAGTACCAAAGTTTTGCACCCTAAAACTGCCTTTTGGAATATTGATTTAAAGCTGTTTATTAAGAAACAAAAGAATCAGAAAGAATGTTTGACACGCCCCCTTTCCTGTGTAAGAGATTCAGATGGGAAGACCTGCTCCAGGAAGGAAATCTTAGCGCATTCACTTTAGTCTAATATGAATTAAGTATGATAGATAGGAAGGCTCCAAGTAGGGGCCTGTTAACTACATTACCCCGTGTCCCATTGTTTCTGGGTTGCTTATCAAGTATTTGTCTGCCATGTGTGTTCAGCTCTTCCTCAACTACCTGTAAATTGCCTATTTCCTTTGAAATCTCAGACCCCATCCCTTCACTCCTTTGTCCACGATGATGTATAAACCGCAACTGCCCAGTGCATTCTGGGGTCTCCTATCTTATGGCACCGCCCCCACCCTGGCCCTTCTCCCCCCCATACATCTTTGAGCATTTTCTGTTAATATGCCTCTGTTAAATTGATTATTAGCTCAGCTAGAATAATGCAGAGATGGGAGGAAAAGTGGCTTTTTTAGCCTCCACAAAATAAAAAACTTGTCAAAATGTTTGCTATGATCTGCTAACCATTTTTTTGGTAATTGAACACATAGGTTTTGAGATTTTTCTAAGTGCACAATTCCTTTGAGGAAATATGGTACTAAAAACTATTTTCCTGAATGATATTCATTTATATACAAAAGATTAATGCCATTGTTCAATATGCTGGCAACAGTTTAGTCTCATGAATGTGCAGTAGAGTGACTACAAAAGTGATTTTGCAGATGACAACATTG
The DNA here is from genome assembly GCF_963259705.1 of Myotis daubentonii. Classification (NCBI taxonomy): domain Eukaryota; kingdom Metazoa; phylum Chordata; class Mammalia; order Chiroptera; family Vespertilionidae; genus Myotis; species Myotis daubentonii. The sequence continues at coordinate 63,301,885 of NC_081847.1, forward strand.
ACAAATTTTGTTCCTACACTATAATGTCAAACTTTAAAATATTGATTACTAGAAAATTTAAGAGTAAAATTAAAATCCTAATTAATTTTTTTTACAACATGCCATTTATTTTTTATTGCTTGATCTGTGATAGTCAACTTCTGTGAATTTGGAGCTCTCCCAGGTTTGGCTAAATATTGTTTTTAAGATTTGGTAACTTGGTATTTGGCCATGATATATATTCAGTGCACTGCTCAAATGTATAAATATGGTATGAATAAATATGGTATGTATATGCATGACACATCTATAGTTTCTTTACATTTTTCCTCCACATCTTTCAAATCAATGTAGGCTGATAAGGGATACTAGCCTATGATAAGATGAAAATATTTTTACATATTAATGAACTATAAGAAATGAGTTCCCTTGAATGACAGCAAAAATTATTTTATATATTTAATGGGCAAAGGACTTGAATAGACATTTCTCCAAAAAAGATATACGAGTGGCCAACAAATACTTTAAAAGATGCTCAGTATCACTAATTATGAAGGAAATGCAAATCAAAACCATAATGAGATACCCTTCACACCCACTAGGATTAAAAAGAAAGAAAATAACAAGCACAGCAAGGATGTGGAAAAATTGGAACCCTCATGCATTGCTGGTGTGAATGCAAAATGGTGTACCACAATGGAAAACAGTATTGTGGTTCCCCAAAAAATTAAATATAGAATTATCATTATAATCCAGCAATTCCATTTTCTAGGTAAATAATTGAAAGTAGAAACTCAGATATTTGTTCACCCCTATTCATGGCATCATTATTCACAATAGCAAAAAAAAAAAAAGCAGCAGCAACCCAAATATCCACTGATAAATGGGTAAGCAAAATATGTTATATGTACAACGGAATATTATTCAGCCTTGAAAATGAAGGAAATTCTGACACATGCTATAACATGAATGAACCTTGAAGATATTATGCTAAGTGAAATAAACCAGCCACAGAAGTACAACTACTGTATAATTCCAATTACATTAGTTACCTAGAATAGTCAAATTCATAAAGAGAGAAAGTAGAATGGTTGTCATCAGGAGCTAGAAGGAAATGGGAAGTTAGTGTTTAATAAGTATAGAGTCTCATTTGGGAAGTTGAAAAAGTTCTGGAGATGGATAGTGGTGATGGTTGCACAATAATGTGAATGCACTTAATGCCACTGAACTATCCATCTATATAATAGAGGAATATGAAAATTAGCCGGGACGCTGTAATGTCACGACCAAACAGCAGGGACCTGAGGCTGCATGGCACCTGGCTGGGGCAAGGGACCTCAGGCTGCACCCCCCCACCTTGCGGGGTTTGACGGGGACCTCAAACCATGCCCCTCACCCAGCAGGGCTTGACAGGGGACTTCAGGCCATGGCCCCTGCCCTGGCGCCAGGCCAGGGGACCTGAGGCTGTTCTCCCCCCCACCCCCCAGAGGGACTTGACGGGGGTGGGGCCAGCCGGGTCTGGGTCTCCTGTGTTTTGAAGAGCATGGGGGTGGTGGGCGGGGACTTGACTCTAGGTCCCGAGGCGCGCCCCAGACTCTGACAGGAGGGAGATTTTTATATACATTTTACTAATTTTCTTTCATCTCTGACACTTCTATTATAGAGAAAGGGCAAATAGCAATATTAAAATGTTTCCACTAATTAATCCCTTTTTAATGTGTATGAATTTCATGCACTGGACCACTAGTATACTTAAAAATGGTAAATTTTATATATATTTACCACAATAATTAGAACATTATAGGTAGTATGCATGTTTATTTGTCTACAATGAAAGGTTGAGGACATCATAGTCCTGAAGAAGGGGCCGGGGACATAAATCAGGGTGCTTTAACTTTAGAGATAAAGCATTTTTCCCAGTGCACCAAGGCTATTGTGGAAAGAGGAGTTTCTTTGAAATATCTTATGACTTCAATGACCCAGCACTGGCAGTGGGCCACGGCCTAGAGTTGGGATAAAAGCTGGGACAAATACATTAGATGATCCAAGACTGGGAGGTCTTGGGGATGGGGTTCCACAGATGAGCCTTCAAAAGGGGTTCCCAAGGAGAAAAACTGGGTAGGCCACATGTAAATACTAAGGCTAAAACATGCCTTGCTTGAATCAAGGTGAGAGGGAGTTAAATTGGAGACTGGATGGGAAATGGTAGACTGAAATGGTAATAAACCCAATCACGTCTGTGGTATACATCCATGTATTACCTCCCTGTATAATTCTTTTCTTAATCCTAGAAAAATGGAAGAGATGAGATCAGTCCTTGAGACCCAGCTGGCATGCTGTATAGGCCACCGCAGCCTTCAGCTTAATCATGAGATTCTGCTGAAACTCAAAACAACTGTACATCAAAGAGCAGTCAATGAGGCAAGAACTATGATTGTCCCCATTTGACGGGTAAGAAGAGTAAAGCTGAGAGACCACCTGTAACTAGCCCAAGGTCTTGTCGGCCATACTATTTAGTTCCTAAGGTGCAGCCAGAATTGGTAAGTCCTCTAGGAGAGCATCGTCTGGTTGAATAAGGGGAGGAGTCACATCTTTCTGCCTCTAGCCAGCGCTGATGGGTGATTCTCTCTCACATTGAAAATTTCTCTCTCTCTCCTTTCCCCTTCCTCTTTCTCTAAAATCAATTAAAAAAAAAAATGTTGCCCTGGCTGGTGTGGGTCAGTTGGTTGGGTGTCATCTGGTACACCATAGGGTTGCCGGTTCAATTTCTGGTCAGGGCACATGCCCCAGTTGCCAGCTTGATCCTGAGTGGGAGTTGTGCAGGCAGCAGCCAGTCAGTGATGTTTCTCTCTCGGTCTTCCTCTTCCTTTCTCTCCTCTAAAAATCAATGAAAAATATTTTTTTTAAAGTTGTTTAAAATGTTCTCGGGTAAGGATTTTTAAAAAAAGGTATGCAGTTTTTTGGAGCCAGTCTCCTGCTGTTTCTGAACAGGGGAGAGGAAGGTAACTGAGGATTCCAAGCCATCTTTCAATGAGCAAGTGGGAAAAGAGCAGGAAAGACCCTCCAAGCCACCGTGAAAGATGCTGAGTGCCACAGCTCTATTTTACCAGATGGAAGATGTGTGTGGGCACATAGGGCTAAATGAAAGGAGTGAAACTGGGCTGCTAGGAAACAGACTGTTTGAATGACAGCTCCCTACTGACTGTGTCACTGGTCAGCTTTACTCAGGTGTACTAGTAAAATGGGAATGCTACTGTTATTAGAGCTGCTATGATTATTAAATGATCTGATTGATGAGAAGCGTTGTCTGGTACCTGACACATAGTAAGTGCTCAATAATGCAAGTTTTTAATTCATGTGCTTCTGTTTCTGCTGCTCCCAAGTAATGGGGTCAGTGTCGTAGCGCTACCCAGGATACAGGGGGTCGCAACCTGCGTGAGACCGTCGTTTGGCGGATGTTCCGTTTCCTCACTAGCTACAACTAGGCCCTACCTACAGAGGGCAGTCCATCAATATGACTGCCTGAGTCCAATACTGCCAAGTGCCCATTACAATAATCCTTTTTTTTTTTTCATTTTACAGTTTCTAAAGCCCCTGCATAAGTTATTTTCATTATCAAAATAGTCTTGTGAGATCAAATGACAGGTGTGATTTCAATTTGCCAGTGATGGGCCTGAAGCTTTGAAAGGGTAGAAACTTAGGTTAGGCCTGGTGGGTGGTCTATGGCAGAATCAGGACTGAAACCCAGTCCTCTGGGCTACAGAAAGCCAACGCCTCTCACTCAGTCAGAAGTTCTAAAGTAAGTACTTATTTTAAAGTGGGTGCATAGGCAACATTAGTGAAAAAGGGAACCTTGTAATTTTGAATTTTAAGTAATTGTCATAATTTCTAATTTACTTTCAATTTATGTTTAATGTACCTGGACCCCTCTATACATATATTTTAATGTGATTTCTTTTCACTTTTATTTCACATACGCATTTCCATGTAAGCTAATTGAAAGCAATTTAATGGGATTCACTGAGGGCCCGAGTTCTTGCCCTGTCTATAGGTTTGCCTCCAGGGAAACAGTGGAGCAGATTCCCTATAAACACTAATCCATCCCCACTGATAGTTTTTCACAGTCTGCCGTGAAAAGTCTATTGTGACAGCACACCTGGAATTTGTGTGCAGGTCTGGCCTTGCAATGAACAGGCAGGATCGCTGCTCATGGCCTGTGTTTCCGTGACCAGCCCTGTGTCTGCTGGCCGCTCTGCCTCTGCCCATTCTATCCCGGGTGTCTTAGCCCCGAGGAGAAGGACAGGAATGTGTGTGAACGATTTCTGTAGCATATTTATTTAAAATGTATTTGTTGGCCACAGAGATGATGTTTATTTAAGGACATAATGTCTTTCTACAAGTAACGTAGTGAGAAAATTACATAATTGACATCTATTAGTTTTCAATGAATTAAATTGGACCCCCTAGAGTTAGGGAGCTTAGCTGCCTGCTGAACATATTGCATAATATTTCTATCAGTGCTTCTCAAACCAGCTTGCTTCCAAATGCCCTGGAGGGCTTTTCTAAGCACAGATGCTGGGCCCCACTCCAGAGTTTCTGCTTCAGGAGCCTGAGATTTTCATCTCTGATGTATGCCAATGCTGCTGGTCTGGAGGCCACACCTAGGGGACTACTGGCATAGACAAAGCTGTAGTGAAATCATGGACAAAGCTCACAAATTTGCATTAAATAACAATTGCCTTTTTTCAAATTTTCAAAGTTCCCTCTTTTTCAGTGGGGTACATATACATATTACACTACACAGAAAAAGTTTTAAAATAGAAGGGGTAGCCGTGGCTTGTTTCCTCAGTGGTTAGAGCATTGGCCCACAAACTGAAGGGTCCTGGATTCGATTCCTAGTCAAGGGCACGTAGCTGGGTTGCAGGCTTGATCCCTGGCCCTGGTCGGGGTGTGTGCGGGAGGTAACCAATAGATGTGTCTCTCTCACATCTCTCTCTTTCTCTCCCCTGCGTCCCATCCAATCTCTCTAAAAAAATAAGTAAATAAATAAATAAATGGAAAATATATCCTCCAGTGATAATTAAAAAAAAAAAAAAATAGCCCCACTGGCATGGCTCAGTGGTTGAGTATTGACCTATGAACCAGGAGGTCATGGTTCGATTCCAGGTCAGGGCATATGCCTGGGTTGTTGGCTCGATCCCCAGTGCGGGGAGTGTAGGAGGCACTCAATGATTCTTTCTCATCACTGGTATTTCTCTCTCCTTTTCCCTCCTCCTTCCTCTCTAAAATCAATAAAATTTTATTTAAAAAAAATAGAAGGGGTGGCATTTTGAGTGAGCTTTTCAAAATTTCATGTAACAAGAATGCATGATTATTCCCATAGAAGACACCTTTGTAATGAAAGAAAAGGTAGCAATAAACTTAGAGGCTGTGTTCTGATTCCCTTGAGATGCTGCCGAACAGCTCACGGATCAGACACGGTTGGAGAGAGGCTCTGGCATCCGATCAGGACACTGTGACCGTCCCTCATCCTTCCCTGACTAGCAGCAGTGTTTACAGCATGACATCAAGAATGCAAAGCAGATGAAAAGGACAGCAATTAAAAGATACAGAATTACAATTCTGAAAAGCATCTCTATCTTTGGGAATGTCCAGGGGACACCTGGGATATGTCTTTTCTGATCCTTTCTCCTTCCTTGCAGGGGAGAAATAAAGCAATCTCCATTTTTATAAAATTAAAGAACAATGATATTGATCTTTTTGGTAAGGTTCAAATGTGAGACACTCAGTGTCTGATCCGAATCAATCATTTGTTCTTAAGTCAAGGGAGGAGAAAATTTCCTGGAAGTTCCTCAGAGGACTTGTCTTGTCTTTGATTTAAGTCTTTCCTTGAAGTCCTTCCAATCAAGGAATGGAGCTGACTTATTTGTTACTGATCTGCCCATCAACACTAATAAAAGAGAAAAATGGTAATTGGCGTACGAGCTACCCTTTTCATTGGCTAATCAGGGCTATATGCAAATTAACTGCCAACAAGATGGCGGTTAATTTGCATATGTAGGCACAATGCAGGGAGGCAAAAGGGAAAGCAGGAAGAAGCCCCCTGCCACTGACAGTGATCGGAAACCCAGGGGGGAGCTAAGAGCTGGGGGGCAGGGCAAAGGCGGCCCTGGGGCCACCTTTGCCCTGCCCCCCAGCCATGATTGGAGAATCAGGTGCCTTTTCCGCCCTGGCCAGTGATAGCAGGAAGTAGGGGTGGAGCCAGCGATGGGAGCTGGGCACGGTCAAAGCTGGCAGTCCCAGGAGCTAGGGGTCCCTTGCCTGGGCCTAAAGTGAAGCCCACGATCGTGGGGCCGCTGCAGCTGCGGGTCCCTGCTGCCCGGGCCGAACACCTAGGCCAGAGGCATCAGGCCTGGGCAAGGGGCCGATCCTGCGATTGGAGGGTGATGGGGGTCAACGCCTGAGGGCTCCCAGTATGTGAGAGGGGGCAGGCTGGGCTGAGGGACACTCCCCCCCCACACACACCCAGTGCACGAATTTCGTGCACCGGGCCCCTAGTTTATAATAAGCACGGAACACATGAAATATGGGGGTGAAAGGAGATCTGGAACATACCTTATCTCTGCCACCTATTAGCTGTCTGACCTTAACTTTGCTCACGTATTCATTAACTTGGAAAACAATTATTAAAAGCTCATTACCTGCCAGGTGCAAGGCTTACAAAAAGGGCTTAAATTGTTTTCTTTTGTAAAATAGGGATCATGCTAACCTACCTCCCCAAGGCCAGGGACCGAATGACCAGAACCTCCCGGCACTCTGTCTCCTGACAACAGGAGAGTCACTCCTGGGCACTCAGCTTATTCTGTGTGGTGTCCGGTGATGGCTGCCTCCTTTACTCAGTGGGACTCTCCAAACTTTAGGTGTTTTGAGAGCCAGATGAGAAACAAAGTAGTGAAAATGCCTGGAAACTGCTTCCTCAGCTATAAGACAGCAAACACATGAAGCCATTTAAAATAACTTCATGCACCTGGAAGTTGCTACAGAGCGTGCTGAGTACCAAATACATATTAGCATATTTTATCCTCACCCTTGCTTTTGCAATGAATCAGTCTGGCATTATTCCACAATTAGAGCCCTTTCGCATCCCTATAAAGCCCCTAACAAAGTACCTTACACTTAGTGGGAGTTCAGTTATTTATTAAATTGAACCAAGCACCCTCAAATTTAATGCTCTTAAGCAGTTATTGTCAAAAGAAACTTGTTTTTAAGAAATATCCAATAATTTGATCTCCTGTGTTATGTCCCCACTTCATATTTGAAACAAACAAAAAACACCCCTTAAGCATGGGATAAACATCTTCCGTCTTATGCTGACTCCATCTCTGGAAGTAAAAGTACATAGGAAAAAAATTATTTGTAGAGTACAATTAAGGAGAAAGATGTGAAAAGCTATATTCTTAAATTCCAAAAATCATATCTTCCTTGTAAATTCTTTTGTAAACAGTGGTCAAGTCAACTGATTGGAGAATAGTTTTAATAAAGCCAGACCACAGGTTTCATCCTTTCATAGTAAGTCCTCATTTAACATCATTGGTAGGTTCTTGGAAACTGGAACTTTAAGCAAAACTACGCATAAGGAAAAACCAATTTTACCATAGGCTAATTGATGTAAACAAGAGGTAAGTTCCTAGGGCATATTTCTGGCCACCAAAACACCAAACTTCTAAATAGAAACCCAAAATACTTCTAATATTAAACATGGAAATAAATGTGAGTTATCACACACTTAAGAAGATTAATGCAAACAAGTATGATAATGATGGTTGGCCAGAGCACAACCAGACAGCTTGGGTTGCAAGAGGGGACCCATCCTGGACAGGACACCATTCCATCGCAAGGCACACTCACACCCACCCTCACATTCATCACAGAGACATGGTGGGGGGAGGGGGAAACATGCAAATTCCACACAGACAATGGCCCCAACCAGGAATCTTTTTTTTCTCATCAGCATTACAATCAAACAACTTTGACCAGAACAATGCCATTCGAGGACCTGCTCTATAGGGTACATGCACTATGCAGTGGCCACAGATGCTTCCTCACCCCAGGCAGCTGTTGATCACTGACGGGGCCAGGCCAAAACGCAGCCAGGGCTGCGCAGACCACCAAGAATGTGTGGGAGAAGGACCCAAGTTCCTTTTGCTGGCAGATTAGAGCACTTTCTTTACCTTCTCATAAGTAGAAACGTATTCCTTTATTACATAAAGTGATTAGGAAATGATGAGTCTTCAAATAGTCACTAGGTTATCCAGCCTTGTGGGTAATACAGCAAGAGGGAGAGAGCTCTTCTGCTGTGAGTCTACAGCACGAAAGCCTGCCATAGCCTGCCCAGTTTTCATTAATAATGTACTTCCTGGTTTCTCAACTTCCCAAAACAAAAAAAGTCACTGACAAAGCTAAATAGATAACTATTTTGAGTAAGGTTTCTCTACAGAGAAATCAGGGTGATGTAGGAGATCAAGAACATGTTTAATCTGGACGTAATAAAGTTTTAGCATCTAACTTCCAGATTACTGGAAATGCAGGGGAGAGAGGAGCAAGACAAACAGCATTTCAAGAATTCTTGAAAGTGGAAGATTGAAGAGGACAGCAGGTCACCTCAAGTCATTGTCAAGAATAAAAGTAGAGGAGTACTGTTTTAGATTTAAAGAAAACATTTTAAAACATTCAAATGTGAGGCATCACTTCAATAAGAGTTTGGTTTGAATAAACCAGCTGTCAAAGACAATTTGGTGCAATTGGGGAAATTTGAACATAGGTATATTCACAGATGCTAATAATTAGGTTTGGTGTGATGGTGCTCCTATAGTTCTGTAAGAAAATGTCCTTATTTTTCAGAGATATATTCTAAGTATGTAAATGTTGTAATATACCCTGCAAATTACACAAGGACGCCTCAAGAAGTCAAATTAAGGAGTCACATTTATTGCAAATACGGGACTACGAGGGGGCATTTCGCTCTCCCAAATCTCACAGTGCCCTCCCCAGCCCCAACACCAGACTTATATAGGCAAAGATCACAAAGGTATTGATTACATCCAAAGGTTTGGAATGAGGAACCTGGTTTGCACAAAGCAGTTTACAGAAGCAGACTTAAGTATATTAATTAAATTATAGCTTTGGGTCTCCGGATCACTGAATCAACAGAAACACATTATCTGGACCCCTCGGGTCTTGGGACCACTGAGTTGACGGGAACACGTTATCTAGAGCCCTCCGGTCTTGGGATAATTGTGCTGTCCTGGTTCCCAGGTACAGAAGAATGTGCTTTCTAAAACCAGCATGACCACAACCAATGAGATATTAACATTACAATCAATAGGGTATTCAATCAAATGGGATGATTTATATAATTCAGAAAATCAAAATAACTTTTCTATTGTTAAACAAAGCAAACCAGTACAGAAGCCAACAGCAGGGTTAAAGTTAAACTACAGTTTAACTTTAAAGTATGATTGCTACCATACTTCATAAAGATGAGATGACGTGTCTATAATGGAAAACTTTCCAAAAGAAAATGTTGAATATTAATTGTTAAATATAGGTAACGGTTTGCTTACATTACATTCTTCATTGTATTTTTTTGATGTTTAAAATTTTTCCAAAATGAAAGGTTAAAAATATATTAGATTTCAAATTTATGTTTAAAAATTTTTCTGGCATTTTCATTTATTAGCTGTATGCACCTGTGCAAGTCATTTAAATTTTGAGTCTCTTATTTCTCATCTGTAAATTGGTGATAATAACAATAAATTCAAAGCTGCATGAAGATTTAATAATATGTACATGAAAATACTTGATAAGCAGGCAAAGCTACTTCTTATTTGTACACATGGCTTTTTAAAGTCTTGAAATAAACTCTGATTGTAAGGAGGTTCATCATCTCTAAAAGTGATGTAGGTACTTGTATTAATCAGGGTTCTCCAGAGAAATAGAACCAATAAGATGCATTTATATAAACACATACATAAATGTTATAGATATGATATATGCTCATTTCTATCTGAGCTTACATCAGGAGATATAGATGATATAGATATAGATATAGATATAGATATAGATATAGATATAGATATAGATATAGATATAGATATAGATATAGATATATAGATATACATATACATATACATATACATATACATATAGATGAGTTGATTGCTAGGTTGAACTGATTCTTGTTGAAGTATTACAGTAACAGATTTAACATACTATCCTTTGTGGTTGCTAGGGTACTCACCCACCATCAAATATAAATAAATAAGTAGATAGAGAGATAGAGAGAGAGAGAGGAAGACAGAGACAGAGAAGCAGAGAGAGACAGAAAAAAGAACTGGTGATTGGAGAGCCTGGCAAATTCAAACTCTGCAGGACTGCCATGTTGGAGACCCAAGGAGGAGATAATACATTTTGAATTTGAAGGCAGTGTGCCGGCAGAATGCCCTCCTCTCCAGTCCTGTTTTTGTTCTATTAAGACCTTCTACTGCCTGGCCGGTGTTGCTCAGTTGGTTGAGCATAGTCCCATGCACCAAATGATCTTGGCTTTGATTCCCAGTCAGGGCACATGCCCAGGTTGTGGGCTCGATCCCCAGTAGGGGGCGTGCAGGAGATGGCCAATTAATGTTTCTCTCTCATCGATGTTTCTACAGTGGAGCCTTGACTTACAAGTGTCCCGACTAACGAGTTTTTTGAGATACCAGCTGTCTCTCTGCCGATTTTTTGCATTGAGTTGATAGAGTAATTTGAGTTAACGAGCTCCTTAACGAGCTCGGTCTCGGAACGAATTAAACTCGTAAGTCAAGGCCCCACTGTATCTCTTTATCCCTCTCCCTTCCTCTCTAACATAAATAGAAACATTTTTTTTTTTTTAAAAAAAGACCTTCTACTGATTAGACGAGGCCTATCCACATTTTGGAGGGTAATGTGCTTTACATATCTACTGATTTAAATATTAATCTCATCTAAAAATACCTTCACAGCAACATCTATATATATAAAAGTCTAAGTGACCAGCTGACCAGCCTACTGGCTGGTAGCTATGACATGCACTGACCACCAGGGGTCAGACGCTCAGTGTAGAAGCTGCTAAGTGACAGCAACTTTGCAGAGTGCCCTCTGGCACTCCAGGACCCCTTGGGGGATGTTGGACTGCTGGTTTTGGCCTGATTCCTGTAGGCCCGGCCGAGGGACCCTACCTGCTGGAGGGACCCTGCTCACTCCTCAGATGCCCTTTGAGCCCTGGGTTTGCCCCAGGTGCAGCTGGACTGGGAGTGACCACGGGAGGTTGGTTCCAGGGTGTGTCCAGCTCATCTCACCCAGTCCTGCCCCGCTGGCCACCTTCTAATTAATTTACTTTCAATGTGCATGAATTTGTGCACTGGGCTCTACTCTAAAATAATGTTTGACCATATATCTGGGTACTGAGGCCTATCAAAGTTGACACATAAGATTAATTAGCAGTGTCTAATAAATAATAGGTTAATGAGGTATCTAGTGTTTTGCTCTATAGAATTTTGTGTAGTTACACAAAAGTGACCTGCTGTTGGTGCCATTCTGAGTCATTTGATGTCATATTTCTAACCAGCAATAAATATTTAGGGGTTTAAAAAACACATCTCAAAGTAATTGATGCTAAAATTTACCCTCAAACACAATACAATAAATTTCCTATTTTGCATGATAATATGAATATAAGGCCCATGATAGCAAGGGTCTCTCTGTCCCTTTACTGCTATAGACTTGGTAACTTGGGCAGTGCCTGGCAGAGGTTGGGCACTTAGGAAATATTAATGAATGAATCTATGATGCTGGAACTGAGCAGATATCAAAAGTGCAATTAGTAAGCTGTGACCAGGATATCACATATATACATTCTATGATAAAAATTTAGTATCAGTCCATATGCACAGAAGATATTCCATTTCAGTTTAATTTGAAACATTTTACTTTTTCCCTGGACATTTAGAAATTAGGTTTATTGAAGTAGCAGTTGTTAAGTAAACTATGAAGATCATACTCAAATATATTCTGCATGGTGTCTGTCACATAGGTGGAATGACATGCAGACATTGAAATCATTTAACTCAGTGGTTCTCAACCTTCCTAATGCCGCGGCCACCCCCCTCCCCTTTTTTTTTGCCGCGACCCTTCAATATAGTTCCTCATGTTGTGGTGACCCCCAACCATAAAATTATTTTTGTTGCTACTTCATAACTGTAATTTTGCTACTGTTAAGAATCGTAATGTAAATATCTGATATGCAGGATGTCTTTTCATTGTTACAAATTGAACATAATTAAAGCATAGTGATTAATCACAAAAACAATATGTAATTATATATGTGTTTTCCGATGGTCTTAGGCGACCCCTGTGAAAGGGTCGTTCGACCCCCAAAGGGGTCGCGACCCACAAGTTGAGAACCGCTGATTTAACTGTTTCTAGTGAGAATTTTCAGTGGAGCCAGCCCTGGGTGTTTAATAAATAATAGGTTAATGAGGTATCTAGTGTTTTGGGGCTTACTAGTAGGCAATTGTCTATGGGGTGGGACTGCCTTTCTTAAAATATCTCCCTGTCATCTCAGGGCATTAAATGCTTGAAGTGCCACCCTTTGGGATGTATTCCTTTGAATCTTGAAGGGATTCTAACTTTCCAGCATACTCAATGAAAACAGAAATACCTCACAAAGGATAATATGTTAAAACTGTCATCTTAGTACGTCAGCAGGAATTAACTCACTCTAGGGATCAGCTCACCAATTAGTAATGTCCCACGTTTCTTTTCCTTAGTGATGACCTTTTCCAATTTGGACAATTCAGAAATATTTCTGCTCTTATAACTATAGAGGAATCAAATCCCATGAAAGCCATAGAGTTTATATTTAGTGTATTCCCTTTCCCACCTTATGCATGGACTCTGATTTACGTTAGAAATCATCTAATTGTTTCCACGTTTATGGAAGGGAAGAGCCATGTTCCGAGCTCCTGGAGGAGTCATGGCTGTGGAATGCTGTGGGATGACTTTCCGCTGACTCGCTCTCTGCCTGTGGTTGCTAGGGCACTCACGCATATGTTTATACACTTATATAAAAATGACCTAAGGGATGAAGAATGAGCACAGTACTTCAGGGATTTGGTGATAATTTTCACAAACTTATTAGATCTTCATCCATCTTTCCAAAGTCAAAACCATATATTTAACACAAAACATGACCAAGAAATGTTTATATAGATTCACAGTTGTGCTGTTGGATTCTGATAGCATATTATCATTACTGAGAAGTGTAATTTTAAAAATAAGTAAGCCGAAACCTTATAGGAACAGCTTAATGTTCTTCAACTATACTAGTATGTTAAGGTTTATTATGAATATTTCTAACTCATAATACCCATCATTCAAGTTATACACCAGATGATACACAAAATATATCAAAATTTACAAAAAAGATGATATGCAACACTTGCATTTTTTAAAAAAAATATATTTTATTGATTTTTTACAGAGAGGAAGGGAGAGAGATAGAGAGTTAGAAACATCGATCAGCCGCCTCCTGCACATCTCCCACTGGGGATGTGCCCGCAACCCAGGCACATGCCCTTGACCGGAATCGAACCTGGGACCCTTCAGTCCACAGGCCGACGCTCCATCCACTGAGCCAAACCAGTTCGGCAACACTTGCATTTTGACTCGAAAAAACCCCTGTTTGGTTTCCTTTATTGGATAAAATTCTATAATCCTATATTAGTTTTAAAATCACTGCAGGTACAAATGATTTAACCGTGATAAAGTCATATTCTCGGAGAAAAGACTTTCCATGCCCTAACTCTATTATTTTGGTAACAGACAGTGATAGACACAGTGCCTTATCTCTGATATACCCAGAAGCAGTACAATCGCATGTTCTCCGGGACAGCTCCTAGCCACATATCTCTAGACTCTAGGACCTAGAGTTATGGTGAAAATTAAATGGAACCATGTATTAAAACTCCTAGCAAAATGCCTGGCATGTTTTTGACACTTTCCAAGTACTAGTTTCCCTTGCTTACCCTAAGGGGTTTTAAATTTGTATATGGAAGATTTGAAAAGTCAAATGTTTATGAATCAGGCAAAAGGCTATTACAGGTCAAGTAGTTTTCTTGTGTTTATATTTTAAATAATCTCAAACCTATTCAAACATTTTATATTCAGAGACTGCAACCCTTTCCCTCCCTCTTCTAGGAAGGCTAGCCTGTGGTGTTAAGATGCTGCCCTTTTGTCAAGGTAAAGTATACCTTCTATGCTCCATGTTCAAGGGGGCACCTATAAAGCAAACATGCCTGTAACTCGTATGACAAACATTATCTGCTAGGCAGAAATACAACTATTTTCTCCTCAAAACTGGTACTCAGTTGTTTTGGGAAATGATGCATTTAGAAGGCTAATAAACCTCTCACAGAATTACGTATCCATTTCAAGTCAACAAGTCAACAAGATTTTCTTTAAAAATTTAAAACAATTTTAAAGTAGACTATTACATTTCCTTATTATATTCATACTTACAAAAAGCCACGGGTGTTTGAGGAAATTTCTTGCCCTTTACAGTTCTCTTCTCATACTTCCTTTTATGTTAAATTTTTGGTGTAAGTCTGATGGATGGAAAATCTCCTAAAAACCTACTCTGTTTTCTAACAATTCATTTCACTAAATAAAGGTTTGAAACCTTATTGGCCAACATGATTTTGTCCCCTGTTCTAAGGACACTGAGCTATCAGTGCCCTCTCTTTCACAAATGACCATTGTTTCCCGCTGACCAACCCCCAACCTCTGCTTCCAGAATTCAGGCCCAACAATGTCAGAACTGGACTTGCTCGTAGTTACCTAGGTAATTTCAAGATGCCCATCTTTTAGAATGTTCAAAAATAAAAGTTCCTAATACTTGATTCTCTCAAATAACAGATTAAAAAAAAATTAGGCAAGCTACCACCTTCTCAATTTCTGTAAATAAAACCTAGGCATTCTCACAGATGATAGACTGGCACCAGATGCTGTAAGTTGGGACACCAAAACCAAGCCATTTATGTCATCCACAAAAGAATAGTGACTCTTGTCCCTTTAAAATGTGTGATACTATTGGGCATTCACGCTTATCTGATTTGTTCTCTGTACTGAATTTTTCCTTTGACCTATTGCACTTGCTTATGCATCTTTGTCTCCCCTTTTTATTATTGTTGTTTATTTAATCCTCACCCAGGGATATGTTTATTGACTTGAGAGAGGGAGGAAGGAGAGAGAGGGGGAGAAAAATTGATGTGAGAAACATCGATTGGTTGCCGACAGAGGATCAAACCTATAACCTGGGTATGTGCCCTGACTGGGAATTGAACCCGCAACTTTTCGGTGTGTGGGACAACACTCCAACCGACTAAATCAGACTGGCCAGGGCACTTCTTTGTATCTTATAAACCTTGATTGATCATGGTGCTTTGCACAATTGTATCAGTTTTTGTTTTTTTGTTTTTCTGCTCCAAATGTGTCAGTAACAGAAGACTGCAAAAGTCCACTGAGCTTGGGTACCAAGGACAATTAAGTTGCTGGTTATCTCTTGTGCCTCGTTTACTCCTTTCCAGCCAGGGGAACATAACTGCTGGCTCTACATGTTCTTGAAGAAATTCCAGGCTGTTAGAAGCACTACTGAAGGCCATAGGGCTGGGCCATGTGTTGCTGTCCTGTGAAACCTGTCTAAGGCAAATGATATGAATGAGAAACATTGTTGCTCCCCCATCCCTTATCAGAAAGTCAAACTTGAAGCGGCTCAGAATTGGCAATGAGCAGTAAGTGGGCGGGAGAAGTTAAAGGGGCCGGACATGAAGGGGAGTCATAGCAGCCTCCTGGCTCCCACAAATGGCAACTCGTGCTAATCTGAAGAAAGAAGTGATTCTGGGGCTGTCCACTACTTCTTGATACCCTGGAACCAAAAATCCTAACAGGCTAAAGACTCAATAAAAAGTATACTGCCCTGTCAGTGGGGCTCAGTGGGTTCCGTGCACCAAGAGGTCACAGGTTGACTCTGGGTCAGCGCACATGCCTGGGGTTTCAGCCTCGATCCCCAGTAGGGGATGGGCAGGAGACAGCCCATCAGCCCATCCATGTTTCTCTCTCCCTCTCCCTTCCTCCCTCTCTAAAATCAATATAAAAATATTTTTAAAAATTCTTTATAGAACATTTTTTTAAAAAAAATGTAGAAAGGTGGATCTATAGAATGTAAGATCCCAATTTAGAATATCATTTTGGATAGGAAGGAATAGAAATATAATTTACTGAACGTTTATTGTAACTCAGACTCTATGTATATTACATTTAATGATCATAATAATACTATGAAGAAGTACTATCTCCAATTATAGAAAATTAATGAGAAAATTGAACCTTAGAGAGATCAAGTAGCTTGCCCAAGGTGGTCAAGGTTAGCAAGAGTCCGAAGTAAGATTCTCACCCAAGAGGGCAGGATTGGGGGGGTGAGGGGACATTGGGGGGATAAGGACACATTTGTAATATCTTATTCAATAAAGGGGGAAAATAAAAATAAAGTAAAAATAATTTTATTAAAAATACATTTTTAATAAAAATTTAAAAAAAAGATTCTCACCCAAATCTGTTTGATTATGAAACTTTAATCACTAAGAACGTGACCAGGGTAATGGAAAAGGCAAACCTCAAATGGACAGAGTTTGGGTGGAGCTCCAATCCCTCACCCATCACCTACCCCTCGTCCCCATTTCTTCTTTCCTCTCGCTAGCGTTTCCAGTGTTCAAGCAAGAGCTGGAGCCATCCACTCAAGTGTTCTGGGCCCGACTTTCCTCAAATATAAACTGAGGTGACAAGATGGTGCCACTGACCCAAGTGTAAGCCTGTTGTGATGGGGCAAACACGGACAAGCTGCATGCTAACCCTCTCTGTGGCCCTGAGTCAGGGTCTCTTGTTCTGATTTGACTTCATAGAGACCCTCTTATGGGTCACTAATTGTAACCCCTGGAACAGCTGCAAAATACAACCTGAACTAGGTAATTGTTTATCTAGCTCTTATCTTGTTCAGAAAAATGTATGGAACTTCCCTCTTTAACAAGTGCCATTTTGTTTCAGACTACTTGAAGGCAGAAGAATGTTTTGATAATGGCTCAGAGACAAAGTGTGTTAGCCTTGTGGTCCCAAGCCCTGTGGTGCCCTTATCTTGGAACTATAAGTATCCCTGATGCACACTGGTCCTTGTTCAAACAGTAGCAGAAGGAGCCTCAGGCAAGGACCAGGACTACCTGTGTGTTTAAGATGAACAAGGTAAGAAAAGGAAATTAATTCTGTCAACTCCCTGCTGTGCCTCTGGGGATGAAAACTCAGGCGTTCATTCCTTACAAGTACCAATTCCCTATGAGAAGCACTTCCACTCTAAGATAATGATACAGAGCAACATGCGTGTTCTTTTGCTTTTTAGTTTTTTGATATTGGATTTTATTTATTTTTTTTCACTTTCAATTTCATTTTGAAAGTTAAAGGAGCTACTACTCTTTTATTCTCAGCATTTCAAGGCAGTGCAGGGCAACCTTGCTCCAGACCTGGTAGTTAAGATATTTAGATAGAATGAGAATACTCTTAGGTATGCTGATCAGTATTAAGTTGCTGATAGACAATCTTTCCTGAGGGTGAATGAATGACTGATACATTGAGGCCCATTTATGATTAATCATTGTGTGATTCTACATACTCTAAAGTACCAACCAATATTTACTAAGCTTCTTACTCTGCACAAGCCACAGTGTTCATTACTGTGGAAGCTTAGTCCTGGCTGGTTTGGTTCAGTGGATAGAGTGTCGGTCTGCGACTGAAGGGTCCCAGGTTCCCTCCTATGGTCAAGGACACATGCCCGGGTTGCGGGCTCAATCCCCAGTAGGAGGTGGACAGGCGGCAGCCGATCAATGATTCTCTCTCATCATTGATCTTTCTTTCTCTCTTTCCCTCTCCCTTCCTCTCTGCAATCAATAAAAATATATTTTTTTTAAAAAAAGAAGCTTAATTCTTTGTTGGGGAAAAAAGTGAACAAACCAAGAGCTATCATTGGGAGTATGTAATAAAATTAACTGCCCTGACCGGTTTGGCTCAGTGGATGGAGTGTCGGCCTGCGGACGGAGGGGTCCCGGGTTCGATTCCGGTCAAGGGCATCTACCTTGGTTGTGGGCACATCCCCAGTAGGGGGTGTGCAGGAGGCAGCTGATCGATGTTTCTCTCTCATTGATGTTTCTAATTCTCTATCCCTCTCCCTTACTCTCTGTAAGAAATCAATAAAATATATTTTTTTAAAAATTAACTGCTAGAGGAAAAATGTAAATGTGATGTAGAAGTTCAGAAGAGAGATAGACCCCCTAACACATTTCATTCACTCAATTACCAATGTGCTTCATTCACTCAACCAATGAGTGTTTATGAACTCTTTTGATTAGGTGCAAAGGGGATTTCAGGATAAATAAGAAAGAGACCTTCCTCTTGGACTTACAGTAAAGTAGACAAGCTAAGTATGTACACAAATAACTTTAATTTAAGGAAGAAAGTGATAGGTGCCATAAGAGAGGTAGAGATAAATGTGTTGGATTTTCAGAACATGAAGGGATAACTCAGCCTGCAGCCAATCCAGGAAGGCTCACAAAGCAGATATTTAGACTGAGCCTTGAAGAACAGGCAGGATCTGGACATATGGAGTTGATTAAAATCACTTTCATCAGTGGTGCATAGACAATTTTTTTTCAAGTTGACCATTGGTATTTGGAACTTATTTTGCATAAAAACAATATTCTATCTGGTCTTTGGTTTCCCTGGTATGTTCACAAAAGCTCAGTTAACCCACAATGTTACCTGAGGAATATTATATATATTCTTTCACCATGGCCGGTGTGGCTCAGTTGGTTGGAGCGCCATCCAGTGCACCGAAAAGTCACCAGTTCGATTCCTGGTCAGGGCGCATACCCAGGTTGCGAGTTCGATCCCTGGTTGGGGTGTGTGCAGGAGGGGTGGGGGGCAACTGATTGATGTTTCTCACATCAGTGTTTCCCTCTCCCTCTCTCCTTCCTTCTTCTCTCTCTAAAATCAATTAAAAATTATATATATATATATATATATTCTTTCAATGATACAGAGATATTATGTCAAGATTCCTATGGGAAAAATCAGGCCGTTCAAAGGTTTGAAACTAGGCACACCACTTCCTGCTGCCCCATCTCAGGATCAAGGCTCCCTCCTGGTTGCAGCTCCCTCAGGTTTTAAGCCAACGCACAAGGATGGCGAAGGCTTCTGTGATGGGGGAGATTTACAAGAGAGGACCCAGGTATGGAGCGCTTATATAACCTTGGGGGCTCTATTTAAGAAAAAGAATTAAAAAATCACTGGCTTTTGCCAATTTTACAAAAACATAAGTCTGTGAGGACATATTGGTGGGGCACCCAGGGCCTTGGGAGAGCCTTGGGAAGTGAAATACCCTGTAGTTTAAGCTTCATTCACTTTCTGAAAAATCCAACTCTGAAACTTGAAATGCTTGGAAATCAGAAACCTGTTTGTTCTCTGTTCTTCACTAAAACATGGAGAATTGTTTTGTATTCTGAGGTAAAGGTCCTAAATTTTCAGGAGCCAACAGCTTTCTGCCCTTGGGGTACAGGGAGAGGGTGATGGGGAGGGGGAGGGAAGAAAGGCTGAGGTAGTTGGTCAGATGTGGGAGCCAGACAGACATGGGCTGGTGTTCCAGAGTGTGCCAGAGTTGATCCTGGACAAGTGATTCCACCTTTTTAATCCTGAGGTTTCTCATTTGTAAAAATGGGGAAACTGCCAACTTCAGAGGAGAGTTTCAACAAAATAACAAGTCTATTATGCCTAGCCCAGTCCTTGGCTCACCACATGTGTTTAACAACATGGAGGACAAGTCATCTGGGAACTGTGATATACCTATTTCAAATACTTTGCAAAGCCCCACTTTCTTGGCTATAAGCCTAGTTCACCTGTCTCTATATCTGAAATGAAGAAGGGACTGCAAGAATGTTGCCAGTGTTGGTCAGAATGTGTTCTGGAGACGATGGGTGAACAAATGTCTAAGTTCTCTGTGAATTGTAAAATCCAATGCACACGGGAATTAGGGCTCATATGAGCTTGGCTGTCAGAGGTGGTTCGCAGATTTCCCAGCTGCTAGCCAATTACAGTGTTTTCAAAGGATGAAGGTACATCAGACGGGCTGCTGGGAAGATCGGAGAAGCAGGTTGGGCATGAGAGCTGAAACAATTGAGCATGAGTATCTTTATTGAAAACTGGTCAGGTAGAGAGAGTCCTTACCTTTTAGAGACAAAGGCTGAGCTATTTGCAGATGAAGTGATATGATGTCTGGAAATTGCTTTCCTGGGGGCAAGTAATTGAGGGTGCAAATAAAATGGGCTCTCGCTCTCTCTCTCTTTTTTGGGGTATATGTCTGAAATTTTTCATGGGAAAAAGTTTTTAAATGACCAGATAAATAAAATCATTTATTCTGTAATTTGGCAAATGTCAAAACGTGTTCTTTGCTGTGTCCCCCGCACTTCCTGATAGCAAGGCTCCTTAACACATCTCACTGGGTCCTACTTCTGTGCCCCCAGAATGGCTCTTGACCCAACTGGGCGTGTGTAGGAGGCATCTTGGCTGATGAAGACAATCTCTCACTTTAAAGGCTTCCCTGTGGGGCATGCCCTGTGTCTGCGATCACGATCTTCTTTCTAGTCTCTGGCTCTAGGACTCCTGTATGATCTGGCTCCTGGTCTCGCCTGTTTGGTCAATTGCCTTGCTGAGCTCTTTAGTAACCCACGTGTTTCCAACCTCCTGACTTCTCTTTTGAATTCATAACCTGGTGTTTGAGCAACCCTCAGGTTCAGTCATACCCGGAGCTTATTTTTCTCCCCTTCCTCTCAGTTTGGGCACCTCAGCCTGTTTCCGTGACCAGTTGGTGCTCATAGCGCATGAAAGATGAAACAATTGGACACCTATGTAATACCTTGATCAATAAAGAAAAAAAATTATTAAAAAAAAAGATTAAACAATTGTATTTTTCAACTCAAAAGAATAATGTGCACTTAATTTTCTTGTAGTTTTGTTCTGGAATTTGTAATTTAGCATTTCTTTTGCTTTAAATGTATGAATTGTCAGCCACCTTAGTGACATCACTATAGTAAATCTCTGGAGCATTAGAATACATGCCACCTACTAGTTTCTTATTGCTGCGGCTACAAATTACCACAAAAGAGTGGCCTAAAACGGCACAGTTGCTCTCTTACAGTTCTGGAGGCCAGAAGTCTGTAATGGGTCTGACTGAGTTAAGGTCAAGGGGTTAGCAGGGCTGCATGCTGGAAGCTTTAGGGGACGACGTGTTTCCTTGCCTTTTCCAGCTTTTAGAGGCAGCCTGCACTTGTTGGCTCATGTCCTCTTCCTCTATCTTCAAAGTCAGCAGCATAGCATCTTCAAGTATCTCTCCGACTCTGAGGGCTTCTGCCTTCCTCTTCTACATTAAAAGACTCTAAAGTAGAAGTCTTGGCCCAGCTGGGTAATCCAGAATGATCCCTGTAAGGCCAACTGATTAGTCATCTTAATTCCATCTGTAACCTTAATTCCCCCTTTACCATGTAACCTAAAATATACACAGTTTTCAGGGATTAGGGTGCGGACATCTTTTTTTTGGAGGGGGTGTAATTACTCTGCCTACCACATACCACATTAGAGATTACATATCACTTTAAGGGGATCCAGGGCAAAAGTTATCCCAAGAATAAAGTGCTTGGTTTTATGAAAACCATGCAGATGACCAAGATTCTGTTCAGTTAAATTTGTCTAAACAAATTGGTGATTGATCCACCCATGCTCCCAACACCATTGATTTCTAACTCAGCTTTTCCAGATTTCCAGGAAGGGCACCTGGTAA
Source organism: Myotis daubentonii (assembly GCF_963259705.1). Taxonomy (NCBI): domain Eukaryota; kingdom Metazoa; phylum Chordata; class Mammalia; order Chiroptera; family Vespertilionidae; genus Myotis; species Myotis daubentonii. The sequence goes on from NC_081847.1 coordinate 63,323,867, forward strand.
TTTCGAATGAACTCCTGATCCTTATGATACTGCCTTTTAGATAACAGAATAGATGACATACACTTATCATTTATTGCTGTTGACCCAGCACAACCCTGGACTTGTTCTTTGCTCAGCCCCAGGGCACCAGCTGTGCTGCATTAGGACGTGAGTCCCAGGGGGACGGACATCAGTGTCCAGCACGGTCCAACCTCAGTCACCTTGGTGTCCAGCGCTGTGATGGTACAGGAGACCCACAGGCAGAGAAGAGAATTTTGAAGGTAGAGATTATCTCTTTTCCCCCAGCTTATCTTATATAGATGAAGAAAATGAAACTCAGGATGCTAGGTGACTTTAAAAAGATATGTAGGTAGTGTTAGAGACCAGAGCAAGAAGCAGATATTGGAGGGGCCAGAGAGAGCCACCCTGTTTTCTTCCCAAATTACCACTGGTAATATCTAGAATTCTTTTAGAAGAATACTTGCTTTTAACAAGGATGTCAATTTTACTTATGTGTTACAGGACTAGAGCCCTTAGATAGTAGAAGGATGCAAGTCCTTTGTTCCAAAAGTATAAGATGTGGTAAAATACAGGGAAGAAAAGTAACACAGTGAAAAGATTGTGATTAAGCCTTATTTAGAATAAGCTACTTTCATATGCTCAGGCCAAGCTTAGGGAGGTATGGTGCTTCCTCCTGAGTTGTCCTAGCCCTGGCTGGTGTTGCTCACTGGTTAGGGTGTCAGCCCATGTACCTAAGGGTCATGGGTTGGACTCCTGGTCAAGGGTACATACCTGGGTTGCAGGTTCAATCACTGACCCCAATCAGGGCACATGCGGGAGGCAACCAATCGATGTATCTCTCTCATATCAATATTTTTCTCTCTTTCCCACTCCCCGCTCTGTGAATATTTCTCTCTTCTCCGCGTCCAGCTCAGCTAGAGAGAATCTGGTTCCTAAGTAGGGGTGGCTGGGGATTGAGAAAATGAAAGAAAGAGACAGACACAGAGATGGAAAGAAAAAGCTGGGGCTGGGTGGGAGTGCTGTCCTCTGATGGAGACAGGGACAGGGACCCAGAGCCAATACAGCGTGTTCATTTTATACAGCAAAAAACAGGAAGTTTTACTAAAGGTCAAGACAAAGGAGAGTCATTCATTCCTGGTGCTTGGCTGGATTTAAATAACAAAACCCACCCCCTAGCACCTGGGCTGAAGGTCAAGCTGACAACACTCCTGTCTTTTGGCAAAGCGTGTTTCCAGGACGTGGCTCTGCCAACGCCACTGGATTGAGCTGACAATAATTGAAGAAATGCCCATGTGCCTTCCCAGGCGCTCTCTACACCCCTCCCTTCCATCCTCTCTAGAAATCAATGGAAAAATATCCTCACTCCTCCAGTAAGGTTTAAAAAAAGAAAAAGTTGTCCTAGATGTGGCAGTGGGGCCAAAAAGAGGTGTGTCCCTCCTCCAGATCCTGGTATGAGGCCAGCTGCACTCCAGCACTGATGGTCCCAACTGCTGGCCCAACAAAACAATGACCCACAGACTCTCCAAGTACTTCTCCTTATGCCCTGGCTCATGCTTTCTATAGTAATTCATTCACTCACCCATTCACTCATTCTCTCAGTCAACAAACACGTAATAAACACCTGCTTTGAGAGTCAGTGCAGTGGGGGCTGAAGAGAATGACAAGATGAATAATCCTGTGGGTGTTGCTTTTACAGAGCCTACTGTCTAGTCGAGCTGTTCACAGTATTTAACTTTCATACCACTGACTTCTGTCAAACAATCCACAGAGGTAAACACAGCCGCAGGAGTTCTGCAGTTAGAAATGCCTGAGTGTGCAGAAGGCAGGAAGTTCTCCCCAGAGCAGTCCTGAAAGAAGGCAGATACTTGGACAAATACCCCGAGAGGATGGATCAAGTAGACCAGGGCAGAGGCAGAAATGCTGGTCAGATTTTTAAAATATGAGTTTATCATGCTGCTTTAGGGTAACTTCATTGTCGCTTGGAAACCACTGTTACAACTCAATGACCACTTATGACCTGTTCATCTTGGTTTTCCGAATGAGTACATTCTACCAATCCTCGGGCAAGCAATCGATATAAGTTCACTGCTGCACTGGGCCCTGAGGTTGGAATATGCAGGGTGCCTCCTTATTTAGCAATTCCATTTCTAAATTAACCCCAATCTTAACAAAAGAGAAAAAGTGGTACACTTAACTTTATGACATTTTTGAAGGAACAATTCATGGGACAACTTTTCTTTTTAATTCGTGTACTTGCTTGTGAAGTGTCCTCCCTATTAGAACTGGTAGTTTAATTCAGCAGCATTTTGTCAGTTCTCCCGTGATCAGACATCTGGGTAAGCTGTGTGTTAGACAAAAAGAAATATGTTTCCTGCATAAAGAATATTGAGATTATTTATATGTTTTTAATGCTCAAAAGTGATGTCTAGTTGAACAATGAACCATTTCATGTATTAAATAATAGAAAATTAATGTTGACAAATAGGTGTCAGATTAAAAAATATGTAGGCCACGTGATTCAGTTTTACATCATTTGACCTTGATATTCTAATTCACTGCCACATAAAATGAGCTCTCATGAGAAGGACTGATTTATTACTAATACTTTTCTTCCTATTTCCTTTTTGGCCTTTCCTTTTTAAAATAATCCTGAAAAAGATGCAGAGAGTTATTTTGAAAAACAGCTCTTTATGTGTGTCTGACCAATAGCAAAATAATTTAGAATTTTAAATAAAGTAAATTTGAGGGTCCTTATAAACCTCACCAAGGAGATCAGGGAGTGAACTGTTGCCAGGGAGACCTTTGTAAGTCCACCATGGCCAGAGTTATGATTACCACATGTTCAGATGTTAGCATGAATCAGATATCCTATGCAAATCATTTTAAGTTCCTCTTTGAAAGCATGGTGGTGAATGAAATAAATATTAAACAGACTTCAATGCACTAGAAGTTTCTTCATCCCTGGTACAGGAAGAGGAAGTGCACAACTCCCAGACTTCACCCCAATCCCTGATTCAGTTTGGAGTGGAGGCTGAGCAATTTGTATTTTAAATATGACTCTGAAAACCAGCCCAGTGTGAGAACTCCACAAACAGGAGTTTATGGGAAGTTAGTCATCATGAATTGAGTTTTTGCTTATGTTTTAGAGGTTTACTTTGATGTTAAAAAATTAATTGCAATTAATTAAAATCTGTAAATACCTAGTTCTTTCTTAAGCAATTCCATTCAATTCACATATCTTACTCTATTTATTAATTTGACACATTTTGGCCATCACATTTAGAGGGGCTTTTAAAACTTAAATTCCCTTAGCTATTTCTAACTATTTGTATAATGATAATATACTTGATTTTTATTTATTTATTTATTTATTTATTTTATTGCTTAAAGTATTACAAAGGGTATTACATATGTGTCCATTTTTTCCCACCCGCCCTAGACAGTCCCCTAGCCTCCCCTATACTTGATTTTTAAAAGTACTTCAAACTTTTTTTTTTTTTTTTAATATTTTTATTGATTTTTTACAGAGAGGAAGGGAGAGGGATAGAGAGTTAGAAACATCGATGAGAGAGAAACATCGACCAGCTGCCTCCTGCACACCTCCTACTGGGGATATGCCCGCAACCCAGGTACATGCCCTTGACCGGAATCGAACCTGGGACCCTTCAGTCCACAGGCCGAGGCTCTATCCACCGAGCTAAACCGGTTTCGGCCTTCAAACTTTAATGAAACAAAATTTTCTCAAGTTCTTAAATAACTAATAAAACTTTAAAAATTAAACTTATATTCTCTTTTGTATTCAAAGAGTAGGAAAGCATAGTGAAATTTCTTTAAAAAATTATTATTGATTTCAGAAAGGAAAGCAAAGAGAGAGAGAGAAAGAGAGAGAGAGAGAGAGAAACATCAATGATGAGAGAGAATCATCGATTGGCTACCTCTTGCACACCCCTCACTGGGGATCAAGCCCACAACCCAGGCATGTGCCCTGACCAGGAATTGAATTGTGAGCTCCTGGTTCATAAGTAGACACTCAACCACTGAGCCACTCTGTCTGGGCTCCGTTTATGTTTAGAAAGAGTGGAAGGGAGGGGGAGAGACACAGAGTGAGAAACATCAATGTGAGAGAGACACATCGATTGGTTGCCTCCCGCACCCATCCTGACTGGGGCCAGGGATTGAGCCTGCAATCGAGAAACCCACCCTTGATCGAATGGAACCTGAGACCCTTTAGTCCATGGGCCAATGATCTAACCACTGAGTAAAGCTAGCTAGGGCTGTGTATTCTACTTTTTCACTGAGTTATGATATATACACAGTAAGGTGAATAAAGTGCATACAAATCCCAAGTGTACAGCTAGGTGAAATTATAATTTTCAATGGCATCAAAATATAAAACTTTTTCATCACCCTAGAAAGTTTCTTTGTGGTCCTTCCCAATTCTTTTTTGGTGCCTCTCTTGCAAAGATAATTATTATTTGGACTTCTGTTATCAGTAAGTGGTATTATCTGTTCTTAACATCCATATAAATGAAATCATATAGTGTATACACTTAAAAAAAGGCTATTTTTTAGGTTTATAACAAAATTTAGAGGGAGGTGCAGGGATTTCCCATGTAGCCCCTGTTTTCATACAGGCATAGCTTCCCCCATTACCAATATTACTCTTCAGAATGGCACATTTTATATCAAGGTTGAACCTATATTGGTACATCATAATCACCCAAAGTGCATGTATACATTAGGGTTCACTCTTGGGTTTTGACAAATGTATAACCCTATATAATAAAAGCCTAATATGCTAAGTGTCTGGTCGGCCATTCAATCAATCAAAGAGTAATATGCTAATGATATGCTAAGGCAGCTCAACTGCTCACTATGACGTGCACTGACCACCAAGGGGCAGACGATCAATGCAGGAGCTGCCCCCTGGTGGTCAGTGCACTCCCACAAGGGGGAGTGCCGCTCAGCCAGAAGCTGGGCTCACTGCTGGTGAGCACAGCGGTGGTGGTGGGAGCCTCTCTCACCTCTCACCTTCACGGCAATGCTAAGGATATTCGACTGCCGTCTGTTGGACCCTCCCCCAAGTGCACGAATTTCATGTACCAGGCCTCTAGTGACATATAGTTATCATTATAATATCATACAGAGTATTTTCACTGCCTGAAAAATTCTCTGTGCTCTTCCTATTCATCTTCCTCCCAATTTAAGAATATTAATTTTTATTGAGATATACTAACATATAACATTATAGTGGTTTCAGATATACAACATGATTCAATAGTTGTATAATTGCAAAATGTTCACCACAATAAATCTAGTTAACATGTGTACACTTTTGTGTTGTCTTTTGTAAGATTCATCAAAGGTATTTTGTGCATTGGTAATCCCTGCCCTTTATTGTTGTGTGGTAACAGCTGATTTATCTATTCTCCTGTTGATGGACACATGAATTATTTACTGTTTTTGACTATTACAAATAAAGCTCTTATGAACATTCTTAGATATATCTTTGGTATACATATGCACTCATTCCTCTTGGGTATAAACCTATGGGTGGGATTGTTGGGTCATACCAAACTACTTTTCAAAATGGTTGAATGAGATGATACTCTTACTATCAAGCAATGTATAAGAGTTGTAGTTGCTCTACATTCTCACAAATATTAGAGACCCCCAACCATTATTAGTCTTTTAAACTTTAGCCACTCTAGTGGGTGTTTTGTGGTATATTTTATTTTATTCTGAGAGATGTTGCATATATGTCATCAGATTCTCAAAGGGACACATGGCACAAAATGATCTAAGACCCCTGCATTAGAGTACAGTATTGGTCACATTATGACCTGTTGAAATGCCTGGTCAAAGTTGGACACTTTGGTCTTCCAACTCGAGATTAGAACAAAAAGCAGAAGTTCAGGATAAGCAATTTCCTTTCAAGTAACAAGAAGGAAGTTGCTTGTTGCTTAGTCACTTAGTAAATGATTCTCTTGGCCACACTTAGCCTCATGCGTATCTGGGAAATGTAGTCTCTAGCTGGATAGCCATGTACTCAGTTTAAACTCAGTATGGAACTAAGGGTAATTAACTACTAGTAGTTTCTCCCACAAGATGCCATTGACAGTCGTGGAGATTTTTTTGGTGGGGTAAACATTCATAGCTACATAAATCGACTTCTACCAGGGTGAGGGACTGCTGAATCACCTAGCTGCTCTGCCCTGCCTTTCAGTAGTATATTTCCAGGGTTTTAGACAATCTCCTCATGAAATCAGGACCTTATGCTGAGTTTACCCCTCAGGCATATACAAGAGGTGATCAGGTCCGTGAGGCTCTCCAACATTGTATATACAAGACAAAATATTTTAGGTGTGTCATGAGTCAGGGGTAAGTAGGGTAGTTTTACTGGGTCTTGGAGAAGAATGCTAAAGGTATTGGTGTAATGGCGGCCTGAGTCATGCCTTTGTCAAATACGTACATTGTGTGGCACTTTATTCTTCAACAGGATTGCCAGGAACATGTTGAAACTTTTCTAGGAAATTGTCATAATGTCTCAGCCAAGGCCTCTTGGGTCATCTATGAGTATGACTTTTAGCCACTTCTCAGATTAGGTACAGTGCCTACCCCAGGACCGGAAGCAGAAGCCCAGAGCGTGGGGAGCACCAGGAATGCTGGGAATCAAAGTTCTGGTGGCAGATGGGTCTCCTAGACCAGTGGTTCTCAATCTTCCTAATGCCGCCACCCTTTAATACAGTTCCTCATGTTGTGGTGACCCCCAATCATAAAATTATTTTCATTGCTACTTCATAATTGTAATTTTGCTACTGTTATGAATTGTAATGTAAATATCTGATATGCAGGATGTATTTAGGTGACCCTTGTGAAAGGGTCATTTGACCCCCAAAGGGGTCTCGACCCACAGGTTGAGAACTGCTGTAAGGGAACTGAAGGCAACACGATTATAGTAATCATTCGTTAGCGAACGTTGTAGTTCATTTAATAATTATGTATAAAAAGATATTGTAAAAATTAAGTTACAAAATTTTTTTATTAAAACATTTCTTACATACCGTTCCATTGGCTGGGCTGCAAAAATATTTGTTATGAGCCGCATGCGGCCCGCAGGCAGCAAGTTTGACATGCTTATCTACACACTTAAACAGCAGTTATAGAGGGGAGCAAATAGTGAGGTGAGGAGAAGTGAGAATATATCTTTCAGTGGAAATACATCAATGGCATCAAAATGATGTGGTTATGTTAGTGTAGGTAGCTGGCTAGTTATTAATAAAGGAAGGGAACAAATGGAATCAGACATTAAGCCTAATCTACTAGGGAGCTGAATTGGACATTAAACTTGATTCACCAGGAAGTTGCAGCATTCACAGGCTCCCCAGGGGACAGCCACATCCTCCCATGAAGGGGAGGGACTTAATTCCAGAGTGGGCAGGAAGAACTGGCTTTCTAACCTCTCCAGGGGGATAATTGGCCACCGGGATTATCAGAGGGAGAAATACAACTGGGAGAAATTCCTTTGCGAGGCTCATGTGCAGTAGAAACCAAGATGGCACAGAGGGAGGTAAGCTCATGTGCAGTAGAAACCAGATGACAAGGCAAAGCTTGGAGGCATGCATAGTAGGAGCCAAGATGGCAACATAAAGGGGAGATATCTAGCCTGAGAAAAGGATCGAATTGAATAAGAGACATGAAACTCCCGAAGATCCAGAAAAGGGATTGGTTAGGGGGAGGGCCCAGCAGAAGTCGGCTAAGAGCCAGGAACAAGATTGGTTAGTTTGAAAGAAAGTTTACCCCTTCCCAAATCCAAGGAAATATAATCAAAGCTTAACTAAGGTTCATTCATTTGTTTGCCTTCATTCGCATGCTCTCTTTTCAGAGCAGCTGTGTGGGCCTGGCAGCTGCCTGGGCCCAAGCGCAGCCTTGGCAGCCCTGGCAGAAGACGTGCGGATCCGGAAATGAGACGCAGAGAAGTTCTGCATTTCTGGGGCCTGGTTCTCCTGGGCTTGCTGAGGACAAGTGCAGGCTTTGCAGCCCCAGAGACAGAGCTGGGCCATCTGGTCGTGAACGAGACAACAGGCACCTGGAAGCAGTCCTTTGTTTTCGCTCCAATAAATCTTACCACCACATCTCATTCTCTTGTGCATGCACCCCTGAAATGCTTTTCTCCTGACTCCATGGAAGAACCCTCTTTCCACTGGCAACACTAGAATTACTCAGGAATTAGGGAAGGGTCCTTTGGCCTGGCTCCTACCAATGTCAAATTGATAGACGAGGCCTTGTCATGTAAGCCAAGGTCAGGGTGGAACCAGTACTTTTTCCATAATAAACTCTCACATTCTAGCAAGGGTTTTAATGGAGATTTGAGTCAATATGAAAACCCAAAGAGGGCAATGATCAAGAGATTAAATCTTGCAGTGCCAGCTATGTGTAATTAAAAATATATATACTTGGAAACAACCAAAGAAAGGAAAAGAAAAACAAAAAAAAAACACACTACATCTGAGAAATGGAAAATCACCACAAACTCCTTTTTCCCCACTGCATCTAATCTCTACTTAACAGCAGGTAGAAGCAGAGATGAGAATTGCTTTGGTTTACAGCTCATGGAGGGAGCTGGGGAAATTTGTGATACCAGAGGAGGTTTGGGTTTTGGGGGTGGGAGTTGGGAAATATGGTACTACCAAGAAATGGGAGAGAAGAAAAGGAATTGAAAGGACAAATGCCACTGAGTGAGGAAAAAGTGGGGCCCGTGGGAAGAAAGTATGTTTACCTCTTGAGTTTCTACCAAGGCAGTCTGGGCAGTGAGGTGGGCTCTCTAGTATGAACAAAGGGATGCATTGGTGAGAATAGCTTTATCACCCTCTTTCTAATGCCACCCAAACTCTCTACTATGTGGATTTTAATACTGGAGATCTCGAGCTGCTTGAGTGTTGTGTGATGTGAATGAATGCACTAGACAACTCCTCTCACATCCCTTAACCCAGGACATGGTTTGTGGAAAACCACACTCTGAATGTTATGGCTCCTCACTTGGTTACAGAGGTTTAGACCACACCTACGCGTTGAACCTATGAATTCCATTCAGGTATGTTTAGAAATTCTAGTTTGGGACAAGTTATAAAAAGGTTTCTCATGAACACTTATGAGGAAAGCACACACAAATAATACCATTCCCATTGGCTAAGGTTCTGCAGATAGATCTGAATAACAACTTCTTGGTTGGCACAAAATATACTGGGATCTTTTGAAATAAGCCTCATGCCTGCTTGGCAAAACATGAATGCTGACTGTGTATTAAAAAGGCATATTATCCTCACTTGGCAACACACACAAAAGTACACTTACTGGACAATAAAATCCTGACCTTAACTTAATACTCTTTCCCTCCCTCATTTGCAATATTTGGTTTAATTGAGAAGTGTAATTGTGAATGTTTTCTTGGCGATTTGGCAACAAACACGGACATCTGTATTGAATTTAAAGTTTCCCTTGGTATTTGGGGGCAAAGTTGCCAGCTCATTAGTAGGGGTAAATTTCTTGGAAGGTAAAGGAGGGTCAGGGTTGGGATTCAATCTTCTTCTTAAACACGGCAATGTGCTGGGCTGTGCTGCGGGGTGAACAGTGCGGGTACTTGGCCAAAACTCTTCATTGACTGGGCAACAACACTTGAGAAACCCATGCACAGGGAGGAAATTGTTGATAGCGTCGGAAATCATTTCCAAGCGGTGGCTCATCGGCAGTCTTCTTACAGCTGCAGCCCTGGTAAGAACACAGCCTCCATTTAAAACATAACAGTGGCATTGCAAGTGAAAGGAGAAATAGAGGCTGAGTCAACAAATGGCATATATGCATTTGTTCCAAATCCTTCACTAAAAATTAAGTTCATTAGAATTAGGATTTAATTAAAAATATGGCAACCACAGGAAGACTAGAAGAAAATAGAACTAGATGTTAATCAAACCTCTCGTGTATGCATGGTCTTTTAAGTTTAGAAGAAATTACATAGAGAAAAGATAGTATGATGTTTTGAAATTCAGCATCTGCAAATAACAAAAAGGCAAAAAAAAGAAAAGAAAAAAGAAAAGAATTGGGAAATAATCACAGGTCAATGAGAAATAAATCAGGTTTCCTGGCAACAGGCTTAGATGAAGCTTTGCGCAAGGAGTTTTTTGGCTCTAAGTGCCTATTAATGTTGCAATGATGACTAGGAAATATGGTGTACACACACACACACAAACAAATATTAGCATGAAAAGAAAGAAATTCTGTCATTTGCAACAACATGGATGAAACCGGAAGGCATTAGACCAAATGAAATAAGCCAGACAGAGAAAGACAAACACTCACTTGTATGTAGAATTAAAAAAAAAAAGGCAAACTCAAAGAAACAGAGAGTAGAAAAGGTTGGTTAATAAGAAGAGGTTGGCCCTAGCTGGTTTGGCTCAGTGGATAGAGTGTCAGCCTGCGGACTCAAGGGTCCCAGGTTCGATTCCAGTCTAGGGCATGTACCTGGGTTGCGGGCACATCCCCAGTAGGGGGCGGGCAAGAGGCAGCTGAATCGATGTTTCTCTCTCACCGATGTTTCTAACTCGCTATCCCTCTCCCTCTCCCTTCCTCTCTGTAAAAAAATCAATAAAATATATTTAAAAAAAATAAGAAGAGGTTGGTAAAAGCATACAAACTTTCATATATAAGATGGATAAGGTCTGAGGATCTAATATATAATATGATGACCATTATGACCATCTATATTAATAAATGGGTAATATGCTAATTAGAGCTGACATCTTCCTGACATCCATCCGGACAAAGCCACAGCACTATGAGGCCCGGGGCTCAGGCAGCTGTGAGCCCTGGAGGCTGCGAGGCCTGGGACTCAGGCAGCCGCAGGGGGTGATGGGGACAGCGCTTTCCCCTAATCAGCCTGGCTGATCAACCCGGTTGCCTCCTGCAGGACATTCCCTGAGGGCTCCGGGACTGTGAGAGGGAGCAGGCCGGGCTGAGGGGACCTCCCCCCGACCCCAGTGCACAAATTTTCATGCACTGGGCCTCTAGTAGTTAACAACACTGTATGGTATCATTGAAATTTGCTAAATTTGCTAAAAGAGTACTACTTAAATGTTCTCTCTCACACACAAAAAGGTAAATATGTGAGGTGAGTTGTGTTAACTTGATAGGGGAATCTTTCCACAATGCATACACATGTAAAATAATTACATATCTTACAATATTTGATTTGTCAATTATGCCTCAATAAAGCTGCAAGAAAATTTAATAGGAAGGGTTCTAGAAATAGCATCCACAAGGGATTGAGTGTTGCAGGACTGGGAGAAGCTGAGAGGTGACACAGCAGCAGCTGAGGCTTAGATGGCCCTTCAGAATCGTCTCAAATTAAGTCAAGAAATTTGGTCTCCACTGCACAGATCCTTGGGAGGGCCAGAGAGGGGGCTCAGGCAAGGCACTCCCTTTCCTGAAAACCAGAGAGGGAAGCAGTTGCAAAATGGTAGCAGTTACACTGCGTAGCAGTGGGGGAATGAGAGTTTCATCTTCAACGGGGTTCTGGGCGGCACACCATAGCATTCATTGTAAAGAGCTAAACACTCAAGAACTCACAAAGTTGGTTATGCCAGGCAGGTGCAGAAGAAGGCCGGGCCAGACCCTAGAGCTCGATGGCCGATGCCATCTCCTGGCCACCTGGCGACCATTGTGGCCAAGCAGATCCTGCTGAGTTGGAAGGTAGTGGTTGTGCGCTGTGAGGGCCTTGACATTTCTGGCATTTCATACAAAAACAAGTTGAAGTCCTTGACCTTCCTCCGCCAGCGGATGAACACCAACCATTTCCCAAGCTTTCCCTCCTGAGCCTCATCTTTTGGCGGACCTTGCAATGCATGCTGCCGCACAAGGCCCAGGGAGGCCTCGCCTCCTGGGACCACCTCAAGGCGTTTGACGGGATCCTGCTGCCCTTAGACAAGAAGACGCGAACGGTGGCTCCTGCTGCCCTCAAGGTTGTGCATATAAAGCCTACATAGAAGTTTGCCTACCCAGGGCTCCTGGCTCAGGAGGTTGCCTGTGAAGTACCAGGCAGTTACAGCCACTCTGGAGGAGAAGAGGGAGGAAAAGGCCAAGATCCATTTAGGAAAGAAAAAGCAGCGCATGAGGCTCGGAAACAGACTGAAAAGAATGTGGAGAAGAAAACGGACAGCTACACAGAGGTCCTCAGGACTCATGGACTTCTGGGCTGAGACTAATAAAATTGACTGTTAATTTCTAAAACAACCCCAAACAAACAAACTCTCACAAAGTTAGTAGAAAAAATGACTCCAATATATAAATGAATAAAGGACATGAATAATCCATAATTCATAGATGATAAAATGTCCAACATCACTAGTAATCAAAGAAGTACAGGTCAAACAAAAATATAAAGTATAACTGTTTTCCAATTGAAATACACAAAATATAACAGGCAGTTCTAGGGTAATGGTGGTATTATCTGTATACATTACTAGTGGGGAGTGTAAATTGTTATAACCTTTTTCTAAAGCAATTTGGCATTCTGTACCAAACCCCTAAGAATGCTCCCACTTCTTTGACCCAATAATTTTTACCTCAGAAAAATTACTCTAAAGAGATAATCCACGATTTGAAAAGATTATATGCATGAAGATATTTGTTATGGAATTATTTAAATTGTGAAAAAGATAACATAACTTAAATGTCCAAGAATAGAGATAGAATTTAAGTAAATATAATTATGAAGCTTTGGAGCTATAGGAAAAAGTTTTAAATGGAAAAAGTAGTGGCAATTATAAAAACAACAACAGGACTACTTTAAAACATAAAGTATTCTGATGATCTATTGCCTATAAAGTAAGAGTTGGCAAAAGAAATAGAATACTGGACCCTGTCTGGACATCTGACTTCCAACCTCTATTTGGTAAATAATTAGGGTGTGCAAGTTTGGTTAATGCACATCAAGACTTTAGTTTATTTTTTCTTTCCTTTTTAGGATACCAGCCTTTACTTATCAACAGGCTGGTGGTCATATCCTTGAGCATACATTCTTTTTTTGTTTAAACAAGATATCTCTGGACTCAGGATCCAGGTATACCTTTTGTAGTGGATTTACTATTTTTTTACACTATGCTTCTATTTTTAAATCGATGTATAATTGACATATATTAGATTCAGGTGCACAATATAGGTATACATTACAAAATGGTCACCACAGTAAGTCTAGTTAATATCCATCACCACACACAGTTACAAATTTTTTCCCCTGTGAGAACTTTAGAGATCTACTCTCCTAGCAACTTTCAAGTATACAATACAGTATTATTAACTAAGGAAATAACATGTGTACGTTACATCATTATATCCCCAGAACTTACTTAGTTTACAACTGGAAGTTTATACCTTTTGACCACCTTCACCCATTCTGCTCAACCTTGCCCGCTCTTCTTCTTTTTTTTTAGTTTATTGGGGTGACATTAGCTAACAAAACCATACAGGTTTCAAAAGTACAACTCCACAAAACATCATCTGCACACTGCATCATGCGCCCATCGCCCAAAGTAAAGTCTCTTTCCATCCCTGCTCCCCCTTTCCCTCGGGCTATCAACATACTGTTGTCTGTGTCTGTGTGCCCTGTCCACTCTTGATAAAAGTCATAACTAGATCCAGCTAACCCATAAATGGGAGGGCCTGAGTCAATAGAAAAATGACTCACCTGGGGCTGCTCCTATTGCACCTGCTGGAGCCATTAACAATCATGCAGCAAGGACTGTGGACCCTTCAGCTGTTGGATTGACTCAGACTTCCCACTCCACTGTCAGTTGACCCTGAACCTGCCTGAAGAGTGAGATAGTGTCACTCTAAACTCTACCCTTCTGCTTTCTATTTCTTTTTTTTCTATTCTGGGTCAAAGGAGAACAGAAACATCAAAGGTTGGTTGTGCTGAGCCTAGGCTCTGAAGTCTGCGCTGTAAGTCAGGCTTCTGCTTTCAAAGAAAACTAACCTGTCTCTCTGGAATTAGGTGGTGGGTCCTTAACCATCCCTTGTTTAAATACTCAGAGTGAAGTTTGCAGCAGGGACACAATGCTGATTGCATTGAATGAGAAGAGAAAATGGCTTCAGGTTTTTCCTTTTCAGGATTTTTATGCCCAAGGGCTTCCTAGTTTTGGCTGAAAATCTAGACCCTAATTAAGGTTTGGGCTTCCTCTTGTAGAAAAGTAACCCATTGAGCTAGGGGTGGGAAACAACCGAGGAAGGCAGACCGCACTGTGGAAGAGGAAAGTCATAAATCCCAGCTGTATTAGTTTGCTGGGGCTGCTGTAGCAAGTCCCACAAGCTGGGTGGCTTAGAACAGCAGACATTGATTGTGTCCCAGTTCTGGAGGCCAGAAGTCGGAGGTAAGGTGTTAGCAGGGCTGTGCTCACTCCGAAGGCATGAAGGGTGAATTTGCTCCTGGTCCCTCTCCTTGGCTTGTTGATGCCTATCTTCAACCCCTGTCTCTTCACATAGTCTTCCCTTTGTGCATATCTGTCTCTGTGTCCAAATTTCCCCTTTTTATAAGTCATATTGGATGAGGGCCCACCCTAATGACCTCATTTTAATTTGATTACCTCTGTAAATTTCCAAATTTGGTCACATTCTGAAGTACTGGGGGTTAGGGCTTTAATACATCTTTTTGAGGGGACACCATTTAAAAAAATAGATTTTTATTGATTTCAGAGAGAAAGGGAGAGGGGGAGATAGATCAATGATGAGAGAGGATCATTGATTGGCTGCCTCCTGCACGCCCCCTACTGAGGATTGAGCCCGAAACCCGGACATGTGCCCTTGACTGGAATCAAACCTGGAACCCTTCATTCCACAGGCAACCCTCTAGCCACTGAGCCAAACCAGCTTGAGATTCACTGAATATCTGCTATGTTCTGAGTTAAATATTAGATAAGAAAACAAAAATATCCTTTTTATGGAAAATAAGTATATTCCATCAAATAAATACTATTAGATGCACAGAAATGTTTTGGGGAAATTTTAGACCTGATTGGTAGGCTCTGCCTTTTCTCTGACTCCATTCACCGTCACCTGGATTCCCCAGTTATAGACTCTAACTTTAATAATAACAGAGTGCTTAGAATTGGAGTTAATAATTTACATGTATCGTCTGAGATGCCTTAGTCATAGCACTCTCACAATAGTATCTTCAGACCTATACCACCTCTAAAACCATGCTTTTGTGAGCTAAGAGGCCTTAGAGTTAACAAGTCACATGATTCTCTAGCTACCGAGGAAAGGTAATTAGATACTAATAATACAACCATCTCACCCAAATGGCACGCTCTCACCGCTACATAAATTCTATGCTATTTTAGTGTGTACTTCCTCAAGCAATGTAATCATTTCTCTTTTGTGTAGTAAGTGGATGTCATCCGGAAATAAAACCTCCTATTGGAGCAGTTCACAAGGCAGTAAAAGATGTTCCTTTCATCTCTAAGTATCTGTAACACAGATGCTTCCTTTCCACTGCTTAATAGGAGCACAGTGGACCTACAAGGGCTGTTAGCTTAGAGTCACTGCCATCTAATGTTAGATGTTAGAAACCACCAGGATTATAAAACTGAAACTGATAGACACAGAAAACAGTATGGTGGTTACTAGAGGGAAAGGGCGGGGGTGGGGTGGGGGGTGGGAGTGGGGGGGAGGGAGGAGGGTGGAACTTGGGAGGGGTAAAGAGAGCCAAATATTTGGTGACAGAATATGATTTGACTTTGGGTGTTGGACAGAGAGTGCAATGTGCAGAGCATGTATCATAGAAAGATACCCTTGAAACCTATATGATTCTATTAACCAATGTCAACCCAATAAACTAACTAACTAACTAACTAACTAAAATAAAGCCACCCAGAGAGGTTTCTTTGCAAATGAAGAGCCAGTGAAATGCCCAAGGACACCTGCCCAAGGTCACCAGGAAGTTTGAAGAAGGTGGTGGTTCCAGCCCAGATCTCCCAGCCTCTGATTTTCCCATGATGTCTTATTTCCTCATCTATAAAACCAGGGCAATCATAGCAAAGGTAGATATTATTAATTATTGTGAGTAGTAAAGGAAATAACACAGCTGGCCAGTGTAGCTCAGTGGTAGAGCGTCAACCTATAAACCAGGAGGGCACTTTATTTTTTTTTTTCTTTCTCTCTTTTTTCAGGAGATCATGGTTTGATTCCCACTCAGGGCACATGCTGGGTTATGGGCTCAATCCCTGGTGGGGGCCTGCAGGAGGCAGCCGATCAATGATTCTCTCTAATCATTGATGTTTCCTTCTCTCCCTCTCCCTTCCTCTCTCTGAAATACATAAAAACATATTTTTTTAAAAGGAAATAACACATAAAGTGCTTAATAACTGGTATATTATATTTGGTAAGTGTAGGCTTAAAATTTTATAACTTTTAACTGATACCTGGATACCTAAAATCTTCAACACTTTAATGATCATAGTGTCCCTGGGTCCCTAGAATTGGACAGTAAAGAAAATAGAGCAGTGTTGGATTGTAAAAGCTTAGGTAATTTTAACTTATATCATGGAACAAAAGTGGGCTGGCTGCAGCATTTTTGCCTAAGAAATGTTTAGAGGTAGTAATCTGGCTGAAATCAGGATAATATTTCATAGTAAACCCACAGTTTTTACTTAGATATCATATCAACTTACAAATCTTTAAGATGAGATAGATTTTACTCAATAATATTGAGAAAAGGGCCATTTTTTTTTCCACACAAAAATATTGCTTTGTGGGTTAACTGCTGGAGAGATGCTATGAAGATGATAGGATACTTACAGCTCTCCCATGCACCTCTTTGCTTCCACCACTGAACCTCATCTTTGTGATTTCTCCTAAAACAATTCAAAGCACCAAACTTATTTTTAACCAGTTTTAAATAAACTAAGTCCTGGTCCATTATTTTTATTTCTGATACTCCCTCTACCCTCCAATATCAGGTCAGAGGGAGAATTTCAATATTAAGCTTTTTAAACCTTGGGGTAGCTACTGGTGACCTTTCAATACTCATTTGACAGAGAGCATTTGAAACCCCTGATTGAACCAAGGATCAGGAGGAGTTTTCCCTCTTTAAATATAATAGATAAGACACAAAATAAACTGATGAACAAAATAGATCCAGAGACATATAAGCATGGAATAGACTTTTGAACCTCAGCATATCACTTTATTCAGCCTCGGTTGCATCACTGCTCTCTTCTGTATCACTATTAGTTCCAGACATATCAAATTCTTCAACTTCTATTGTATCACTGCTGTCTTCTGAGTCACTGTCTATATATGTGAGATCATCCTCATAAACTGGTGGCATTTTCTGAGCTAACTTTGTTCATGTTTTCATGGCCAACCCTTCTCTCCTCATGAAATTGAAGCACCATTTTGTCTTTCCTGTAAAATCAACAATGTTCATTTTGCTTGCAAACATTCTTGCCTGACATTGAATAAGCTTGGTTGACGCACATAAGCCACTCTGGCGCTGCTCCATAATCCAAGTCTTCAGCCTCTGCTCCGAGTTTGCCCATTTTGCTGGCTTTCCTCTGAAGGCCTTCTTCTTTTTTGGCATCTTAAGGAGTTGTTCTTCCTGTTTTCTCCACTGTCTGATCCTACACTCAGTGGGAGGAGGTCCAAATTGTCTCTCTGCAGCTCTATTTCCATGCTCTTTTGCATAGCTGATTACACCAGTTTGAATTTTGCAGAGTAAGACAATCGCTTACCAGTATTTATCTTTTTATTTTTTGACATCTTTATGGGCTCAGAACGCTCAGGCCCTGTTGCATCTGCACACTCTCCACCTCCACTTCCAATTATGGCATCAGCTGACAACAGTAACAATAAGGCTCGTGATTGGAGGAAGCCTGTTTCACAAGGTATGCGCAGCTATGCACCTGAGCAGCTCCCTCCCTGGCTGACTTCCATGTATAAGATGCCCCTCGATTTTCAGTCTAACATTTTAGAAAAATAGTGTCTTATACACGGAAAAATACTATAACCTGTGTGCATATGTGCATAACCCATGGACACAGACAATAGGGTGCTGAAGGCCTGGAAGAGGCGGGGGCAAGCTAGAAGAGATCAATAGGGGAATAAAGGGGACTTATGTAATACTTTTAACAATAAAGATTTCAAAGTGTGTGTGTGTGTGTATATATATACATATATATATATATATATGGCCAAGGTCTATTGAAAATATGTGGGAAAAAATGAATTTCAGCTGAAAAGGAGAATGTTAAATTCTAGAAAGGGGATATAGATCCTATTCTGAAATGGTACAAAGTGGGAGACTTGAAATAGCTTTTGACTTCTGCTCCTTAAACTGGTTACTCAGTGTGGCTCATCCTAATGATGTTTGAATATTATCTTTTTCATTTTTTAAATTGTTGACAGTATTATAGAGGTCTCCCATTTTACCCACCTTAGCCCTTTACACCCAGCCCCCGCACCACCCAGGCCTTCACCACGCTATTGTCTGTGACCATATGCATACAAGTTCTTTGGTTAATCTCTTCCTGTCCCCCGACCCGCTCCCCTCTGAGGTCTGTCAGTCTGTTCCATGCATCCATGCCCCTGGACCTATTTTGTTCATCAGTTTATTTTGCTCATTAGATTCCACATATAAGCGAGATCATGTGATATCTGTCTTTCTTTGAGTGGCTTATTTTGCTTAGCACAATACTCTCCAGATCCATCTATGCTGTTGAAAAGGGTAAGAGACCCTTCTTTTTTACAGCTGCATAGTATTCCATTGTGTAAATGTACCATAGCCTTTTTATTCACTCATTTACTGATGGGCACTTGGGCTTTTTTAGGTCTTGGCTATTGTAAGTAACATTGCTATGAACATACGGGTGCATGTATTCTTTCTGATTGGTGTTTCGGGATTCTTAGTAAATCTATATATATAAAAGCCAAATATGCAAATTGTCCCCTTGGGAGTTCAACGGGGAGACTAGGAGTTCGATTGCTCGCTATGACGTGCGCTGACCACCAGGGGGTGGCGTGGAGTGAAGGAAGGCCCCTGCTGGCAGCTGGCAGCCAGGGAAGGGAGGCCCTGGCCAACAGCAGGAAGACCCCAATCGGCCCTGATCACTGGCTAGGCCTAGGAA
This sequence comes from Myotis daubentonii, assembly GCF_963259705.1. Taxonomy (NCBI): domain Eukaryota; kingdom Metazoa; phylum Chordata; class Mammalia; order Chiroptera; family Vespertilionidae; genus Myotis; species Myotis daubentonii. The sequence continues at coordinate 63,343,039 of NC_081847.1, forward strand.
CCCTACCCGTGCACAATATTTCATGCACTGGGCCTCTAGTTATGTCCAGAAGTGAGGTCACTGGGTCAAACGGCATTTCCATTTTTAATTTTTTGAGGAAATTCCATTCTGTTTTTCACAGTGGCTGCACCAGTCTGCATTCCCACCAGTAGTGTACTAGAGTTCCGTTTTGTTCACATCCTCACCAGTAGTTTGTTAATTTATTGATTATTGATGGTAGCCATTCTGGCAGTTTTAACTCATTGTAAGTTTTAATTTGCATCTATCTGATGATTGGTGACTTTGAGCATTTTTTCATTTGTCTCTTGGCCATCTGTATGTGCTCTTTGGAGAAGTGTCTATCCAGGTCCTTTGCCCATTTTTTAATTAGATTGTTTGTCTTCCTTATTTGAGTGGTATGAGTTCTTTATATATTTCGGAAATTAACCCCTTATCAGATGTATCAGTGATGAATATGTTCTCCCACTCAGTGGGATTCTTTTCATTTCGTTGATGGTTTTCTTTGCTGTGCAAAGTCTTTTTAGTTTGAGGGAGTCTCATTTGATTATTTTTCTTTCGTTTCTCTTGCCCAAGGAGATATATCAGAAAAAGTATTGCTCTGAGAAATACCCAGGATTTTACTGCTATGTTTTCTTCTAGGATTTTAATGGTTTTGAGTCTAACATTTAAGTCTTTAACCCATTTTTAATTTATTCTTGTGTGCGATGTAAGAAGGTGGTCTAGTTTCATGTCCAGGTTGCAGGCTTGATCCCCAGCAGGGGGCGCGCAGGAGGCAGCTAAATTGATGTTTAATTGATGTTTCTCTCTCATCAATGTTTCTATCTCTAGCCTTTCTCCCTTCCTCTCTCTCTAAAAATCAATTAAAAATTAAAAAATTTGATTTGGCTACATAGATTCTTTACGTTTGCATGCGAATTTTAGAGTCAAATTCTTAATTTCTATAAAAAATCTGCTCGGATTTTGATTATAAGTTATGTTCAATCTATCAATCAATTTGGGGAGGACTGGCATCTTAACACTATTCAATATTCTAGCCAATGAACACAGTATATCTCTCCATTTATTTAGGTCTCATTTAAGTTCTCTTAGCAATGTTTTGTTGTTTTCAATGTATAGGTCTTGTGCATCCTTTGCCAGGTTTATCCTTAAAATTTTTATAACTTTTGATGTTATTGTAAATGGTATTTTAAAACTTAAATTATGATAGTTGCTAGCTCATAAAATTCAATTTTTAAAAATACCATTGATCTTGTGTCTTGCAACCTTGCTAAACTTGCTCATTAGTTCTATTAGATTACTTCTATTTTCTACATAGACAATTAAGACATCAGTAAAAAAAAAAAAAAAAAAAGAATTTTACTTGTTCATTTTCAAACTGGCTATGTTTATTTTATATTTTTCTTTATCATACTGGCTTGAATCTCAGTATAGTTGTTGACTAGAAGTTGTAAAAACAGAAATCCTTGTTTTGTCTCTACTTAGGGGAAAAGACTTCAATTTTTCACCATTAAGTATGACGCTAGCTGAAAGTATTCATAGACACCCTTTATTTATTTATTTATTTATTTATTTATTTATTTATTTATTTATTTTTAAAATATATTTTATTGATTTTTTACAGAGAAGAAGGGAGAAGGATAGAGAGTTAGAAACATCGATGAGCGAGATCGATCAGCTGCCTCCTGCACGCCCCCCACTGGGGATGTGCCCGCAACCAGGGTACATGCCCTTGACCGGAATCGAACCCAGGACCCTTGAGTCCGCAGGCTGACGCTCTATCCACTGAGCCAAACCGGTTTGGCGACACCCTTTTTTAGATTAAGGAGATTTCCTTCTATTCCTACTTTACCAATAATTTTTATTAGGAATGGATGTGACATATTATTTCTTGGAGGTAGACTCTGATGAGTTAAGTAGATACAATTGGTTCATTGTGTTTTTCAAATCTTTCATATCCTTACTGATTTTCTGTTTACTTTTTCTACCAACAATTGAGAGAGGGTTCCTGGAATCTTTATTTTTGCCTTGCAATTTTATCAGTTTTTATTTCATGTATCTTTCAGCTCTGTTACCATGTGACCAAATGTTTAAGTTTATTCTGTCCTCTTTATGAATTGACCCTTTATTATTATAAAATGACCTTCTTTATCCCTGATAATATTCTTTGTTCTGAAATCTGCTTTCTCTAATATTAATGTAGCTACTTCATCTTTCTTTTGATTAGCATGGCATATCTTTTTCCATAATTTTACTTTTGACTCTTTGTGTTTTATACTTAAAGTGTGTTTGTTATAAGAGATATATAGTAGAAAATACTATTCTTTCCCTCATTGAGTTATCTTAGCACTCTTGTTGAAAATCACTGGATCATAAATGTGAGAGTTTATTTTTTACTCTGAATTGTAGTCCATTGATATATGTCTATTTTTATGCTAGTGCACACTGTCGTAATTTCTGTAGCATTAAAATAAGTTATAAAATTGGGATGTGAGATCATTCCAAATTGTTTTTTTTCTCCCTTCAAGACTGAGTCCTTTGAATTTCCATATAAATTTTAGAATCACTATATTAATTTCTGCAAAGAAGCCATCTGGGATTTTGAGAGAATGTGTTGAATCGATATCTATAGATCAAATTTTAAAAAATAATTTATCTTTACTTTTTCTATTTGATGAAACTCTGTCATCAGACCTTCCTTTTCTTCCTTTAGTTCTTTAAATACATCTAGAATGGCTGCTTAGAAGTTTTTGTCGGTTAATTCTGACATCTGGGCCTTCTCACAGGGAGTTTCTGTTGTCTGCTTTCCCCCCACCCTGTGAGCAACTCATACTTCACTGTTTCTTTGCATGTATTGTAATTTTTTATTGAAGAAAAAAAAAAGAGAGAGAGAGAGAACTTTTTAGATATTGTAACAACTCTGGATCCTGAGTCTTCACTTCACCTCTCCAATCCCAGGCTTACTGATGTTTGCTTATTTGTCTGCTGGCTTGGTTGTACGATTTTAGAGACGTCTATTTCTCCCACAGTGCAAAGCTTCTGATGTGTGCAGCTCTGGGCATGTGCACAGTAATCCTAGGTGACAGTGGTTTTAGCTTGACTGTCTCTTTCCTTGATCTTTCTGTTAAGCTGCCTGCCTCTCCTCTGTCGGAATCACAACCAGTGTTTAGCCTCTACTGATTGGCAGTTGATTGCTCTATTGTTTTCAACAGTACCCTGTTGAAAAAATTAATTGCTCCACTGTCTGATCAAATTAAATCCAGACCTCATCTTTGTCTACACAATTCAGGAAACCCACCAGGCTTCACTTCTGTTCCCTATTCTGCACCACAGTCTGGAAACTGTCTCAGGGCGACCAGATGGGGCAGTCATAAGGCTCACTCACTTGTTTGCGTCTCATCTCAGAGGGGGATCACTGTCCTTTGTTGCCTAAATCTAGTATCTTAAAACCTTTTTTTTTTTTAATCCATTTTTTTTGTGGGAGGGGGTGGTGATATTTCAGGCAGCAACATAAATTTGGTTTTTGTTATTTCATCTTGGCTAGAAGCAGAAGCTTAGGAACCCCTTTTTAATTTCTATATATCTCTCTGAATCCAGTAAAATAAAATAATATTAGATATATATGCTAATAAAAAAATTCAAAAGCATACATAGTAAAGTTCTTTTATGTATAAACTAGAGGCCTGATGCACGAAATTCATGCAAGAGTAGGCCTTCCTTCCCCCGGCTGCCAGCACCAGCTTCCCTCCGGCACCCCGGGACCTGGCTTCCCTCACAGCCCTGGCTTCGTCTGGAAGGACATCTGGCCTAATTAGCATATCGCACTTTTATTATTGTAGGTAAAGAAAAAGCATTTGGATATACACATTATTTAAAGATATTAAAAAATCAAATGCAAATAGCTACTCCAGATAAATTCTTACCTCTCCTGTTTGTTGCACTCTGTGGCAAGATCTCCATGGTCCAAGGAAGAAACGGGATTTGGTAATCACCTAGAACCGTGGTCAGCAAACTGCGGCTCGTGAGCCACATGCGGCTCTTTGGCCCCTTGAGTGTAGCTCTTCCTAAGCCTTAGGAGTACCCTAATTAAGTTAATAACAATGTACCTACCTATATAGTGTAAGTTTAAAAAATTTGGCTCTCAAAAGAAATTTCAATCATTGTACTGTTGATATTTGGCTCTGTTGACTAATGAGTTTGCAGACCACTGACCTAGAACATTCAGGAAGAGCATGTGTAACTGTCTCAAATTTCCCCTTTATTTGTGATATGTTCTCTCTTCTTCTTTTCTTCCTTTTCTCCCTCCCTCTAAAATTGTAATATCTCAAACTGGTTTTTGAGCAAAAAGGAAAACTAAAGTGTTTATGTTAGTGGCAAAAAATTGGTTTTACTTAAAGAATACATCTTTAAATAAGATAATGGCATGAAAGAATAACATATTCAGTATTGCAAAATGTTCCTGTTTATTTTTTCAATCCTCTCCCAAGGATATGTTTATTGATTTTAGAGAGAGGAAGGGGAAGAGGGGGGGGGTGGGGGAGAGAGAGAGAGAGAGAGAGAGAGAGAGAGAGAGAGAGAGAGAGAGAGATTTGAGAGAGACACATCCATCGGTTGCTTCCTGTATACACCCTGACTGGGGATTGAACCCTCAACCTTTTGGTGTGTGGGGTGATGCTCCAACCAACCGAGCCAACCGACCAGGGCATGTTCCTGTTTTAAAACCCAAACAAAAGTCTGTGACTACTGAACTTTCATAGTTCTGTTTTTACCAGCTGCTGGAAAACATTGAAACCAAACCAATCCCTCAGAAATGTGTTCTTAACCACAATTCCATGTAGGCAGACAAACAGAACTTATGTCAGTTCCTGGAAAAGAAAGGCTTAGGCGCCACATTTAACTATTTCACATTCTTTGTTCATTTGTTCTTGGTCTGTTTCACTTCTTCAAAAGTAGTGAAGGTCAAGAGTCAGACACATCACCTCTCTGCCCGCTTCTGTTCTGATTGTGCTCCTGGGTTCCTGCTGGTCTGACCTGGATTTTCTCTGGCTACTGGACAGCACAGTTCTGGTGGCTTTAACAGAAATGACTTCATCATTGGGAACCTAAAGTGCCATAGCACAAGCATTCCTTCTCAACTATGTCCAGAAAAGTTGGTTTTCCCTAGGTTCTTTCCATGATGACCTGATTCAAGCTGAGAGAGAAGCTGTTAAGTAGGCAAACTGTTCTCTTCATGTTGTATTTGCAATTCCTCTCTTTGTTTCAGTTCTTGGGGGCCCTTTGCTGTGAGTGTCCCATTTTAGAGGATGCCTTCTCTCAGCACAACCAACTTGTGGTACAGGAAGAGTTGAGGCCCTGCCTTCCAGTTTGTGTGTGGCTATCACTATAATAGGTAAGTTCCAGGGCTGGTGTGATGGGCAGGTCCTGCCGTGGGAACAGGGCAGGCAGAGAAGCTCAGCCTGCAGAGGCAACAAGCAGGGTCTGGATGACTTTGTTTTCTGAGTCCAGTCCGTCCTGAGTCCCAGATGCACTCCCCATCTTGATTTATGAGATATCCCTGCAGCTGTTCAATCATTGTCTCCCCCTAGCTACCAGGTTTTTCTGGCCTCAGCTAGTTCCAGAGTTGGTTCCTATGACATGACACAAAGTTGCTCCCACATCTGTTTCACTTCAATGTGATCCTGGGTTATTAAAAAAAAAAAACTATGGTAACTGCTTGGGGGATGTTAATGATGTAGGAATTTTTATGTTTTGAAAGTTATATGTTAGGAAAGTGCTGTCCAACAGAAATATAACATGAACCTCATATGTAATTTAAAATTATCTAGTAGCTATATTTGAAAAACCAAAAAAGAAACAGGTGAAATCCGTTTTAATAAAATATTTTATTTAACCCACTATAGCTAATGTATTATCATTTCAACATGTAATCAATAAAATCATTAATGAGATTTTCTGAAAAAATTTTTTTCAAATTGAGTCTTCAAAATCTTGTGTATTTCACATCTGTACTGCACACCTGTAGACTAGCCACATTTCCTGCACACAACAGCCACATGTGGTTAGTGGCTATTGGGCAGCACAGTTCTGGTGGCTTTAACTAATGGAAATGAATTTAATAGTGGGAATTTAAAATGCCATAGCAAACTGATTGAATTAGTTTTTAAAAATATATTTTTATTGCTTTCAGAGAGGAAGGGAGAAGGAGAGAAGAGATAGAAACATCAATAATGAGAGAGAATCATTGATGGGCTGCCTCCTGCATGCCCCTACATGACTGGGGATGGAGCCCTCAACCCAGGCATGTGCTCTGACAGGGAATCAACCGTGACCTCCTGGTTCATAGGTCGATGCTCAGCCACTGAGCCATGCCAGCCAGGCTAGACATTATTTTAGGGAAGTAGATGACCTTCACATGATACTGTGCCTTAGAGGAAGACAACTCTATTCCCTTAGAAGGTGGACTCTCTGCTGAGAAGGCATTTGTCCAAAACTAAGAAGATAAATAGGATAGCAATGAGGGTACTCATTATGTGTTCAAAAATATCTTTTGTATGGCTATTATCTAGAACTATGCTAGAAGTGGAAATTTAAAAATAAAATCATTTTCTACGTTCATGGAGGTTGCTATCTCTTAAAGAAGAGAGCTATTTATCAGAATCACACCAATTAATATGCGAAGTGTTATGAAGGAAAGGCAGTCAGAGAGATGAGAGCAGATCCTGGGACTTAATCTACTCTGGAGTTTGGGAAAGCTTCCTTGGTGTGAGGATGTTTGAGCTAAGGTTTGGAAGATGTGTAAGTGCTTGCAGGCAGAAAGGAGGGGGAAACATCCCAGGAGAAGAAAAGTAATGTGCAAAGGTGACAGGAAGCATGGCCCATTCCGGGATCTGAAATAAGCCCTGTGGGACTGAAGGGCAGACAAACAGAGCAGTGCAGCCTGGGGCAGAATGTGTAGGCAAGGGAAAGGCCATGGCCTGCGTGTTAGTCCAGGTTACACGTATTTCCCAAGAGCACTGGAAGCTATTGTTGGGTTTAAATCCAAGGAGATGATGTGATCAGGTTTCAGTTATTTTGTTGTTGTTGTGTGTGCGGTTTTTTTTTTTAGTTTTAATTGATTCTTTTAGAGAGAGAGGAAGGGAGAGGGATAGAAAGAAACATTGATGAGAGAGAAATATCAACCGGGTGCCTCCTGCATGCACCCCACTGGGGATTGAGCCCCAAACCTGGGCATATGTTCCCCCTGGGTATTGAATCAGTGACCTCCTGGTTCATGGGTCGACGTTCAATCACTGAGCCACACCAGCCAGGCTCAGGTTTCAGTTTTGAAAAGTCGTTTTGATTACAGTGTGTAAAGTATCCTGAGGAGGATAAGAAGTGTCTGTGTAGAGAGCAGCCAGGGTGCTACTGCAATAATCTCCACAGGAGACTGTTTTGGCCCATGCGAAAGTGGTGGCGGAAGAGCTGGAGAGAAGCAGACAACTTTGAGAAATCTCAGGAAGGTAAGAGAGACAGATATTTGTCAAGGGGTGTAGGGGCTAGTTATAACCGTTGTGCTAGAACAAGTATAAAGAAGACTAGACTTGGAGAAAAAGTTCCCGTAGAGTTATAGGGGCCCAAGAGACATTCAGGTGGAAGTATCAGGTAGGTAGTTAGATATTAGAGTCTGAAGCTCAGATGAAAGGTCAAAACTGAAGATGATTTTGAAATCATCTGTGTACACTCCGTGCTCTGGACGCCCTGGCCTTTACTTCCTTGAAGAGGTTGTGCTCAGTGCCCTTCCATATGTTGTTCCATCTACCCAAATCCTTCTTCTCCCGTTTGCTTAGTGACCCCTTATTTTCTCTTAGATTCCAGATCAATTGCCACTTCCTCAGGGCTATATTTCCTGGCCCCCATGCCTACAGTACTCTGACAGTATCACATACTTTACCTCTGTGGCACTTGGAGCAATTACCAATTGCAGTTTTACATTTGTTTGCCTCCTTATTTGAGTAACTACTGTGTCTGTTTCTAGAATATAAGAACAAACCTTTTTTCTCCCCATTAGATAGACTTTATTTTTTTAGAGCAGCTTTATGTTCACAAAACAGTTGAGCAGAAAATACAGTTGCCATAAGCCCCCTACCCCCACCACAGATACAACCTTCCCCACATCAGCATCCTGCATCTGAGAGGCACATTTGTTACAATCAATGAATTAATACCCAGTGTTTGTAGATTACACTCTTGATGGTGTGTATTTTTTGGTTTTGATGAATGTATAATGACATATGTCATTCAAATAGTTTCAGCGCCCTAAAAATCCCATGTGCTCTACTGTTTATCCCTTTCTCTCCCCAACTCCAGCAGCCACTGATCTTTTTAATAGTTTTTCCCCTTCCAGAACATCATATAGTTGGAATCATACACTATACAGCCTTTTCAGATTGGCTTCTTCCAATTAGCAATGTGCATTTAGAGTCCCTCCATGTCTTTTTATGGTTTGATAGCTTATTTCTTTTTAGTGCTGAGTAACGTTCCATTGTCAAGATGTACCACGGTTTATTTATCCATTCACCACTGAAGAACATCTTGGTTGCTTCCAAATGTGGACAATTATGAATGCAGCTGCTATAAACACCTGCGTGCAGATTTTTGTGTGGACATAAATTTTCAATTCTTTGGGGGTAAACATCAAGTAGCACATTTGTTGGATCATATGGTAAGACTATGTTGTTAGTTTTGTAAGAAACCATCAAACTGTCTTCCAAAGTGGCTGTAACATTTTGCATTCCTCCCAGCACTGAATTGGAGTTCCTGTTGCTCTATATCCTCTCCACATTTGGGGTTGACAGTGTTTTGAATTTTAACTGTTGTAATGAATGCACCCTGGTATCTCATTGTTGTTTTAATGTGCAATTCCACGATAATGTATGATGTTGAGAATATTTTTATATGCTTATTTGTCACCTGTATATCTTCTTTGGTGAGGTGTCTGTCCAAGTCTTTTACCCACTTTTAAATTGAATTCTTCATTTCCTTACTGTTGAGTGCTAAGGGTTCTTTGTATATCCCAAGTCTATTTTTGTTCATTATTGCCTACCCAGTGCTTAGAATTATACTTAATAGGAGTTGAGCAAATGAATACTAAGTGAATGAAGAAGTGAAACAAAATTGCAGCTAATTCAAGCTGTGGATAAAGATTATTGAAATAGAGAACATAAGACTGAGATGAGAAGAGAATACCTAGGACCAAGATTTTGAGGATTTCCCTCATTTGATGGCTGGATAGAAGAGACTATCCAAATGGCTACAAAACATAAGGAAAGAGGCTCAACCTCATTAGTCATCAGAGAAATAGATGAAAAGCACAGTAAAATATCACTACACACCCACTAAAATGGCAAACATTCTTGAAAAGAATGGAAATACCAAGAGTGGGTAAGGATGTGAAGCAACTGGAATGCTCAGACTCTCCTTTATGCAACCACATTGGAAAACAGATTGGTGGCATCTACTGAAGCTGAGTGCATTCATATTTTGTGAACTAGCAATTCCACTATTAGGCATATATCCAAAGGTTGATACATAGAACTTTATGATGCTCTTTATACTCAATTCAAAAGCCGGAAAAGCCAGGATAGTCATTACCTTTGGAGAGAGTAGTGACTTGGAGGAGGATCAAGGTAAGGGTGATTCTAAGGTTCTGCTATTTCCTGATCTGGGTGTTGGTTATATGAGTGTGCTCAATTTGCAATGATTCATTGAACAGTTCACATAATAGTTTGTGAGTTTTACTGAATGCATTAAACTTTTATTTAAAAAGAAAAAGATAAATCTTTTTGAAGTTCTTAAACCAGAATAAATAAAGCTCTTTTTCCATCCCTTCAAGGGCCCCAAAGAGTGTGAATCTATGTGCTATTTTAAGAGCAAAGGAACCTGTTTATAAAAACTTGCCACGTATTTTAAATGTCGATGCTTTAACTTGGAACCTAATTCTGTTGTCAAGAACCTAATTAATGGTCATGGAATGATAAAAATATTTTGAAAATGGCCTAGGATGCTTACTAGGTCACGAAAGAAAAGACTTGGGTCTCCAAACTGTGTTCTACTTGATTCTTACCAAGGTAAACATTTTTTTAGCCAAGACAATTATAACATATACATAAAATGATTTATTTACTTGGATGCTTACTCTGTTTTTTGTAAATCCATTGTTGATGAATATTGAAGTCATGAGTAGCTCTCAGCTGAGCTTTATGTAATTGCTTAGAAATGCTGTGGTAGTTTCCACCACTGAAGCAGGTTTGAACATGGAAGGTTGTCCCAGGGCTTTTTAGTGTCTTGGAAGCTCTCTCTTCACTCCCTGCATAAAGGCCACTAGATGACTGTTAGTGTTCTGATTTGTAGAATTAGGATCAGACAATCAAATTCTATACAGAGAAGAAGGAATTTAGTAGAGTGAAAAGAACATCAGAATTCTCATCAGAAAAAACTGTCTATCTCCTACTCCTGCTACTTACTGTATGATTATGGACAATTACCCAACACACTTTCTGAACCTCAACATTCTCATCTATAACATAGGGATGGTTCATTGGCTTGGTGGGAGGGATAATGACCTCACATACTTGAAAGCATTTATCATGTGGTAGGTGCTCAATAAATGCTATAGTGCCCGCTGCTATGGTGCAATGGGAAGAATACACATCACCCTTGTGGTACTTTTAAAACACACACCCATTATACAGCTGTACAAAAATATTTCCTTTCTTTATATTCCTGTCCTATAAGCTTTTTTCTATTTTAAACTTTTTAAATCTTTATGTTAAAAACTAAGACACAAATACATATTAGCCTAGGCTTATAAGGGTCAGTATCATTAATATCACCTCTACATCTTATCCTACTAGAAGGTCATCAGAGGCAATAACATGCATGAAGCTGTCCTCTCTTATGATAACAATGCCTTCTCTTGGAGTACCTGTTTTAAAGATATATATTTTTTTATTGATTTTAGAGAGGAAGGGAGAGAGAGATAGAAACATCAATGATGAGAGAGAATCATTGACTGGCTGCCTCCTGCTCGCTCCCTACTGGAGATCGAGCCCGCACCTGGGCATGTGCCCTTGACCGGAATCGAATTGGGACCTTTCAGTGCGTAGGCTGACACTCTATCCATTGAACTAAACCAGCTAGGGCTGGAGTACCTTTTGAAGGACTTGTCTGAGGCTTTTCTCGGGGAGGCATCACTCTTTTACGAATATATCCATGATGTTTTGCTTGGTTTGGTTCTTCTTCTTTTTTTTTAATCATAGGTTTGCTTTTAAGTAGATAATGTACCATGAACACATGTCTCTATAAATGAAAACCTATTGGTGATGTTGATACTGCTGATTCAGGGGCCATACATTGAAAACCATGGATTTAGAGATGTAGAGGTTGGGGCTTAAGCAAAAGTGCAGAAGCAAGAAAATAGAGTAGGTTTGTGCAGATAAGATGGACAGGCAGGATGTGGTAGAAGAGTGAATGCCATGTGAAATAGCTCGGACTTTATTTGGATAGGCAATGGGGAGTCATACAAGATTTTGAGCTGAAGAGTAGAATTTAAAACAGTATCACCTGAAAAAGAATAAAGTGCTAATACATGCTGCAACATGGGTGGACCTTGAAAACAATATTTGAAATCAAAGAAGACAGTCACAAAAGACCACATATTGTGATTCCATTTATGTGAAACATCCGGAGTCAGCAAATCCATAGAGACAGGAAGCAGATTAATGAGTGCCAGGGATTGGGAGAGTGGGGAGTAGAGAATGACTACTTAATGTGCATGAGGTTTCCTTTTGAGGTCATGAAGATGTTCTGGAACTAGCAGATAGTGGTGATAGTTGCACAACATTGTGACTATACTAAATATTACTAACGGTCAACTTTATATTGTGCATTCTACATAATAAAAAAGGTATTTTACAAAATTTTTTACAAAATTAGGTTGTATCACAGGAAAATGCTGTGGGTATAATGCTAAGAGATAAAAGATGAAAAATTTTGCATGTATAATGATTATAACTATTGCAAGAAGCAACTTTATATATAGAAAAAAGATGAGAAGTAACTTACTGTCAGTTCTGGGTTTGTGTGTGTGTGCGTGAATGTGTGTGTGTGCTTTGAATGGTGAAAATATGATTTCCTCCCACAGAGATTTTCTTAATTTTCAATAAATAACAAGATAGTACTTGTATAATTTAAAAAATGCTTTAAAAGAGGAGGAAAAGGACAGCACCAGCTTTGGTATAAGTTCACCGAGAATAACTGAGCATTGTCTAGAAAGGTAGGATTGAGCCTGAGCTTTGGGACAGATGTGTGTCTCAGACACCGGGACTGGAGTTGAGAGTCTCAGGACAGCACCAGGGAGGAAATACACTGTCTCCTCCCAAGCAGAAGTGGTAGCTGCCCACTGCCCAACCACGAGCACCAACACTTCCTCTGGGGACCTCCTCCTGGGTATCCATCCTCTTCTCTTTTACTTCCCTTGGGTTTTCTTCCTTCATTCAGCTGTCAGCATCTTCTAGGGATTTAATTTGTTCATCCATTCACTTACTAGTATCAGCAAATAATTATTGAGTATCCACTCTGTGCCCCGGGACAACGCCCGTATCTGCGTAGCTACGTTGTAAGCACACAGTCTGTTCTGGCCAGCTGGGGCTGGTTTAGCACACCAGACTTACCGTGTTCCTCTCTTTCATTTTCTAGACACAACAGTTTCCTATTCCTGGTCTGAGCTTCAGCCCTCTCTCTCAATTCCCTTGGTCAGTGAGAAAGCAATGCCTTTTTCATTTTACTTCTTTGGATTGTGTTCTGAGTCAGACTAGATATTGCATTCCAGAGAAGGTTCTGGAGATCTGATGGTGTGGTCAATGAAACCTTCCCCAAGTGGTGCCTCTCCTTCATGGGTGCATACCAACCCTGCCCCCGCCCCCCGTAGTCTTATTATTTGATTCTGAATTACAATCTTTGCTTCTCCACTAGCTCCTTCTCTCTAGTTCTGCCACTTTTTAAAAAAAATATATTTTATTGATTTTTTACAGAGGAAGGGAGAGAGATAGAGAGCTAGAAACATCGATGAGCAAGAAACATTGATCAGCTGCCTCCCGCACACCCCCCACTGGGGATGTGCCCGCAACCAAGGCACATGCCCTTGACCGGAATCGAACCTGGGACCCTTTATTCCGCAGGCCGACACTCTATCCACTGAGCCAAACCGGCTACGGCTAGTTCTGCCACTTTTTGGTCACTAGCTTAAACCTTATAGACCATGTATTTTCTGCTTTGGACCTGGATCTATTATCTCCAATTTTTATCTTTTTAATGATTCCTGCCCTCTCCCTACAACATGATTGTGGCCCAAACCCACATTTATATTCATGAATCCTCACGTTGTGGCCATAGACATAGGGATTTGGGGAAACTGTCTATTTCTTCATAGGGTCACAGTCAGAGGTAAACTCAGACTGTAGGCCTCCTGTTGCCAGGGCCTCCTTGTTGACATTTTACATCTCTAGCTCCTGGACTCATGTCTGTCACACAGTGGGTGCCTGACTAATATTTGGAGGAACAGACTCAGGACCAGTAGCTGTCCACACTGGGTGGTAAATTCAGGACAGGGAAAAGTTATCTGAATATTGTATTAGTCAGGGTTTTCTAGAGAAGCAGAACCTGTGGGATGTGTATATATTACAGAAAGATTTATTTATAAAGTTAGCTTATGTGATTGTGGGGGCTGGCAAGTCCCAAGTCTGCTGGGTAGGCCAGTAGACAGGAGACTCATGGAATAGTTACTGTTCAAGTCTGAAGGTTGGCTGCTAGCAAAATTCCCTCTTCCTTCAGGGAAATCAGTCATTTTCTATTAAGGCCTTCAACTCACCCACCTTGTGGCCCACCCACCTTATGAAGGGTCAACTGCTTTACTCAAAACCTACTGATTTAAATGTTAATCTCATCTGAACATCCAGAATAATGCTTGACCAAATATCTGGGTACTATGGCTTAGCTAAGTTGACACATAGAATTAATCATCTCCAAGGAATGTTGTCGGGTAAGAATTCTAGGGCATTCAGAATAATACAGTTGAGTAGAAAATGTTGTGTTTCATAGACATGATCTCATATGTTCCACAAATATTTATTACGTTTACTCTTTGGGAAAGACCCCTTGGCCCTGAACAGACTATTAAAATGTTCAGGATATGATTCTAGGTGCCTAGGAGCTCCAGTCAATAGGGAGAAATAGACTCTGTACGATTATACCATCCAGCACTGACTCTCTCCTCTTTGCAGCTAACTCCTGACTCTCTACATCTAGCTCTGATATTTTACTTTTCACTCATCGTTTCTGTATATCCTTGTCAATGCCTCAGACTAAACACCAAGTAAAGTTAATCACGCCATGTGGTCGTTACATTGCTCACTGGACAGTTACAGTGTCTGGGCTTCAATGTGTAAAAACAAACCTTTGCAGAGACCTCTGTGCCTCAGTTTCAAGAACAGTAGCACCTTCTTCTAGGCAGGAGGACAGTGACATAATTGATATAAGATACTTGGCAGTGTGGTACTCAGTATCTAGCTAGCAATTAACACTCAGTGTTTGCTCTCATTGTTAAAAGTCATTCTCCCTTGAAGATTTCATATTCAAAAGAGGTGAGTATCACTGGTAATTTAGACCTAAGCTTTCTAGGTTCCTTTTCTTCCCTTCCTTACACTCTACTAGAGTCCCGGTTCCAGAAATTTGTTCACGGGTAGGGTCCCTAGGCCTGGACAGTGATCAGGGCCGATCAGGGCCTTCCGTCCCCCGGCTGCCGGATGTCAGCTGCCGGCTGGGGCCTTCCTTCATTCCGCGCCACCCTCTGGTGGTCAGCGCACATCATAGCAAGCAGTTGAACTCACGGTTGGTCAAACTCCGTAGGGGATAATTTGCATATTAGCCTTTTGTTATATAGGATATGAAAAAAATACATTTGGTGATGAGCAGAGAGCTTTCAGATTCTTATCCCCTTCTTCCCACCAAATCTAAACATAAGCATGGTGAGGGGATAAATTTTCTCATGGAGAGTAAAAAACGGAAAATAAATATTGCATCACAGAAAGGATGTGTGAAGACACCCCATGACAGAATAGCCCCTGACGATATTAACACACGCATGGCCAGCCTGAGCATCCCTATTTCTACCTGCTCACAGCAGCATGGGGCTTTAGATTGTATGACTTGGCTAATTTGATAAATGGAAAATTGTTTCTTGATGTTTTAACCTATATGTTTACTTACTTGTGAAACTGATACTTTCTTCATACATTGGTTACTTCCTTGTAAAATGCCTGATTATGTCTGTTCATTAAAAAAAACACAATTTTTCTAGAGCCATTTTAGATTCACAGCAAAGTTGAGAGATTTATCAAGATACAAAGATTTCCTATATACCCCTGCATAGCTTCTCCCATTATAAAAATCCCTCACCAGAGAGTACACTTGTTACAGCTACTAACCTACAGTAACACATCATAATCACCCAAAGTCCATAGTGTGCATTAGGGTTCAGTGTTTATATTGTACATTCTATGGGTTTGGACATATGTATAATGACATGTACATCTATAATAATAAAAGTGTAATATGCTAATTAGACTGGACAGCCGAATGACCTTCTGGACATCCTTCTGGATGACCTTCCAGATGAAGCCAGGGCTGCAGGGGCCGAGGCAAGCCACTGAGGCAAGCCACCATGGCTGCGAGGGCTGAGCCCCTTGCATGAATTTCATGTATCGGGCCTCTAGTATCATTCAAAGTATTTTCACTGCCCTAAAAAAAACTTATTCATCCTCTCTCCCTAACCCCTAACCCTGGCAATGACTGATCTTTTTACAGTCTCCATAGTTTTGCCTTTTCTAAAATGTCATTTGGTTGGAATCATACAATATGTGCCTCTTCAGATTGGCTTCTCCCACTTAGTAATGTGCATTTAAAGTTCCTCCACGTATTTCATGGATTAATAGCTCATTTCTTTTTAGCTCAAAATAATATTTCAGTGACTGAATGTACTATAGGTTATTTATGGCCCAGCCATCCTGGCTCAGTATTTGAGCACTGACCTATGAATCAGGTGGTCATGGCTCAATTACTGGTCAGGACACAAGCCCGTGTTTTGGGCTTGATCCCCAGTGTGGGATGTGCAGGAGGCAGCTGATTGATGATTCTCTCTCATCATTGATGTTTCTATCTCTCTCTCCCTCTCGTGTCCTCTCTCCAAAATACATAAAAACATACTTAAAAAAAAAAGTTTATTTATGTATTTGCCTACTGAAAGGCATCTTGATTGCTTCTAAGTTTTGGCAATTATTATTATTTTATTATATTTCAATTATAGTTGACATTCAATATTATTTTAAGTTTTGGAAATTATGAATAAAACTGCTATAAACATCCATGTGTAGGTTGCTGTATGAACATAAATTTTCAACTCTTGGGGCAAATACTAAGAAGCATGATTTTATTTTTATTTTTTTAGAAGGGTGATTTTGGATCATATGTAAGAGTATGTTTAGTTTTGTAAGAAACTCCCAAACTGTCTTCCAAAGTAGCTGTACCATTTTGTATTCTCACTAGCAATGAATTAGAATTCCTGTTGTTCCATATCCTCACCAGCATTTGGGTTGTCAGTGTTTCAGATTTTGGCCATTCTAACAGGTATGAGTAGTACCATACAATTCAGCAATCATGCTCCTTGGTATTTGTTCTCCTTCATTATTGAGTTGGCTATTCTGGGTCTTTTGCCTCTACATATAAACTTTCAAATGAATTTGTCAATACCCACAAAATAACTTGTTGGGAATTTGATTGGAATTGTGTGGAATCTATAGATCAAGTTGGAAAGAACTGACATCTTGACAATATGAAGGCTTCCTTTTCATAAACATGAAATATCTCTTCATTTATTTAGTTCTTTGAGTTTATTCATCAGCGTTTTGTAGCTTCCCTCATGTAGTTCTTACTTATTTTATTAGCTCTGTACCCAGGTATTTCATTTTGGGGGGTGTTAATGTAAGTGGTACTGTGGTTTTAATTTCAAATTCCACAAATTCCATTTGTTCATTGCTGACATATAGAGAAGTGATTGACTTTTGTATATTAACTTGCATCTTCTAACCTTGCTATCATCACTTATTAGTTTCAGATTTTATTTTTGTCAATTCTTTAACATTTTCTGCATAGACCATCACATCACCTACCACCAAAGGCAGTTTTATGTCTTTCTTCTTAATTTGTATACCTTTTTATTTCCTTTTCTTGTTGTATTGCATTAGCAAGGAGTTCCAGTTCCATGTTGGAAAGGAATTGGTGAGAAGGGATATCTTTGTCTCAGACCCGATCCTAGTGGGAGTGTCTGCTCATTTTTTTCTGAGGAGATCCACTTATTTTCTTTTTTTACTATTTCAATTTCTATATTGAGATCATTAACTAAACTATATTTATGCCAAATAGTCTTCTAGATTACAATTTAAAAATTATGCTTATAATAATTCCTCCATAAAGTAGGTATTAACTTTTCTGCGCTCAAATCTATTAGTCTTTCTCTTCATGCTTTCTAAAAGCAAAGCTGCATTTTCCTTTGTACATTTAGAAGAAACAGAGCCAGAGTCCCTCCTTCTTCATCCTCTCCATAGCTACCACTGGGTAAGCTTGGCACACCCATTTTTGTCAACCTCTGATAGCAGAACCAGAGAGATCCTCAGCCTGAAACTCAGGGAGCTGCATGTGGGCTAAGAGAATAATTGTTTGGAGAAGGTAAAACTTCCCAGAACTGTTTACTGAAGAATGGATTCTACCTTAAAATTCCCTCTGCTAGAGCTATAATTGGTTGGTTCTGAAGAAAAGGTTCATTTCAGTAGAGGAATATAACATTCAAGATTGTGTGTATGTGGTGGGGATCCAAAATGAGGGAGGGAGAGAGAGAGAGAGAGAGAGAGAGAGAGAGAGAGAGAGAGAGAGAGAGAGAGAGAGAAGAGAGAGAGAGATTGAGAATGAATGAGAATAGATTGTGAACCACCAAAAGACCGAAACGGGGGAACTGGCCTCTCCAGGGCTGGGAAGCTAAGTAATCCTTTCTTTTTACTTTCATTGTATGTCATTCAGTGAAACAGTCGTTAACTAGCTGAGGTTATAATTTACATATTTAAGCCTTCCATGTGAACTAAGATGGTGAAAGACTGTAGGTAATTCAGATGGTTATAACTGTGTGTAAAGTATTGATACTGTTTCTTAAGTCTTGAGTCTTTCCACATTCAGAGCTAAAAACCAAGGAAGGAATTGAGGTTGTTTAGAAGTTACCACTTCCTTTTTAAGGGATAGTAGCAGCTCAGAGACAGTTTTATGGGCTTAGGGGAGGATTAGGGTCACCAACTGGTGCTGTTTCTCAGGATGCAGGACCTTCAGGTTACAACCTGGACTGTCCCATGCAAACTGGGATGGCTAGTCATCTAGGCTTGCTAGTGACACACACTCACACAAATCTACCTTAATCCTCCCACCAAATAGTGCAACAGCCTTTTTATATACACCTTTGACAAAGCATGAAACTGCAGGTCAAAGAGATTCAGAAAGTTCCTTAAATGCACACAGACTGGGATGAAGGAACTTAGATTTAAACTTAGTTTTGTCTGATGCCAAAGTGTTCTTCCTACCCTATCACACTTAAGACTATCTGTTGTGCTGACACGCACTCTCTCATCACAGTGCAGAATACGTGCGGTCCTAAGGACCAGACTATAGATGGCCTAAGAAATGAAACTGGGTTGGGTTGGCTTTGGTCTGCCTCATTGCAAATTTCATTTCTCAGTAAGACTGACTGGGTCACATATTGTTTATGGCTTATGGGAGGTACTCTCCCAGCTGAATTCATTCATTTACACTTGTGGGAGATGTTTACATATCCTATCTAATAAAAGAGAAACATGATAATTGGCGTACGACCGCTACCCTTCCCATTGGCTAATCAGCGAGATATGCAAATTAACTGCCAGCCAAGATGGTGGCTGGCAGCCAGGCAGCTTGAAACTAACATGAGGCTTGCTTGCTTCAGTGACGGAGGAAACCAACGTTCCCTGCCTGCTTTGCCGGCCTCTGAGCCTGCAGTTTAAGAAACATTGTAACAAATATAGAAGCTAAACAAAACCCCAGAAACCTGCTTTCAGCGAGCCCGGGATCTCAGAGCTGGAGTTGATACAGAGTTTCGATTATAGAACCGAAACAAACCAGATACCTTCTTTCAGCAGCAGAAGCCTCAGAGCTGGCGCCAGAGCTAAAGCTGGCCCAGAATAAAAAAGAAAAAAGAAAGAAAGGAGCAGTTGGGAGCTTCAGTCGGCCTGAAAACAGCCCTCAGCCCCTCACCCAGACTGGCCAGGCACCCCAGTGGGGACCCCCACCCTGAAGGGTGTGTGACCAGCTGCAAACAGCCATCATCCCCTCACCCAGGCTGGCCAGGCACCCCAGTGGGGACCCCCACCCTGATCCAGGACACCCTTCAGGGCAAACCAGCCATCCCCACCCATGCACCAGGCCTCTATCCTATATAGTAAAAGGGTAATATGCCTCCCAGCACCGGGATCAGCGGAGCCACGAGGCCTCCCGGCACCGGGATCAGCGTGACAGGGGGCAGCGCCCAAACCCCCTGATCACCCTGCGGCTCTGTGTGTGACAGGGGGTGGGGCCACAACCTCCCTATCGGCCCTGCTCTGTTCCTGACAGGGGAAGGCACCCCAACCCCCTGATCAGCCCTGCTCTGTGCCTGATAGGGGGGAGCTCCCCAACCCCCTGATTGCCCTGCTGCTCTGTGTGTGACAGGGTGCGGCGCCTCAACCCCCTGATCAGCCCTGCTCTGTGTGAGACAGGGTGCGGTGCCCCAACACCGCACCCCTCATGGGCCCTGCTCTGTGTGTGACGGGGTAGAGCCATAACCTCCCCATTGGCCCTGCCCTGAGTGTGACAGTGGCGGTGCCCAAACCCCCTGATCCGCCCTGCCCTGAGTGTGACAGGGGGCGGTGACCCAACTCCCCTATTGGCCCTACTCTGTGAGTGACAGGGGGGAGCTCCTCAACCCCCTGATCGGCCCTGCTCTGTGCATGACAGGGGGGAGCTCCCCAACCCCTTGATTGACCCTGCTCTGTGCGTGACAGGGTACGGAGCCCCAACCCCCCTGATGGGCCCTGCTCTGTGCATGACAGGGGGCAGCGCCCCAACCCCCTGATTGGCCCTGCTCTGTGCATGACAGGGTATGGAGCCCCAACCCCCCTGATGGGCCCTGCTCTGTGCGTGACAGGGGGTGGCGCCACAACCTCCCCATGGACCCTGCCTTGAGTGTGACGGGGCGGTGCCCCAACCCCCCAATCGGCCCTACCCTGAGCGTGACTGAGCGTGGCATCGCAACCTCCCAATCTGCCCTGCTCTGTGCATGACAGGGGAAGGCGCCCCAACTCCCCAATCGACCCTGCTCTGAGCCCGACCAGGGGCTGCACCTAGGGATTGGGCCTGCCCTCTGCCACCCGGGAGCAGGCCTAAGCCAGCAGGTCGTTATCTCCCGAGGGGTCCCAGACTGTGAGAGGGCACAGGCCAGGCTGAGAGACCCCCACTTCCCCCCCGAGTGCACAAATTTTTGTGCACCGGGCCTCTAGTATCTTAATATTTTCTTTTACCTCAATCTTTTTAATTCAACCAGGGATTGGAAAGACTGTAGAGGCTGGTGGGCAGGAGTGTCCATGAAGAGGCCAGTTAGATGAGGAGGCTGGCATGGTTCCCAGTGTTGAGACTCAGGAAGATGGATCTGGAAAATTATCATCTGATACCAGCCCTTTGTGAAAGCCCGACAGATGCTTCCTTTGCTTTAAGTGAGGGTGATCTGCCTGTTCCCCAACGCTTCTGAGTATTCCCATTAGGGTGGGAATGGAGAAAATGAGGAAAGTCGGTCTCCACCATCCTCTGCTCCCCTCTGTCTGTCCCGAGGGCTGACAACTCACTCACTTCTCTGGCGGCTGCTCCTAAGCTTCTAAAAGATGTCACTGTTCTTTCCACATGAAGATGAAGACAACCAGAGTGACCAATGGAGGACAGTAATTTACAGAGGGATTTCTATCCACTTACCTCCCCTGCCCTCCCCCACGCACCCCCTCCATCCCCCTCGTGCCTGGGGGCTATCTCCTCCCCACAGATGGAGGCTCCTTCTGTTCTCAGTTGTCCCCAGTGACAAGATAAAAATTCTGAAATGT
Source organism: Myotis daubentonii (assembly GCF_963259705.1). NCBI lineage: Eukaryota > Metazoa > Chordata > Mammalia > Chiroptera > Vespertilionidae > Myotis > Myotis daubentonii. The sequence goes on from NC_081847.1 coordinate 63,364,326, forward strand.
CCTAAATTAAATTATAGCAGCCTGGAGAGTGAGAGAAAGAGACAGAATAGCCTGTTAGTAGCTGGGGTTCAGCTAGCAAGACTGTTCACATTCCTGAGTTGTGTTAGACTTTGAATTAGTTTCCAGGCAGCTATTCCCGGATTATCTAAAGGAGGGAAGAGCCAGGTGCCATGGCACCCCTGGAGCCTCCACTTCTTGTTTACACAGGAACTTCCCAGGGTGTTGCTCACAGCCGATCCACAGGAGCCAACTCTCCCCTCATGGACTCTGCTCCTGTCCCAGAACTCGTCCCACTCCACCTCTCCCCGCCCCCTTTATCTATAGCCAATGTAAATTCTCCCCAAACAGCCGAAGCCGGTTTGGCTCAGTGGATAGAGCGTCAGCCTGCGGACTGAAAGGTCCCAGGTTCGATTCCGGTCAAGGGCATGTACATGGGTTGCGGGCACATCCCCAGTGGGAGGTGTACAGGAGGCAGCTGGTCAATGTTTCTCTCTCATCGATGTTTCTGACTCTCTATCCCTCTCCCTTCCTCTCTGTAAAAAACCAATAAAATATATTTTAAAAAAAAATTCTCCCCAAACAACTTACATCTCTCTTCCCCCTACTGATGTGTGCCTTCTCCTTCTTCAAGTCTGTGGGTGAATTGTGGGATCCTCTCACCTCTGTTTTCCTAAGCCCCTCAGATCCCTCTCTGAACCACGTATGTCCCAGATTCCGCTCCTCAAAATATGCTTAAAGGGTCTGAGTTACAAATAAGAGATGGCAGCACTTGCTGGTTAGAAAGCCTATGGAATCTAGGGAAGAGAAGAAGAAAAAAGGCAGGGAGAAAGAAAGTTGTTCAGAAAAAATCAGACATGTTAAAAGGCTATTTAACTAATATTGCAGATACTAAAGTTCTATAGAAAAGATGTAATTTTTAAAAACAAGGTTTATAAACATTTTCATTTTTCCTTAATTGGTCCATGAGCAGACTAGATGACTCACCACTGGTCTGCTGAGACCAGCTTGCAGTCTGTGTCATGTTACTGTCACAAAAACTTATTTACTACAAACTTCTCTGTAAACCTACATAGTATGCACATTTGATTTAATATTCAAGTAACATACACCATCATACACCATGACATGTACCCTTGTAAAGACCATAGGTTACTTACCCATTCCCCAAATGTTAAACGATTTCAATTGTTTCTCCGCTTTAATGTTGCCGTTCATGCAACTATCCTCCCCTTATCTCAGGGAGGCAGTTTTCTTCATTTCTCTAATGTATTTCTTTGGGTACATGTCTCTGCATAAACAGGCAGGCTTAGTAGTGGTTCACTTCTGCATGTTTGTGTCTATGTTATTGTCCAAAAAAGTAGTTACTGGATCCAAAAATAGGACCAGTTTTATGGCTGTTTTTGACTTTTGGTAGATTTTAGAGGACAATGGGATGGTTTTTCCAGTCACTTTGCAGTCTCTTGGGAGACTTTCTCTAAATACTTGTTGGTGAATTATTCTTTTTCTTTTCCTTTAAAAGACATTCCCATTCAGGACCTTTGGAGATGAAATCCCAGGATGAGGACTGTACCAGGCTCAGCCATCCTGTTGGGGATAGCTCAATGATCCCGGGGCCATATACAAGGTGTCCCCAGAAAGTATATGCAGACTTATTGCAATGGGTTAAATCTGAAAAGAAAGAAACATCAATTGAGCTATCAGATGTTAAAATATCATGAAGATGGCTCTGTGGTCTCCCAGGCATACAGACCTACAAAATTGTAGGCTTGTTTAAATAGCATATAGGTCCAAAGAAGTTTCTAGAAAAAATCCTAAGTAGATAGAGATAAAAAGATTCATTTCTAGTCATTCTTCTTTTTGAAAAAAGTCTTGTCATTTGAAAACCCTGGTGATATAGAGATGATCCTTTCCTAATCTCTGGGTACGTCTCATACGGACAGATAATTACATTTGTGTATCTGTTTGGACTCTGACTTCTTGTAAAAGGGCTTTAGTTGCTAATTATTTATGTTCAGTAAAATGCTAAGAAAAATGTGAGCCGAGTATAGTCAAGCGCAGGGGTAGAGTTTCCTAAGGAGATGAAATTTGAGCAGGTCTTGGAAAAATGATGGGGTGTCACCGGGTGGGCACAGTAGAGGCTAGGTTGGGCAAGCTATACTGAAGAGTGTGGATTTCTTCTTGTATGGCGCCACTGAAGACGTTAGAGCAGCAGAAAAGCAGAAGTCTGAATTAGTACAGTGACCTTTTACTTTACAAAGGCCTCATAAGAAAAACTTGCATGTTCTATTACTTTAGTTGATAAATTCTCAGTGATATGCCATTGAATTTTTATCCCTGCTTAAGTCATATCAGAACCTCTTCATATTTTCAGAAAATTCCAGAGGATAGGAGTCAGGATAGGCCCTTACTACAGAAATCTTAGAGTATAATAATAGCATTCATAGAGAACATTATGTCTTTAAAAAGTTGAGAGCTACCCGGGCCTGTCACTCCCCAATATGCCTCTTAGCAGTCCTCTTCCCTCCTTCCTGGTGAGGGTCAATGTGTCACTTTGGGTTGATCATGGAGACCAGGTTTTTCATGAGGCCAGTTTTTAAGTCCCCAAGGGTGACCTGGCTGAGGAGGGAGTATAAACCCATGAAGGTGGTCCGGTTGACAGAGTAGGATTGCCACTTGGTAAAGCACAGCATTCTGCCTAGTCAGAATCAGATACAAATGAGGTGATTTAAAAAAAAAATTAAATACTTTATTGTTTAAAGTATTACATAAGTCTTTTTCCCCCGCCCATTGACCACTGCCCAGCTGCCCCCACCCCCCCAGCACATGCCCTTACCCCATCCTCCCTGTCTGTGTCCATTGGTTATGCTCATATGCATGCATACAAGTCCTTTGGTTGATCTCTTACCCCCTCACTCTTCCCTCCCCCTTCCCTCCGCCACCTCCCACCACCCACCGCCTTCCCTCATAGATTGGACAGTCTGTTTGATGCTTCTATGACTCTGGTTCTATTTTTGTTCATCAGTTTATGTTGTTCATTATATTCCACAAATGAGTGAGATCATGTGATGTTTATCTTTCTCTGACTGGCTTATTTCACTTAGCATAATGTTCTCCAGTTCCATCCATGCTGTTGCAAATAGGAAGAGTCCCTTCTTTTTTACTGCAGCATAGTATTTCACTGTGTAGATGTACCAATGTTTTATAATCCATTCATCTGCTGATGGGCACTTAGGCTGTTTTCAAATCTTAGCTATTATAAATTGTGCTGCTATGAACATAGGGGTGCATATATCCTTTCTGATTGGTGTTTTTGTTTCCTTGGGATATATTCCTATAAGTGGGATTTCTGGGTTAAATGGAAGTTCCATTTTTAATTTTTTGAGGAAACGCCATACCGTTCTCCACAGTGGCTGCACAAGTCTGCATTCCCACCAGCAGTGCAGGAGGGTTCCTTTTTCTCCGCGTCCTCTCCAGCACTTGTGTCTGTTGATTTGTTGATGAAAGCCATTCTGACAGGTGTGAAATGGTACCTCATTGTTGTTTTGATTTGCATCTCAAATGAGGTGATTTTTAATAGGGTTGGGGAGGGGAGCAGGGCAAACAGGCTAGGGTATATTTTTGGGAGAGGGTGGGGGTGGAGGAAGACTTGAACAAGGGACTATTTCAGGAAAGCTTAGAAACCACACAAGCATCTCAAACACCTCAGTTAATGTTGAAGCGAGTGGAATGAGAAGAATCCTGAAGAAGAAGAGTAAGAGAATGGAAGAGAAATTATGTCGGCTCATTTTTGTCTGGAGATGGTCCTGTCCTCAGCGACCTATTGTGATTTCATGAATTCCTACTCATGCCATTGGGTGTAGATAATGGAAGAGACTTCCATTCTGATTTGGCCAGCTTTTGGGAAGTGAGAAGAAAGGCCAAAGGAAGCGCTCCTACATGGAGATTCAAGTCATACGTCCAGGGATGAGCTACATGCTAGGGAAGGCTGTAGAAGGCCTTGGTCAAGGAGTTGTTTACCATGATGTCTCCTCAGCAACTGTGTAGCACTTTCTCTCTCCGCAGCAAACCTGAGGACAGTGAGGCATTGTTACCAGGGCTGGGTAATTCTAGGCTGGCCTCTTTTCACAGTGCCCACATAGAAGACTGTCCTTACATTGGACACTAAACCTAGGACAGAGACTGATAAAATAATCTCCATGTTGAGCAGGACCTGTATCTTGTACACGGCTACTTTTTGAATAATTTAGTCCAGATTTGTGTGAGTGAGCCTGCACCTGTCAAAGGGAAGCCCTGCTGCTCTGGGAATTTAATTGCCAATTCTCTGTTTTGTGGCCTGTTTTTGAGCCCAGCTTCTAGCATTTTCTCTCTGGAGTCCTTGATTCAGAAGTCCCCATTGTATTGGGCTACTTGGGTGCTCCTAACCTCCCTGGCTTCAATGGGAACAAAGCCAGATAATCAAGGTGGGTGGTCTGCTGGGGGAATGGAAATGTCTTTGATCAAAATTGGCAAGCCAGGAGAAAGGCCTGAGAGTTTGGGAGTGGGCATGAAGTGTTTGTTTGTTTTTTAAACCATATTATTTCCAACTGGAAATGCCAGTGAATTATTCAGGTAAGAGATGTCAGTTCTCTAGCAGCAACAAGTAGTCATCTGAGTGGATGAGGCACACTGGGCCATTTATGGAGAACAAAAGAGGGTAGTTCCCACAAGCCTCCTTTGACTGTCTCCAGCCGGAACCTCTTGGTTTACAGGTTAAGAAAGGATGCAGGTCTGCCTGGAGCTACATATTTCTAGAGTCTAAAGGCTGGGTGTCTCTCTGCCCAGGCAGGTTGTAGCATTTCCTATACCGAGCAAGGCAGCTTCTTCTCTAGAATGTGTGTTCCCTTTTCAGACACTGATATGCCTGTTTTGGAGGGACGAACAGAATATTGCTTCTAGAACCATTTTCAACGACACAGAAAAATGAACTCAGGGCTGAGAGCAAAGAGCTACACGGGGGTCCACTGAGCCCCAGTGTTAGGGACTGCAGGAGCACGTGGGCTGCAAAGTTAACCCTTCTCCTAATCCTCATAAGTGCCTCTTGCATGGCTTCATTTCTGCCAGGAACCTCTAATGTCATTTAACGATGGGATGGACACAGACTCCAAAATGCTCCTGTGTAAATGACCTCGACTGACAGCACCCCCTTTTTAAAAATTTTTTCCAGATGAGGAAGGGAAAGTCAGTGACGCAGCCAGTCGTGGGGTCGGGTCCTCCGTCCACCCCAGGGGCACTGCAGCCGGTCGGGGCCGGGGAGGCAGATACCAGAGCGGACTCCGGACAGCCTGGGCTGGCTGCTGCGTGGGTCTGAGGGAGGAGGCCCTCCCGGGACCGCCGCCGTCCCGGGGCGGCTGACGCTGCCTGGGGGCGTTCCTGGGCGCTGGGGGCCGGGGAGTCGGGCCGAAGCCCCGGGAGGAGCCGGCCCGGGCCACGTGACGCCCAGAAATAGCCGCGGTGGCGGTTCCGCCGGCGGCGCCGCGAGGGAAAGGCGGAGCTGGAGGCCGCTGGCTCGGCGTGGGCGCGGCGGCCGGCCCCGGAGGATGCTGAGCCCCTGCCCGGACCGGTCCCGAGCACATGATGGCGATACGGGAGCTCAAAGTGTGCCTTCTCGGGGTGAGTCCTGCGCTGCCGCCGCCGGGGACACCCTCGACCGCGCGCCTCCCACGCCCCCTGCTCGCCTATCGTTCTTGCACCCCTCTTGTCGCCTGCACCCCCTTTTGTCCCGCGAGCCCCTGATTCCCCTTGGTCTGTACGCCCTCCTTTCCCCCCGCGTCCACCTCCCCTCGCCCCGCCCGTCCGTGCGCCTCCGTGGCTTCCCTAGCCCAGGCGCCCCCCGTAGTCTCTGCGCCCCCCGCGTCCTCCCGCACCCCCTCGTCCCCTGCCCTCCCTGGCCGGTGCGCCCACCTGGTCCCGGTGCCCCTGGCCCTCCTCCCATCCCACAACCCCGCCGCGTCCCAGCCCTGATGGGGTTCGGGTCCGAGCCTGCTCGGCTTTCTCCGCTCGTTCCACCCCCGCCCGCCCGTTTCCCGGGATCCGCTCGGGCCTCGCGGGGCCGGGCGCCCGGGACCCTCCGCTGGAGCTAAGAGCGGCGGGTCCTGGCCAGGGCCGGGTAGGGCTTTCTCCTCCACTTTTGATAATTTCCTTCCGGCGGAAACTTTAAGTTACTCGGACAAGACAAGGCGCCGACTCCTCTTTCGCCTCCCGGGGGCAGTTGGTTTAGTGACTTTTTAAAAAGAAAAGCCGGCGGAGGGTGGGGAAGCGCGGGGGGCTGCCCGGCTGGGAGGTGAAGCACGTACTGCGGAGTCTGCGCCTGGAAAACTTGCGTGCCCCCGATAAAAGCAGGATGAGCAAGCCCCCTGTCTCCAGCTCCCCTTCCACACTGGGTCTGTCTGAGCCCGGGGAACGTGAAAGCGGCCAGAAACAAAGACGAAAACAAACACCCAAGCGGTCGGTCCCGACAGACCCGGCAGAGGACAGGGCAGCCCTCTGAAAACTGCCCAGGGAGTTCAGGGGGTGTTCACGGTCCTTTCTTTTCCTTTCTTTCCTTTTCTGGGAGATGGGGGTGAGGGCACTATTAAATTCCAGAATTACTTCTTTTGAGAGAGCTGGTTTTAAGCGGTGTTTGCAGCAGCCTTGGTGCCGGAACCTAACTGTACTGCCCTTGGCAAAGAAAGCCATTGGTCCCAAGAAAACCGTTTCCAGAAACAACAGCAGCGGTGGGGGTAGACCCGTTCTTACGCGTCTCAAAGCAATGCTAACTGGTGCGTCAAGATGGATGTACAGGAAGTGTATAAAGAGGAAATGATTCTAGGCGAGGATTGACTTGTAGCAGCTCGGAGGGGTGTCCAGGCTCCGACTAGGCTCCTCTGGAACCTTTGGCAGGACGTGTTGCTGACTGTCTCCCAATTGCTGTCCTTTGCCAGAACTCTCATATCCACTGGGCTGTGGGGTTCCCCTCCAATTCCAGGGCATCTGGCAAACTGGTGCTCCTCCCGCACAAACCCGCTGGCGTTCCTGCCCCCTGGCCGGCCCAGCCACAGCTGGGAGCTGATGGGATGCTGCTCTGGGCTTCCTTTGTTGACCTTTCTTAGTGTTTCAGGGGTAGGTTTCACTGTCTGCCAGGCTCTGTAATACAGTCCAGACATCAATTCCAGGGATCCCATGGTTTCCTTGTGAGGAGTCATTTCGGACTCTTACAAGGCCTTCCAAGACTCAGAAGGAATGTCATGACCCAGGGAATCAAGAAGCAACTTGCCCACGTGCTGTGTGTGTCGGGCGAGGCCATGAGAATAAACGATGTAGGAAATATTTGGCCTCCTCTCCCCCTCATGTTTTCTCCCTTGTCATCTCCTTGAACGGCACAGGCCCTGCCCCATCACATGAACTATTTTCAATTTCACTGTTGGATAAATCTCTATGTCTTTCTGTAAGGAAACAGGTCAGTGGAAAGGGCCCTACACCAGGAGGCAGCTACCGGGTTCCCATTCTTTCCCACTCACTAGCTCTGCAGCTTTGGATAAGTATCTCAGTCACCTCCTTTGTAAAGTGGCTATAATAACATCTTTTCTTTTAAGGCAGAGGACTGTATCAGATGATCTTCTTAGATATATGGGACCATTTCCTGCCAAGCTATGATGCCAGGTGACAGTGAGCAAGCTTGGGAGATGAGAAAGCTGGAAGGAATCCCTTCGCCTCCTTTTCTCTTATCTCTGAGAAGAACCACACTCTTAGTGGTGTCCTGGACACAGTGCCTCACCCTGGTCTGCTTGTTCTTTGCAGTGACTCTACTCTGTTGGTGTAGGAGTTTGAGCTTGGAAAAGGAGAACAGCCCCAAAACAGAGCAGGAAGATAATGTCTGAACAAACAGGGGCTTTGAAGTACCAGTCATATGACACCACTTTCATGGCCTTTTAAAAATTTTTTTTGAGAATGGCTCTAGGTTTTAGTCTTATTTAGGTCAGAGGATATCTTATTTGAAAGGCCAGTGACCTTATTATCCACATCGAATAATATTTGTTAAGTCCCCAGGTTTCGCCGGTCCTGTCCCGGACAAGATGTGTGACAGGCTATATTCTCAATTGTTCACCCAAATAAGGTGATTTTATTTGGGTGAGAGAGCGTTTGGGTGAACAGTTGTAACTGCCTTGGGTTTGTTCTCTTGATTTCAGGAGGAGGAGGAGGAGGAGGAGGAGGAGGAGGAGGAGGAGGAGGAGGAGGAAAATAGAAGGAGCGAGAGGAGAGGATCTTTCTTTTATTAGTTTCTCTGGGTGTGTATGGTGTACACTTAAAAGCATCGTCAAGCTCCCTATCTGTGCAGAGTTGTTTATCTTTTGTTGATAAGTCAGAAGCCCTTTCAAAAATTTGACAGGAACCCTGAGCTCCTTTGCTGGTTGTGTCAGGAGATCTGTGAAGTGTTGCATGTGGCTAGCACTAAGCTTCCTGTTTTTTTATTAGCACCGCCACACCTCCCTGAAGTCTCAGTGTAACCAAGACCCTAGCAGGCACACCCTCTGCTGGGATCACTTCCTGTTGGGCCCTCTTGAGCAGGTGATGGAAAATGTGGGCCTCCTAATGGGACTGTTGCTGTCTCACTGGAGAGGTTGGGGGGCTTTTTGTGCCAGATCTTTAGCTTTGATTGCTTAGTGATTACTTGGGGATGTGCTTCCCAAGGTTGTTTTAGGCAAAGGTAGACTTTTGTCTCTCTTAGCTGTAGTCTCTTGCTTCCATGGTGGGGTCAGAGGTTCCTGGCAGGAGGGTCATTTGTAGCAGGTGGAAGTGAGAGTGGGGCAGATGGCATGTCTTCTCTACCTGTACCTGTGCCTTTCAGAGCCCTGGTGTTAGGGTAGGTCTGATCTTATTTCTTTTGGCGAATGCTCCCACATGGAATTGACAGTAGTCTGTGGAACATTCTCTGAATGCTTTGTGCTGTTGGAAAAACCAAGGACTCAAGCACCTTGGATTTCTTTAGATATTCTGTTATAAATTCTTGACTCTCATTATTCTTATGGGTGTACTTCCTTGTTTTTACCCCAAAGCCTTTGTGAATGACCTTTCTTGGGATAAGTTGGGCATCTATTGGAAGCTAACCATACAGGAGGGTGTGTTTGATAGGGGTTCTAGCTGGATACCTAGGACCCTAGGTTTTTGCCAATAGTGTGCCAATGGTCCCACACTGTAATATCAATTAGTATTATAAAGCATGTAGCTTAAAAACAACTCCCTTAAAAACAGCTAAGTATGTTAAAAAAAAAAAAAAAAGAACTAACAAAAACAATACTGAGGCAACAGCTGTTCCAACCCCAAAGGTGGAAAGCTTCCCAGTATGCATTTTTAACACACATTACCCCCGGCAAAAAGCAAGAGAAGAGAGAGAGAGCGAGAGCGAGAAGAAAGAGCAGGAGGAGGAGGAGAAGGAAGAAGAGGAGGAAGAGGAGGAGGAGGAGGAGGAGAGGAGGAAGAAGAAAATAGGAGCGAGAGGAAAGGATCTTTTATTAGTTTCTCTGGGTGTGTATGGTGTACACTTAAAAACTACTTCTGAGTAGAATCCCAAAGAGATTTATATTTGGATTTTGGTTGTCTTGACAACATTTTAGAGATTTCTGCCACTTCCTCAACAGCTGAGTGGCATGGTGAAGAGACAACTGAAGACATTCCTGCTTCCGATAGGGAGCTTGATGATGCTTCTCTTTTTGGCCTTGTTGAATCTGTATGGTGGTTCATCACCTAGAAATCAAATACCTGGGATTTGGTGGGACATCTGAGCAGTGGGGGCTTCAGATACATATGTACAGGCCTTCACATGTGGTTCTTGAGGACACAAGAGTGGAATAGATTCCTGCTCACAGTAGGCATATCAGTCAGCGCTGTGGAGCCTCAAATGGACTGCTTTGAGCAATAGTGAGCTCCCGTTACTGTAGGGACTCTGTAAAGTTACTTGAATTTGTTGGGATCATTGGTGAAGGAATGAATATCCTATACAATAAAAGGCTAATACGATGTACACTGACCACCAGGGGGCAGATGCTCAACGCAGGAGCTGTCCCCTGGTGGTCAGTGCGCTCTCACAGGGGGAGTGCTACTCAGCCAGAAGCTGGGCTCATGGCTGGCAAGCGGGAGCTTCTCCTGCCTCTGTGGCAGCACTAAGGATGTCTGACAGGGCTCCCGGACTGTGAGAGGACTCAGGCTGGGCTGAGGGACCCCGCCCCCCCTCCAGTGCACGGATTTCGTGCACCAGGCCTCTAGTAAAGTATGGGGAGGACTGGGCTAGGCAACCATCACATTTGCTTTTCTTTCCAGTCTGAGATTCTGTTAACACACATATTTTTATTTTCTTTCCCAGAAACTAGCATTTCTTTAGGGGAGGGGTGGGTGGAGAAGGAGGGGAAAGAGGCTAGCAATATAATGCATTTTATATTACAACTGATTCCTCTATTAAATTGAACCCCTGTGGAAAGTGTGGTTCAGCGGTGGTGGTACTGGGCAAGGAATCAACATAAATGATACAGACTCTCACCATGGTCCAGTCCAAGATGGCAGCCACCACGAAGAGGCAGCTGCAGAAGATGTCAATGTTGCCTTTGAAAATCAACAAAAGATAAACAACTCTGCACAGAATACAAGTAGAATCACAGAACAGAAGGAAGAAATAGATATCAAAAAAGAAACAACTCCAGGAGATGCACGTGAGGACATCATGCTTGCAGATCCTAGCTGCTTAATGATACCTTATCAAATTGGTGATGTTTTTATTAGCCATTCTCAAGAATAAACACAAGAAATGTTAGAAGAAAAATTTGCAAGAAGAAATTGATGACTTAATATCTGGGGTGGAATCACTTCTCTGATTGTTCTCAGATTTGAAAGTTCAGTTGCAAAATTTGGGAGCAACATAAATTTGGAAGCTGATGAAAGTTAACTATTTTATAATACTTAAAAATTTTATTTAATAAACTGGAATACTGTTTAAATGATAATTTCCCTTCTTCAATGATATAGAGAGCAAAACTTCCTCTTTAAAATAGGTGCTGGGACATACAAAGATTTTGAGTCCATGAATTAGAAAAAGTCTTCAAATTTATTTATTTTATTTTTTAATCCTCACCTGAGGATATTTTTCCATTGATTTTTTTTAATTTTTTTTTTATTAGTTAAGGTATTACAAATGTGTCCTCATCCCCCCCATTAACCCCCAACCTCCCCCCCACACACAAACTCATGCTCCCATCCCCCTTTCCATTGATTTTTAAAGAGAGTGGAAGAGAGAAGGAAAGACAGAGAGAAACATTGATGTGAGAGAAACACAGTGACTGGTTGCCTCCTGCATGCGCCCCCACCAGGGCCTGGGCTGGGGAGGAGCCTGCAACCGAGGTACATGTCCCTGACCTGAATCAAACCCAGGGACCCTTCAGTCCACAGATTGATGCT